>NC_047505.1:27818790-28425371 GCF_902827115.2 Pseudochaenichthys georgianus | reverse complement strand
GATCCTCACAGAGCTCCGCTTGGTACGCGGTTAGCATCGAGGAAACGTTCAGAGCTCTGGCGGACAATGCTGCAGCCTTGTAGGCCCGTTCCGTCATGGTCGACTGGAATCGGTCTGTTTTGCTGGCAGTGTGGGGTTCCTGCTCGGTGACGGGCCCATCCTCGGTAGGAGGTGGGCTGCCACCAGCGGTTCCATAGCGGTATGTGGAGCAGGCCGAGCCTCTCCATACCGTCACAGTCAAGGGAGGAGGCACCCTGGATCGGGGCCTTGTTGCTAAAGGGCCGGTCTCTCCACGAGACCGACACCTCATCCAACATCTCCGGGAAGACCGGGAGTTGTTTGGATAAACAGTTTTCCCTCGTAACGGGACCTGGAGGTCTCCTTGGCCACTTCGGGCCATGGGATGTCTAGTCTGGCCGCAGCACGTTGACACACGGCTTGTAGGTCCACACTGAGACAGGGCGAAGCTGGTGTGCTATCGCCCGAGAGAGCACATCGCTCCAGGCTTTGCAGCCTGAGCTGGTGACACGAAGACGTCGTCTTCTTGCTCGTCCGAATCAGACAGGAGGAACTCAGAGGCATCCTCTTCGTCCTGCATGTAGTTCAATTCTAGGACATCCTCCGCGGGTGAAACCATGGTGAGGTCCAGTCGGGAGCCCCAGCTTGGTATAGCGTGGGGTCCCGTTCCCGCGTCCTTTGCCGCCACCGGGACCCGGCCTGATATGGCGCGGGAAACCGGCTCTGCGGCTGCCGCGGTTGATGAGCCCCAGGCCGTGAAGGTGAGGGACTCAGTCTCTGCGGCGGACGCCCCGTGTCTCGGTTGCCAGCCGGCCAACCAGTGGACATGAGGGGAGGGAGGCTAGCTTGTCGTGCTAACCATCGGCGAAGGCTCTTTATGGTGAGGTGGGCACAATGCCCGCACGAGCCGGGGTCGTCGATAGCCTCCTGGGCGTGTTCCAGCCCGAGGCAGGACGAGCAGACCTGGTGTGAGTCTGTGCCTGCTATCTTCAACCCGCAGCCGCAGAGCCGAGCCTTCGAGTCCCTGACTCCTCTGGTGGGAGAGAGGCGTCCATGGAGAGGACCCGCTCTTAACAGGTATGTCGAGAAAAGTGTCCCAAACTGTCCTTTATCCGGAGAAAAAAGGTAGTGTGGGTCCTTTCCTCTCAAAGAATATTACCTGGTGTGGCAATATTCTTTAAATCCTTTTATCCTCCGGGGAAGAAAAAAGAATAAAAAACGTCCTCGCTACCGTGGTGTCGGCAGTGAGGGAAAAAGCACAAGCTAGCAACTGGTGTGTTGCTAACTTGCAAGTCAAAATCTTACCTTACTTCCAGAGGAAGAATTCGGCGAGGTTGACTATAGTACCTCTTCTGTGAGAGAATAGGGTAGCCGGCTAACGCCCGTCGACCGAAAATTAACTTTGGGTTCAGTCTGTGGACTGTTAAGCTAGCCCGGCTACCGTTCGAGATGTGCTCTGAAGCGAGAAGAGGTGTTTGAATGACGCATGCGTCGTGGCGCAAGCTACTTATAGGGGGTGATTTCCCCTGACGTTGACGTCAAGATCACCAGCCAATCAGGATTGGCGTAATGAGATTGATGCTTCTGTTTGCTCCGCGATGAGGCGCATCCCATAGTGAGACATCGAACAGAGTGTTATGAATGAGAACTAGCTCAAGATGTCCAACTCGGACAATTCAGATCACGAACCTGGTATGGAAATCTTCGAGCCCGGTTCGGCTCCCCACAGCGGCCTATCACCAGAGGCAGACTTCCTCATCGCCCGGCTCCTGCAGCAGGGCATCCCCACAGGCCTCACTCTCTCGCAGCTCCGAGAGCTCTCGGATCAGGTCTCCAGCACAGCTCCCCAGTCCGGGGTAGCAGCTCCAGTCAGCTCCCCAGAGAGCAGGGCGAGGACGCGGCCGCAGCCGCGGAGGTAAAAAAAAAAAGGGCAGGAAGTCGAGCCCTCCAGGATCCCGTCCACCTCCAAAATCCACCCTTCCCAGGCTCGCCAGTCCGGGAGCGTCACTAACACACCCCTCATTGAGGTAGCGTGGCCGGCTCCCTGCAATCCCTGGCTAGCTCCATGATAGCTATCGATGCTCGCCTCCAGGCCCTGGAAGACTCCGTCACAGGAGTGTTGTGCTCTTGATAAAACAGTAAAATACGTGTCTCCCGTTCACCAAAACATACCCATCTGTTATGGAAAAGAAAGTATTCCAAAGAAAGAAGAAGAAGAAGGAAAGAAAAGAAAAAAGAAGAAGAAGGAAAGAAAAGAGGAAAGGACGTATTCTAAAAGTAATCTGCCACCGGTACCGGCGGGGACTGTTGTTAGCTTCTGATGCGCAAAAGAAAAATCTGGCCCACCCTATATTTCTACAGGCCCACCCTAAAGTACATTTCTGCCTACGCTACTGGTCCGCACAGCAGCGTGCGTTGACGTTGGCGGTCGGCGTGTCTGAAGCTTGGGGATTTTTTTTTTTTGCGAGCAACGTGACCAACAACCAATCACATGAATCTCTTTCCCCCGACATACAAAGCAATAGCAATGTTAAAACGAAGTAAAAAAAAAAGAAAAATCTCCAACAGGCGAAAACCTACCAGTTTCACCCACTGTCTCTGCCACCTCCCTCGCTCCTCTAGTTTGTATCCCAGTAGATGAACAGACCGATCATTCAGCATCCATTTTTTGGAATATGAGGTAATGACCTGCGTAGTCTCTCCCAGCATACACGCGGTTTGACTGGCTAGCGCTTGTACTGGCAGATTTGCATAAACGGGATTTCATTGGCTGGGATTTCTGCCGAGGCGCCAAAAAATTGAACATTGCTCAACTTTTGAAGCGAGCAACGCCAGCAACGCTCCACGTCGCTTCCCAAAATACAGTTCTGCTAAAAGTGACGTCACCCTATTCAAAGTGAATGGGCAGAAGCGTTGGAAGCTTTAACGCACGCCGCCGTGTGGACAGGCCGTCACAGTAGCTCTGCGCCAGAAACCTCGTGGAGGAAGAAAAAAAAAAAAAATTGGAATATCACCCCTCCACTCCCATTATCATCCCTCAGCTAGCAGCTGCGCTATCTACTCGCCCAGATTCCGTGTTTGTTGACTATCTCCTGTCAGGGCTCTCCCAAGGCTTCAGGGTAGGGGTCCTCCCATCTCCCACAGTGACTTTCGTAGCAAGAAACTTACAGTCAGCCGCTAAAGAACCCAACATAGTTTCCCAGCTCATCGACAAAGAACTTCTCAAAGGATAGATAATCGTCCCTTTTAGCTCCTCCCCCTTCTCAGTGTTCCATTCAAATCCCATCGGAATAAGCCACACGTAAATAAAAGGCTGATTTTCGATCTGTCCGCTCCCCGCTCCGGCCATTCGGCAGCGTCAATAGCATCATCCCTCCAGATCAGTTCTCCCTTCACCATGCCTCAGTGGATAATGCAATAAAGATGATCAAGTTCACAGGGCACGGAGCTCGGCTCTCCAAAGCGGACATTACCGATGCCTTCAAAATCATCCCCATTCATCCGTCTCAGTGGAATTCGTTCGGTATTAAGTGGGAGTCCAAACTCTTTTCGCCGTTCGCAGAAGCAGCCCCTGCATCTTCAATTCCTTCTCGGAAGCGCTCTGCTGGATCCTGCTGAACATCGTCAGAATCCTCTCCGTCCTTCACCTACTGGACAACTCCTCCCCATAGACCCGCCACAGGACAGCTCAGGGATCTCACTGGCCAAGCTTAAACACTGCTTCAGGAGTTAGGTGTCCCTCTCTCCAAAGAGAAAACGTTAGGTCCCGACACACGCTTAGAGTTCTTAGGCATCATCCTCGACTCCATAGACATGAAGGCGCCTCTCCCCTCCGACAAATTGCAGCGCATCCGGGAAATCACCAAGTCATACTGCGAGCTACAAGTTATCACAAAACAACAGTTGCTCTCCCTTCTCTGACACCTCAACTTCGCCATGCACGTCATCCCCCAGGGGCGCTCGTTCATCTCCCGCCTCCTGGACGCAGCATCAGCGGTCGACAAACTCCATGACTGCGTTTTCTTAGACCTACGTTTCTGGTCCCTCCTGCTCGCCCACTGGAACGGAGTTACTTTCTTTTACGATGACCTCGTGCGTTCCTCTGACTCAATGAGGTTCTTCACGGATGCCGCCCCATCCGTGAGTTTTGGGGGTTTCTTCCAGGGAGAGTGGTTCGCAGGGTCATGGCCCCTGTCAATTTACCTCAAGCAAGTTCTCATTAAATCCAGCCTATCACCTATATCATACCCGGGACATTCCTTCAGGATAGGTGCAGCCACCTCTGCTGCTAATCAAGGTCTCTCTACCTCATCCCTACAACAACTAGGACGGTGGTCCTCCGCCTTCACAACCTACATTCGCCCGGACATCAGCGCCATACTGGCTTCCCAAAGATCTCTCAGACCCTAACTATGGTATCTATGCATATAACTGGTGGTGGCTCATAAACACATTCACAAGTATACATGTCTCACTAATGGCGCATTTCCACTGCAGCGGGGTAGCCCCGTTTAAGCGTCCCTAAGCGTCCTCGCTTAGGCCTCGGGCTGCCTCGCTGGCCGTCCGAGGCCGTGGCGCATTTCCATTACAGTTTAGGACCTGGGGTAGCAACGCAGTGTAGGCGGGGCGTCTGCTTTTTGGGGGCTTTTTGGGCGGAGCGACGCTGGGTAAAACTGCAGTGGCGTCATTTTCAATGCGACACAACTCAAAAACACACACAACAATGGAGGATGTGGAAGCGATCGTTTTCTTGTTTATTGTGAAATCCATGGTGCTGACATGCTGTGCTCTGCATAACGTCTGCGAGAGTCATGGAGAGGACTATGATGATGGGTGGAATGCACCAGCAGCAGAGCCGGGGGTAGCAGTGTCTCAAGGTGCAGAGGAGGAGGGCCCTGACATCAGAGAGGGTTTGATGCGCTACCTGAATACCTACATATGCATTGTATTGCATTCATTGTATTGAACATAAATAAATCTTTTTTTTTCACATACATGTGTTTGTCAAATGTTTTAAACAAATATTATCTGAATTGAATATTTAGTAAATATTTGAATTTCAAGCACCAGTAAGTACTGCCCCAAAATAAGAACATTTGAGGAAATATCAGATCATGAAAAGAAAATCTTTCTAATAAATTAAGCGAATATCAAAGCTAACTATAAACATAAATACTAAAGTGTAAAACACAGCAAAACTATATTCATAAATGCAAGTGTAAAATAGTGTGGACAATTGTAAACATGGATAGAGACTATAAAGTATCCACAACATAAAATAATATAAATATAACCTCAATCTTTCTTCTAGACATGTTAAAAGCTTGCTTGAATGGGTTATAGGTTTATTTTGTTCTCTCGTCTTTGAAATATATAAGGAATGTGTTGTTTGAGTCTAGTAGAACGAGGGTATTACAATTGAGCAATTTCTACATGTATTATGTATTTATCATGTATTCTTAACTATTGCAAAATAAACATGTAATAATGTTTTAGAGGAGGACCTCAAGCTAGCAAACTCAATTTCTTGCTTTAAATCTCTTATAAGTAAGGAGCTTTTTCCTAACTGAAGGTGTTTGTTATTGCTTTATAAATTCATGTATGTTTATATCTTCTCTAAATCAAGATTATGTGAATCTGATTTTTTTCTGTTGGGTGCCATTCATTATCAACAAGAGATAAGATAAGTCAAAGAAGTACTTTATTGATGGCAGTATAAAAATACAAAAAAAATGTTGTATCAAAAAGGCATGCCATTAAACAATACAAATAAAAAATGTAAAACTGTATTGCAGCCAGCATAAATATACATGGAATTGTAAATATAAAATGAACATTTTAAAGAAAATAAATAAACAAGGAAGTACAAATGTTGCAAATTAGCTAGATAAAAAATATATAATATGTACAATAACTATTAAGGTTTTTGAAGTATCACGGAGGAGATGGGCCACGTCGGCTGCCCAGTCATGGTGCCGTTCCTGCTGGGCCCGATCCTCTCCTCCTCGTGTCCTCTTGCCTGGGTGACAATAAGATAATAATTAGCAATAAGGAAAAAACACAGGACAGGTACAGGTCACACAAGGATATAAGAATAACATGTATAAACAGAACAACAGTAAGGTGAACTAAAGAAAGTTCTGGCCCTAGATGTTTACAATGATTGTGAAAGTGAATTACATTATGTCCAGCCTGTTGATAATGAATATAAATATATGTATGATAGGATGTCACACACAACTGTACTAGCTGCTTACTAGCTAAGACTTTACTTGTAACAGAGCATTTCCACACAGTGGTATAGCTTATTTTAATTACTGACGATGGATGATCCAAGGTTTTAAAAAAACAAAACACAATTCCAGTCGTTTTGCCATTTCTATTTCTTACCTAGAACCACACGCTGCGGTGTCGTGATGGCACTCGGTGTTGGCGGTTGAGTTGGTGTCGATTCTTCGGCTGGGGTCCGTTCTGGATTCGATGACGATGTGGACGGAACACTGCCATCAACCGTTGTTCGGGAATGTTCCTCCTCACGAGTCCCAATGTAATCATCTAGAACAGCAAAATGACTTGTTAATTCCACAAACTACTGCAGCACAATACTAAATAGCAACAACAACTATAGAAAATAAAAACTGAACGTAAACAATGGCACATATGGTGTTAGCAAACAATAGCTCTAGCTAAGGCTATCTGCCTAGGCTATCTGCCTTAGCTAGCTATGTAGCTCTTCGGGGCTCCATAAAAGCATGGGTTGTCGAACATTAATGTAAGGATAAAATAGACTTCTTTATTAGAAGTGAGCGTACCTTGCAGGGACTCCAGTAAAGCCGTTGCCGTTTTCCCTACATCGCAGGAAAGTCCTCCTGGAACACTTTCACATTTCGCGTTGTTCCGTCGAGCTCCCGCTGGATTTTATCATCCCCAATGAGATTAAGGAACGTCGTCACCTCCTCGGTCGACCACGGTGTGCTTTTCTTCGACGTTGCCATTTTGTAGCTCCTCCGTTTACAAAATGCTGCAAGCTTGCTTCTAGATCTATATGCGACGCTAGGGATGATCTCGCGCCCGATCTTGTGACGATTCTCTCTGACCAATCAGCAGTCGAGTGTTGACGTCACAGCCCTGGCCTGGTCTGATAGAACCACGATTTTATGGGGCCGGAAAAAGAGGGAAAAAGTACCCGCTAGCCGGTAGGCTACTAGGCTATATGGAAATGCCACCAAAAACGGGCCTGGCCGCTTGAGGACGGTTAAGGACGCTTAAACGGGGCTACCCGCTGCAGTGGAAATGCGCCATAAGGTACCTGATATTCAAACTGCATTCCTGTCCTAATTCCGCGGGCCCCGCCCACAGGGAATAATGTCTTGTCTCACGCTGCAACTACATGTAACGGGCTTCATCTCCGGCACACAGGTATTTCATTCCCAGGCCTTGCTCAAACGTATCAGTGTAAAATGTATTTCCTGTCAAGTCCCATCTGTTTGCCAAGGCTTTCGGCCCCTAATCGATCTGTTGTTTGTCTGTCTGACTTTTGTTTTGTTATGTTTGTTTTTTTGCCCTACTACTTGTAAAGCGACCTTGGGTCCCTTGAAAGGCGCTATACAAATCAAAGCTATTATTATTATTATTATTTACTCAGAACAAATATTTGTTTCTCCGAATCGAAGGGGAAAAATACAAAAGCATTGCACACAATTTAAACCAATCAATGTTGTCGATGAGTAGTGCAGATATCACTGTAAAATCAATCGACAGTAAGAGGAATACTTACTTCCGGGTGTACAATTCTCCGTTATCCAATGGGAATGGACGCTCACATTGCCTTTAAGGGCAGCCGACATAAACGAATGCCGTGCTTCCATGAGCGTCAAATCCCGACGCAGATGGGAATACATTGCAATCAGTTGAAAGCTATTTGCGTCCCTTTATGACGCTGAAGGAGCCTAGGAGCGCCAGCATTGGGATTGGGACGCTTAGGGAGTGAGAGTGTGTTGTCTGGGAAGGCATTTGCCTTCATCAGATGGAAAGTGTTTTGACCAACAATCTAAGTATTTCTTATAGCTATGCAGGGCATGCAAGCGAGCAAACACAAACAAGAACAAACAAACAAGTGAAATGAAGAATCAAATTGAAATTGTACAATATAATATTGTGGTGGTTCATCTTATAATTCAGTCTAGAGAATGCACCAGACAGCATCTAAGACCTGCAAAAATAAAAAAATGTCTAGGGGGACGGAGGCCCCCCAAACCCTTCGTGCCATTTCGTCCACGTGCATTTTTCAGGGCAATCTCTATTGGGCTCTGGGCCATCTGTACATTAGCTTAGATGGCCCACAGGGCCATCTCCCAAAATCCTTAATGTCATGCACTTGGACTGTAGACCACTTGGAGTAAAATCCATGTGAAACTTGCTTCTCACTGTTCTCAGGTCAAATATGTATATTGATTAAAAATGCGATTAATTTCGATTAATTAATTACAAAGCCTCTAATTAATTAGATTAATTTTTTTAATCGAGTCCCGGCTCTAATATATATATATATATATATATATAGTCTGCGAAGTCAGGCGTGGCGGAAGGCCACCGTACACTTCTGTGTCGTAGCTTCGGGCTACCGTACACTTCGGTGTCGTGGACGTTGGGCCACCGTTACAAAACGAAACCGCTCGCTCCTCGGCGTAGTCAAGCCCTGCTGGCCAGGCATGCGACCCGCAGGTCGTTTTCAGGTAAGACCGGCACTGATTTCGGCAGTCAGAGTCTCAGCATGACCCGTAAGCTCTGGCAGTGATTCCGGCACTATGTCGCTCATATGTGTTAATCTATTATCTTTCCTTCCCAGATCACCAGTCACCCCACAAGGTAAGCAACTCAGTTCATCTCAGTATTTCATACTTCACAGGTTTTGGGGATTTCATCGGAGCGGTGCTTTCCCTCCTGAATGATTATCCGGCCTAATCGCCAAACACCATTACATTCTCCTGTTGTATTATCATGGCAATCATTTTATTCATATGACGTGTAAACAATAAATATATAATTCTTACATCACGTCTCTCCGGTTTGAACTGGTGAAGCCATTCATCACCTTTGGAGTTATTTAACACTCACTTGTCATGATCCCGGTTATACTGCGAGTCGGCAAAATTGTGTCCATTGAATACTGTTAAGAGCCTTGAGTCACAAACACCAGAAAGCTACTTGTTTGCTCTTTATACAGACTGAGACTAAGGGTGAACACCATTACATTCTCCTGTTGTATTATCATGGCAATCATTTCATTCATATGACGTGTAAACAATAAATATGTAATTCTTACATCACGTCTCTCCGGTTTGAAATGAAGCTTAGCGCAAGTTCAATAAGGAAGACCTAACACGAGTCATTTACACGTCACTCAATGGCTCCCTTCTAGGGATCGACCGATATGGCTTTTTCAAGGCCGATACCGATACCGATTATTAGTAATCAAGGAGACCGATAACCGATATTTGGAACCGATATACATTTACAGTAAAATCAGAAAATCTTGGTGTCAAAATGTAGAATAACACAAACTCCAACACAACTCAACACAACTTCTTTGAAATGCATTTAAGCTTAGCCTATATTATGTTTAATGAACTTTTAAACATCTTACAACTGGTTTCCTCTCTGTGCCCTTTTCTTTAGTGCAGCCAACTGCTATGAGTTAGAGAGAGACAAGAAGTGGGGCTGCAGGCTGACATGCTTAACTAACAATAATGCTTAATTTATTATATCAAACCAATGCCTGTCTGTCTAGCATAAAATCCCAATAAACTGCTAGCAACTGCAAAACACTAGTGCTAGCTAATGTTTTGCAAACTATTAAAAGTCTAATATTTTGCTAAACATTTGCTAAATACATTAGCTAATGAGCTTCACATATTAACCTGAAAAACTGCGAGGCCCCACTCGCAGCCCCCCGCACCACAGTTACTCCGCTGTGAGACGCTGCACGCTGACTGACTTCCCGCGTTCCTGTGTAACTGGGAAGCTGATAGAATTTGATCAATAGATCGTGCTGTTTTTGCTACTTCAGCATAGGGGATTGGGATGTTTATTGAACTTCGGCTTTCAACTGATTTACCTTCGAAACACATGTATGGCTCTGCCGCTCAGCGCTGCTGCTCGCCTCTGTCTGCGTTCTTCGCACCTGCCTGTAATCTGAGAAGGTCCCGCCTCTCTGGCTGGCTCCCGCCCGGAAAATCTTCAGTGTTGATTGACACTTCAGTAATAGCCTATCAGATAGCGCTGTGGGCGGGACATTGCTCGTGTACAGAGAGTGGTGACTGCAGACCATAGACTGTATATATAAAGCTGCAGACAGAGAAACGGCCGCATCAGAGCCAAAGTGTTATCGGCAATTTTATAAAAAAAAGGCCGATACCGATGATCGGTCAAATGATGAATATCGGCCCCGATAATCGGCCTGGCCGATAATCGGTCGACCCCTACTCCCTTCCCCCCTCATTAAATATGAGGGCGTCACCCCTCAGCAGCCAATACCTGCACATGCTAAATTCCTTAAATGCCTGCTCTTCCTCCCTATCAGTTGTCATTTGGCAGATGACCGCAACCCGCCTCCACCCCCAGTCTCCTCCAGGACAAAGCTAAACCTTCCTTCTTCAGACCGGTCTCACCTACTCAGCACCACCACCAGTGTCTAGACCCCGGGGATTTCATCGGAGCGGTGCTTTCCCTCCTGAATGATTATCCTGCAAACCGGGGCCTAATCGCCAAACACCATTACATTCCCCTGTTGTATTATCATGGCAATCATTTCATTCACATGACGTGTAAACAATAAATATGTAATTCTTACATCACGTCTCTCCGGTTTGAAATGGTTCAACTTTGGTTGAAGCAGCAATTGTATGGGCATACAAATATGAACATAAAACTATTATATCATCTCAACTTTAGCAATGTATTTAACACAAACAACCAATAAATAATGAGGTCACTTCTCGTGTGTCTATTTATTGAATTCAAACATTTAACACTCAATCTTAATTCTTACTCATGGCCATTTGCTTTTAGAGCTGCATTGATTACATTTCCATTTTTTTTTTATGACCATGACCAGATGTGGCACACCTCCACAGCACATACATTATCATATGATGAATACTGAAATATATGGGTAAAATATTTATGAAATAAGCCCAAAAATGCATGCTTCCACACATGCATTTCACATGCGATTGTTAATGTAAATATTGTTATTGCCGTTGCTTTCATTTACGCTGGGGACATGTGCAATCGACTTTTTGTAATGGCCAATATTGTTCCCCAAAAAATGTGTTGAAAATGAATGGAAAAATATTCAATTCAATTAGGGTAGGAAATCGTGAAAAGAAAAAAATAGATATATATTGTGTTAGATTATTTTTAGATTCAGATTTGTCCTCCAACACTGATCAAGCCAACACGCAACAGAAAGACATTGTTGTTCACTGCTTCAAAGTACTGAGAGTGGAGTCTTCGTCATTACAAGGTACCACGAGAAAGCAATCACAGGTGAGAAACAAACTGGTCTACAACCTCTTCCAACTAACTGTATTTAGAGACAGCTGGTGTTGACAAGAATCCTTTAGAGATTGCCTTGGTGGACAGGTATGAGTCTTATGCTGGCGCCTTGGTTTCTCCGTGCTTGTGTACAGATGTACAACCAACTACTGAGGTTAATCACAATCCCTCTCTGCTCTCTGTCTTTCATCCCTCCAGATGGGACCCGGCCTCATCTGGAGGGAATATTGGCGGAGTGTTTGTTCCTTGATTGGCTTTGGGGGAGCAATCCATACAGATGTGTCTGTTTCGCTCATGTGGATCAGATTTCAGGATGGGCAAAGGCAGTGTGAAGCCATCAGATCTTTCTCTAAATGGTCTTTGAGTCCAGGGAGTTGCTGCTGGTCATCCAGTCCCACCAAAGCATTGGCTCGTGATGAAACAGTCAGGCTTTCTATCGACTGTTTCATGAACTGGTTTTCTACACTGTTAAAAGTCTTAACAGCAATTACTTCTGGAACAGATAATTAATTGCATACTGTAGTGTATACTGTTGATACAAATAAATAAATAAATATATAAATAAATGACATTGCATTTCACAATCTCATAAAATACACAATGATTATTAATCATTTCAAATTAAACAAGTGTTTGTAATATAAATATACTAATGTTCCTGCAAAATCAGTGAGACATTGTAAAATATATAATATATTAACCATAGAAATCAGAACAAATAATAACTCACACGGTCTAAGGCTACAAAGAAATATGTTGACATAAAGAAGGGCTTTCAGTATTTCAGTAATAATTAAATGAAAGCACAGTTCACCCTTAGTCTCAGTCTGTATAAAGAGCAAACAAGTAGCTTTCTGGTGTTTGTGACTCAAGGCTCTTAAACAGTATTCAATGGACACAATTTTGCCGACTCGCAGTATAACCGGGATCATGACAAGTGAGTGTTAAATAACTCCAAAGGTGATGAATGGCTTCACCAGTTCAAACCGGAGACGTGATGTAAGAATTACATATTTATTGTTTACACGTCATATGAATAAAATGATTGCCATGATAATACAACAGGAGAATGTAATGGTGTTTGGCGATTAGGCCCCGGTTTGCAGGATAATCATTCAGGAGGGAAAGCACCGCTCCGATGAAATCCCCGGGGTCTAGACACTGGTGGTGGTGCTGAGTAGGTGAGACCGGTCTGAAGAAGGAAGGTTTAGCTTTGTCCTGGAGGAGACTGGAGGCGGGTTGCGGTCATCTGCAAATGACAACTGACAGGGAGGAAGAGCAGGCATTTAAGGAATTTAGCATGTGCAGCTATTGCCTGCTGAGGGGTGACGCCCTCATATTTAATGAGGGGGGGAAGGGAGCCATCGAGTGACGTGTAAATGACTCGTGTTAGGTCTTCCTTATTGAACTTGCGCTAAGCTTCATTTCAAACCGGAGAGACGTGATGTAAGAATTACATATTTATTGTTTACACGTCATATGAATAAAATGATTGCCATGATAATACAACAGGAGAATGTAATGGTGTTTGGCGATTAGGCCCCGGTTTGCAGGATAATCATTCAGGAGGGAAAGCACCGCTCCGATGAAATCCCCAAAACCAGTGAAGTATGAAATACTGAGATGAACTGAGTTGCTTACCTTGTGGGGTGACTGGTGATCTGGGAAGGAAAGATAATAGATTAACACATATGTGACCTGCTCCATCGAAATCAGTCGCATTGACCCGAAGACACATTTTGAGTTGTATACACTGTTGGAAAGAGGAGATTCCTAGCTTTCTAATGATATCAGGATTGTTTTTGTACTCCAAATATTAAGCGAAATATGTCACATTATATAATGACTGTCACCGAGTCCTCATTTTGAGAACAAGGCCTTTAAAGTTTCTTCTTCTCTGGAATCCATCGATCTGATTGATTATTAGTGGAGCAAATGATCAAAATACTACGGAGGGAAGATACTTTCGTTTGGAGGGGAAGCTTGCGAGTGTGTGTATACGTGTGTGTGTGCGTGTGTGTGTTTGTGTATTTTTGAGTTTGTGTGTATTGTGTTTGTTTCCCGGGGAAAACCCTCACGAGAAACACCGGCTGTTGTTATGCCTGCTGTGGCGTTATAATTACTCTACTCCGTTTTCCGCTTGTAATTATGCCGTTACAAGCTTCAAAGTTATATTTATCATCTGAATTTGCCGAAACAAGTTTAATATTCTGAAAGCCAAGACTCTGTTTAATTTAAATCAGATGAAAACAAACTGTAACGGACCCTGCCGTGTTATCTATGATTACTATACTCTTCCGTTCATAATGTCAGCCGGAGGGAGGGGGGCGGCGCTGCTGGAAGAGCAGAGTGCGAGTGAGAGGTGCCTGTCTTCGTCCCTTCACAAGCTTCAAAAATGTACTTATCGTGTGATTTTGGAAATAAAAGTTTCATATTCTGAAAGCCAAGACTTGGTTTGTTTAAAATCAAACAAAACACCCGAACCCTGAAAAAATAGTTTTTGACGTAAATCCACGTTTATTCTGAAATGAGCCGTTGCGACTTCCGACTGATTTCGATAGAGCGGGTCACATATATGAGCGACATAGTGCCGGAATCACTGCCGGAGCTTACGGGTCATGCTGAGACTCTGACTGCCGAAATCAGTGCATGTCTTACCTGAAAACGACCTGCGGGTCGCATGCCTGGCCAGCAGGGCTTGACTACGCCGAGGAGCGAGCGGTTTCGTTTTGTAACGGTGGCCCAACGTCCACGACACCGAAGTGTACGGTAGCCCGAAGCTACGACACAGAAGTGTACGGTGGCCTTCCGCCACGCCTGACTTCGCAGGCTATCTATATATATATATATATATATATATATATATATATATATATTAGAGCCGGGACTCGATTAAAAAAATTAATCTAATTAATTAGAGGCTTTGTAATTAATTAATCGAAATTAATCGCATTTTTAATCAAATATACATATTTGACCTGAGAACAGTGAGAAGCAAGTTTCACATGGATTTTACTCCAAGTGGTCTACAGTCCAAGTGCATGACATTAAGGATTGTGGCCCAACGTCTACGACACCGAAGTGTACGGTAGCCCGCAGCTACGACACCGATATGTGTACGGTGGCCTTCCGCCACGCCTGAACTTCGCAGGCTATATATATATATATATATATATATATATATATATCTTTTCTCTTTCTTTCTTTTGTAACTGACACCGAAGTGTACGGTAGCCCGAAGCTAGGACACCGAAGTGTACGGTGGCCTTCCGCCACGCCTGACTTCGCAGGCTATATATACATATATATTTTTCTTTACTTTTTTCTCTTTCTCCTTTGTTTTGTAACTGACACCGAAGTGTACGGTAGCCCGAAGCTACGACACCGAAGTGTACGGTGGCCTTCCGCCACGCCTGACTTCGCAGGCTATATATATATATATATATATATTTTTTTTTTTTTCTTTACTCTTTTCTCTTTCTTCCTTTTTCCTTTGTTTTGTAACTGACACCGGAGTGTACGGTGGCCTGAGTCCATGCCTGACTTCACAGGATATCTCTTTCTTTTCCTTCTTTACTCTTTCTTTAATTTCTTGGTTTTGTAACTGCCACGGGGGTGTACGGTGGCCCGAGTCCACGCCTGACTGCAGGAAATACATTTTACACTGATACGTTTGAGCAAGGCCTGGGAATGAAATACCTGTGTGCCGGAGATGAAGCCCGTTACATGTAGTTGCAGCGTGAGACGAGACATTATTCCCTGTGGGCGGGGCCCGCGGAATTAGGACAGGACTGCAGTTTGAATATCAGGTACCTTAGTGAGACATGTATACTTGTGAATGTGTTTGTGAGCCACCACCAGTTATATGCATAGATACCATAGTTAGGGTCTGAGAGATCTTTGGGAACCCGTACGGCGCTGATGTCCGGGCGAATGTAGGTTGTGAAGGCGGAGGAGGACCACTGTCCTAGTTGTTGTAGGGATGAGGTAGAGAGACCTTGATTAGCAGCAGAGGTGGCTGCACCTATCCTGAAGGAATGTCCCGGGTATGATATAGGTGATAGGCCGGATTTAATGAGAACTTGCTTGAGGTAGAAATTGACAGGGGCCATGACCCTGCAAACCACTCTCCCTGGAAGAAACCCCCAAAACCCACGGATGGGGCGGCATCCGTGAAGAACCTCATTGAGTCAGAGGAACGCACAAGGTCATCGTAAAAGCAAGTAACTCCGTTCCAGTGGGCGAGCAGGAGGGACCAGAAACGTAGGTCTGAGCGGCAGCCTTCGTCTAAGAAAACGCAGTCATGTAGTTTGTCGACCGCTGATGCTGCGTCCAGGAGGCGGGAGATGAACGAGCGCCCCTGGGGGATGACGTGCATGGCGAAGTTGAGGTGTCCAGGAAGGGAGAGCAACTGTTGTTTTGTGATAACTTGTTGCTCGCAGTATGACTTGGTGATGTCCCGGATGCGCTGCAATTTGTCGGAGGGGAGAGACGCCTTCATGTCTATGGAGTCGAGGATGATGCCTAAGAACTCTAAGCGTGTGTCGGGACCTAACATTTTCTCTTCGGAGAGAGGGACACCTAACTCCTGAAGCAGTGTTTAAGCTTGGCCAGTGAGATCCCTGAGCTGTCCTGTGGCGGGTCTATGGGGAGGAGTTGTCCAGTAGGTGAAGGACGGAGAGGATTCTGACGATGTTCAGCAGGATCCAGCAGAGCGCTTCCGAGAAGGAATTGAAGATGCAGGGGCTGCTTCTGCGAACGGCGAAAATAGAGTTTGGACTCCCACTTAATACCAAACGAATTCCACTGAGACGGATGAATGAGGATGATTTTGAAGGCATCGGTAATGTCCGCTTTGGAGAGCCGAGCTCCGTGCCCTGTGAACTTGATCATCTTTATTGCATTATCCACTGAGGCATGGTGAAGGGAGAACTGATCTAGAGGGATGATGCTATTGACGCTGCCGAATGCCCGGAGCGGACAGCGGACAGATCGAAAATCAGCCTTTTATTTACGTGTGGCTTATTCCGATGGAATTTGAACGGAACACTGAGAAGGGGGAGGAGCTAAAAGGGCCGATTATATATCCTTTGATAAGTTCTTTGTCGATGAGCTGGGAAACTATGTTGGGTTCTTTAGCGGCTGACTGTAAGTTTCTTGCTACGAAAGTCACTGTGGCGGATGGGAGGACCCCTTTCCTGAAGCCTTGGGAGAGCCCTGACAGGAGATAGTCAACAAACACGGAATCTGGGTGAGTAGATAGCGCAGCTGCTAGCTGAGGGATGATAATGGGAGTGGAGGGGTGATATTCCAATTTTTTATTTTTATTTTTCTTTCCCCCTCCACGAGGTTTCTGGCGCAGTGCTACTGTGACGGCCCGTCCACACGGTGGCGTGCGTTAAAGCTTCCAACGCTCCTGCCCATTCACTTTGAATAGGGTGACGTCACTTTTAGCAGAACTGTATTTTGGGAAGCGATGTGGAGCGTTGCTGGTGTTGCTCGCTTCAAAAGTTGAGCAATGTTCAATTTTTATTTATTATTTTTTTTTTTTTTTAACATTTCTATTGCTTTGTATCTCGGGGGCAAGAGATTCATGTGATTGTTTGTTGGTCACGTTGCTCGCAAAAAAACAGTAGCGTAGGCAGAAATGTACTTTAGGGTGGGCCTGTAAAAATATAGGGTGGGCCAGATTTTTGGCAAATTACTTTTAGAATACTTCCGAGTTCCTTTCTTCTCTTTCCTCTTCTTTCTTTTTCTTTTCTTTCCTTCTTCTTCTTCTTTTTCTTCTTCTTCTTTTTTCTTTGGAATACTTTCTTTTCCATAACAGATGGGTATGTTTTGGTGTACGGGAGACACGTATTTTACTGTTTTATCAAGACCACAACACAACATCTTAGTGTCATTCTGGACAGCTCTCATCTGCACCACACGTAAAACTCACCCATACTGCATACTTGTACAGTCTTAAAACCTTTCCTTGGAATATGTTATGCATTGTAAGGTGTCCTTGGGTGCCCCTAAATAGAATGAATTATCATTATTATTTATTATCTGAAACGATGTAATAACTTTTTTTTTCAGTCACTTGCCCTATACATTCAGCAGGCCATTCACTTTGATTTGATCCCGTTATAAATGTCATCATTTCGACAATAAATAAATGCTACATAAACGTTATCTTCCACGTTTTATCTAACCATCTCCGTTTCTACCTTTCAATATATTTTGAAAGAGAACTCTCTCTCTCTCTCATCTGCGTGCGGAGGCGGGGCCTCACAGACACGCTGCAGCGCTGTGCCGTGTGCACACGGTTCTGCTGGTAATGAATATTACATTTTGTGAGGAAACTTCTCAACCAATAGTTCCAATAAGTATTCACTTCAGGTTTACGAAAGTAACTGACTCAGATTACTCGTTTTTCAAATGTAACGCCCGCTGAATATACATGATTTTTTGTATTTCTGATTACGTAACGCCGTTACATCTATTCCGTTACAACCCGACCCTGTGTGGGTGAGTGCAAACATTTTCGTTAACACTAGTACCTGACCTGAGTGCCACGGAAGTCGAAGCTCCTGTGACGGAGTCTTCCAGGGCCTGGAGGCGAGCATCGATAGCTATCATGGAGCTAGCCAGGGATTGCAGGGAGCCGGCCACGCTACTCTCCATGAGGGGTGTGTTAGTGACGCCCCCGGACTGGCGAGCCTGGGAAGGGGTGGATTTTGGAGGTGGACGGGATCCTGGAGGGCTCGACTTCTTTCTTTATTTTACCTCCGCGTCCTCGCCCTGCTCTCTGGGGAGCTGACTGGAGCTGCTGCCCCGGACTGGGGAGCTGTGCTGGAGACCTGATCCGAGAAGCTCTCGGAGCTGCGAGAGAGTGAGGCCTGGGGCTGTGGGGATGCCCTGCTGCAGGAGCCGGGCGATGAGGAAGTCTGCCTCTGGTGATAGGCCGCTGTGGGGAGCCGAACCGGGCTCGAATAATTCCATACCAGGTTCGTGATCTGAATTGTCCGAGTTGGACCTCTTGAGCTAGTTTTTCCTGTGCTTTTTTTTTTTTTTTTTTCTCACGAGGAGGAGTATTGTAGTACTGCTACTCTTTGCGGTCATCTGCAAATGACAACTGACAGGGAGGAAGAGCAGGCATTTAAAGAATTTAGCATGTGCAGCTATTGGCTGCTGAGGGGTGACGCCCTCATATTTAATGAGGGGGGAAGGGAGCCATCGAGTGACGTGTAAGTGACTCGTGTTAGGTCTTCCTTATTGAACTTGCGCTAAGCTTCATTACTCAGTGGTCAATGTGAAAAGTTGGAAGATACGTGTGGTGTAAAAGATGAACAGCAGTGTGGATGAGCAGAACAATAGCCATTGAAACTTGGCTGTTGCCTTCAAACAAACAGTAGTCCAGGCACACTCTAAAAACGAATTCAGGCGACCTTTCACCTCCACTTAATTAAATGCATGGTTGCAAGATAAAAATGTGAGTTAATTGATTTAGATAAACATTTTAAGTTGCAAACATTAATTTATAAATTGTGTTGACGTAATAATGTTGGTAATTACATCAACTTAATATTGTGTGTAATTTGAACTCTGATTTCTGCGTTAATTGACTTAAAACAAAATTCAAGTTATAGTAAGTAATGCAATTGGCTTGATAACTTAATTGTTCTACACCGTGAGTTAAGGATTTCAAGTCCACTCCCACTTAACATGCCTGGACAAGTTCCCACAGTTAAGACAAATAGAAATATACAAAGGACATTTTAAGGTGAGTGTCATCTTTTGTCATTCAAATACAGTAGATAGCTTTGTAGTTGCACTGTATAGGCAAATTGCTGTTTGACCGAAATTAGCAGCCTTTGAACTGTGAATAGTTCTGTGAGAGGATACAAAGTAGTAGAGGCTACTGTGAGAGTAAAAATACTTTGGTTACTATTGTGATATCGCTTTTTATTAAAAATGAATGTCGGTGAAGCAGATCAAGGACATGCTTCTTGAGGTAGGATCGTTATTTAGAGTTGTCATTGAAATGCAAGTTGTTGGCAGTCACCCATTCAGAATATATTCATTTAGGTCATTTCTCTTTTTTCCCTTTTTCAAAAATAGCACAATACAATTGAAGTACGCAGAGAACTATAGACATCCGCTGCCTTGTCGTGTACCTTGGAGAAAAGGAAGAGGACCTTTTCAAGGAGTTTAGCGACGTAATTAAAAATCTTGAAATAACATCAAATCCACGGGCACAGTGGAAAAACACAGGACAAAAGCACTGCTCTCTGTCAGTTACATTTTGAAGCATATTGCACTTTTGGCCACACCCCAATCAATAATATCTTAGCAACGTTCAGCATGGATAGGTGTTGACAGCAATGGCATGGGAAAAGGATTGTGTAACATTTGAAAAGTGGCTTCTGCTCTTCTTAACCAGTTCACATATTGTATGGAACCTGCAAAAAAGATGAGAAGACACACTAAAACTTGCACGGTTGGGATTGACAAAATCTGTCCACATGCATTTAAACACGAGGCAAAGTACTCAAAACCACCTCTGTGTGTCTTCAGGACCACATTGCCATGACGACACACACATGCAGACTCAATAGGTGAAAACAATACCAGCGTTGCTTTAGCAGCTGGTAATAATGGCTCTGAATTCACTAAGAGTGACCGTTTAAAAAGTATGCAATTACCTAATTCATTATCTCTTATGCGCTAACCTATTATTTAATGTGCTTCAAAAGGACATGAATATCGCCTTCATCAGTGACCGGTCCACCCCAGGATCTGACCATACGATGGCAACCATCGTGGTCGAGGGAAACAAATGAATGAGCATTTCTGCGTTAAATGTGTTCATACTGTTTGAAATAATGACTGTCGGCAGTGTACACATCTTTGTTACATCTTTTGTAAAATTGATGTGTGTGATCTGCAGACTGGTGGCCATTGAGAGTTTGTTTCTGTAGTTTTACAAAAACTTTACAGATTTTACATATTTGGCACTGGTTTTAAATATGCAAAGGCCTCTAACTTCGATGTGATGGCAGCATTTATTTGCTGTGTCCCCATTTCCCATGGTAATATGGCTAATGTGTTTATTTATTATTTGTGGGGCAATTTAAATTTGTGTTATTTATCTTTTTTTTCAAGATTGAAATGAAGCTCAGCGCAAGTCCTTTCAGGAAGACTGGGTGTATACACATTCACTCTGCAGCTGCATATAATCAGCTCATCACAGGCGATTACATTCACCTCATTCGCCAGCAGCCAATCACCGTGCTGCAGCCAGACTTTAAAATGGTTCTCCTCTCTCCTGCAGTCAGCTGTGATTTCAGGTGTTCATGCACCTTATCATATGCATGTGTCAATAAATGTTCAAACCAAATGAATTCTCTCCTGATTGAAACATCATGTGTTGAAATAAACAACTGCAGTTCAAAATAAAAAGTGAATTACCTAACATTTTTGTTGAGGAATCAATTTCTTTCTTTAAAGGCAAAAACATGAAAAAGCTAAGAAAAAAAAATATTGAATACAATATATTTGGAGCAACTTAATTTATAAATGGTTGTCAACTTAAAAACGTGTGTTCACAATGATGGTAATTAAGTACATACAACTTAAAATTCCTTTTAAATCATACGGTAAAACAGGTTGGAACTTCATTTTTGAGTAATCAACTTCAAAACTTGTGTTTATGCTACCAATTATTAAGTAAGTGGTAATTAAAAACACCTCTGACTGTAGAGGAAAAGCCTTCTCCCCTTACTCAAATAACTTTATTGCTTTAACACAATTTCATTAGAAGTTGTCTTAACTCAATAAACATTGATGCAAACTGTTGTGTTGATTTTCTTTGTTGAGCCAAGGCATTTGTTTTTAGAGTGCATGATGATACAACAGCATGAATACTTTTCTCTGTATCTTTAAATATAGGCCACATTTATTTGCCAATAATTCTCACAAGAACAATCAAAACCATTATTTACAAGAATTTTGTGTTTTCAGAGTGACTCCTTTTAATTGGTGTATTATTGTAATGGTTTTTACCTGGGAAAAAAATGTATTAAGCCAAATCCAATCTAAAATCCAATGTACACAATACACTAGTGGGCTAATGAGTAATTTTTTGACCAAAATAACAAGTCCAAATGGCCTGATGTTAAAAAAAAAGTTATATATATGATATCAATATTTGAAAACCATTCTTGCTTTGGGAATGAATGATCTTAGAGCTAGGGAGATCCGAGCAGAGCCCTCTCCCTCTACACTTTTAGGCTATCTATCTTCCATTTCTGGCGCAGAAGCCTTCTTTCCCAACCATGCCATTGGCCCATCACCACCTTCAGTGGGGCAGAGATTAGTTATGTAAACTGTTACGGTTCATGTCCCACATGCAAATGGAATATAATCCATGTGAAAAATATACAAAAGAGGCAAAATTCAAGCACATATTAACATAGAGCAAGCAGCGAGCAGGTATACTTAGAGCGGATGAAAGAGTAGCTTTACGATCCATGACTGTTGTCAGTCAAAAGCAAAGGAGAAAGTATTATGATACTTTACAGGGCTTCAACTTGCAAAGGCAAGGCATGTTTATATAGCACATTTCAAACCGGAGAGACGTGATGTAAGAATTACATAATTATTGTTTACACGTCATATGAATGAAATGATTGCCATGATAATACAATAGGAGAATGTAATGGTGTTTGGCGATTAGGCCCCGGTTTGCAGGATAATCATTTAGGAGGGAAAGCACCGCTCCGATGAAATCCCCGGGGTCTAGACACTGGTGGTGGTGCTGAGTAGGTGAGACCGGTCTGAAGAAGGAAGGTTTATCTTTGTCCTGGAGGAGACTGGAAGCGAGAGGGGTGGAGGCGGGTTGCGGTCATCTGCAAATGACAACTGACAGGGAGGAAGAGCAGGCATTTAAGGAATTTAGCATGTGCAGCTATTGGCTGCTGAAGGGTGACGCCCTCATATTTAATGAGGGGGGAAGGGAGCCATCGAGTGACGTGTAAGTGACTCGTGTTAGGTCTTCCTTATTGAACTTGCGCTAAGCTTCATTTCAAACCGGAGAGACGTGATGTAAGAATTACATATTTATTGTTTACACGTCATATGAATGAAATGATTGCCATGATAATACAACAGGAGAATGTAATGGTGTTTGGCGATTAGGCCCCGGTTTGCAGGATAATCATTTAGGAGGGAAAGCACCGCTCCGATGAAATCCCCAAAACCAGTGAAGTATGAAATACTGAGATGAACTGAGTTGCTTACCTTGTGGGGTGACTGGTGATCTGGGAAGGAAAGAAAATAGATTAACACGTATATGAGCGACATAGTGCCGGAATCACTGCCGGAGCTTACGGGTCATGCTGAGACTCTGACTGCCGAAATCAGTGCCGGTCTTACCTGAAAACGACCTGCGGGTCGCATGCCTGGCCAGCAGGGCTTGACTACGCCGAGGAGCGAGCGGTTTCGTTTTGTAACGGTGGCCCAACGTCCACGACACCGAAGTGTACGGTGGCCTTCCGCCACGCCTGACTTCGCAGGCTATATACATCTTTTTCTTTACTCTTTTCTCTTTCTTTCGTAACTGACACCGAAGTGTACGGTGGCCTTCCGCCACGCCTGACTTCGCAGGCTATATATATATATATATATATTTTTTTTTTTTTCTTTACTCTTTTCTCTTTCTTTCTTTCCCTTTTTTTGTAACTGACATGGGGGTGTACGGTGGCCCGGGTCCACGCCTGACTGCAGGAAATACATTTTACACTGATACGTTTGAGCAAGGCCTGGGAATGAAATACCTGTGTGCCGGAGATGAAGCCCGTTACATGTAGTTGCAGCGTGATACGAGACATTATTCCCTGTGGGCGGGGCCCGCGGAATTAGGACAGGAATGCAGTTTGAATATCAGGTACCTTAGTGAGACATGTATACTTGTGAATGTGTTTATGAGCCACCACCAGTTATATGCATAGATACCATAGTTAGGGTCTGAGAGATCTTTGGGAAGCCAGTACGGCGCTGATGTCTGGGCGAATGTAGGTTGTGAAGGCGGAGGAGGACCACCGTCCTAGTTGTTGTAGGGATGAGGTAGAGAGACCTTGATTAGCAGCAGAGGTGGCTGCACCTATCCTGAAGGAATGTCCCGGGTATGATATAGGTGATAGGCCGGATTTAATGAGAACTTGCTTGAGGTAGAAATTGACAGGGGCCATGACCCTGCAAACCACTCTCCCTGGAAGAAACCCCCAAAACCCACGGATGGGGCGGCATCCGTGAAGAACCTCATTGAGTCAGAGGAACGCACGAGGTCATCGTAAAAGAAAGTAACTCCGTTCCAGTGGGCGAGCAGGAGGGACCAGAAACGTAGGTCTGAGCGGCAGCCTTCGTCTAAGAAAACGCAGTCATGGAGTTTGTCGACCGCTGATGCTGCGTCCAGGAGGCGGGAGATGAACGAGCGCCCCTGGGGGATGACGTGCATGGCGAAGTTGAGGTGTCCGAGAAGGGAGAGCAACTGTTGTTTTGTGATAACGTGTTGCTCGCAGTATGACTTGGTGATGTCCCGGATGCGCTGCAATTTGTCGGAGGGGAGAGACGCCTTCATGTCTATGGAGTCGAGGATGATGCTTAAGAACTTTAAGCGTGTGTCGGGCCCTAACATTTTCTCTTTGGAGAGAGGGACACCTAACTCCTGAAGCAGTGTTTAAGCTTGGCCAGTGAGATCCCTGAGCTGTCCTGTGGCGGGTCTATGGGGAGGAGTCGTCCAGTAGGTGAAGGACGGAGGGGATTCTGACGATGTTCAGCGGGATTCAGCAGGATCCAGCAGAGCGCTTCCGAGAAGGAATTGAAGATGCAGGGGCTGCTTCTGCGAAAATAGAGTTTGAACTCCCACTTAATACCGAACGAATTCCACTGAGACGGATGAATGGGGATGATGTTGAAGGCATCGGTAATGTCCGCTTTGGAGAGCCGAGCTCCGTGCCCTGTGAACTTGATCATCTTTATTGCATTATCCACTGAGGCATGGTGAAGGGAGAACTGATCTGGAGGGATGATGCTATTGACGCTGCTGAATGGCCGGAGCGGGGAGCGGACAGATCGAAAATCAGCCTTTTATTTACGTGTGGCTTATTCCGATGGGATTTGAACGGAACACTGAGAAGGGGGAGGAGCTAAAAGGGCAGATTATATATCCTTTGAGAAGTTCTTTGTCGATGAGCTGGGAAACTATGTTGGGTTCTTTAGCGGCTGACTGTAAGTTTCTTGCTACGAAAGTCACTGTGGGAGATGGGAGGACCCCTACCCTGAAGCCTTGGGAGAGCCCTGACAGAGATAGTCAACGAACACGGAATCTGGGTGAGTAGATAGCGCAGCTGCTAGCTGAGGGATGATAATGGGAGTGGAGGGGTGATATTCCTATTATTATTATTTTTTTTTTCTTCCTCCACGAGATTTCTGGCGCAGAGCTACTGTGACCGCCCGTCCACACGGTGGCGCGCGTTAAAGCTTCCAACGCTTCTGCCCATTCATTTTGAATAGGGTGACGTCACTTTTAGCGGGACTGTATTTTGGGAAGCGACGTGGAGCGTTGCTGGCGTTGCTCGCTTCAAAAGTTGAGCAATGTTCAATTTTGTTGGCGCCTCGGCAGAAGCGTCAGCCAATGAAATCCCGTTTATGCAAATCTGCCAGTACAAGCGCTAGCCAGTCAAACCGCGTGTATGCTGGGAGAGACTACGCAGGTCATTACCTCATATTCCAAAAAATGGAGGGAAAATTCATTATAGCGGTAGTGGATCACCCGGTGCTGAATGATCGGTATCTGTTCATCTACCGGGATACAAACCAGAGGAGCGAGGCATGGAGGGAGGGGGCAGAGACAGTGGGTGAAACTGGTAGGTTTTCGCCTGTTGGAGTTTTTTTTTTTTGTTTTTTTTTCCAGTTTACTTCGTTTTAACATTGCTATTGCTTTGTATCTCGGGGGCAAGAGATTCATGTGATTGGTTGTTGGTCACGTTGCTCGCAAAAAAAACAGTAGCGTAGGCAGAAATGTACTTTAGGGTGGGCCTGTAAAAATATAGGGTGGGCCAGATTTTTGGCAGATTACTTTTAGAATACTTCCGGGTTCCTTTCTTCTCTTTTCTTTTCTTTCCTTCTTCTTCTTCTTCTTCTTCTTCTTCTTCTTCTTCTTCTTCTTCTTCTTCTTCTTCTTCTTCTTCTTCTTCTTCTTTCTTTGGAATACTTTCTTTTTCATAACAGATGGGTATGTTTTGGTGAACGGGAGACACGTATTTTACTGTTTTATCAAGAGCACAACACGACATCTTAGTGTCATTCTGGACAGCTCTCATCTGCACCACACGTAAAACTCACCCATACTGCATTCTTGTACAGTCTTAAAACCTTTCCTTGGAATATGTTATGCATTGTAAGGTGTCCTTGGGTGCCCCTAAATAGAATGAATTATCATTATTATTTATTATCTGAAACGATGTAATAACTTCTTTTTTTTTTCAGTCACTTGCCCTATGCATTGCAGGCCATTCACTTTGATTTGATCCCGTTATAAATGTCATCATTTCGACAATAAATAAATGCTACATAAACGTTATCTTCCACGTTTTATCTAACCATCTCCGTTTCTACCTTTCAATATATTTTGAAAGAGAACTCTCTCTCTCTCTCATCTGCGTGCGGGGGCGGGGCCTCACAGACACGCTGCATCTCTCGTTTACAGACACGCTGCGGCGCTGTGCAGTGTGCACGCGGTTCTGCTGGTAATGAATATTACATTTTGTGAGGAAACTTCTCAACCAATAGTTCCAATAAGTATTCACTTCAGGTTTACGAAAGTAACTGACTCAGATTACTCGTTTTTCAAATGTAACGCCCGCTGAATATACATGATTTTTTGTATTTCTGATTACGTAACGCCGTTACATCTATTCCGTTACAACCCGACCCTGTGTGGGTGAGTGCAAACATTTTCGTTAACACTAGTACCTGACCTGAGTGTCACGGAAGTCGAAGCTCCTGTGACGAGTCTTCCAGGGCCTGGAGGCGAGCATCGATAGCTATCATGGAGCTAGCCGGGGATTGCAGGGAGCCGGCCACGCTACTCTCCATGAGGGGTGTGTTAGTGACGCTCCCGGACTGGCGAGCCTCCGCGGCTGCGGCAGCGTCCTCGCCCTGCTCTCTGGGGAGCTGACTGGAGCTGCTGCCCCGGACTGGGGAGCTGTGCTGGATGTTGTATATGTAAGACTATGGACTACGACATTTAGGTTGACCGTTTATTGAACACGTTGTTGCATACCCTTCCATGACAACACCACAACAACACAACTGTATCCGGTTCACACATCCCAAAACTCCCGGTGCCATCTTAAAGGCACAGTCACAACTGATGTGACACATACATAACATTTACCCCTCCCCACAAGGAACCCAATTAACTTTTAGCTATCTACTCTCGATGAACTGGGTAGACTGCCAGTCACCAGCATAGCCATGTGGATTATTCTGCCACGCAACAGACTATGCTCTGAACATTACCCCTGAGAGTCACAAGCTCACAATATAGTCCTCCAAGTATCTTGGTCTGACCCGGACACGGGCCGGATGAGCTTCAAAACGAACCTCTGGCTCAACCGGCTCAGGTGGGAACCCGGCTGGATCCTGCAACTGCTCATCAGGAAAAATGTCCCCGTCCTCCCTGGGCCCTGGGTCCACGATGGGGGGCGGTGCCACCTTCCGAAGCCGGCTTGCATGCCACCGTGATCCGTCGGCCAAACGAAAGGTGGCTGACCCCAGTTGAGCGGTGACCTTCATCGGCGCCGTCCAGAAGGATAGCAGCTTGTGGTCCCGGTTAGGACGGTGAATCCTGACCCAGTCTCCCACTGTGAAGGAAGGTGCTCTCACCCTCCGTCTCTTGTCGAACCGCTGCTTCATGCGACGCTGAGCCTCTGCAACCCTGGCACTCTGGCAGGGTGTGGCTGTTGGCGTGACGGCTGCCGGGGCCCGTAGCCGATCCAAAGGGAGCTGCAGCTCACGGCCCATCATCAAGAGGGCTGGGGAGCTGCCGGTAGTTGAATGCGGCGTCGCCCGGTAGTGAAGCAAGGTGCGAAGCAGCGCGGCTGAGAATGGAAGACCATCTGCCAGGTGTGCTCTTCTTTAGGGTTTGGTTGAACCTTTCCACCCCCCCATTTGCTTGCGGGTGGTAGAAAGCTGTACGGATGTGTTTAATCCCCCTCTCTTCCACAAAGGTGGCGAACTCAGAGGAGACAAATTGTGGGCCGTTATCCGTAGTGATGGCGTTAGGACTGCCCCACCGAGCAAACAGAGAAGAGAGGAAGTCTGTGACCACCCGAGCCGTTACGGACCCTGTGGCGACCACCTCTGGCCATTTCAAATGGAGGTCGTAGGCCACCAGGAGGAAGCGTTGGTGGTGCGGGACGCCATGCAGCTCCCCACAGATATCCAGCTGCATGTGCTCCCAAGGCGCAGTGGCCACTGCAAGGGCTGCAGGGGCGGTGGGAGTGGCGGGCCAGTTTTGCCGCTGACCAGGCAGGCCGTGCACTCCTTCACCATTGTCTCTATATCTCGATCTATGCCCGGCCACCACACCAAATCCCTGCAGCGCTGTTTTACCTTCACGATACCCAGGTGGCCCTCGTGCGCCATAGACAATACGCGGGCCCTGAGGTCGATGGGAACGAACGTGCGGAGGCCCCGAGCCACGCAGACACCGTTCCAGCAGGTCAGCTCGTCCTTGACCCGATGAAAAGACGCCAGCTCCTCTGGGAACTTCGCAGGCCATCCCTCCCGGATGTAAGTGCGGAGCAGGGAGAGCGTGGGGTCCTCCTCCGACGCGAGCCGAAGGTCATCCAGGGACACCGCGGCCTGAAGCGGGGCGTGGAGCATGAGTATGAGCTCTGACTCTGTTGCGTCCGGGCCCTCGCCGGGCGCTGGGGTGGGGGTGGCGCGGGAGAGCAGGTCAGCCACCACATTCTCCCTGCCGGGAGTAAACACTGTGGTGAAGTCATACGGCAGGAGTCTCTCTGACCAGCGGTAGATCCTCAGCGGTTTGTGCCCCGACCCCGATGTAGCAAGCAGGGCTGTAAGAGCCTGATGGTCAGTACGCAACGTAAAATGCCGCCCATACATGTACATGTGCCACCGCTCGCACGCCCAGACGCAGGCCAGCGCCTCCCGCTCCCCCACTGAGTATTTCTGTTCGGCCGAGTTGAGGGACCGAGAGGCGAACGCCACCGGGCGTTCTGTGCCCCCCTGGATCTGGGACAGCACCGCCCCTATTGCCGTATTGGACGCGTCACAGGTCACGAACGTGGGGCTCTTCAGGTCAAAGAATGCGAGCACCGGCGTTGAGGTGAGCTGCGTCTTGAGCTGGCGAATAGCAGCAGAGCAGGCCGGGGTCCACTCCCAGACTGCGTCCTGTTTCAGGAGTTCACGTAGTGGGGAGGTGGTCGAGGAGTACTGAGGAAGGAAGCGCAGGTAGTAGGCCGTCATCCCCAGAAACGAAGAGATCTGAGCCGGACAGGACGGCTCAGGCAGGCGCAGCACCGCCTCTACGTTGGAGTGTAACGGGCTGAGGCCGTCGGCGGTCAGGCGGAACCCCACAAACTCGATGGCTGGAACAGCGAAGGTGCACTTTTCCCAATTGAGTGTGAGGTTGTGACTGGCGAGGACGTCCAGGACCCTCGCCAGGCGTTCGTCATGAACGGCTGGTGTAGCACCATGAACCACTATGTCGTCCAGGAAGACGACCACGCCCGGGATGCCGGCGAAGATGGTGGACATGATTTTTTGAAAACAGCTGGGGGCCGAGCTGAGGCCAAAAGGCATGCGGGTGTAGCGAAACACTCCGACATGAGTCACGAAAGCTGTAAGGCTGCGGCTGTCAGGGTGCAGCGGAACCTGCAGGTAGCCTTGACGAAGGTCTAGTTTCGTGAACATGGAAGAGCCGTAGAATTGTGCGGCTAGCTCCTCCACTGTGGGCAGCGGATACCTGTCGGGTATCACGGCCTTGTTCACCGGCCTGAGGTCGATGCACGGGCGCAGGCCCCCTGACTTCTTCTTCACCACCATCAGGTTTGAAATCCACGGGGAAGCATCAATGCGTTCGATGATGCCCGCGTCCAAGAGTTTTTGCAGCTCGGCGGTGACGTCGTCGCGCAGGGCGAAAGGCAGGCGGCGTATGGGCTGAATCACAGGGTGTACCTCAGGCTTGAGGAGGGGCTGGTGGTCAAAGGCGGTGAGGCAGCCCAAACCACTGAACAGGGCAGGCCAGCGCTGATGCCACGGCGAGCCAACAGACAAGATAGCGGCCCCAGAATTGTCCACAAGGGTGAAACCCAACTCACAAAACAAATCAAAACCCATGAGGTTGGCCCCCTGGTGAGACACTTGAAAGGTGAATGCGGGGAGAGTCTTAGTCCCGTAACGCACAGCCAAGGTGATTGTGCCCGCCATTCCAATTTTAGAGTGTCCATACCCGTACAAATCCTCGGCGTCGGCGGTGATTGTTCGGAGCGGAAAGAGACGCCGGACCGTGGAAACATTCAGGAGGGACTTGGAGGCCCCCGTATCCAGCAGCAGCGGGAGGCAGACCCCATCCAGCTCCACCGTGCAGCACTTTAGCCGTCGGGAGATGGCGCCCACGGAGTGGATGGTCGTCGGTGCGTGTGGCCCAGGCGTACGTGGAGGTGGGCCGTCGGCTGCAGGAACAGAGCGACAGACCCGTGCAAAATGGTTCTGTCTGCCACAGCGTTGACACCTCTGTCCCTTGGCAGGGCAGTTCGGAGCTCGACTGCGATGATGAGCCACAATTATCACAGGGCCGGCGTGCTGCCGTACCCTGGCGTGCTGCAAAGTTCACATCAAAGTTGTCCTCAGGGAAAACCTCCCCGTGAGGCTCCATGGGTAGCGCCACCGTTTGAGTTAGTAGCATGGGTCTGTGGGGAAAAGAACCGGAGGAGGGAGCTAGCTGGGATGCTAAGGCTGCTGCTGACTCAAGCTGGAAAGCTACCTCCACTGCTCTTGTTAAAGTGAGCTTGTCTGTCATCATTAGCAGCTTTTCTCTGAGAGTCGGGCTGTTAGTGTGCTCAGCCAGCTGATCCCGTATTAGTTCATCCTCCAGCGCCCCGAATTTACAGAGGCTGGCTAGTCCCCTCAGATCAGCCACGTAATGGTGGACGGACTCACCCGCCTGTTGCCGGCGTTGCCGAAAAACAATCCGCCGGAGCATAACATTTTGTGGGGCAGCAAAGTGTCCAGTGAGCAGTGTAACACAGTCCGCATATTTCGGAGCGAGTCCGAGAGTCCGAAAAATCCGCTGTCCCTCGCTGCCCAGTGAGTGTATCAGTAGGGCTTTCTTCCTGTCGTCGTTAGCTTCAGCTAGCCCCGCGGCTACTATGAACGTTTCGAAGGACTCAAGCCAGCGAACCCACGGAATCGGCGGTTCGCCTGGCAGTGCGAGGAACGGGGAGAGAGGTGATAGTAGAGAATCCATAATCCTCGTCGCCAATGTTGTATATGTAAGACTATGGACTACGACATTTAGGTTGACCGTTTATTGAACACGTTGTTGCATACCCTTCCATGACAACACCACAACAACACAACTGTATCCGGTTCACACATCCCAAAACTCCCGGTGCCATCTTAAAGGCACAGTCACAACTGATGTGACACATACATAACACTGGAGACCTGATCCGAGAGCTCTCGGAGCTGCGAGAGAGTGAGGCCTGGGGCTGTGGGGATGTCCTGCTGCAGGAGCCGGGCGATGAGGAAGTCTGCCTCTGGTGATAGGCCGCTGTGGGGAGCCGAACCGGGATCGAATAATTCCATACCAGGTTCGTGATCTGAATTGTCCGAGTTGGACATCTTGAGCTAGTTTTTCTTGTGCTTTTTTGCTTTTCTTTTTTCTCACGAGGAGGAGTATTGTGGTACTGCTACTGTTTGCGGTCATCTGCAAAATGACAACTGACAGGGAGGAAGAGCAGGCATTTAAGGAATTTAGCATGTGCAGCTATTGGCTGCTGAAGGGTGACGCCCTCATATGTAATGAGGGGGGAAGGGAGCCATCGAGTGACGTGTAAGTGACTCGTGTTAGGTCTTCCTTATTGAACTTGCGCTAAGCTTCATTTCAACAGAAAGCATTGCAATGTTCAAAAGTTAAAAAAAGAGCATCCAAATACAAAGAGGGTAAGGGAGGTAGGAGTGGGTAAAGAAAACCTTTGACTTTAAAAAGACATATGTAAATCTGCCTTTTTTCCTACTGGGCCATTTTGGATTTGAGTTCCTTAACCAAATATGTGTTTTAACCTAAACCAGAATCCTTTCATAAACTCAATTGTCATTGGATGCCTTTACCAAACCAAACCTTTGCCATAGTAGTGTCAGATATATTTGTTTTTGTAACAGTGATTATTTTGAAGGCACAGACAAATAAAGCTGTCCTACCACTGCGCACATCAGATCACAAAAATACTCCTGCAATATGTATTATCGTCGTGAGGATTACAACAACATAGTATGACATTTCATCTTGAGGATGTGAACACAGGCCCAACATGAACATTGGTGTTGGCAGTTTTGTTTGACGCTTGTTTGTGTTTTTATTTTTCATTGAAGTATAAATGTTTTAAATTGAATTAATGTCTTGTACAATCTGAAAGCTAATGTCAACATGCTAACATAATCAAACTGGAAACATGCTGTTATGTTTACAAGGGTCACTTAGTTGAGCCCATGTCATTTATCTATTTCACATATACAAATACAAGCCTTACAAAGCCACTTGAATTATAGAACCCTCTAATTTGTGTTTTCTGATACAAACACTAGTTTCTTTGAGGCTTCTCAGTAAGAAGCTCTCAGTATTCACTCAACTGTTTTGACCTACAGTATTTCACAGTGACCTCTGGGAATGTAATAACTCAAATGATTCAAATTCATAGTATAAGGTCATAGTAAGAGGAGCTGGGCAAGGTACAATTTCTCCTGACAGACTCTTAATCTGTCGTAGTTATTGCTGTGGGTATTGCATGACAGTTCATGTTCTCTCATCATCTTCTCTGCTGACCTTCATGTTTCATTTGGTCAGCCTCCTCTTCCTCAAGGCGTTTAATATTAATATATTGTGCTGCTGTTTATTTAAATAGAGAGCATTGAGTTCAGAGTTTCGGAGGAAGACACATAGTCCTAGGCTTCGTCTCTGACGGTGTCTTGGATGCTCACTTTGTATGCGCTCAGACAACTGTAAAGGTTGTGCTGTCAGATCTGTACAAGACAATGTACCCATATCTAAAGATAATCACTGAAACTATCATGTTCCAGTTTTAAACTGATTTCGATGGCACTGCACATTCATCTGGAGTTAAAGGCCAGAACAAACTATTCCTCTTTTGTGGACTTTGTGTGACAGCTGAAAATGCTCATTTGGTTCATCAAGATTATGTTTTCGGAAAGTGTTCTGCGTGTTCTGTATGTGCTCTCCGTATCTAATGGAACAAAGCTGTTGGTTATATTTTATGTGGTCCAAATGTGTTAATATGAAACTCTCTTTTCTCTCTTCTTACTGCATTTGTGTTTTAGTATAGATGGCTCTTGATGTGTGGTACACTTTTGTACAATTCATTTCAAGACCGTTTGGTGTACTGTATATGGCTGTAAAATACTACATCCAAAACTAGAATGTTTTATAAAAGCATATACATTTCTCAAGGTTTGATTTAACAATGATAATTTAGCTTCTGCTTATATTTTGCAAACTGAAACATTTTTTTATCCTTGCCTTGGATCCTTTCAATGTCCTCTGAATTTAGCTCAGTTGAGTCATAGTGTTAACAGTGCTGATATCTACTATGTGAGTAAAGGAGATAACTATCTGGTCAAGGAAGACAACTTGGATTATAAAGCTAGGCTGCACAACACTTACCTTCTTTTGACAAGAGAAACATTGTCGTTTAAAGCTCCACTGTAACCAGTGTTAGATCCTGGCCTCCCACCGAACTCCTTTTCCAGTGAAGTAAACAGGAATCCCTCCTGGCTGAAGATACTTAGATTCACAAGGCCACAGGGTCTGTAAGATTAGTTGAGATCCAGATGGAAGTCTCCCAAAACCATTAGATGAAATGAAACTAACTGAAGTCTTGGAGCAGACAACATTCATTTGTGCTCTTAATATATGTTCAAATATGGCCTTCAAAATATGTAGATGGTGCTGCTTCTGTCGACTGTATCTTTGTGGAGAGTTGGCTCTCCTTCTGTCTGAAGTGCATGCCTTCTCTGTGACTGATTCCCCGCTGAACATTCACTCTGTTCCACTTTGGGCATGGAGGCTTCCTTGAGAAAAATATTCTCAAAGCCATATAAAAAGGAAATGCGATTGGGAACCTTTTTTCTTGGTTGTGGCGTGACACTAATTTACTTCCTCTCACACTTCCAAGGCAATTAGCTTTGAAGCTTCTCAGAAACTATTCTTGCCCAAGTCGATAGCTAGCATGGCAAATAAGAATTTAAGCAGGTCCATTGGGCGACAGCTGATAAATATATCAAATGAGGTTACAGCAAGTAAGAGAAACCGTAAAGAATAAGGAAAATATAATTACTTCACAAGTTCTGCTGGGTGCCTGGCCCTTCATTACTGTCCAGTGGTTTCAAGCAAATGTATTTCTGAGTCGTTGAGCACAACACTGCAGTATTATTCTTACATATGTGGAAAAAGTATGTTTAACTCTTGGCAGATTAAGTCATGTGATGAGTCATGTGACTTATCATCATCACTGGCACTTTGATGTCTGAAGTATATGTATTAGTGTCGGTGGGTTTGGCATTACAGTACCAGACATGTTTTCGTAGCAGGAGAGATAATAAAACACATATATTTTATACACACAGTATATCGTTTTTTCCCCCCAATCAGCCGCCTACTATAAGTAATGTGTTGCGATATTGACAAAAAATAAAAAGACACAAAATCTCCCTGTGCTTTCTCAGTCTTTTCTCAAGGAGTTTTGAATCATAACCTGATTACTGATAATGTGTTGTCAATCAAATCTGAACAAACCCACACACACACACAGTCCTGATATAGCTGGAGTAAAGATGATTTTCTTTTTAGAGCTACACTCAACCTTACTTTGTTTTTAAAGTTGCTACAAAATTGCTATTACACTATATTTACTGCAATTGTATTTGACCAGTCAATTCAAATGTATACATTATATAGTGCCATCGAAAATCCCTGATATCACCACCACAACATTATATTGAGACATCCCTCCATGATGTATTGGGATTATCGCAGTTCCTGTTACTCTAGCCTGGTTAAGGCACAGCGGGCATTGCTTTGCTATATCCAGGTTAGAGTAACAGTCTTGGCTCACCCTCATTGTCCCGATCTCTGACCTCTTCACCCTCCATTTGAAATCATATTGTATCAGCGACTAATCAAAGCTCATAACCTTATGATTAAACATGCAGTAAATTGAGAGATTTAATTGAAATTGCCCAAAACTGTGCTTTTCCATGGCAACCCCCTTTCAGAAATTGTACCTTCCCAAAATTGCTTCTTTCAGGGTTTGCAGCATTTATAATGGAGGGCTTTCATGCTACAGTGACCCTGGAAGTAATGATGTAGGGGAGGTTTATAGTTTTGGATAGGATACAATAAGTAAACTGAAGTAATGGTCAGAGCAAATATATTCCAAGCTGACGCACTGTTATGAAATAGGTTTTTCGGACATTGTCTCATTTATAAGAGCCTGATGCTTATTTGCAAAGAAAAACGAAGTTATTAAAAGTAAATGCTGTGTCCATGGCTGTTATAAAATAAATACATTTACTCCAAACATTAGGAAAACTAAATTGCCCATCATGAGCTTACTGTGGTTTAGAAATCAATTACTGGCTCATTTTACAACAATATTTTGTACCAGGTGATTTTGAAAATGTGTCCCGAAAACCGACACAAAACTCTTAAGGTGAACATCTTGAACACAAATAAGCATACAATTAGTTAAAACATTTATTGCAGTAGCTGTATACCTTTAGAGTAGCAACAAGGATTAATTGTTCCAGTATCTGTGATGTCAAACACCCTTACAACTGACGAACAAACTGCGATAAGCAAATCACTCCAACCCATTTAACTTCTTTATATTGTGACATAAATATGAAAGTGCTTTACAAACTGAATGTCTCCTTAATGCACAAATCAACTCTATTCCAGCAAAATAAAATGACACAAAAATGATCAAGTAAATGTTTAAAAGCTATATATTTTAGCATGCTTTTCCATTGTGTAAGTTGCCTTCCATGCTGTGGAATAAAACAAACTTCTTCAGACAGTGGAATGACAGATGACCTTTCATGGTTGACCCATTATCTGCACATGTCTTTTTCTCAAGTGCCAAGGACTTAATTTCGTTCTTTAACACCTGTGTGAATGTGTCTCTAAATGTGGCAAACATTCAATGCATAAGGCATTTGATTTTAAGACAGGATAGTCTTAGAAGCCAACATGTTCTCGTCATTTAAATAAGCACAATTCAGTGTTTGAAGAAACATCATGAAGGCACAGTGATTAAAGTGATTCATTCAATATTCAAGATTCAAAGGTTCAATGTCATAATTTTAGTTTAAGTGTTATCTAAACCTGTGTTTTCTTATGGATGGAAACAATAGTCCGTGTGCAAATAATATATATACATATGTCAATAAATTGCAGGTACTACTGAGGGATTGCACCCAGTTAAATCACAATTTGAATAAAATCTATACAGTAATAAGATCAACGTTAGATAAAACATTTAGCCATTTACAAATATATTGCTATTTAATTGTACTGAACACTTTCAAAATCAGTTTATAGAGGAGCGCTTTCAAAGCTTTTCATCTTTATAATGCACATATTGAGTACTGACATCCTTTATACAAAATGTTTCTTTTAAAAAAGGTTTGCCTGTGGTTTTGCAGTACTTGAAGAAAATGTATATGAAATATGTTGGAACATTGAGTATATCACGGGATGGAAATTTGTTTCAAAACCAGCCATTGGATTTTTTAAAGAATTGGGTAAATGTTGTACATTATGACACATTATAGATATTTGTCCAGTTGAAATACCAAATCCTCATGACAAGCCATTATGATGACAAGAGCCAAGAACTGTCCTAATCACTGTGGTTATTACGGGTATATGATAGTGGTTAATAAGTCTTATTTACAAACACACAGACAATGACAGAATAAACGAGTGTCCACTAACAGTGTTATTAGAACAACACTTTCTGAAATGTAATTCCATTTTCTTTGATTGTGTTGATTAATATAGTCCCGAACAACTCAATAACAACCACACCACAAATATGTGTATAATACTTCAGCCATGGTAGTTTTTTTTTTTCTTGCAATTTGTTTTCATTTTCTCCATTTAACGCATGTCCTTCCCTCACTTGTCCAAATTACACATGAAGGGGACAGAAAATGTTACGTTGAAGAAATCCATGGATGTTCATAAAAAAAGAGGTTCCTCTAGAGCCACAGTAAAGTTTAATTGTAGAGAACACAGCATAAGCACTATAGTTGTGTGGCCTACATAGTACATGTGGCTATCACACTGCAGAAGCATCAACTTAAGTGGGAAGAGATGAAACTAGAAAGAATACAATAAAAGAGAGAGGAGTCCATGTGGACATCTCACAGCACAGAAACAAAGTCCGTCTTATAGCTGCTGGTCCTTGGGGCTGTCGGGGCAGGACGCTGGCTGGCAGGACTTCAGACTCACCAGTGGAATATCAGCCATGCCACCGCTGGTGAAGTGTCCCTCTCCACTCCCAAATGGCTTCCTATCACCAAAAGGATCTGACCGCCCACTATCATTTTTCCAGGTTCTGGTCAGAGTATGTCCATTGAGAAGTTTTTCCTTGGGACCCCACTCCCTCTGAGACCCAAAGCTAGACACGGGTGATTTTGGCTGCTGGTATGTTCCCAACGTCGGAGGCATCCAGCAGTTGTCTGAATGTCCCAGGACGAGGCATTCTTGTGTGCACATCTCTGTAGCTTCCACTAGACCACGAGGTCCCAGGGGGCCATCTAAAGGAGAAGAAACAACAAACAACAATATGTTAAAATAAATTAAGACCAGGTACATAAAAGGATAATAATAATATAAAGATGGTGGTCTTCTTTCCACAAGCAGGATACAACATGTTAATCATTGTATTAGATACACCTGTACACATGCTTGTTAATGCAAACACCATATCAGCCAATAATGTGACAGTTACTCAATGTATACAAACATGCAGCATAGTCAGTTGTTGTTCAGAGCAAACACCTGAATGGGGAAGAAATGGGATCTAAGTGACTTTGACTATGAAAAGATAGTTTGGGCCCAACGGGTGTTTTGAGTATCTTAGAAACTGCTGAGCTACAGGGAATTTCACAAACAACAATAGAGTTTACAGAGCATGGTGTGAAAAACAACATCCTGTGCACGGCAGTTATGTGGGGGAAGGCCTTGTTAATGAGCGAGTTCAGAGGAAAATGTTTAGACTGGTTTAGGCTGACGAAGAAGGAACCTTAATAACCACGCTTTATAACTATGACTAGAGCTAGGTAGAGAAGCATCTCTGAACACAAACATGTTGAACCTTGAAGTAGATGGGCAACAGCACAAGGACCACAGGGCCATTCTTGATGGCCAAGAAGAAGAAGCTGAGGCTATGATTGGCACAGGCAGAACAGAAAGATTTGAAAGGCTCGGGCTGATGAATATGATTTCTGCTGGGACATGCAGATGGTAGGGTCAGAATGTGTCCAAAAGAACATGGATCTAGGGATCTATCCCGCCTTGTGTCAGAGCACAATGCTCCTGGTGCTGAGACATCTTTTCTTGGAACACAATAGGCCACTTCACACCAATTGAGCATCAAGATGCACCGTGTCAAAAAGCACATGTCATCGAAGCTGTTCCCACCAACATGACAATGAGTTCAGTGAACTCCGTAGACTTCCACAGTCCGCAGATCACAGTTCAATACAGCACCTTTGGGATGTGGTGGAATGGGACATTTCCACATTAATGTGCAGCCGATAAATCTTTAGCAACTGCATGGTGCTCTTGTCAACATGGCACAGTAACTCTAAGTGATATTTCTTGCATGAATAGTTGAGTCCGTTCTGAGTGCAAATAAATCTTTGCGGGTGAAGATAATTAATGCAGAAATTATTCTACCTTCAAATTATATATATGCAGTATACTGTAAACATGTACCTTTTTAGGAGAGGTTAAAACAAGAGTACTCCCAGTCACATCAACATAAAACTATAGACTGTTGTGTTTGGTTATGGCAATGTTTCAAACACTATTAGAGATTTCATTTCAATAAAGAACAAAGCAACAATATGAACTGGATTCAGCTGGTTTCCTCTACTAATTGAGTCTCTCAAGCTATGAGGAACATAGGTCATGTGAGTTCAGAGAGATGGATTCTGTGGACCCAACAGCAATCTGAAAAAAGAGTTCGCTGTGCTTTCGGGAGCTGGAGAGCATGGAGGGGTATAGATCTTGAGGAGGATGAAAGGAAGAATGAGTTCTCTTTGAGCATTGTCATTTTAAATCCATAGAGACATTCAAATGGCTTACATACTGTACAATGCACTGTAAATAGATGTACAGACTGAGAGATGGCACTGTACAGTAGTGATGTTGTCTGATATTCAATCAGTAATTAGGCTACACATGCAAGCGAACTTTCTTATATCTCTTTGCTTTAATCTCACACTTTTAAATAAGTACAGAGATAGTTTGAACTAAATCCTGCTTAGTAGTTCTTAAGTGTAAGAAAACACACAGTGAAAGCCCTTTAAGTATAGATATTCAGACACTGTTTAGAAATCTATGATTTTGACCAACGTGATTGTCAATGGTAAAGCTGCACAACGGCACAACTATGTATTGAGAAAATATGATTGATGTTAAAAATATTCTTTTTCTCAGGAGAAATGATCCTCTACCTGTTCCCTATAACCAGAGAAAAAATGAGAAAATGTTGAAGGTCATTTTGCAAAACAACAAATCATCAGCGGGACATTCCTCTCAAATGCATCGCTACCATCTGGCTCTTCTGATGAACATGCATCACCATTCAAACATAACAAATCAAACAAGTCAGTGTTTCAGGTGGTATTTGCTTGAATCTCATTTGATAGAAAAGCATGCATAATGCATAGAATATAATGCAGCTCTGCCGTGTGAGGGATTGTTCTTCGTTGAGTTGGTTTCAGCATCTGTTTTAAAGAATCAACAAATTCTGCTAGTGTTTGTAAATCAAACTTCAAAGGGTAATGAATTCATCTGTTTTCGTCCTAAAAAATAAAATGATAACTATTTGTCCTAATTTGTCCCCTTGCTTTGCGTGAAAAGCGAATTGTTGGCTGCAAAGTCCTTGAATGTATCAGGGAGCTTTTTTTAAACAGCTGCCTGGACCTGTTTTTCTCATTGATGGTTCAAAAATACGCACTTGAGAGTCTGTTTTATGAAGCTTAATTTTATTTCAAGAGCAGAATGGATAGGAGAAGTACTACACTGGTTAATATTGAGTCTGTAACTTAAATGTAATACCCTAGTATTTAAATATGTGTACATTTATAAACTATATTGCAAATAGTGTGAATGTCAATTCTGTGAATGGCCTGTTGGTGTGAACATCACTGATAATCATTTACTACTTTTGAAGAGTTACCGCATCTACACTGACCTAAATAGTTTTGGTGTTCAGATATTTATGGTCCAAAAGTTCAACCTGCTTCCTTGTGGTCAAACATGTGAAAACCTTACTTTGTTGCTCTACAAATAGAAACATGTATGAAAAAAGCAACGTCAGTTCCAAATTGATTTGTAAGGATAATCTACCTATACTACTCTGATGGAATTTAGACAAAATGTGAAATATATATTTTTAGTTTCTACTACAGTTATTTTGTGGCAAATCCTTGCATGTTTAATATCTTGGCCACAAAGTTCATGTAACTCAATGTGTGCTACAGATGCAATTAAAAGTTGTTTCTTTTTATGAGGAGAGGAAAACGTAACTGCTCCCATGATTCTGTATGTCTTCTGAAGCAAATGAAAAGACAATTATAAATGTGGGGGGGAGACCAAATTGTTTTATTATACCTTTGGCTCAAATTCGTATTTATGACAAGGTCTTTGTGGGTTATTCCTCTGTAAGACAATGAAGACCATGTCCTCAATTTCCACTAAGTGGTGCAGCCTGTACACTGGGCTCTGGCTTTAACAGCACATTCAGTTATACAGCGTGAGGAAAGCTGGGACGAGAAAGTCAGTCACTCTTCTGCATGAATGTGGAGTCCATCACAATAACAGGCACTCGTAATTGGCGTTAGGAGTCTAACCAAGACACACATTATCATAGTTGCATGAAGAACCACGGAGAGCCATAATACATGGTACACGGGAGACAGTAAGATGAATTCCTTAAATGTGATTGTAGACGAGTGAGTAAACATAGGGAGCTGTTACTGAAGTGAGATGGAAGAAAAGGAATGGACTGAGGATGGCATGATAAATCCACTTTATGTTCATTCTTAAAATGTTTTAAATAATGAAGTGCTTGAAAAATAATCATATTATAAAAAGGAAAACCCTAAGTATTTTGTGAATTATAATATATATTTATGTATTGTTAATAATTAGTATTAGCAGTGTGTGTATGACTTACAGCAGAATCAGGTGACTGTATGTCTACATTTTATTTTTTGAAACAAAAGCAGAGCCAGTTATTAATCAAGGCACTTTGTGTTTTTCTATTCCCCTGGTGTAATAAACATGACCATTTGCATGTAGATTGGCACAATCAGTGGCCCAAGTGGGCAGCAGAGGATAATTTAAATCGGCAATTTTCTACTCTAATTTGCACATACCTGCTGTTTCAGACAATGCAGAGACAAACCCCGATGGAGAGAACACTTGAGGCGTAGAGCTGATGGTTGAGAAAGAAAACCTATATATACTGTTAACCCCTGATATCTAACCATGGATACCTCAGGGGCTACTAAATACAGTACATTATCAGCTATCTAATTAAAATAAAGTAAGGGGTAAGAAAACATTGTCCATGTACAATCGAAATCAATCAAAATCCAGGTTTAGTTCTTTCCTTGATTTTTTCTCAACTGAGTACAGAAAAGCACATTTACAATTCAACAATATCTCCAGGATAAGGACATATCTCCATTTTACCAACCAAGTGAAAACAGAAGACAATTATTTTGTTCCCAACGTTTTAGAGTACTTTACTTTATCATTCTCCAGGCCTCCACATTTTCCTATTCAAAACTACAACTCAGCAGTCCAAATATTTCAAACAAAACCAAACCACAGCACAACACATTACTTTTGCCTGAATGTCTCTTCACTGGCTCCCTGTTGAAGCACATGTAGATGTAGCCCTACCCTTAACAGTGTGCAGGAATATGATGGTCCTCTTAATTGAAAGGACACTTTCAACCCACTTCCCTCTGGAAGTGACTTTCTGACATTCTAAAAGGATGAGTTTCAGATTCAGTATTTGTTTATCAAGCACAGTCTGTGACCTTCCTAAACTCCCACCTTATTATCCATTGTATTCTCTTTGTTTACTTCTATTGCAGTGTGTCATTGACTTAATTATCTTGTGGCCCAACCTACCATTGTCCAGCATTTTCATATGTATGTAATCAATACACGGATACTCACAAAGACAAATCCCTATTTTCATCATTATTTCCCTGCATAGCTATTTCTGATGATCTTCACTGTGAACAGACCTCAGAATTCCTCTGACTTAACTTGACAGACATTGACCATCAAAACTTATTAGCAGCTAGCGTCTTCTGATTATCTGCAGTGCCAGAGCGTAAGCTAGTTTGCCCCATTGCATTCAACCCCCAACTCTGTAATCAGAGTGACATCTCGTGTCATGTATCAGCATTGTGAATGGGTTGGAGATTGAGCCAATTGTTAGTGACAAGAAATGTGTACTTTGATTACATACTGTATTCATACGCTTTTTCGTGCACAGTAACAAAGCTGTACATGCAAATACGTTAATCATAAATCTGTCACTGCTGTGAACCATGTGACTTGGAAAAGCCCAGGGGGTGTGTCAAGTGACACCCTGCTACTCCTGCTGAAACCTTGAAGAGCTGTGGACAGATGATAAGCACCAGCACACCACGACACTACATCAGCAGATAAGAAGCTACTGGGCATATAATCCATTGTGCTGCAGCTCACCAAACAAGCTTGTAAATCTGAAATAGATTCCGTCCGGCCTCATGAAATATATAAATTGAATTATTTCATTACTAATGCATGTTGCCTATAATTATATATGCTAACAAAAAACGTTTTAAAAGGAAATATATCTGACTTTGAGCCAAGTTAGTAGCGCTACTGAACCTTAGATGTTATGTGAAAATAAATGTTAAAGTTATAAGCACCAAAGCAAAGTTAGCATTGTATTGATATTTTCAAACCTTACACTTAATGAGTTTATGCGTTTCGTTGCTATGTTACTCTCTTATTTCTTATATTTCAAAATGTTGTACTGCTAAAAAACACATTTCAATTATTTTAGTGGAAGTGCCACACAACATATTTTTTGTTGATATCTACTGATAATAAATAAACATTCCTGAGATACGTTCCTCAGTATGCATATTCAAAGTCACATATTTTCAACATAAAGCAGTTCTCTTCATCCACACAAAATGGCTTCTGCATAGTTTAGTCCTTCTTTGTCTGTACATAACTCGTGGTTCATGGTTTCTGTGCTCAAGAAGTCAAGCTTCTCCTTGCACATACACCACCAAACACACACACACACACACACACACACACACACACACACACACACACACACACACACACACACACACACACACACACACACACACACACACACACACACACACACACACACACACACACACACACACACACACACACACACACACACACACACACACACACACACACACACAAATAGCCAGTAGCTGATGTTTGTTGCAGAGCCCCTGAGTGCTTTAAATAACATTGAGGCACAGGTGTTAAGGAATGCAAGGGATTCAGAGCGGTGTCAGATGGTGCTTACTTTTGCTTACAGCTCTGTGCAAATGTTGCAGATGTCCACAAAGACAGATAACTTAGAGACAAAGAAACCATTAGATTGCCTCCTGATACGGAGTCATTAGGATGTGCTGGGGGCTGGTCTGTTTAATTCTGCAGAAGCTGTTGGATAAATGTGAGCCATGAGCAATTGTTGTTTAACGATGGACACTTTGACCAAACAGTATTCACATGCCTGTCTTTCAGTCCTCCTACTCAGCATCAACAGATCACAGAGGTTACGGAGCACGAGAGAATCATCCTCATGTTTGGCCAGCGGATGTTTGGAACTATAAGGGAGTATACTTGTTTTTGTCTGCGGGCAATTTCTAATGAGATAACGTTTGGCTAATTAATTGGATGCACACTATCAGTGCTGATGTGCCATTCCCACACCGACAAACAACCTACATCCTTCAGAATGGGAACGGGTGGAGAGGGAGTGAGAGTGATTGAGTGCGGGGGATTTAGTGTCCATAGGGCTTGTTTATTTATCCATGCTGTTAAACATGCCCAGATGTTGTTATTTGGGGATGAATGAGGCTTTGTTTTGGTCCAGCATTGAGGCTCAAAGTGCCATGGCGCTGCGTCCAGCTGCTGCCTGAAAACCCACAAGATGCATATGGAAAATTCATTCTCTATGCTTTAAAGCTGCTGTTACCCTTTCATCCTCCAATACCAAGCCCACATACATATACCACCAATCAATGTTTAGACCCAGGCATATGATGATATGGAGCATTGTAACCATAGCCTGTATTCATAAAGATGTCCCTCAACAAAAGTACATATATGTTAAATTGCTGTGGAAAACATGTGAGGGGTATCGGTGATTGGTATCCGACATGCATAGAATAACAGCTGCATACAGAACATTTGAAAACAGTTTCTGTGATCTACAGTAAAGTCTATCTGGGGTTGGATATATATGAAAGTGCGCAGAGCAGAGCAGAGCAACACGCTGCATCCTCAAGAGAATACTAGTCTGGCTGATGGGTCCTTTCTAACGCTTCCTTTGAGGCCAGGCAGAAGCTTCTCATGAGAGGAGATGAAGGGCACAAGACAGGCAAAATAGAGAGAACATAAAGCTTTAGAATAGAAGAGAAGGATGGTCAGAAAGATAGAAGAGAGGATCGAGCATGATGGAAGAGAAAACAAGTTAAGTAAAAATGAATAATAGTTAAACAACAAAAACACAAAGCGTGTCAAACAAGTGCAGTTATTTACATAATCTCCATGGTTTCTCGTAAATATTTTTGGTTTAGACCTCACTTAAATCTATTCTCAGATCAATTTGTAATTAAAATATTCAACCCAAAGTACTATGTATCAGATCAACACATTTCTCCTGATAAAAATAGTCTATTGTTTCTTGCATGGTGCTTGTGTGCTGGAAATGAGGGTTGAGAAAAGTGATCAGGATTGTTTTCTCTTATAATTTGTCATAAAGTAAGTAAATAGCATTATTTAAGAAATGTACACTAGGCAATGCATTCAAGGTTCAAGGTTCTTTATTGTCAAACAAACATAGCTACAGAGTAATTATGTCGTTGAAAATTCTGTACCACAATACTGAATTTGTCAACTGAAAATCCCTAAAAAGTTCCAGAATTGTACATGTTACACTTCTCAGTTATTTTATACTTCGGGAAAAAGCTTGTTAGCAGTTTAAAGTAAACATTTATGGAAGTGCCTTTATCACCTTGTCATTTATTTAGGTTATTTTCTAATATTTGCCCTGCACTAATGGGCTTCAGGGTTCATCATATTGTATTATTTGAAAATGGTAATGCAACAACAGTGGTCTGTTCTGAAATACCCTAGGCTACAGCGCTTTAATATTGCCCTCTGACAGCCCAGACTGCCAATTGACCATCACAGTTTTTCTTTTGATCAAAATATATCAGATCATTTGGTGAATAGTATTCACATGATACACAATGAATCCCTGTCCTTATTCTCTTTAAACATAAGTCTTGATTCTAATTTGGGAATGAATATATATAGCCACTTTGTCACAAAAAGGAGTCATTCTGATAGGTATTTACATTTGTTGGGGATGGGAAAGCTTAAAAAATTCAAGAAGTAATCCAAGACATTTTTGCACTGTGTTCTTTCCCTTTACTCCCAATCGAGAGTTTGACTTCACATCCACTATAAGCGGAATATTCTATCAAAGTTGTTGCATTTTAGCTAAGTACCATTACAAATTAAACAGTTGTTTTATGGGTCAATATATTTAGATCCAACCTTATTCAAAAGATACATTGATGTAGCCTCTAAAGCAGGGGTGTCAAACTCAAGGTCCGGGGGCCACATTCGGCCCGCGACTTCATTTTATGTGGCTCCACAAGAGCTTGCAAAGAATATAATATGTTTATTATACGGTTACATGCTACAGAAGCACGTTGCCCATAAACTACATGTCCCACAATGCATCTCAAATATGACTTTTTTCTCAGAATTTGCCTTTTTTTCTCAGAATTTGCCTTTTTTTCTTCAAAATATGCATTTTTTCATAGAATTATTTTTTCTCAGAATTAGATTTTTATTTCAAAATGTCACTTCTATTTCTTTTTTCTCCAGAATTTGGTTTTTCTTTTTAAATCATTTTGGGACATACGCACTGAAAAGACTTGCAATTATTTGTACGAGACTTCTGCTTTCAGACGTAGTTAATTATGAAGTTATTACCCTATCCGATGATAATCCAATGCAGAGGCAATGATGTAATATAATACATTATTTTATATATATGATATATTTATATATGTATTTTTATATAGTCTTAAAGTTACAACCGGCCCTTTGAGTGCAACCATAATGCTGATGTGGCCCGCGATGAAATTTAGTTTGACACCCCTGCTCTAAAGGGACTATAGATGTTGTTTTGTTGTTTTGTATTTTGTAACTCCAATATAGAGTATATAAGTCAATGACAACAAAGTAAAGATGCAAGTTAATATGAAATGAATCATATACTTTCTTACTACTACTCTCTACATTCTACAGTGTATTAAGAGCTTGCCTTTCATGCGTCGGGAAGAAGCTTAAGGTTGTCCTAAATCAGGTATTGTAGACAGGCCACAGAATCTGCAGAGAACAGCATCAGGCATGCTGCAGAGTAACAGCACAGACGGTGACCTTTCCTGCTCATCTTCTACTGTACACCGCAATTTTCATTTGCAGTTCTGGGTCATCTCCAGAAGTTCTGAGGTGACTCTTGCCTTTTACGCTGCAGCAGCATGTTGGAGTGGATAAGACTGATAGGGAACTTTGTGAGTTGGAGCAAGTAGAACTCTCAGTTTAACAGCCTAAAAGTGAATCTATACTGTAGGTGCATTACCCATCATGTTTCTTTGGGCTCACATCTAGACCAAAGTCCCTGTAATATTGCATATTTGCCCAGATGGAACCTATTTGTATTTTTGTTAGATTTGTATGTTTTGTCGCAGGATACATCATCATGTTTTGTTAAATCTTTCTGTAGAGATGAGTGTCAATCTGTATCAGAATGGTTTTGGACTGACTCTGACATGAACAAGGTAAATACTTTAATTCAAAAGCAGATTAAACAGCGGCACTTAAGAAGTGTGCTGCACCTAACAAAGGCTGCTAAATGGAGCACTAACACACACTGACATACCACACTTACTCACAATGCTATGAATTATGAAATGGTCAAGTGTTTTAAATGGGCTAAATGAGTAGATTCTGACAGCTGGAGTAAACAAACAAAGGATCCACAATGTATTGGCTTTACTCATATCCAGAAGAAACTATTGAATCAATCGCAGGTACCCGCTACCGACATTCCTACTTTTTTATTAAAATGTTTTATGAGAGAACAATAAGCAATTTACAGTGTGTGAATAATCACAATAAAATGTGGCAATGCTTCTGTTTTAATTATAACTACATGTTCATGAGAGAACAAACTGTACTGCACTGATAAGGCCGATAAGGTTAGATTAGATTGTTCCCATGGGGCTCTGGTGTAACAGACCAGATATTCACAATCAATTTAATGAGCCCAGAACACTGTTCTTGGGGGTGGTGTGCAAAAAGGTGCCGAAAGTAAGCTTGATTAACACACTGGTGAAACAGTGCTGTCTGGCCTGGAGGCACAAGCAAAGGGGATGATGAGGACTAAATTAAACCCTATTGGAGAAAACACCTTCCGCCCCCTCTGTAATGAGAATAAACTACAGTAGAGAACATCTTCACATTTCTCCGCATCCAAACTTGGGCCTACAGCTATAAGATTCTTCAATGCTTACCAAGCCACTCAAGACAACTACAAAGAGAGTGAGGCAGGGCATATTCAAAAGAATCCAAAGCATTTATATTGTACATATTGCAATATGTCTGAAGCTATGCTATGCATACATTTGGATTAAACGGCACTATTGTGAACATAAAGCAAATGCATTTTAGCAAACTTCAATTTGTTGTAGGTTTATACATTGTATACATTGTATACACTGTAGTTTTGTTACCCATCATATACAATAGTACATCGGGTACCTTTTTGAGAGATACACTGTACATGGCTGTCTGCCCACTTACTAAAAACCCTGGTTATTTATTTCAACTTAAGAATAAAAGAAGAATGAAGAGAATATTTTTAGTAGAGTTGTTTGAAAGACTGTTTTGACAGCGCTGCCATCCCTAATACAAGTAACATACAGTATATGAAATTCAGACCTTCAGTTTGAAAAATAATCTATGCTGCCATGATCATGTCTATTCATCCATCCGTCCATATATTGTTATTGTCCATGCATTTAACCATCTGTGAATGACACAAATTCAATAACTATTTCTATCCAACTCATAGGACAACTCAAGAGTGGATACCCAAGCAGTTTGTATTTTCCTTGTGCATTACATGTAAAGGATGGTGATTCCAATATGTTGCGATCATTGCAGCTGTATAGGATCTAATATAGTTATTATAAAAAATGTCTGAGACCTTTCTTTGAAAATCCAAATCCATCACATGAGGAGATAAATAAAGTCAGCACGATAACATGTTTTGTTTTTGAAAAGGGTAAATGCTTAAATGCAACTTATTGACAGAAGCATCATTCTGAAACTGCATTATTTCTATCACGAGTTGGATCAATAGCACAATTATACCAAACTGTATTTAAATACAACGCAAAACAAAGGTATTATAATCAAATCATTTTTATCTGTAAAAATAGAGACTTGAAAAAAAGAAATAGCAATGTTCTTTCCTTTAAATGTAAGATTAAATGTTACTACCAAGCAACACAGCTTTTCAAAACACAATTTGAATTGAGGTTTTGCACAGCTCAGTGCAAGTGCTCAGTCCCCATGACAACAATAGCCATGTAAAAATGATTTCTTCTCCCTCTCTAATCTTCCACTGCATTAGATCCAGCCACTGACCTTGTAATCTAATTTATGTTGTAAGTCAGTGAGTATGCCTGCTCATCTCAACAGTGGATCGAATACATTTCTCTAATACTGATGATAACAACGAGACGGATACTGCATGTGATAAGTGATTCAGTTTATAAACTTGCCCCTTATTTATGGCCATGTAGTGTGTACACTTTAATTTACATTTCGCCTTAATTCATCCTCTCGGGAACAATGAACATCTATGCCAAGTTTCATGTTAAGACCTGACCAAAGTGCTGAGACCATGTTTCTGTTTTTATTTTAGAAAAAAAAAAGTCTACAACCCCTTTCCCAGAACACACATATATTTCCAGACGGCAATCACTAACAGCTGACATTTTAAATATGAGGAATATATTTCAAATTGAATACAGGGGTATAATCTTTTAATCATTGTGAGCATGCAGTGGCTGTGACGGTGAAAGTAATTTAACAGATACAGATAATCATCATGTTGACCTCATAATACAGTAACGTTGCACCATGACAACAATTCACTTTGCCTCATATGCAAGAGACACTAGACAAATCCAATCGTCTAGCTGCAAGAAAATAATGTCTGCAAGCTTCAATGATGCTCAGTGGCTCGATTTGGTTAAATCCAATTGCTTTAGGTTTACCGTATAACACTGTGCATTTATGCTATTTTTTTACATGACAATAATTCTTTGTGGTATGCAGTGAGTATTGTATAATTATCTCAATGATAGAGGTGTATCAGTACAACATATATTATCCAAAGAAAATACACACAGTACATTTATTTCTGTTCAGCATCTGGTAAACTTATTTTATCATTATTATTATTATTATTCAAAATAATCAATGTTTAAAATTGCATATGTTAAAACAATATATCAGTATGTTTATTACTTAACTAGCAGTCAGATTTAAGGATGAGTTGAGTTTTACATTTCAATATTTAGAGATACTCTGAAATGTAGAGTATGTGACACCTAATTAGGCATAATGAATAAATCCCTTGATTAAAGCCACGCAGTTGTCTCAAACTATTATAAAACCCTTTCAAGTAAAACTATTTGATAAGACACAAGCATTGTAGTGTGCTTTGCTTTATGTAAGGCTGATGAACATGAGCTTGGAAATGTGTTCAAAGCATCTATTCTTTCTTCATTAACAAAGTACCTCTGGGGATAATTAAATGGCAGCTATATTAAGATTTGAATAATTGAATATGGATTACTAATGTATCCCTTGTGTCTCTGTCCAAAAGTTAAGGTCTAGGCAGCTTGATTGTTAGGGTGAAAGTTTGGATTAGAGATTAGAGAATATTGGGTTAAGTTTCCCTTACAGTAAGTAAAGCATGGTTAAGGAAAGACAACTTTAACCATAACAGTTGACTCATTATAAGACCATGAATCTGAGTTTCCAATGTCAGTCATCTTCCTCAACAGCCTTTACAGAATATGCCCTGGGTTATAGATGCAAAAATGTATTGTATTTAGACATAAATGTATTTTTTGTTTTACCATACATTTATTTTTTCATAATTCGTTTCCTCCATTAGAAGTTAGCACTATCATTACAGAGGATGTAATTAGCAGCTTGTGACATAAAAAGTGCAATATGAGATAATTTTATAATTTGTTGTATAACTTGTGGTGATGTGGATTCGTTTGAACTTTAAATAAACAGTCCTGCTGTCTTTACAGCCTTCTTCTGTAGTCACTTGACACAGATCAACAAAGACTTGCACAGTCAGAATGAGCATCAAGTACAGGTTAATGGCCTTCAACACAAAGCACCAACAGTGGAATAGATAATGTGCAAGGTATTCAGAAATGTATTTAGAGTACGTTTACGCATGTGCTCTTCTAAAGCCAACGCACACAGTCACAGGCATGACAAATTAGTACAAACAGGTAAGGGATGCAGCTGGTATCGTACTGCTTACTTACAAAAGTACAGCAAAAGGTAAAAGAAAAAAACGACAGTGAGAGAGAAAAAGAGAGGAATAACAAAGAGGCCGATAAGTTGGACAGTGAAGTAGTGACAGAGAGACATGTTATGCTCCGTGTTGATCATTACCTTGAGCCTGAAGGAATTTGATAATAAAACAGAACCTTGTTAATCTCCAGAGAGCTCTGTAATTGCAATGTTGAGGTACATCTCCTCTCTCTTAATAATTGTAATTTCAGAGCATGCTCTGCACACATATACATTTATTCATAATTACCTGAGGGAAAGGATAGTGCCGTACTGTTTATTACAACTGCACTAAATTAAATGGATATGAGGTATGCTCATAAAATTAAGGTCAGTAACTATTGATTTGGAACACACATTGAGGGTTTTTTTCCTTCCTGTGCTCCAAGGTCATTGAAATTATGTATAGATTTTCCATAAAATCCTATGCCATACTCTTTACTTAAGGTTCAATGAAAGTGTAAATTCTCTGTGAATGAATTGGACTTAGAAACTTAGTCGTATATTTTTGTCTCTAGCCGCTAAACATGAGCTCATAGCACAGCTTTATTGTATCATGTGCTTCAAAATCATACCGTTAAGTAAATGTGTCAAAATGTGCAAGTGCAGTGAAGGGAAAAGTTAGCGCCTCCTCTTCAACACCGAGAACCGTCTGCCTCGGTTGCAGTGTTGTTAAGGTGTTGACAGAAAATGGCAATTACAGACATAAGGCCACTGGATCACGTGGATTGGTGAGAAAACTGTGATTTCAGTAGTAGAGAGTGTTTACAGATTTGCAGAGTATAAAAAGGAAGACAAATCCATGTTAAATTAAACACATAGTTTTTTCTACTATTTATTGTCCTCAATAAATAGTAGAAAAATGCCATTTACTCACACGTACAGATAAGGGGATATCACTATTAATTTGATTGATGTATATTTCATGTCAGAAATCAGTGAGTAATAATGTATTTTACAGATTTACCACGTCCCTCAAAAATCAGTCAGTCACATAATCTGCTTTAAGTGCATCGGTTGGCTTTGAAAAAAAGAAAATAATCAGGAGCATAAAGGAATTGAAAAACCTGGTAATAATAACATGAAATATGAGTGATAGCCATATGCATAAATCTGCTCTGTGAGATGGTGGGTGCATTGAGAGGAAGCAGGGGTCAGGGCCTGGCAGAGACCCCTGTTGGGTGCAGGTGGTGACTAACTTCTGTCAGCCAAGTAATTAAGTGTCCATCACATCCTTGCAGGAGGCCTGTGCAACCCAGAAGCCCCTTCCAATCTCCATCTGTGAGGAGGACTGGAGCTACAATATGGCACGACATATGACCAGCGTATATCTAAACCAACACGTAGAAAATATGTTGGTAAAAACACATGGCAAACACATGGAACATATTTTATAATTTGCGAATATGTATATACAAAAATGAATATGCGCTTCAATGTTACATATTTAAAACATTTAGCATTGTCAAGTAAATGACTGAAGGAATAAAGAGAGAACATTTGCAGTTATGTTAAAGAAAAAATACATACCATTTTTTTTCATATTAGAAAACAGTTCTCTATTTAACAAAGCCTCAATTAATGACCCTAGGCCTCAAACTGTAAATAATTATTAATGAAACACTAGTGAGCAGACATCTACCATCTGCTTTATTTTTCACAGACAATCAGAGGAATTAATAGCAACTCTTAAGTGTGAAAATTATAAACATAGATTTAATTGCGATGGTTTTTTACCTTTGATGTCAAAAGGAAAGTAAAAACATATTACCACGTGAAGGTGATTTATTAATCAAACACTGGCTGGAGCCAAAACTAGGTGCAGGCAGAAAATTGTAATTTCTAATTCATGGAAAGCAAATGTGATTCTTGACTTGAGCCATGTTCATCATGATTGCTTTGTGACAGTGACAAACTCATGTGCCATCCAGCTGTAATGTAATACAAGTTGTTTTTGACTGGCTGGGTGTTGATACGTGTGGTTTCTCCCTCCGTCTTAACGTTGACACGTGTGAAACAAATTTGTTGTTTTTGAAGATGGCAGCAATTAATCTCTCAAATGACCTGGCTAGATTAAATGAGAAGAAAGAGTGGATGCTAGGAAAATAAATGCCAGCATTAGGGAAGAAATTACAAGATGACCTTACTGAACAATGATTTATGGATTCCCTCGTCAAGCAATTACAGCAGGTGATACCTTTGAAATTTCAAACCATGGAAATTAAATTTGCTCCTTTGCAAACTGTGCACTTGTCAAGGACATTTAAACTGTTACCTACATTGGAAGGCTCCTCTGCAGTCATCCTTCTTCCCTTGGCAAATCACTCAGCTTTCAGAGTGATAGAGCACATACAGGGATGGACAAAATAATAAAAACCTCTGACAATACATGAATATCAAATACCTAAAAAGCAGTAGCGCACAAGGACGTTGATGTCACTGCTGCAAGCTTGTAATCCTTTATATAATTTAAAGAGGTAAATGTATCTACCTTTAATAAATGTTCTGGACAATTATTTGCATTCAGCAAGCACAGCTAGCATAATACAAATTGTTCGTATTGTAGTTATGATGATCAACAAAAGAGTAATGGAAACTACGGGTTGCAGCCACTGTTTGCATAAAATAAAACCATCTGGATAAAGTTAAAAAAGGAGGAAATATTAATCAGAACTCCCACAAAGCCTTGTGTTTTTATTTCTCACCAGTCTGAGTTTCAGGGTTATACCACATTATATGTATTACGTTTAATACTGTCACTGATTCCAAAAGAAAGGTTTTAATGCAATTTCAGTGTTTTTTAGGCTTTGATGTTAAACTGTGCTGAATTACAGCACTGTTTCTGTACTAGTGTTTCCATTGTCACAATCCACCATTTTATGAACTCATATTTGTGTACCTGTTTTAGTAAATGAGAAAAATGTAGGCCCATTATTATTATGTTTTTTTAAATGTCTGTTATTGAGACAGTTGCACAATAACAGAACTATTCATTTTGATTTCAGTATATGCTCCCTTTTACATTTCACTTGATAAAAAAGAAAGATCATAGCAACGTTGATATTTTTAATCATCCTGTTTGGAGGAAACAAATCAATCAAGCTAATCTCAAGGATTATGTTCTCTCATTGGTTCTTTGAGGGAGGGATGATAAGAAGATGTGTTATTATTCTGCCTGGCGTAAATGCTTGGCATCGATGTGCTAGTAAATCTTTACATCTGCGCTTGACACTCCCCTGTCAGTGCTGTTGTAATGGCTCTTCCTAGCATGGGACTGCAGAACATGGAACATGGGTATGAAAGCAGAGTTGCAAACCACTCAGGTGCATTTGGAGCACATGTCTCTGCCCCTCGATATGTCCTCAGAACATGAAAGTACAAGGCGGATGAACATGGATTTCATTAGAAATGGGAGACACTAATAACGAGCTGAGAGGGGTCAAATAATCAGCATACTGGCATGATGGAAAGTGATTAGCATTTCACTCTTTTGTTATTGTATACTGGCATACATTTGCAATGCTGCCTACACTTATCAAAGACAGATGGTTGGCCGTTTCTTACAATGGTTAGCTACCTATCATACAGTAAACACAAATTAAAGCACATATTATAATTGGGTAATTATATCAATGTGCCACTGTATAACATGTCAACATCTTCCTCATATTTAATGCCTGGGTATATGTTTAGATAATGAGATAAAAATGGTAGGAGGTAGTGTTTGCACTGGTCTTAGTTTCAAGGTTATGTATATTGCTATCCTTACAACACCATAGCATAGGCGTGTGGTGCAGTGGATAGAGCCTTGGTGTTCGGATCAGGGGAGCACAGGTTCAAACCCCGCTGCAGTCAGCATGTTGTTGTGTCCCTGGGCAAGACACTTCACCCCAAATTGCTCCTGTGGGGATTGCCTACAGTATGTAAGTCGCTTTGGATAAAAGCGTCTAACAAGTAACATGTAATGTAATATTGATATTAAAACATATATATATGTACAGAGATGAAATGGTTAAACTGTGTTCATGATATTTGATTGATTTTCCTGCATGTTTGCAATCAATAAAATAAAATGGATTCAGAGGAAAAACTAATAGTTTAAGGTGTACTTTGTAAAACTATAGAAAGATGTTGCCAACATTGATATGTTAGCAAAAATAAATAAAAAGCAGGAAAGCCTTTAGCAATTGAAGTAGCAAGGAATAGCTGGTAAATTGTAAAAGGCACTCTGTCAAAACCCATTCCTCCTGCAGTCCTCTCAGTCATTGGACATTTGATGAGTAGCTTTGTCTGTTCCCCTCTCAATGTCAAAAAATCAGCAGGCACTCTGACTCTCTGATGGGGTCAGAGACCTCTGCCGCTGTGAGAGGGTGACCATGTTGAGTGGAGGACACACTCTGTCATCACACAGAGACATACAGACACATTTCCAAAGACACAAGTGAAACAGTACAAGCCAGTGTCTAGATTATTTAAAAATGAAATGTACACAAAATGGTATTATAAAGCTAGAAGCTAGACATGAGGTGTCATAGCCATAGTGTTTGTCTGTAGTCGTTATTTTTATCCAACATGTGAATCGTGTGACAAATTATAAAAGCAAATCAGAGTTTACAGACAAAGGAGTGGATATGAAAGGAAATAGATGTATGGGGTACGAAGAGAAACGGTGCCAGCGGCCTCATCATTTCATTTCCTTTAGCCCGTCTATAAATGGCATGCATTTTAATCCTTTTAATTATGAATCCTCGCTACAATTACCTCAAATTAAATTACTTTGCAAACCTCTGAAGGATACATACAGTAGCTAACTGAGAAGAAGAGGATCATTCTGCCAGGGATTTAACCTCAGTTTCTCTGTGACACATTTAGCTATCACCCCCACCTCCTAAACCCAACTCCATATGGAACTGAAATATTGAGAATGCTTAAAAGCCCATACTGTACCAATTCTAGAACCCAATCAGTCCTCAAACTCCTCCAAATCCCCTCTTTCCCATGCCTACTCTATTCATGGGGCTATGGAGATTACAGAGAAGAACCCTGCCTGGCAGGCATGCCACACTTAAATAATCTATGGGTGAAATCCCAGTGTTAATGTGAGGTTTCTGGATCATGGCACTGCAGTGTGTTAGGCTGGTGGCAGGCTGGTCGCAGATGACGGGCATGCACCAGGAGGCAGAGGATGTACATAGTGAGGGGTGGAAGATTAGGATGAAAGCAAGGAGAGTAAGAAGAGTGATGAGAAGTGAAAGAAGGAAATGTAGAACAGGAGGAGAGTGAAGAAAGAGAATACAACAATATGGCGAGCAGCAGTTGAGCAGATGAAAAGAGGAGGCAATAGGGAACGGAGAGGAAGAGAGAGACACCACTGTGGAGGCGAGCTACTCCCCTGAGTGGGCCACAAGAAGCTTGCCAAGGTCTAAATGACATGACTCTGCATTTTATATACTTCATGGCCTTGGGTGGGTGTCCCATGTGCCAAGAGATGCATACAATCCTGACTGCTATTCTTACCCTTCACTACAGCTGACCCATAAACACACTCATCTCACACTTGAAGTATGGCATCAAACCAAGTATGCTCAACATGGAAAATGAATTAATTACTTGATGTTTCAATTGCAGCGCAATAATTGCTTTAGTCCACAGGATAACCAAGAAAGTGAGAAGATAACATATGCCAGTGAATACGACAGCATAATTACAGGATTAGTGTAGGTCTTAAATACTTCATCTTTCACAGATACACATGGAAGGCGATGGGAGGGGAAGACAGAAAGAAGAAAATCCGTCTAAAGGAAGACGATACTCATTTTTAGGGATTTTAATTATTTAACAACAACACACTTGCAAGTAACTGAAGGTGAAGAGGTGCCTTTTTTGCATGCATGCCTTGACAAATATCTGTGCATGGTCTTGAATCTGGCACATTAGAATAATAATCAAAGGAATAAAACACAAAAGCCCTGAAGCTCTTTTCTCTTCCTCCACAAACCACTCTCCATTCTTGGTGGTACCCTTGTCATTACTTCATCAACTGGCCTTGATTCTATCCTCTTCTGCTTCTTACGTGGAATGAACTTCCCACTCAAGTCAGGACAGTAGGGTTACTCACCAAAAGAAAAACGTATCTGTTCAAAAGATACTTCACACCCCCTGGTTACCCCTGAATGACACATGACTACATGATATCCACCTCCTCAAGGTGCTCTCAAAACCTTAAAGCAAAATTAAAAAAAGCCATTTTCTTCAAACACATAAGCACTGTAGTGGCACAGTGATAGTTCAATTCAAGTGTTGTCAGAGAATAAGGCCATGACATATGAAATGCTTGATGGTGCTTGAGATGGTTTGAATCTGTTTCATCACCCTAACAGCTTTCCGAATAAAAGAAAAAAGAAACATATTTGTCCTGCCTAATGATTAAGTGGGGAAGTATTGAATTCAGTCCTAAATGCCTTTTATTATAGAGGGATATGGGTCAAAGGAAGTACAGCTTAAGTCAGGATTAAGCATGTCACAGGAATAATGTCCTGACCAGTTAAAAGCAGAGGGTAATTAAGGGTAAATGCTATAACATGAAGTTGTGCCAAGGCCTTTGACACTTCTAATTGCATTTATTTAAAGATTTGACCTCTCGCTCCCAGACAAAATATTTGTAAGGTGAAGCAGCTTGAATATGAATGTCAAGAGTTTTAAAGAACACAAGGTTTTGTGTGTAAGAGGGCGGAGGGGTTGGTGTGGACTGTTGTGTGTGAGGAGGCAGTGGGGTGAGAGGAACAATATGTAGCAGTTAATTAGCACACACAAGGGGGCATCAGGAGAGCCCTGTCTAAATCCTCCCCTTCATCTAATGGCACCACAACAAGGCCTGCTAGATTAACCTGCTCGCAGCATCATTTCAGCCATTCCATTCATCAATACACAACCGTGCTGGACAGATTCTATTAAAGCAGGATAACACACATTGTAAGCAGTATTAATAGCCCCTAACAACATCAGGGAATTCCATATCCTATTCCCATAATTCTATCGACATAAAAGACGCAGGTCCAGCAGTCAAAAGCGCAGAGCTTTATTGTGCCAGTGAATGTATATTGTTTGACAATTATGTAGTAAACTGAAGAAGATGTAATAATATCAAACTCTTAAATATAGTGAAGAAAATGTTAAGTATTAGGGGCTGACATTAGATCAAGCCATCTTGCGTCTATGTAGATCATGAGAGGGGTCTTAAAGAACATCAATTATTTTCGATTTCCCCCAATGCTTGATAAATTGTTTCCACCAATTTTTTTTCTCCCAGTTTTATCATGAGGGTATAACAATCTTAAAAGTTCCAGTCCTAATCCTCATGACTCGTGAACTCACAGCAGAATAAGGTCTTATGGTTTCCTTTCATAAGCTTGGCCGCATTTTCTTAATTACATTTTTACAAAGTGATTTGACTAATTATACACAATATAATATCCACGCATGAGCGGAAAGTATTAATTTTGTATCCACCTTCATCTTTTCCCTCTGATCTATTGTCAAGATCATCTTTATTTCAAGATTAAATATGTTCAGTTGATCCCAATATGTGCATGTTTTTATTATTTTATTTATAAAATATATTTATTTATATTTAAATTAACAAATATATTACATTCTGGGTTTTTTATTACGTTTTATTGTTTAGTTTGAAACCTTGTTCAGCTTAATATGGCTTTTTTGTATTTCTTCAATTGAGATATTGTAATAAATCACTCCTAACAGTGGAAATTATTGTTCCTCGAACGAATGAAAAACTATAGATTACTTACGTAACCCCAGGAGTAACATGAAGTGAGATGTCTCACTATGGGATGCGCCTCATCGCGGAGCAAACAGAAGCATCAATCTCATTACGCCAATCCTGATTGGCTGGTGATCTTGTCGTCAGCGTCAGGGAATTCACCCCCTATAAGTAGCTTGCGCCACGACGCATGCGTCATTCAAAATAAGCACCTCTTCTCGCTTCACCATAGCAAGGAGGGCCGTCTGGTGAGACATCTCACTTCATGTTACTCTGAGTACTGGGGTTATGTAAGTAACCTATAGTTCTCATTCATAACACTCCGTTCGATGTCTCACTATGGGATATTGTAGCTCCCGTATTGTCAGATGAGCTTATCTCGAAAATCACCAAACCAACCAGAACTTAACAGGTAGAGCTCTGACTCAACCAGGTGCCCAGCACTGCTTGAGTCAGGATGCAGCCAGACCCTTAGTCGAAAGAGCTCGCGGACCCGAGGTTGCCTGCGAACTCTGACTCGTATGGGCCCCAAAGCAATTGCTTCCACAAACCAGTGGGAGAGTAACAGGCTTGCCCTTATAAGGGTTAGCCCAGGACACAAGGGGTTGGTCATTATGACGAAGCACCCTTGATCTGTCCCTGTACGTGCGTAAAGCACGGGCTAGACACGGCAAATCCGGCCGCTGCCCCCCGGAGGAATACAGTGGCAGGGAGGATGCCTCAATGTTAAATGTGGTACCTGAAACAACCGCCTTAAGATAAAGGCAGGGTTGGGCTTCAACCACACTCTGTTTGCCCTGGGGCGAACTGAGTGCATGAAGAATGTACAGATAGTGCATGAGTGCCACTGGCTCGCTTGGCAGCTGCCAGGGTCAGCTTCATGTCACACTGTATTCAGATTGTACCACTCACGGGCCAGGTCCATAGAGCCAAGCGCGCTGGGTGTGGGTGAAATATCGCCCCCCCCCCGCTTGAGACAGTATGTCCCTGCGTAGTGGGAGCTGCCATGGCTGCCCGCACAGCAGCTGATATATCTCCGCTAGCCAGTACATAGCTGGCCAGTACATAGCTGGCCAGTGCGGAGCTATCAGGATAAGTGTGTGGCGTTGCTCTCTCACTCTGGCCAGAGTTGGGGGTATCAGAGCCAGGGGTGGGAACGCGTACAGAAGGCCCGGGGGCCAATCGTGCGCGAGTGCATCCACGCCTAACGGTGCATTTAGAACGCGCATCGAAAAGAACAGCTGACACTGAGCGTTGTCTTTCGATGCGAACAGATCCACCGCGGCTCTGCCGTAACGCACACACAGCTGGCTCACAATCCTTGGATGTAGAGTCCAGTCTGCATAAAGTGGTATACCTCTGGACAGTAGATCCGCCCCGAGGTTCATCACTCCCGGTACGTGCGTCGCTCTCAGAGAGAGGAGACGTCTACCGCTCCATAGGATAAGTTTGCGCGCCAGTGTGTGTAACTGGACTGAACGCAAACCCCCTTGGCGGTTAATATACGATATTGTGGTCGTATTGTCTGTCCTCACGAGGACGTGATGTCCCCTGAGGAAAGACCGCTAAAAGCTCCAGGTAATTTATGTGCGCCCGCTGGAGGTCTCTGCTCCAGAGACCCCTCACCGGGCGACCTTCATAAATACCTCCCCAACCTGTCAGACATGCGTCCGTGGTGACCACTTTCCGTGAAAGGACAGCACCCATGGGCACACCTCGTACTAGAAAAGTCGGGTGCAGCCAGTGGCGCAGTGCCATTACGCATTTCACAGTAACCATCACTCTTTTAGTTTTATGGCGGCCACCCAGCGCTGAAACTCCCTCATGTGTAAGCGTCCCAGTCGTACGACCAGGATGGCTGACGCCATGAGCCCCAGCAATCGCAGGCATGATCTGAAGAGAACATGTTTGCGCAGCTGGAAAAGAGCGAGACAAGCTCTGAAAGCTTTCACTCTATCCGCTGACAAGCGAGCTGAAAAGGGCACCGAGTTCAGGCGTAAACCCAGGAAGAGTATAGTCTGCGCGGGGCACAACATGCTCTTCTCTGTGTTTATTATGAAACCCAGGTTGAGCAGGTGCTTTACGAGGACAAGAAGCCAGTCGTCCAGGTAGGTCGCCAGGCGAATATCCTGTTGTCTTAACGGGGCTATCGCGGCTTCCGTACATCGTACAAACACCCTTGGACTGAGAGACAGACCGAAGGGGAGTACTCTGTATTCATAACAGATCCCCTGAAATGCGAATCTCAGATATTTCCTGTGTGGGTAATATACTGGGATGTGAAAATACGCATCTTTCAGGTCGACTGATGTAAAGCAGTCGTCTTGTCGCACGAGCCGCAGCAGAGATGTGTGAGTGAGCATTCTGAACTTATATCTTTTTAGATATTTGTTCAGAGCCCTCAAATCAAGTATTGGCCGAATTCCGTTCCCTCCCCGTTTGGGAACGAGGAAGTACTTGGAATAGAAGCTGCCCTGACTCTGCTCGGCGGGTACAATAGATATAGCCCTCTTTTCTAGGAGTGAGAGAATCTCTCTCTCCAGAATATGGGCTGACTCTCCTCGGGCCTGCGAATGCAGAATGCCCGAGAAGCGAGGGGGGGTGACAGCAAATTGGAGTCTGTAGCGCCGTGTTACTGTCTTGAAAACCCAAGCAGATGATGTGAGCATCTTCCACTGCATGCTCCTTAGAGCCAGTGGAGATGTCACGTCTCTTCCCCTCTGAGTCTCTATTTGTTGTGTTATGGGGCCCTCTAGTGTCTGAACACAGTGGTGCCCCTTTTCGACAATCCCCACCGACACTGCGCATGTGCATGACGGTGGTGTCTTCACAACCCCAGCCGGCACTGCGCATGCGCGTGACGGTGGTGCCTTTACAGCTCCAGCCGGCACTGCGCATGCGCGTGACGGTGGTGCCTTTACAGCTCCAGCCGGCACTGCGCATGCGCGTGACGGTGGTGCCTTTACAGCTCCAGCCGGCACTGCGCATGTGCGTGACGGTGGTGCCTTCGCGACCCCAGCCGGCACTGCGCATGCGCGTGACGGTGGTGCCTTCACAGACCCGTCACTTGTCCGCCCTTTGAGAGAGGCCGTAGCTGCTCTCAGAAGGGGAACAGTTGACGGACTGTTTATTGTTTTTATTGTTTTTCTTTTCATTTTTTCGAGCTGTGCCCTTGGCTCGAAGCCTGGATCCGTCAGCGGAAAATGTTTTATGACAGAAAAATCAATAAGTGTGTGACATGTGTTTATGCGGACTTGAGGATGGTGTTGAGGCGTCTCTCGAGGCGGCGGGAACACATTTAGAGCTGGGGAACCGTAGACCTGCTGGCCAAAATGCTGGGTTGGCTGCGCCTGGGCTGCGCCTGGGCTGCGCCTGGGCTGCGCCTGGGCTGCGCCTGGGCTGCGCCTGGGCTGCGCCTGGGCTGCAGCCGGAACCGGAGATTTTCTAGGCCAGCTTGCCCTCGTCCCCTGACTGGGCTGGGGACTCGTGGCTGACTGCGACCTCTGCGTTTTCGGTATTTTGAACCGAGCAGGGTTCGGGGCAGCTTGGACGAAGGGCTGCCGCTGCGAAGGCAGCGGCTGGGCCCTTCGAGGGAGGCAGAGGTGGAGGGCCTCGTCCTCCTTCTTTTTCGACTCGCATCTCCTCTGCATGGAGGCAAGACCGGAGCCGAAAATCCCCTCGGGAACGATGGCCATGTCAAGCACATCCTCCTTTTCCCAGTCTGGGAGGTTGGTGAGCTTGAGCCATCTAGCTCTTTCCTGCACCACCATGATCCCCATTGTTTTGCCCGTGGCCTGGACGGCGCAGCGTTGGACACGGAGACAAATGTCTGTGACCGCGGCCAACTCGTCCAGAACGGCCGGTCCAGGATTGCTCGACATATCCTCACAGAGCTCCGCTTGGTATGCGATTAGCAGTGAGGAAACATTCAGAGCCCTGGCGGACAACACTGCGGCTCTGTAGGACCGTTCAGTCATGGTCGACTGGAAACGCTCCACCTTCGCTGGCAGCGTGGGGTTCCTGCTTGGTGACGGGCCCATCCTCGGTAGGAGCAGTTCCATCGGCGGTATGCGGTGCAAGCCGAGCCTCTCCATACCGTCGCAGTCTAGGGAGGAGGCACCCTGGATTGGGGCCTTGTTGCTAAAGGGTCGGTCCCTCCACGAGACCGACACCTCATCCAACATCTCCGGGAAGACTGGGAGGAGTTGCCTCCTTGTCCTCGTTGCTTGGGGAGAATGTTTCCCCTCGTAACGGGACCTGGCGGTCTCCTTGGCCATTTCGGGCCACGGGATGTCTAGCGTGGACGCAGTGCGCTGACACGCAGGTCCATGCTCAGACAGGGCGAAGCTGGTGTGCTATCGCCCGGGAGAGCAGCCATCGCTCCCGGCTTTGCCGTTTGAGCCGATGACATGAATATATCTTCTTCTTGCTCATCCGAATCAGACAGGAGGGACTCAGAGGTGTCCTCTTCGTCCTCCATGTAGTCTAATTCCAGGACATCCTCCGCGGGCGAGACCATGGTGAGGTCTCACCGGGAGCTCCCGTCTGGTGAGGCGTGGGGCTCCGTTCCCGCGTCTCTTGCCGCCACCGGGTCCCGGCCTGACATGGCGTGGGATCCCGGTTCCGCAGCTGCCGCTGTTAGTGAGCCCCAGACCGACACAGTGAGGGGCTCAGTCTCTGCGGCGGACGCCCCCGTGTCTTGATTGCCAAACGGCGAATCAGTGGACATGAGGGAGTCCTGTTCCAACAAGCTAGCTTGGTGTGCTAGCTGTCGGCGGAGGCTCTTCACGGTGAAGCAGACACAATGTCCGCACGAGCCGGGGTTGTCGATAGCCTCCTGGGCGTGTTCCAGCTCGAGGCAGGACGAGCAGACCTGGTGTGAGTATGTGCCTGCTATCTTCAACCCGCAGCCGCATGACAGAGCCTCCGAGTCCCTGACTCCTCTGGTGTGAGGGGGAGAGGCGTCCATTTTGTTCGCCTCGTGGCGTGGAGAGGACCCGCTCGTAACAGGTACGTCGTTGAGAGAAAAGTGTTACCAACCCGTCCTTAATCCGGAGAAAAAGGGACGGTGTGGGTCCTTTGTTCTCAAAGAATATTGACTGGTGTGTCAATATACTTCTAATCCTTTTCTCCTCCGTGAGAGAGAAAAAGAAAAGCGGCCTCGCTACCGTGGTGTCGGTAGTAAGGGGAAGCTAGCTAGCAACAGGTGCGTAGCTAGCTTGAGAAAAATCAAAACCTTACCTTACTTTCCGGGGAAAGAAATGGCGAGGTCGATTTTAATACTAACTGGCGTTAGTATTACCGTCTTCTTGCGAAGCAGAAGGAGTAGCCGGCGAGCGCCCGTCAACCGAAATGTTTTGGATTTGAGTTCAGTCTGTGGACTGTTAAGCTTGTCCGGCTACTGTAGAGATGTGCTCTGAAGCGAGAAGAGGTGTTTGAATGACGCATGCGTCGTGGCGCAAGCTACTTATAGGGGGTGAATTCCCTGACGTTGACGTCAAGATCACCAGCCAATCAGGATTGGCGTAATGAGATTGATGCTTCTGTTTGCTCCGCGATGAGGCGCATCCCATAGTGAGACATCGAACGGAGTGTTATGAATGAGAACATGTGTTTGCTTAAACTGTTTCCTTTCTTAGTGGGCACAGAAAGCAAATGCTTTATACAGCTTATTTTAATAATTTGAACCACATTCACGGTAGTCTACTCGATTGGGTTTACTCATGTTTGTTTTAGCAGAATACCATTGAAATAGGTTATACAATTTAATCAGTTGCATAAAGTGAGTAGTTATCAATTTAATATAATCTAACTCAGAGTTTCTATCGCATATTATGCATCATACATGCTGACAGAATTATTTTGGGTCCCATGACATGTCCAAACTGTGAGATACATTTAATTAACTTCTCCATAATTTTGGCAGCATGACAAATCATTCTAATGTGATTATTATCATAATTTCTTCCAATTAAAATTGGCAATTTTACCACATTAGCTCTGAGGGAGAAATTGTATCTTGCTGTTTGGACTTTTCATTTTAATCTGATTGCATGAAATGCCTTAAAATGAAGTAGGAGTTGATTACTTATTTTAAGCTGGTGATCCCCCTAACTCCCTTTGTGTTGCCTTGCATTAAGTTTGGCTTTCTCTTGAAATATTTGTTGTATACACCCAATCCATGTTTAGTGTGTTGGTCCAGCATGGTTTAACAGTAATACATTGCCAGTGTAGGAAGAGTCTCTGCAGATACATCAAAAGGGAGGGATGGAGACACTTTACATTATGCATTTATAGCTCATTACTCCTTTCAAAAGGCAGAGCTCTGACAGTGTAGAGCCACTGGCTGTGAGAACAGCTGCTGCTCTGCCTGTCTGTGGTTCTGAATCTCATCTATGATGCTATGGATATGGCTTCGGTAGCTGAACAGTGACTGCTCTTTACTGCCCCTCTTAACATTAGCCAAAAAGCATTGTTAAGCTACTCCAAATTTGAACCCAAGATAATTATTCTGTGAGAGATGACAGTTGTGTGACTAAAACACCACAGGCGCTACAGTGGCTTTAATACTATGCTCAGGCAGCACAGCTACCCAAACTCATTGCACACACATAAAACATTGACATGTTGTCATTGCTTACAAACAGGGGCGCGCCAGGGATTTTGGGCCCCATGAAAATATACCACATTGGACCCCACCACCAGGCACAGGCCACGCCAACCAAGCACAAATGCTGTAACCACACCTCCAGAACCAAACCAACTAATTTATGCTTTAAATATCTCTACCTGTACAGGCTTGCATCTATCTTGTAGTCCAATACTAACCGCACAATATTTACTGACACTGAGCGGTGAAAATATAACACTGCAGACTACAAATTCTACTGCAACATTCTGCTGCAGTAGAATTCACTATTTGATATAACACTAACATTCCTGACAATAGACCTCAATAGTCATCTTTTATGGTGTACATGCCTTTTTAATAACATTTTTGAATGGAACATTCATAAATCAAAATAAATATAACTTAAATATACATGACCTTTTAAATTAAAATAAAGTGAACATTAACACCAATATTATCATTTATAAAATGCTATAACAAAAAAAATAACATAAGCAGCAGATTTTTTTATTAAATATACATACCACAAAACAAGCGGGTATTAAAGTGTAAATGGACAACAAAACGGAAATGGAAGTGAAAAGGCCTGATGGTGGTGCTAAATCAGAGCCTATTACCTGTTCTCAGTCTTTTTCTCATCATGCATCTTCTGTGTAGTGATCCAATATCGGTACCATAGCCTTGCCCTTTAACAGTTATTACGAGCCCTTGCTCAGCCTTACTCACCAAGAGCCCAGCGCCTAGCCTTCTTACAGGCAAAGTCACTGATCAAGTCCTTGAAGTCCAGCTTTCTAGCCAACTGGCTTTCAATGGACAGCATGGCAAGACTGCAAAGCATTATGGGGGACAGGGCTGCTGAGCCTAGAGATGGATCTGTTGGTCCTGGCACCAGGGGGAGGGACAACTGATTTAGTATGAATAGCTGCTAAAAATGTACCTGCATTTATTAAATGTCAGCTAAAAGAGGAGTGAAATGAAAAACCTCAGCATTTTCTGTGAAGATATTAACAGTACTTAATGTCAGCAAAACATTACAATTATTATTTACAATGGACTAAGCTTAGCTAACTAATTTCCACCACTCATGGACCACACCCACCTTTTCTCTTGAAAAACTGGGTGACATACTGTCTTTCTCTCTTTTCTTTTCTTTTTTGAAAGCCTGACTTTGTGAGTCGTTGAGACATCGTCCACACGTAAGTACTAGCATCCCTCCTCACATGCTCTCACTCTCTGCTAGAAAGTGCGGTGCCGCACAGCGTTTGGAGGCAGGACCAAACCATTACATGTAAATAGAGGGGGGTGTACAGAGGCTTTGGATAATTAACTTTTGGAAGAAAAAAAGTGAAATTAATCGTAAGTTTAGTGAGTACATTATCAATATAACGTTATATTAATGTTAATTATTGATGATTGATGAAAGGTTACTTAAACATTTGTTCTTAATGTTCTAAAAATGTTTGGGGCCCCTGTCAGTCACGGGCCCTTAGAATCGTCCTAACTTTTCACCCCCTTACGGCGCCCCTGCTTACAAACATCGTAATAGTTTAGCCATGGCCAGGGGCGCCGGAAGCAGGGGGCTAAGGGGCCATTGGCCCCCCCACTTACAGTCCTGCCCCACATTTTCGCAGCGGCGGATCCCCTCTACTCTAAAGTTGCATTTAAAAAGAACGCAATCTGATCTAGCTGTGTATATTTTGTTATTTTTGCAAATTGAGGAGATGATAAGACAATCTCATTAGCTACAGGCAGCGACAGAGGCTCATATATTGCATTAGGTAAAATAAAGCAGGCACACATAACAGGAAGAATATGTACATTTTAATCCAATCAAAGAGGACATTGTCACACCATTCAAATGTATCCATGTACATTACAACCAATAAAAAAGCTTAGATTTGTTTCTTTGTTACGTTGTTCTGTGTCAGCCTTGATATCGCAAACATGTCAGAAGAACCCGTGCATAATTACATAAAATACAGTCAAACAAAACTGAACTTCAACAACTTCAATGTCACATCCCTGACATCCACAACTCTGGAGCCTGGCCCTTCAAACCTAGAACCAGCGCAGCCAGATGAACCCCAAAGCAGCAGCTCTGCGACCGCTGAGACTGTCAAAACCGCCGGCATCGTTCAACCGAAACAGGCTGGTTCCGACTGCGTGGAGGTTTGTTGTCGGGACATTGAGACGGCTAAAGCTGCACAGCTAATTGTAGAACAAAGGGAGACCGCTAAATCGTTTGGACAAAGAGAAAGGTATTTCAATGCAGAATGGTACAAAAACAGAGAGTGGTTAATTCTTTGCAAAACCACTAAACGAGCCTTCTGTGAAATATGCAGATTTGCTGATGTCAAACGGCTTGTACATTTCTCCAAATGTGGAGATGACAGCTTTGTAAATTCCGGAGTTAATAACTGGAAAAAGTGCCCAAGCCTCCTGGACAGCCACGAAAAGTCTCATTTTCACAGAGAGAAAAAAAGTGCTTAAATGCATAAATTAATGTCGTCTTCTTCTGTTTGCTTTACAGGCTACGTAGTTATGCAGCGCCCCCACTGCCAGTAAATGTAACTACTACAAGGAACCCTGTTAATTATGTGCAGTTATTTCACGACTTTTATTATATACACCTTGACAAAATTACCGAGGTCCGGACCTGGTGACCTCAATGGTGGATACGGCCATGCCTGTAGTGAATCCGGCGCCGCTGGCCATGACCACAGCCACAATCACATCAATGGCAAAAGCTATGTCATGCCATGTCTATAGTCCTAATCACAGCATATCCCAATAAGCCTTTGAAGCAGTCGGTTAGCAAGTTAGTTAGCTAACTCGGTGCAATGACATAGACCTGCATCTGAGCCAGGCCCAGCTCACACTCTGTTCTCACAACCAGCGGCCTTTTACATGATAATACATAATACAACATAGTAATATAGCTCAGCCTTTCACTAAGAATCACAGGGAATGCAAGACAAGGCAACGTAAAATAAAATAAAACCAACACCACTTTTGGGGTTCTGTATTAAGAAGGCACGTTTATTGGATGAGAATTTACTTGACTTGTCAGAATAACTATTTTCTTTAGCTTTTGGGCTCGACCTGCATGAGAGAATATGTCTTTCTATGATAATGTCATTTATGGTTCTCTCTACAGCCTCTTATGCTCCAACCCTGGAGGCAACCACAGTTCGGAATTAGTCATATTCATGATATCTGTAGCTCTCCTCTCCACCTCCTTAGCTCAAAGTACTTGTCTTTAAAGCATACATCGTGCTGTGAAACGACTCCACTTTTTTCAATAGATGATAAAGACCATCTTATTACCTTCCCATTAAGAACATAACATTTTGTCAAATGGACTCCTATTTAAAACACCCCTTTGAGCTTGGAGCCAGATTCAATGAATCTCAGCTTCACTTTAATCAACTCAACTGGCTTCGCTGTTTCCACATAGCCTTTGCATGATTAAGAAGAATAAAAATTCATCGTATTTGATTATTCCGAGTCCTAATTCAAAGGAGTGCAAAAGTCCCAAAAGGGAAATATTACATATATCTACATCCATAGTATGCAGTATCAATATAACTTCCATTCTAGGGCAAGTGGAAGTGACAAAGGTTTCACATTTAAAGAGATCTCTCTTTCTCCTTTTCTCTCTTTTTCCCTACTCTCTCTCTCTCTCTCTCTCTCTATCTCACCCTCTCTTTCTCTCTTTCGCTCACTCACTAACTCACACACACAAAATTGTAGCGAGGATACAGAGAACCAATCGTATGCATAAAGTACAACAGCACACTGAGTAGTGTGGAAATAATTCACTACACGTACAGCCACATACTGTAGGGGTGTAAGGGAGGCCTTTGAAGAGTGTGAATAATTGAAAAGCCACCGTAAGATGCTGCATCAGTTTAACATCATCTAGATCCCATTTGTGTAAATTAATAACCGATTTCTGAAGTTTGATATCCAAGACAACAACACAAATGTCCTTTAAGTATAAAACTTGATTTGGCCCGAATTCTGGGAACACTAAAAATAAGGGATATTTTGGTTATTTGCACCTAAATGTCTGCTATGCTTAGCCTTTCAGCTCTGATCAAAAAAGACTGTGAATAACAGAGCTTTTGGCAGTAAAGGTTATGAATGTTGAAGACGTTGTGCAAATGGCAAAAGTGCTAAAGTACAAACAGCTGCATCAGCTGTTCTATTCCAGACAGCTTTTGTACCCAAGGGAAAGGTCACAGCGGCCCATTTTGAAGGGCCTCAGCTCCAAGTGAGTCATATCAGTGCCCATCATCACTGATCATGTGACACCCCAGGCAGTAACTGGCAGTTGTCAACATTAGTGGGTGCCTGTCATTTATTCTGTCAATTTCAAGTCTGTCCTATCTCTGTCCTCTTAGCCTGTATCAACAAAATATCTTTATGTGATAACAGGTATTATAATGTTAAAATAACTTTAAATATTTAAAACCCTGTGACATCAGTACAGTTATGAAAAAAATGAAGCACAGTAATTTATAATAAAGGTGATAAAGAATACATCTGAAGTGCTAATTAAATGTGTTCCTTCTTATAGCTCTCAAACTGATCTGCAGATAAAATGGGAAGATGGCATCCTTTTGTTTCAATCATTCAGCTTTTAATTTTTGAAGGAATAAAAATTACTTTTATGATTAGAATATGCTCTGTTTTGCACCATACTGTATAACTCCTTCCACTTTATGGTTTATGTTGCTGTTTTTAAAGTGTGGCAATCTTAAGCAAACATCTGCAACATTTACGCACCAAGAGTTGGGATGCTATCCAAGGCACATATGGCCCCCCTGATAGGGTAGGTTTACTCTTTGTCTCTTCTTTAAACCCATCTGCTGATGTTGTTGTTACATCATGTCTTTCTGTACACTTCGACTTCATTTCCTCTCAGCAGTCATTTTGTTCGAGCAAAGAGTCAATATTTTAGATAATAAAAACAGGAATGTTTTTAGCTAACAATTTCACATTTGAGCCAAAATGCAGGACAGCTTCACTGATTAGTAAAGAGAGGTCTTACAGTTTTGGATGTAATTCTAAATACAATTATGCAGGTTACTTAAAACATAAACTTAAAACATAGCAGTTATTTACATATTTGGGAATATTTTGTTATGATTTAAATACATTGCAGTGCTAGAGCATAACAAGCTTTCAAACTGTACAAGATCATATTTTTGTGAGGAAAATAGAGACGGAATCATTATTTAAGCTACCTTCTATGTCAAATTACCTAGCAAATGTTTAGCCTAAATCGGAACCATATATTGTTTAGCATGCATAACATAAACCATCCGATGCAGCAAATAATGGCAGGCATCTAACGGGAGAGATCATGTGCTTCAATTCATTATGTGATATTAGCATACTGTGTGACACTACATTACTTCCAAATTAGTTTCAAAATTAAAATATGCAAATTAGTAACCACATCATGTCTGACGCCATCCCAACTATGGTCATTAGTGCTATCAACTCTCCTAGCTTCATGGTTTTCTGTTTTTACCAGTGCTGCTTGCTTTAGAGTACATTTAGATCTGAAACCCAAACGTGTAAAAGAGTAAAAAGTGAGGTTATATTATCAGCTTGCATCTTCAATTCAGGTTTGTTATTAAAAGCTTAAGCAAACTAATTTAGTTGAAACACCTTTAATAATTCCCTATTTATGAAGTTATTTAGTCTTCACCTGGTCCAAATGAAAGTTGCAAATAAATGAAATATATTTGACAAATTATTAGCCAAAGAAATACCCTCCATCACAGGTATCATATACTGTATCATGCATATTTTATATTAAAGACGGAAAAGAGTGTAGTGCAATGTGGATTGTTTTAGCAAGATTTAGATGCTTTTTTCGACCATCAAAATGAAATGCAATTGTAGACCAACAGTGACACTTAAGAGACATTAAATAGAGGCAAGCTTTCCAGCTTTGGTTTTCTTTTGCATTGCATGAAGACAAACCATTAACTGAAACTGCTGTATGCCGTGTGCTCTGCAGGGTTTTGACAGCTGCAGGATCCCAAAGCAAACAAACAAAGGATTGGAAATGGATCTGGATGTTATAGTCGATGCAACCCATGAAGAAAAATCTAAAACCAAGTGGAGGTAAATATTTACATCCAATATGCTTCCCTCTGTGAGTTCTGTGGAAGCATAGTATGAGGGGGACAGAAACCTAAACTTTTAAATATGTCCCATTTGGAGCGTCTCCGTATATCTGGTAATGCTAAAATAAACCATGTGATGGATGAGAATACAAAAATTCCAATTCTGCCTTTATTAGAATGGCAGTTGTTGATCCCTTAGCATAAATTGGTAGGAGGTGATGATGATAATGACTATGTTGACCTTGAGGCTCTGAGCCTGGTCTCAGCGTTTCTCTCAATGGTAAACGGACTGTACTTATATCGCGCTTTATCCAGTCTTTAAGACCCCTCAATGCGCTTTACATACATTCATACAGAGCAGTGTACCTTACTCTAGGACCTAACATTCACACACATTCACACACCGTTGGCCATGCCATCGGGAGCAACTCAGGGTTAAGTATCTTGCCCAAGGATACATTGACATTTTTTATTTTATTTAACCTTTATTTAACCAGATAAAAGCATTGAGATAAAATCTCATTTTCAATGTTGACTTGGCCAAGAAGGCAGCAACGTTACACATAACACATAACACAAACATATAAAATACAGAGAACATAACTAAGAAAACAAAAGACGAAAAAGCAGCCACTATATTGTGCACATTAGGACAGTAAGAAAGGTGCACTACTTATTACTGCAAGAGCAGCTAGTGGTAAGGACTTCAGACAAGTTCAATTTAAAACATGCTATTGAGACAAGTGCCATCAATTTTAGGCTTGATTGAAGGTCATTCCAAGACCAAGGACCATAATAAAAAAAGACTAATTTTTCCAGCCCCAGTCCGCACAGCAGGAACCGTATCCAGGCACTGGATCTGAGGTTGTAAGAGTCACAAACTCGGGCAAATCTGGCACATATGTAGAGTGGAAGCTTACCTAAAATGGCTTTATACATTAATAAAAACCAATGCTGCATCCTACGCATACTAAGTGAGGACCATCCAGTTAGGCTATACAGTTTGCAATGATGAGTCCTATGTATAGGGTGCATTTGATATATAACACAGCATGGTAGAGTGGGTCAAGTTTGGCCAAAACAGTGGGACAGGCAAATGTTGACTGCATAGGCAACCTTCTGGTTGAAAGACGACCTCACTCCCTCGCAGCCACAGTCGCTCAAGGGCTCCCAATCTGTTTATTTTTAATTGTGTTATTAATATTTTATTTTTAACCTGTTGAGCCCGATTGTGTTGCATTAATTGTTTTTATAATGGAAGCACTGTGGAGTATTTTGAGCCCAGATGTTTAGCCCTCAGCTGTGATAAAGGACTTTCCAAATAAATCCTTTACTTTGTATGGGTCTGTGGACGTACGCCAGTGAGTGAGTGACATAGGAAGTTGTTTCGAGTAAACACAGAGTGCTTGGCTGTTGTCAAGGGGCTTTGCTGTTGCCTACTCCCTCTGAATCCTGCATTTGCTTTATGTGTGCACCCAAGGTTGGAAAAAGGAGTGGAATCAAAATAGAGTTTATTGTGTAAATACATTTCATACAGAAGATTTGTTGCTTCCCTTCTAAAGGTGAGGTCAAACTCAAAGACACTAAGTATTCATTCCAGTGAGGAAGGAGACAAGACGATCTGCCTCCTGGTCATTCATTGATCAAAATCAAATTCTGTTTGATTGAACTTCGACCTGCGTGCTCCAGAGGCTCGTCTATGTCCAGCTAATTTAATAGAGGTATGGATTGACTCTTGCCGGGCCAATTCCGATTGCACCATTGGCATCCGGTGTTTGTTTGCTTTAAGATTCCCAGAGCTCATAGTTAAATTGTCATATTTTTTGGTAACGTCTGCCTCTCTAATTTGGAGCAAACAATCCTCTGTGTATAATATATAAGGCTATTTTGTCAGACTAAGATCATCATAATAATTTAAATAAAAAAAGGATCTTGGACACACTTCATTAAACAGTTTTGACTGCAAGCGAAAGCAGCTTTCCTCACCAGTCCAGACCCTGCAATTAAATGATGGCCTCTTTCATGCCTATTGTATTTGAATATAATATAATATATGTTAAACAAGACTTACTTACAGTGATTTTAAAGCATTAATCATGATGGAAAACAGGAAAAGAAAAAGTAGATACCTTTGCCACACCATTTCAAGGTGATTTCACAGTGAGGCGTAAGATGAGCCAAGCCGCTTAAGGTGTCATTTCTCCTCATAGTAGCAGCTGCATACGATATGGGAATTAATACGAGTCATGTGGTCATGGCCTAAACTGGAGGAGTACAACCATAGTATAATCTTCTTGAGCACAAAGTAGCCCGTAGCTAGTGTGCATGGCAGATACATCTGATACACTGTATTGTGGATAGTAATTGTCTGAATACATACAATTATACAATTGCACAGACATGTGTCCTGCAGGTTCTATTCCAACATGGGAACAAATATGTATCTGTTTATTACAGGAAATACTGAGGGAAAGATATAAGCATAATAGATAGGAAAGTGTCAGTGTCTATACAGCCATAACGGATGTCTTCCTTATTGTCATACTGTGACATATGTGCAATAAGTGCAATAAGTTAATTATATGATGCTTAAATAATTGTCTTTACTATATGTAACGTGTGGGCTTTTACTGTTTATTTAGAGAGAGAAATCTGAGGCTGAAACACGATCCCCCTCATTCGTAGAACCGTGACATTTGCATCTAATCACTTGAGCTTTGTCACAGGGAGAATACACACAGTGCAAACAAATATCATTATGCAGCTAAGCACACATTCCTGCAGCCACTATTATGATCTCAAGTCAGGCTGCATGCCTGCGCAATGTTATCCACTTACTGCTTATTTTTCTGACATACTTCGATTTTCAAAATCCATTCAAATATGTGCAAAAAAAGAAAAATACAGCAAATAAGATCTGACATACTGCTAACATTACACTTTACAAAAAGAGAGATAATTCACTAACACAGCTAAAAATGTAGCTATAGACAAATATATTTGTGTGTGTCAGGACTATACAACATACCAACCAGCAACACTGTCACTTCATCTTTTTTGGGATTTGTTTCCTCCCTCCCAGCAGGTTAACTGTCCCCAGACAACGAGCCTCAGTGCTGCTTCAGGGTCTACAGAGTAGGGACACTAGACATACAGACAGGACTTGTATTCAGGCAGAGCAGAGCCTGGCAAGTGTGTCCTGTTTGGCATTTAAAACACCTCCGCCCACTACTATGTCGTGGGAGAAGTGACGGACCTGACAGGCTCCGTCTCTCGGGAGCCACTGGGCCTCTTTCCAATCTCCCTGGGTCAGTGCGGGGGTGAGACGCCAGTGTGGAGCTCCTGGCTAGAAACACTAATTATCATTGCAGCCTTGCATTTAGTAGTACTGTGTTCAGCACTAGGTAGCGTGGACCTCCTGGTCACGCTGTGAGATACCTCACAGGACTGGCTCTAATTGTGGAGATTGTAAAGCAATGGGTGTTTAGGTTTAGACGGCCAAAGGCAAACTTTCTGCATCACTGACTTATGGAAATGCATGGGTAAACAAACAAGTGTTTTATGCCCCTTCCCCACTTTACTGTTGCTGTTGATAGTGTTTGTACGAGTTGTCATTAATGCACCCCTTTTTAATATGTGTGGAATATTTTGATTGGTGAATCTCGGAGCGGTCGTGTCACAGATTGTGCACACACACTAACACAGCATCATAGTGCTCTCAGTAACACACACAGTAATGCTCAGCCCAAACTGATCATTTAATAAATGCCTGAAGGCAGAGTTTGAGGCAGTGGACACATATACATATTAATTAACACACTGGGGACCCAAGTAGTGTGTGAAAACTTCTCTGCCTATTGGCTGCTGCCATATTAAAGGAAACTGGTCAGTTTTGTAATGTGCTTTAGAATATGCATTATAGAACTTCTAACATTACCTTTAAAGTGAACATATTTTCACTGATATTGCGGGTTTAAGTAGGACATAAATGTAACTTGCTTTGATTGCAACAAACTATAAAATAACTGATGGCTCCGTTTGAGAAAGCAATGCATTTTCTGACACATACTGTATATTGGCAACTTTGTAAAAAAGTTATTCCCCGACTTATTTAATTTAATTATTGCTGAATAGGGTTACTTGTCAATGTCTCAGATCTCTAATTAAAGTACCAGATTGTTGCAAACAGAGCCATGAGGCCATTCGGAGGGTATCAATTGAAATGTTAAGGACAACTAATTACTATTTTTAACAGTCTTCCACTACACGATACTCAATTTCTTCTTAGTGAGGGGATACTGGGCATCAATAATGTGCCTGTGTGACAGGTTTGAGGACCCTTTGCAGCTTTGCACTCCCACACCATCTGACTGAAAAGGAGTGGGCAGTGTGTGACAGGTAGCAAGGAAAGTTGGGCTGAATCTTGACATTGCCCATTTCCTCCCACCTGGACAACAATGTATTTACAACAAAACAACTGTCACTCTCTCAGTGTTATTACATACAATGGTTTACGAGTTAGTAATACTGCATGCTGCTTAGTATGTACTATTACATTTAGTAGGATCTGGTAATACTGAAACAGGAATTTAATGATGTGCCGATCAAGACAGAACAACACAAAGTGGGATTTCTTCAGATGTAAACTGGTTAAACTGATGTAAACTTTAGTTGACATGGCAGCATACTATTAACTTATATTGCAAAGAACATGAAAGTATTGCTGTATTTTTCTCTTACTGCACACAGTTATGCACACACATGTCGTATGCAGCAGCAATATACTGTAAGCCCTTACTTAACAACTCAGAAGGATCAAAGTTTCGATCCCATATATTACAACACGATACAGCTTTGTCAGTGGCGAAAGGATTAGACAGACATTACATTCCTCCAGTAATTGAGCCCGCACTGAACAGGTGTACCAGCGGACATGTTCAGCTTAGCTCTTCCACGTGAGAATTAGAAAGTCAGAGACACACAGGTAGCTCTCTGATCTCTGGTAAGGAGAGGGCTAAAGTGTGAGGTAGGGGAAGACAGATGGGTATGAGTTTTCCTGCCAGCTGTCTATACTGACTTGCTCTGTAGCTTCACAGTTTGGCACAGAGGGAGAAGAAGGTTCATGTTTTTCAGGAATGTCTTACACAATGAAAGTTATGGCTACAGTTTGGCACGGAGCACTCGTGGTATAAATCGTCCGACATACTTCTCAACCCTAGCAAATCTACTGTGTAGTGAGTGACTGAATGATGGGTCTATGATTACAAATTGTTCTCATCATAGTCAGATATTAAGGAGGGTGATACATTTAAGGGAGGGATAGAAGAGTGGTAGTATGAGCAAGTAGGCATTGAGAGATAGGAAAAAAGGGCATCAAATATTTTCAAATGATATTGTGTAATTTATTCATAATTGTGCCAATCTCACTTTATAAGCTTGACCTGCATATAACAGTAAATAATGGAAAATATTACTTGTCAACTTGTTTAAATAAAATGTTGATTTATCCCCAATCAAATAAAGAATATATGTTGCCCTCCTCACACAATAATAATACATATGATCAGCTTTATTATATAGCTAGCCATCTTATACTATTGAACTGACTCTCATTTGGTAGAAGGTTTACCAGTGTTGTGTCTGTTATATAATTTGAAACATAAATTAATTACAAATTTAACATGGACATTAGAAGCTAGTTTTCTCTGTTTAGAAGGAATTGGTCCATTACTGAGTTTTTCAATCCATGTACTGCATGAAAAATGGATGAGGAATTATGCTAAATTATAATTTAAATGTTCCATAAGAAACATTATCGTAGCCAGAAAGTTTGACAACATACACTTAGAATTCCGCTCCAAAGATATCTTACAAACCACTTTACCTCAAGTAAATCAGCCAACATGTATTCCGTACAATATTTCTACTACTGTTTTTAAGCATTTACAAGTGAAATGCTGACTTCTTTTAAGTAAAAAGTTTGAGCTGAGCCCCTTAAGGATTGCCCTCTGCAAATTATGGTGTAACTCTTTTAAACTGTTTATCTGGCTAATACTGTCTACCATGCAAAATGCCAGCTTGTAACGGGGGACAGATTAAATGGAATCACTCTCACCTAGTGGCAAATTCCACACCAGTAAGCAACAAATGACTTGCCAAGCTCTGGGTGACATTTCTGGGGATTAGCTCACAATGTTAACAGTTGAGGCAGGACCTACAGTAGTAGGAGGGACAGTAGCTGAGTATCATAACACCCAACACCCTCTCAGACACACACACAGACACATTTGATGTTTGATATGTATTTATACTGTATGTAAAGTAGGCTACTTACATTGTAATAAAGAAATAAACTAAGAATATTAATATAACTGCATTGCACTACACAGCACGTTTAAAGAAAGAAGAGTAACCTCTTACCACAGTAAACCTGGTTTACAGTGAGCTGGGCTATAAAATCCCTGCCAGATGCAAAAAAATGAACAGATGGGAATGTCAAAACCTTGCTTTTCCAAACGAGCACACAACCTAACATATTGAGGTTGTCTGTATGCTGACTTTATTTTTAGTAAGTAACTCATTTCCTTGTATGCGTGTTTGTGTGTGCCTATATCTGAGAATGGCCTATGCCTTCTTTTTCTCTCTCTATTGTAAGGGAATTGAATGCAGATAAGACGTTTTATTTATTTCTCTTAGCTTTCTATTTTCATTTCCTCCTCTAGTCAAGATCTGACTCGCACTTGATTGGAATCTAACTCATATTTCTTCTGATTTTGATATATTGCCTTAAGTTCCGCAGCTTGAAGGGTAGAGAGGGAAAATATTCAGATGCAAAGCCACAATATCAGATACAGCACAGAATGTAGAGAGAAAAAAAGCAAACGGCTGAAGATGGAGATATGGTCTGGGGGGCGATGCCTGGAGAACACCGGGAGGTTATATGAAGCAGAGAGGAGGGCAAGTAAGTGAGAAAGAGAGGGACAAGGTGGCAAAAGAAAATGAAAGGAGGCAGTAGATGTGCAGATGGAACAGAGAAGAAGGCCTATAGGGAGGATGTTGCTGCTCATCTACAGAATACTTCAGCTGGGAGCGTCAGCGTAATGGCGGTGACACCAGCTGAGTCAGAATACTGTCAATCAACCTTCATTCCACTAGAAGTGAGTGACGACAGATGACATTAAGCGTTGGCATGTAAATGTGGCTTGTAAACTGTAATTCATTTTTTATACCTCTCATGTGCAAGAGATCCACTATGTATTTGAATCTACGGCATGAAAACCTTGATCCCCACAGATGTTAACGCTCAACCACGTTTATAACGACATTGCCTTGTTCTCTTTCCTTCAAGTTAAACAGCTTGAGTGTTTGCACCTAACCCCCGGTTTCAAAACATAATCTAGCAATCCTTCATGTCATATAAAGATCAATAAAGCTACTTAAAGCACAGTTGAGTTGAGCTTTCTTTTAAAGGTTTCATGATTCATGACATCATTGCAGGTCTCCCTTGAAAAAGAGATCTATGATCTCAATGGGACCAATCTGGTTAAATAAAGGTTTGAAATGAAATGAAAAACAAATTTGTTCTCAGTTTTTACCTTGAGTGTGTTGTTCCTCCAAATACCAGCATAACTGTTTGTCTAAATTATACATTGTTCCATATTTTTTACAACAACTTTCTATCATTTCCTTTTTCATTGAAATGTCATTGTGTATACTCAGCAGTCAAGTGCATAGATATAAATGTCACACAATAAATGTGATCATACTTTGGTGCAGTGAAGCACTCATAAAATGATATCTCTGTAAATAAAAGATCTGTATTCAACCCCGGATGGGCCTTATATATAGTACATAATTAACAGGCATAATATCAATTGCCTTCTCTCAAGCCAATAACATCAAACCTGTTGGAAACTCTATCCTCTTATTTTTAAAGCACTGTCGTCACCGCCAAGAAGGTACCGCATAAGTGTTTGCCACCATTTCTCCTTTTCAAACTTGCTTTATTTTGTCGGTGACCCTATACCCTTCTATCCCTTGCAGGATCGGTTTGCATTCTCCTCTCGGAGTGATTACTTCTCACCCTGTCAGCTCACCTTGACTCCACCTGTCATCCCTCCATCTATTTTCAATGTGCTATTTTCTTTCTCACCTCTTATTAGTTGTGCCCATCTGAAGTCTCTGATGAGTACCCGTCTTTCTGTCTCCTTTTCTGTCTCACACACACACATGCACACCAATTACGTGTGCATGCGCGCACGCACGCACACACGTGTGCACGCACGCACACACACACACACACACACACACACACACACATCCTATACTGAAATATTATAATTCTCAATATAGAAAATAATTTAAATCCATGTCTATTTTGTATGCTGATTACTGCCTGAATAGTTTTGTTCATCATCTCTCTCTCTATTCTGTTGATTTTTGGCCTTGAAAAAAGTGATTTGTTGAAAAAAAAAAACATGAAAAGTTAAGGCAGTAGCATTCAGTAAACAACAACACTAAACATGTTGTCCTCTATGTCGGTTGAAGTCCCTGTCAGCCTGTCACTAACAAATATGTCCGCTTTGTTGACCCTTAATTGTTGATGCCCCTTCAGCTATTCAGTGTCATGTTAAATACTTGAATGCAGCAGTGAGATGCACCATTCGACCAAGCAGTGTCAAAATCAAATCAACAGTCTCTGAGATATTTTGTATGACACATTGATGAGTAAACGAATAATGTGGTGTTTTTTCTTGTGTGAGCAAGTTTTCTGCTATTAGTTTGGAACCGCACTGGGTTGTCAGTAGAGAGGAAAGAATGTATTTCATCATAAATAGTCAAATACATAATAAAGCAGTGTTCGCTGAAGGGCTTTTGGGATTGACAGGTTGCTACTATGGTGTTGTCTAGTCTGGATGATTAGTGTGTTAGTGTTTAGGTTGTTTTCTTTGTTAAGCTTTAATCCTTATGTGTTCTCAGTGTTCATGATTTTTATTTATAACATTCAGTTAAAATGTTTTCCTATTCGGTGTTTAGTTGGAATTTGATCCATCCTCTCGCATCACATATAGTCACAAATAAAAACCTCACCCTGACCCAAAAAATAAGATTGCAGGAGCCAAAATGCCATACTCAAATCTTTAAAACTTTGATCCACAAAACAATGTGTGCAACACAGTGATAATGTCGAATTTGTATCTATGGTCCGGAAGAATATTATGTGGGCCAATTAATTTCATAAAAAACATTCATATAACTAACCAGAAGAATTATTCTGTGTACATATTGGCAATCAAGCCTTTGTTTGATTCACATGTTAACACTCTGTAGTCTCACGTGCAACCAGAAGGCACTCATTTTTTATTTAACTGCGACCTTCCAAACATCTGCTGGAGTTCTCAGTGTCTCACTCTGAGTTCTAAATTGGTAAATTTCTGCAATTAACCAGAAGGCATCAGCTTGGTTCCTTGTGGATTTTCACATGAGCTAAACGCCATATGCTTCACTCAGAAATTCACTGTGCGGACACACTCACACAAATACCATCTCCCTTTACACCAGTGGTTCTCAAAGTGAGGGGCGTGCCAGGGGGGGCGCAAGAGACCAGGAAGAAAAATGGTTATCAAAAAAAAAAAAAAAAAAAGATAAAAATAAAAAAATCAGAATTTGAAAAATTATTGATTCGAAATAATATGATGCAGTACAGTACTATTACGTCTGGGTCTCTGGGTTACATTAAAGCTCGGCTCTGTGTGTGTGTGTGTGTGTGTGTGTGTGTGTGTGTGTGTGTGTGTGTGTGTGTGTGTGTGTGTGTGTGTGTGTGTGTGTGTGTGTGTGTGTGTGTGTGTGTGTGTGTGTGTGTGTGTGTGTGTGTGTGTGTGTGTGGAACGAGCCATTTTGTGTGCGCGAGAGAGAGAGAGAGCGCACCGGTACCGGAGATCGTTGTTGTTAGCTTCTGGTGCTAGCGAGCTATGCTAACGGATATAAGGAGTTTTTTCAACAACAAAGTGGAGGAGAGTCCTCTTCTGTCAGACTGAGAGGCTCAGTGAACTAAAGGACTCTCTCAGTGTTATCTCAGTGGGTCTCAAACGTTTTGGTCACCATTAATGTAAACAATTATTTCCGAGGCACACAATTATATGATCGTTATAGTTAAGAGAATAAATGAAAAACGGGTATGAAATACTATATGACAGTAAAACAAGAATAAAGTTTAAAAGGGGGATTTGTAAAATATCTAGAAAGAAAAAGTAAATCTGTTTACAGTTCTGTTTCATATAGGTGTTGAAAGATGTATCCATAGATCTCTTCATTTTGCTCTCAAAGTGCACCAGATTGATGGTTTTAACTTCAATATTTAAAAATAAATCTTCCCGGGGGAGCTTGCCCCCGGACCCCCCTAGAGGAGGTGAGGACCCCCCTATGTGAGGTCCACACACCACCTATAAAAATAGCACTTTACCCCTGCTTACACATATATGCCGTGAGCTGATTATCGAGCCTTCATTGTAACAGTTGCGGGTACGTTGTGTATATGCGTGGGGATTGTTGCAGTAGAAAATTCAACTGTTGCGCCCGGTACATTAATGGGAAACCCTAAATGTTTGAGCACCCTCTATGAAACGTCAAGCTACCCCACAGCACCCCCAAAATAAATCTCTGGCACCGCCACTGAGCCTGACTATTTGTGTTGGGGGGGGCCCAACCTTTTTTTCTCCAAAGGAGGGGCCTGACAGAAAAAGTTTGAGAACCACTGCTTTACACTCATGCGCATTAAGACTCCATCCTATTTTGAGATGATGTCTGCAAGGATGCATCACGGTGACAACACCACTTTAACATATTTTTCAGTTTGTCAGAAGTCTCTTTCTTTGCGCTTGTTCCAGGCTTCTCCCTGGTTTCCTCTGGTGTATTGCTCTGAGTCCTGCTCAAAGCACACAGCAGGGGATTAGTCCCTATCACAGCGCTCACTACCCCCAGATCAGTTCACCAGGGTTAAGGTGCAGCTTTCTCTGAAGATACCATTTTCATTGTGAACATTCTCACAGTGACATGTTAAAGGAGACCAGTGAGAGTGGAACGTTAATGCTATGATAACCCATTTAAGTCGCTCTGTCAGGATAAATACTCCCTCTCTTGCACTCTTTTTGTCTCTCTCTCTCTTGTCATGCCTTTGAGTTTCAGAGCCTGCAGGTTTGTATTGGTGCTTGACATTGAAACAGAGAATGATGATGTTTGTCATTTGCCAAAACACTCTGGGAGCGTGAGTATTAAACTAATGGCTAATGAGAGGTGTGAAAAAAAGAGATTATAAATGTAAAAAAAAAATCAGATGTTCAACACTAAAAGTATAATACATATTTTACATGGATTTTTTTGAAGAAAAAAAGGCTCAATCGTGCAATGAAAATATAAATACCATTGTCATTGACGATTTAAGACTTGGGAAGCTTAACTTGACGAACAGTAGACTTGAGTTACGGAGAAGCAGCTTGCTTGGCTCAAAGGTTCATGTATTGACACATCTAAAACGACCTAATTAACACTGTGTGTCGTGTTTAGTTCAATGCATACTCAAGTTACAGTATGTGCTGTAAAACTATAGGTTACTTACGTAAACCCAGTGGTCAGAGTAACATGAAGTGAGATGTCTCACTATGGGATGCGCCTCATCGCGGAGCAAACAGAAGCATCAATCTCATTACGCCAATCCTGATTGGCTGGTGATCTTGACGTCAGCGTCAGGGAATTCACCCCCTATAAGTAGCTTGCGCCACGACGCATGCGTCATTCAAAATAAGCACCTCTTCTCGCTTCACAATAGCAAGGAGGGCCGTCTGGTGAGACATCTCACTTCATGTTACTCTGAGTACTGGGGTTACGTAAGTAATCTATAGTTCTCATTCATAACACTCCGTTCGATGTCTCACTATGGGAAATTGTAGCTCCCGTATTGTCAGGCGAGCTTATCTCGAAAATCACCAAACCAACCAGAACTTAACAGGTAGAGCTCTGACTCAACCAGGTGTCCAGCACTCTTTGAGTCACACTGGGAGCAGAACGACCAGCCTGTTAAGAGGCGGACAAAAGTGAGCGGCGAGGACCAGCTCGCCGCTGCACCAATGTCTTGGATGGGAGACATCCTGGACAGAGCCCAGGATGCAGCCAGACCCTGAGTCGAAAGAGCTCGCGGACCCGAGGGTGCCTGCATACTCTGACTCGTATGGGCCTCAAAGCAATTGCTTCCACAAACCAGTGGGAGAGCCGTTGCTTAGTAACAGGCTTGCCCTTATAAGGGTTAGCCCAGGACACAAGGGGTTGGTCATTATGACGAAGCACCCTTGATCTGTCCCTGTACGTGCGTAAAGCACGGGCTGGACACGGCAAATCCGGCCGCTGTTCCCCGGAGGAATACAGTGGCGGGGAGGATGCCTCAATGTCAAATGTGGTACCTGAACCAACCGCCTTAAGATAAAGGCAGGGTTGGGCTTCAACCACACTCTGTTTGCCCTGGGGCGAACTGAGTGCATGAAGACTGTACAGATAGTGCATGAGTGCCACTGGCTCGCTTGGCAGCTGCCAGGGTCAGCTTCATGTCACACTGTATTCAGATTGTACCACTCACGGGCCAGGCCCATAAAGCCAAGCGCTCTGGGTGTGGGTGAAAGATCGCCCCCCCGCTTGGGACAGTATGTCCCTGCGTAGTGGGAGCTGCCATGGCTGCCCGCACAGCAGCTGATATATCTCCGCTAGCCAGTACATAGCTGGCCAGTGCGGAGCTATCAGGATAAGTGTGTGGCGTTGCTCTCTCACTCTGGCCAGAGTTGGGGGTATCAGAGCCAGGGGTGGGAACGCGTACAGAAGGCCCGGGGGCCAATCGTGCGCGAGTGCATCCACGCCTAACGGTGCATTTAGAATGCGCATCGAAAAGAACAGCTGACACTGAGCGTTGTCTTTCGATGCGAACAGATCCACCGCGGCTCTGCCGTAACGCACACACAGCTGGCTCACAATCCTTGGATGTAGAGTCCAGTCTGCATAAAGTGGTATACCTCTGGACAGTAGATCCGCCCCGAGGTTCATCACTCCCGGTACGTGCGTCGCTCTCAGAGAGAGGAGACGTCTACCGCTCCATAGGATAAGTTTGCGCGCCAGTGTGTGTAACTGGACTGAACGCAAACCCCCTTGGCGGTTAATATACGATATTGTGGTCGTATTGTCTGTCCTCACGAGGACGTGATGTCCCCTGAGGAAAGACCGCTAAAAGCTCCAGGTAATTTATGTGCGCCCGCTGGAGGTCTCTGCTCCAGAGACCCCTCACCGGGCGACCTTCATAAATACCTCCCCAACATGTCAGACATGCGTCCGTGGTGACCACTTTCCGTGAAAGGACAGTACCCATAGGCACACCTCGTACTAGAAAAGTCGGGTGCAGCCAGTGGCGCAGTGCCATTACGCATTTCACAGTAACCATCACTCGGTTTAGTTTTAGGGCGGCCACCCAGCGCTGAAACTCCCTCATGTGTAAGCGTCCCAGTCGTACGACCAGGATGGCTGACGCCATGAGCCCCAGCAATCGCAGGCATGATCTGAAGAGAACATGTTTGCGCAGCTGGAAAAGAGCGAGACAAGCTCTGAAAGCTTTCACTCTTTCCGCTGACAAGCGAGCTGAAAAGGGCACCGAGTTCAGGCGTAAACCCAGGAAGAGTATAGTCTGCGCGGGGCACAACATGCTCTTCTCTGTGTTTATTATGAAACCCAGGTTGAGCAGGTGCTTTACGAGGACATTTGTCTGCGTAACAGCCTCCTGCTCCGACTGTGCGAGAAGCAGCCAGTCGTCCAGGTAGGTCGCCAGGCGAATACCCTGTTGTCTTAACGGGGCTATCGCGGCTTCCGTACATCGTACAAACACCCTTGGACTGAGAGACAGACCGAAGGGGAGTACTCTGTATTCATAACAGATCCCCTGAAATGCGAATCTCAGATATTTCCTGTGTGGGTAATATACTGGGATGTGAAAATACGCATCTTTCAGGTCGACTGATGTAAAGCAGTCGTCTTGTCGCACGAGCCGCAGCAGAGATGTGTGAGTGAGCATTCTGAACTTATATCTTTTTAGATATTTGTTCAGAGCCCTCAAATCAAGTATTGGCCGAATCCCGTTCCCTCCCCGTTTGGGAACGAGGAAGTACTTGGAATAGAAGCCGCCCTGACTCTGCTCGGCGGGTACAATAGATATAGCCCTCTTTTCTAGGAGTGAGAGGATCTCTCTCTCCAGAATATGGGCTGACTCTCCTCGGGCCTGAGAATGCAGAATGCCCGAGAAGCGAGGGGGGGTGACAGCAAATTGGAGTCTGTAGCCCCGTGTTACTGTCTTGAAAACCCAAGCAGATGATGTGAGCATCTTCCACTGCATGCTCCTTAGAGCCAGTGGAGATGTCCCGTCTCTTCCCCTCTGAGTCTCTATTTGTTGTGTTATGGGGCCCTCTAGTGTCTGAACACAGTGGTGCCCCTTTTCGACAATCTGCACCGACACTGCGCATGCGCATGACCGTGGTGCCTTCACAACCCCAGCCGGCACTGCGCATGCGCGTGACGGTGGTGCCTTTAAAGCCCCAGCCGGCACTGCGCATGCGCATGGCGGTGGTGCCTTCACAGACCCGCCTGTAATCCGCCTTTTGAGAGATGCCATAGCTGCTGTCAGAAGGGGAACAGTTGACGGGCTGTTTATTGGTTTTATTGTTTTTCTTTTCATTTTTTTGAGCTGCGCCCTCGGCCTGAAGCCTGGATGCCTCAGCGGCAAATGTTTTATGACAGAAAAATCAACAAATATGTGACATGTGTTTGTGCGGACTTGAGGATGGTGTTGAGGCATCTCTCAAGGCGGCGGGAACACATTTAGAGCTGGGGAACCGTGGACTTCCAGCTCTGTCACAGAGGGGAGAAGGAGGGGCTGTCACGCCACTCGCTTCTTCTTCCTCCTCGACTGCTGGCCGAAATTCTGGGTTGGCTGTGCCTGAGCTGCAGCCGGAACCGGAGATTTTCTAGGCCAGCTCGCCCTCGTCTCCAGCCTGGGCTGGGGACTCGGGGCGGGCTGCGACCTCTGCGTCTTCGGTGTTTTAAACCGAGCAGGGTTTGAGGCAGCTTGGGCGAAGGACTGCTGCTGCGAAGGACTGCTGCTGCGAAGGCAGCGGCTGGACCCTTGGAGGGAGGCGTAAAATGGAGTGCCTCGTCCTCCTTCTTTTTCGACTCACACCTCCTTTGCATGGAGGCGAGAGCGGAGCCGAAAATTCCCTCGGGAATGATGGGCATATCCAGCACATCCTCCTTTTCCCAGTCTGGGAGGTTGGTGAGGTTGAGCCATCTCGCTCTTTCCTGCACCACCATGATCCCCTTGCCTTGCCCGTGGCCTGGACGGCGCAGCGTTGGACACGGAGACAAATGTCCGTGACCACTGCCATCTCGTCCAGAGTGGCTGCCCCCGGGTTACCCGACAGGTCCTCGCAGAGCTCCGCTTGGTAAGCGGTTAGCAGCGAGGACACATTCAGGGGCCTGGCGGACAACGCTGCGGCTTTGTAGGACCGTTCAGTCATTGTCGACTGAAATCGGTCCGACTTTGCTGGCAGCGTGGGGTTCCTGCTTGGTGACGGGCCCATCCTCGGTAGGAGGTGGGCCGCTACCAGCGGTTCCATGGGGGGTATGCGGAGCAGGCCGAGCTTCTCCATTCCGTCACAGTCTAAGGAGGAGGCACCCTGGATTGGGACCTTGTTGCTGAAGGGCCGGTCTCTCCACGAGACCGACACCTCATCCAACATCTCCGGGAAGACCGGAAGGAGTTGCCTCTTCGTCCGCGCTGCTTGGGGAAAATGTTTCCCTTCGTAGCGGGACCTGAAGGTCTCCTTGGCCATTTCAGGCCACGGGATGTCGAGTCTGGCCGTGGCGCGTTTACACACGGCCTGCAGGTCCATTCTCAGACAGGGCGAAGCTGGTGTGCTATCGCCCGGGAGAGCAGCCCGATGACATGAAGATGTCCTCTTCATGTTCATCCGACTCGGACAGGAGGAACACCGAGGCGTCCTCTTCGTCCTCATCGTAGTCCAGCTCGAGGACATCCTCCGCGGGTGAGACCATGGTGAGGTCTAACCGGGAGCCCCAGCTCGGTAAAGCGTGGGGTCCCGTTCCCGCGTGTCTTGCCATCACCGGGTCCCGGCCTGCCAGGGTGCGGGATTCCGGTTCTGCAGCCATCGCAGATAATGAGCCCCAGTCCGACACGGAGAGGGGTTCACTCTCTGCGGCGGACGCCCCTGCGTCTTGACTGCCGGCCGGCAGGTCAGTGGACATGGGGGGGTCCTGCTCCGACAGGCTAGCTTGGCGTGCTAGCCGTCGGCGGAGGCTCTTCACGGTGAAGCAGACACAATGTCCTCACGAGCCGGGGTTGTCGATAGCGCCTCGGGCGTGTTCCAGCCCGAGGCAGGACGAGCAGACCTGGTGTGTGTCTGTGCCCGAGATCTTCAACCCGCAGCCGCAGAGTCGAGCCACCGAGTCGAGCAACCGAGTCCCTGACTCCTCTGGTGTGAGGGAGAGAGGCGTCCATCTTGTTTGCCTCGTGGCGTGGAGAGGACCAGCTCTCAACAGGTAAGTTGGGAGAAAAAGGTGTTACCACCCTGTCCTTAATCCGGAGAAAAGGACAGTATGGGTCTTTTATTCCCGGAGAATACTGACTGGTGTGACAGTATGCTCCTTTAATCCTTTCCTCCTCCGTGGGGAAGAGAAGGGGAAGAGAAAAGAAAAAGCTTCCTCGCTACCGTGGTGTCGATAGTGAGGGAGCGAGCTAGCAACAGGTGTGTTGCTAGCTTGAAAAAATCAGACCTACCTTACTTTCCGGGGAAGAGAACGACGAGGTCGATTTTAATACTAACTGGCGTTAGTATTACCGTCTTCCTGCAAAGCAGAAGCAGTAGCCGGCGAGCGCCCGTCGACCGAAATGGTTATATTTGGGTTCAGTCTGTGGACCGTTAAGCTTGTCCGGCTACTATAGAGATGTGCTCTGAAGCGAGAAAAGGTGTTTGAATGACGCATGCGTCGTGGCGCAAGCTACTTATAGGGGGTGAATTCCCTGACGCTGACATCAAGATCACCAGCCAATCAGGATTGGCGTAATGGGATTGATGCTTCTGTTTGCTCCGCGATGAGGCGCACCCCATAGTGAGACATCGAACGGAGTGTTATGAATGATAACTGCTTTCACATGATCAGCAGTTAAAACCGCTCTGTGCTGACTGTGCCATTCATTTTCTAAGCAGAGATTGGTGCCTCCCTGTTTGGTGCTTCCCCTTGCATCGCACACAGATAGAAATTGCCACCTACCGTGTAGCGCTGAGCTCAAAGTTCCAATTATGTCAACTTTGATTTTGATTACCGCTGACCTTTCAAAGCGCAACCAAAAGAGATAAAGAGATAAATGTTGTATGAAACGGCTAAGGCAAGCAGGGGAAGTTACCAGAGAATGAAACTGTTTTGAGCGCAGAGCATGTTGCTTATCATGTGAAGGCAGCAAAACCGCGTTATTTATGGTTATTCTGCATTAAGAATGAGGGTTTGGTGAGGATTTCTTACCGCAAGATTGAAAAAGAAATCACAGCCCTCCATTTTGCTCTTGCTGGTGATGCTTGTCACACCCATCAGCAACACTGTCTCCTGTTAAAATGTGCCTTTCCCTTCCTGGACAGAAATAGATTTTCTTTTAAGCAGTGGGCAGTACGAGAGAATAAAATGCTTTAGATTAATGTGGCTATTTCACTGACATTTGATGTTGTTCGCCATGGCAACAAATATGTCAGATGTGGATAGAAGATGTTGGTCAAACATCTGATGTTAGACTGATAGCAAAAATTATTGAATGATTGCTCACTGATTAAATAGGATTTAAGATTCATGTTACCTGTTTAAAATGTCCTATATCAATATAAATCGATATAAATGGAAATTATTGTCAACATGTAGTGCTGTTGATCAGCAGAAAGAAGACTTACATATTCTTTATTTGGTTTACGGTCAAAACATTTAACTCACATAGCTCTTGTTGTGTAGCTTAATGTTATACATGTGACAGAGTTGTCTGTGTCCAATGGGAAAACGTGATTAAATAATAATTCATCTTTTAATCTATTTCTCCCTTAAAACAACGAATCATTTAGTTCTTCAAAATGCTGTAATATCCCTTTCAATTATCACAATCCCAACCACAATGCCCAGATTTATGAAAGTATTGTTTCAACATTTTCCCCATCATTTTCATCATACCCTGTTCACTTCTCTTACCATTATAACATATTAAAACTGAAGTTAATGTAGCCAATACTTCAGACAGAAACTAAGACAACTAAGTCATGCTTCCCCAAACTAAAAGCATCACTTCACTTGCTTCCAGCGTTACAGTATGTCTGAAGCTTTATCCTTATGAATGTTAAACAGTTTTTTAAGAACTAACAAATTAATTACGGTAGTAAATGTGTCTCCATCATAGAGGAAATCTGTATACTGCATTTGCCTATTTACAATCCATTATCACTATCTCACCATTATCATAATAATAATAATAATAATAATAATAATAATAATAGATTATATTTGTATAGCGCCTTTCAAAGGACCCATAGCAGAACATAGGATGGTATTCATCTTGAAAATCATTTCTCACCTTCTTTATTCAGAATGTCATGTTGCTTCATCTTTTTTGTCTGAACAGAAACAATACGCTATAATCAAACAATAAATACTTTCCTCTATCAAGCATTAAGATGTTTCTTTTGGTAATTTAACAGTCCTGAGTTTATACATAAACCAATGTAGGATTATGTGACAAGTGAGATCAGTTCTTAAAATATAGATAAGGTTATATGCATTTCTGTATATATAAATAAATAATGTTAGTTGAATGGTTCAAAGAAAAGAAGAAACTTAAAAGCTGCAATTGCTCAAATTGATGATGACATGCCCTTTGCAGATCTGCAAGCATTTTCTACAAGGGAATTTACCAGAAAAAAAGCTCTGCATGTATATAACACTAAACTACGGAGCCCTGGAGGGTTCATTGAGAGAAAAATAAATAAAACGTGGCCACGCTTTAGTAACTCGTGGCCACGCTTTAGTAACTCGTGCGCACGCTTTAGTAACTCGTGCGCACGAGTTACTAAAGCGTGCGCACGAGTTACTAAAGCGTGCGCACGAGTTAATAAAGCATGGCCTCGTTTTATTTAAATTGAGGGATTCCTGTCCGCGACTCACAGAATCTGCTGCTGCCCACATCTGTTTTATAGAAGGAAAACATCCTTCACTTTATGAAATCTCTGTGGCACCAGTGGCCTGTACTACGAAGCAGGATTAGCTATTTACACTATTCATTCATGAAGTATGACGCTGCGCTGTCAGCATGCGTCTCCATGTTTGTGATTGGTCAAATGTTGGTAACCCCGTCCCTTTCACGTGAACGCACTCTCAGCCGGACAGAGAAACCCTGGTTGATTTGCTGAGTTAATAACCAGCTTCGTAGGACCGCTTAGCGACATCGCGTTTGTTAGGGTTAGTTAAGCCGGGTAAATCAAACATATCCAGGGTCTGTTGAACTGGCTTCGTCATACAGGGCACTGGAGGCAGTAACGTGTAATTCAGCAGAATCTGACTGTTTACTTCACTGTGTTGCCCTTCATTAGAACCGCTGGATAGAGATCGAGGCTGCTACGTTTAACCACACACACCTATACACACATCGAACTACCAGAGTATTCCCCCTCGTTTTATGAAGGATATGTCCTGTCACCGGGGCGCATGCTGTGTTTGCGCATTTGTTTTTAAATTACCACGAACAGTAATTTACACAAATCTGGTTCTCATTCATAACACTCCGTTCGATGTCTCACTATGGGATGCGCCTCATCGCGGAGCAAACAGAAGCATCAATCTCATTACGCCAATCCTGATTGGCCGGTGATTCTTGACGTCAACGTCAGGGGAAATCACCCCCTATAAGTAGCCTGCGCCACGACGCATGCGTCATTCAAACACCTCTTCTCGCTTCAGAGCACATCTCGAACGGTAGCCGGGCTAGCTTAACAGTCCACAGACTGAACCCAAAGCTAATTTTCGGTCGACGGGCGTTAGCCGGCTACCCAATTCTCTCACAGAAGAATATTATAGTCAACCTCGCCGTTCTTCCTCTGGAGTTAAGGTAAGGTTTTGACTTCAAGTTAGCAACACACCAGTTGCTAACTTGTGTTTTTTCCCTCACTACCGACACCACGGTAGCAAGGACACTTTTTTCTTCTCTCTTCCACGGAGGAGAAAAGGATTACAGGAATATTACCATACCAGGTAATATCCTTGAGAGAAAAAGACCCACGCTGTCCTTTTTCCCCCCGGATTAAAGACAGATCGGTAAACATTTTTTTCTCGAACGTACCTGTCATGAGCGGACCCTCTCCACGCCTCACGGCGAACGAGATGGATGCCTCTCCCCCTCACACCAGAGGAGTCAGGATCTCGGAGGCTCGGCGCTGCGGTTGCGGGTTGAAAGTGTCAGGCACAGACTCACACCAGATCTGTTCGTCCTGCCCCGGGCTGGAACACGCCCAGGAGGCCATCGACAACCCCGGCTCATGCGGACATTGTGCCCGCCTCACCGTGAAGAGCCTCCAACGAAGGTTGGCGCAACAAGTTAACCTGTCGGGACGGGACCCCCTCATGTCCACTGATCCACCGACCGGCAATCAAGACACGGGGATGTTTGCCGCAGAGATGGAGCCCCTCACTGCGGTCTGGGGCTCACCGACAGCGGCACCCGCAGAACCCCGCGCCATATCAGGCCGAGATCCGGTGGCGGCAAGAAACGCGGGAACGGGGCCCCACGCTATACCAAGCTGGGGCTCCCGACTGGACCTCACCATGGTTTCCCCCGCGGAAGATGTCCTGGAGTTAGACTGCATGGAGGACGAAGAGGATACCTCTGAGTTCCTCCTGTCTGACTCGGATGAGCAGGAAGACGACATCTTCATGTCATCGACTCAGGCTGCAAAGCCGGGAGCGATGGCTGCTCCCCCGGGCGACAGCACACCAGCTTCGCCCTGTCTCAGTATGGACCTACAAGCCGTGTGTCAGCGCGCTGCGGCCAAACTAGACATCCCATGGCCCGAAGTGGCCAAGGAGACCTCCAGGTCCCGTTACGAGGGAAAACTTTTTTCCCAACAACGAGGGGCAAAGAGGCAACTCCTCCCGGTCTTCCCGGAGATGTTGGATGAGGTGTCGGTCTCGTGGAGAGACCGGCCCTTTAGCAACAAGGCCCCAATCCAGGGTGCCTCCTCCCTTGACTGTGACGGTATGGAGAGGCTCGGCCTGCTCCACATACCACCTATGGAACCGCTGGTGGCAGCCCACCTCCTACCGAGGATGGGCCAGCCACCAAGCAGGAACCCCACGCTGCCAGCAAAAACGGACCGATTCCAGTCTACCATGACGGAACGGGCCTACAGAGCCGCAGCATTGTCCGCCAGGGCTCTGAACGTTTCCTCGATGCTAACCGCATACCAAGCGGAGCTCTGTGAGGATATGTCGAGCAATCCTGGACCGGCCACTCCGGACGAGATAGCCGCGGTCACAAACATTTGTCTCCGTGTCCAACGCTGCGCCGTCCAGGCCACGGGCAAGGTAATGGGGATCATGGTGGTGAAGGAAAGAGCTAGATGGCTCAACCTCACCAACCTCCCAGACCGGGAAAAGGAAGATGTGCTTGACATGCCCATCGTTCCCGAGGGGATTTTCGGCTCCGCTCTCGCTTCCATGCAAAGGAAGTGCGAGTCGAAAAAGAAGGAAGACGAGGCTCTCCACCTTTGTCTCCCTCGAAGGGTCCAGCCGCGGCCTTTGCAACGGCGGCCCTTCGCCCACGCTGCACCGCGCTCTGCTGGGTTCAAAGTACCAGGACAGCAGAGGGCGCAGCCCACCCCGAGTCCCCAGCCCAGGCAGGAGACACAGAGCACAGCCGACCCAGAATTTCGGCCAGCAGGCGAGGAAGAAGAAGCGAGCGGCCTGACAGCCCCTCCTTCTCCCCTCCGTGACGGAGCTGGAAGTTCCTTCCCCGGCTCTAAATGTGTCCCCGCCGCCTCGAGAGATGCCTCAACGCCATCCTCAAGTCCACACATGTCACATCGTTATTGTCTGAATAAACCATTTTCCGCTGACGCATCCAGGCTCCGGCCAAGGGCGCAGCCTAAAAAAATGAAAAGAAAGACAATAAACAGTCCGTTAACCATAAATCCCCTTCTGAGAACAGCTACGGCCTCTCTCAAAAGGCGGATAATAAACGGGTCTGTGAAGGCACCACCGCCACGCGCGTGCGCAGTGCCGGTTGGGGCTTTAAGGGCACTACCGCCACATGCGTACGCAGTGCCGGCTAGAGCTGTAAAGAACGGCCCGTCAATCCTTCCCCTTTCAAGAGCAGCACGGCATCTCTCAAAGGACGGATTATTGACGGGTCCGTGAAGCCACCGCCACACACATGCGCAGTGCCGGCCAGGGCTTTAAGGGCACCACCGGCACGCGCAGGTGAAGTGCCGACTGGAGCCGTGAGGGCACCACCGGCACACACATGCGCAGTACCGGCTGGAGCTGAAAAGGCACCTCCGTCACGCACATGCGCAGTGCCGGTCGGAGCCATATGAGTGACATCCCAGCTGGCTATAAGGAGCATACAGCAGGAGATACTCACGATGTCTGCCTGGGCTTCTCAAAACAGTTATAATTTATCTGTTTTCACAAACCCAGTGAGAGTCAACCCACATTCTGGAGAGAAGAGTTCTCTCTCTCCCAGAAAGAAGGGTTTTATCTATAAAGCCCACCGAGCGGAGTCAGATTACGGAGGAAAATGTCCTCGTAAAGCACCCGCTCAACATGGGCCTCATAATAAAACTAAACCCCGAACGCCACGGCTTACGGAGAGTTTTGGTGATTATGAAATGCGTGGTGGCACTACACCCGACTTTTCCAGTGCGGGACGCGCCTACGGGTGCAGTCCTTTCACGGAAGGTGGTCACCACGGACGCAGGTCAGACGGGCTGACAGGGGACTTACGAAGGTCGCCCGGTGAGAGGTCTCTAGAACAGAGACTTCCAGCGGGCACGCGTAAATTACCCGGAGCTTTTAGCGGTGTTCCCCACCCAAAAATGCTTCCTGCCTTCTCTCAGAGGACTTCATGTCCCCGTGAGGATAGACAACACGATATCGTGGATGAACCGCCAGGGGAGTTTGCGTTGTCTCCAGTCACACACACTGGCACACAAACTGATCCCTTGGAGCGGCAGACGTCTCCTCTCTCTGAGAACGACACGAGTACCGGGTGTTATGCACCAAGGGACATAATTACTGTCAAAAGGTGCACCACTCTATGCAGACTGGACTCCACATCCAAGGATCGAGAGTCCGCTGTGGGTGCGTTACGGCGGAGCCGCATTAAATCTGTTCGCAAGGGGAGAAAATGCTCAAAGACAGCCGTTCTCTTTAATGCACGATTTAAACGCACCGTTAGGCGGGGACGCACTCGTACACGATTGACCTCCGGGTCCTCTGTACACGTTCCCACCCCTGGTTCTGTTCCCCTTAACTCCGGCCAGAGTGAAAGAGCAACGCCACACACTTACTCTGATGTTTCCACCCTAGCCCGCAATATACGGGCTGGCGGGGATATATCAGCTGTTGTGCGGGCAGCCGTGGCAGCCCCCACCACGCAGGGACAGATTGTCTCAGGCGGGGAGGGCGATCCTTCACCCACGCCCAGAGCGCGGGGCACTATGGGCCTGACCCGTGAGTGGTACAATCTGAATACAGTGGGACTCCCTCAGAAGGTGATAAACACTATTCAGAGTGCGAGAGCTTCCTCCACCAGGTCTCTTTACGACTGTAAGTGGAGGGTGTTTGAGGAGTGGTGCCTTCAAGAAGGGCACATCTCTTTTGTCCTGTCGGGGTGATTTTATCATTCCTACAGGACTTGATCGATAAACACAGAGCTTTTTCCACGATCAAGGTGTACCTGGCTGCTATTGCTGCATGCCATGTGGGCTTTGAGGGTAAGACGGCTAGCCAACATCCTTTGGTTTGCCGTTTTATGAAGGGAGCGCGCAGGCTCCTCCCTGTCTCCAGGTCGCTGGTGCCCTTATGGGACCTGGCAGTGGTTTTAAATGGGCTCAAAATGACCCCATTTGAACCCCTGGAAGGAGCTGACATGAAACATCTGTCACTCAAGACAGTGCTGTTACTGGCCCTGGCATCCGCTAAACGGGTCAGTGATATCCATGCACTGTCTGTACATCCCTCATGCACTCAGTTCGCCCCAGGGCAAACGAGAGTGTTGTTGAAACCCAACCCTGCCTTTACACCAAAGGTGGTTGGTTCGTGTACCCCGATTGACATTGAGGCATTTCCTCCGCAGCTGGTTTCCCCCGGGGAGCAGCAGCAGGATCTGTTGTGTCCAGTCCGGGCTTTGCACACATATATGGACAGATCAAAAGAGCTTCGTCTTAATGACCAACTCTTCGTGTCCTGGGCTAAACCTCACAAGGGTAAGCCTGTTACTAAGCAACGACTATCCCACTGGATCGTGGAGGCGATTGCTTTGGCCTATACGAGTCAGAATCTGCAAGCACCTTTGGGTATGCGGGCTCACTCGACTCGGGGGCCTGGCTACATCCTGGGCTTTGTTCAAGGGTGTTTCCATCCAGGATATCTGTGCGGCGGCAAGCTGGTCTTCGCCACTCACTTTTGTCCGCTTTTACAGACTGGACGTCTCCGCTCCAAGCGTGGCCCGAGCAGTGCTGGGCACCTTGTTGAGTCGGGACTCCACCTGTTAAATTCTGGTTGATCGGTGATCTTCGAGATAAGCTCGTCTGGCAATACGGGAGCTACAATATCCCATAGTGAGACATCGAACGGAGTGTTATGAATGAGAACTAAAGGTTACTTTACTTAAAGGTTACTTAACCCCAGTTATCAGAGTAACATGAAGTGAGATGTCTCACCAGACGGCCCTCCTTGCTATGGTGAAGCGAGAAGAGGTGCTTATTTTGAATGACGCATGCGTCGTGGCGCAGGCTACTTATAGGGGGTGATTTCCCCTGACGTTGACGTCAAGAATCACCGGCCAATCAGGATTGGCGTAATGAGATTGATGCTTCTGTTTGCTCCGCGATGAGGCGCATCCCATAGTGAGACATCTCACTTCATGTTACTCTCAGAACTGGGGTTACGTAAGAAAGCTATAGTTCTCCATAGTTAAATTCGTTTAATCTTAATGTGCTATAGTCCTGCCGGAGTGCACCGGAACGAACGATACTATCATAAACAAATGCCCACACACACACAAAACGAGGCCACGCTTTAGTAACTCGTGCGCACGAGTTACTAAAGCGTGCGCACGAGTGTGACGACTCCTCCACACCACGTGGGGAGCTGTTTCTGTGTGTTCTTTTTTGGGTGCTTAGGTTCGCAGGTTCAGGGGTTGATGAGCTACACCTGGAATTGAACAGGATATAGGAGGAGCCCAGCCGGTTCTTAGGGGGACTCCTCTGGTCACTCTCTCCGTGCCAGCTTCGGGGACCTGAGGATGGTCCTGCGTCTTCACTTGTTTATATCATTTGTTTATAAGAAAATAAACAAATTGTTATTTTCTTACCTTTCGTCTCGCCTCCCTGCTTTTTGTTTGCAGCCCAGGAGCGGGTTGTAACAGATGGGGGCTCGTTGTTTTGGACCTGAGAAGCGTGTGCAACTGGACGGGTTTCGCGCAGCTGCTGTTGCCGCTGGGTGCGGCTGGTTGTTTTGGCAGTAGTGTTGCGGGGGGTGAGTGTTTGGCAGCGAAGGGAGCGCAGATCGTTGGTTACCATGGTGTCTGTCCCTGTTAGGTATAGTACGGTCTTCCTTGAAGGTCGTAGGGGGGGCTGTTAGTGCGGTGTGAAAGTGGTTAGAGCTATTGGCTCGGGAGCACGCCGAGGCTGCGGGTGGAGTTGCCGGTTTGCCGGTCGCCTCGCCGAGCTTACGGTAGAAAAGTGCATAAGTACCCGCCATAATTAGCACCTGAAGACTAGCGGGGAGTTTAGCTAGTTTCTGAAGGCAGTTAGAGGGACGGGCCACGGTAGCGTGTAGGGTGTGTGGTAGCGTAAACGTGCACTCCGTGTTTGCATGATGGAGAGTGTGGAGGACTTTGTGAGAGAGCCTACAGAGGAGCTACTGGAGGGTTTCTCACGGGAGCAGCTGATTAGTGTTGCTGAGCATTTCCGCTTGGATGTTGGGGATAAGAGGATGAAGGAGAACATAAGAGGGATTATTAGGGCAAATCTGTTCGAGTTGGGGGTTTTCAAAGGGGGGAAATATACGGTTGATCCTAGCAGAGACGGTGTCAGTACGTCTGGCTCCCGTGATACAGACCTGACTTTTGAGCAGAGAAAGGAGCTGTTGCTGTTGCAGATAGAAATTAAAAAGGCTTGAGTTAGAGGAGCGGAGGTTGGGTTTACCTGCTGGAGCTGCAAGTCAGGCCTCGAATTTCCCTGGTAGAGCTACTCCATTCGACGTTGCCGGTAATCTGCGGGTTGTGCCCCAATTTGATGAAAGAGATCCAGATACATTTTTCTCCTTGTTTGAGCGTGTGGCTGAGAGCAGAGAGTGGTCAGAGGTTAATAGCACCTTATTGCTGCAGTGTGTGCTAACAGGTAGGGCCCAGGAAGCCTACTCTGCTCTGACGGTGGCAGATAGCAAAGTGTATCTGATGGTCAAAACGGCTGTGTTGAAAGCTTACGAGTTGGTCCCTGAGGCCTATCGACAGAGGTTTCGGTCCTGGGAGATGTCTGACAGGCAGACACATGTTGAGTTTGCCAGGGATCTGGTTACCTCTTTTAGTAGGTGGTGTAACTCCTTGAAGGTGGATACCTATGTCGCATTGTGTGAATTGATGGTGTTGGAGCAATTTAAAAATTCTGTGCCCAGACACATTGCGGTTTACATCAGCGAGCGTAAGGTGACAACTGCTGCAGAGGCTGCTGCTCTGGCAGATGATTATGTGCTCACGCACAGGGGCGGTCGCGACTTCAGGGTCCAGGACCAAGGGGATATGTATGGTCCTGGGAGATGGGAGGAGAAAAATAGGTCAACTTGGGGTAGACCTGGACGTATGATGCGAGGTCAGGCACAGGGTGATTCGGATATATGTCATTTCTGCAAGGGGAGAGGGCACTGGAAGGGGGACTGTCCCAAAGCTAAGGCTAGCAGGGGGAACCATGTAGGCCAGGTTAACTCTGCTGCTTGTGCTGTGTCTGTAAAACCTGTCCCTGTCGTCTTTCCCTGTCAGCAGGTTAATGAGCCATGCGGGTTGAAGGAACCGGATTTCTCTGCGTTTATGTCAAACGGATACGTGTCACTGGTGGGGGGTGACGTTAGGGTGCCGGTAAGAATTTTGAGGGACACGGCAGCATATGATTCCTACATTTGAGCTCTGTGTTATCATTTTCACACAACTCTGGGACTGGGGATTTTGTCCTGATGCGAGGTATGGGGATGAGTGTTGTGCCTGTTCCTCTGCATTTGGTTGTGCTTAACTCTGATTTGGTACAGGGGGAGGTTGTCATGGGGGTCCGTCCTGTACTGCCGATTGAAGGAGTGGATATCATCCTGGGGAACGGCCTGGCTGGCAGCCGGGTGTGGGCTGATGGTCCTCCACCTCCGGTAGTGTCATCTTCACCCCCGGAGACTGGTTACCCCGATGAGATGGCTAGGTGTTTTCCTGATGTGTTTGTAGCTTGTGCGGTGACACGGGCTGGGAGCCGTGTCCAAGAGGAATCTGAGGAGGATGCGATTGATGTAGATTTTGTGGTTGTTCCTGACTCATTGTTGTCTGTCTCCCGCAGTGAATTGGGAGTAGAACAGAAGGCTGACGTCTCCCTCGGTCGGTTCTTTGAGGCGGTTCTCTCCACTGAGGATGGAGAGAGCGCCGCCGGTGGTTATCTGCTGCAGGGGGAGCTGCTGGTCAGGAAATGGTTACCACATGGGGAGGATTTCATCGGTGAGCCAGTGTTTCAGGTTGTGGTCCCGTTAAAATTTCGGGAGGAGGTACTTAGGACCGCACATAATCAATCGGGACACCTGGGCGTCCGTAAAACCTATAATTACATCTTGCGGTATTTTTTTTGGCCTCTGTTAAGGAAAGACGTGTCTCAGTATATTAAATCGTGTCACACATGCCAAATGACGGGTAAGCCAAATCAGAAAGTGAAATCCGCTCCATTGTCTCCCATTCCAGCGGTAATGCAGGCTTTTGAGTATTTGATTATTGATTGCGTGGGGCCTTTACCTTGTTCTAAAGCAGGTAGCAATTATTTGCTTACTGTGATGTGTCAAAGCACAAGGTATCCAGCTGCGTACCCGCTGCGGTCCATCACCACACGGTCAGTTGTAAAAGCCCTGACACGTTTCATGTCAATCTTTGGAATCCCAAAAGTGATTCAGAGCGATCAGGGTTCAAACTTCTCATCACATCTTTTTGCACAGGTGGTGAAGCAGTTGAAGGTCCAGCATAGGCAGTCTTCTGCATATCACCCACAGAGCCAAAGAGTGTTAGAGAGGTTCCATCAGACTCTGAAGTCTCTGTTACGGGGTTATTGTGTGGAGATGAATCACGATTGGGAGGAAGGGCTACCCTGGCTTATGTTAGCGGCAAGAGAAGTTGTACAGGAGAGTACAGGGTTTAGCCCTAATGAACTTGTTTTTGGCCACAGGGTGCGTGGGCCGCTTGCGCTGTTGAGCGATGCTGTCACGCCGTCAGAGACACTTAGGAAACTTGTTGACTATGTAAACGGGTTCCGGCATCGGTTGTATTCAGCTGCGGAGATGGCCAGGGATAAATTGTCGTCCGCCCAGGGAAAGACGAAGCGTCTGTATGACCGGAGAACCAAGCAGCGCTCGTTTAGTCCTGGTGATCAGGTCCTGGCTTTGTTGCCAATGTTCAACTCGCCGTTTCAGGCAAAGTTTTCTGGCCCTTTCACAGTACTCGAGCAGGTATCTGACCAAAATGTACTCCTGTCCACGCCGAAGCGTAGAAAAGCCACTCAGCTCTGCCATGTAAACCTACTGAAGTCGTACTATGGTGTTGAGACTAGACCCCTCTCAACAGCAGCGGCAGTGGGGAGTCAGGTCTTCGGAGGTGAAGATGATGGGATTACAGCGCCTGATGAGAGCTTGTTGCGGGGAAGGTTGAAAAATACTGAAACGTTGCAGAATATGGAGTCACTGTTGGGTCATTTGTTGGCAGAAGAAAGGGTTGAGTTGACTGCTCTGATTCGTAGTAATATGTGTCTGTTCAGTGATACACCTAGCCGAACACACATGGTAGTGCACGATATAGATGTGGAGGGTGCGCATCCCATTCGCCAGTGTTTCTATCGTGTGTCTGAGGTAAAACGGCAGATAATGGACAAAGAAATCAAGTACATGCTCGAAAATGGAATCGCCGAACCGTCTTGTTATAGCTGGGCATCACCATGTCTGCTTGTGGAGAAGTCTGATAAAAGTCCTAGGTTTTGCACAGATTATCGGAAGGTTAACACGGTTACTAAACCGGATGTGTATCCACTGCCTCGTATGGAGGATTGTATTAATCAGGTTGGTTCTGCGCAGTTTGTGAGCAAATTTGACCTCCTAAAGGGTTACTGGCAGGTTCCACTTTCTCAAAGGGCCAAGGACATCTCTGCTTTTATTACACCCTCAGGATTATATTCCTATAATGTGATGAGTTTTGGTCTGCGTAATGCTCCCTCCACATTTCAGCGACTTATGAACAGGGTGGTGTCGGGATTGGAAGGTTGTGCCGTGTACTTGGATGACGTTGTGATCTATAGCGATACGTGGGAAGAACATTTGGCCCGTATTAAGAGACTGTTTGACCGGTTGGGTGAAGCGTGCCTGACGGTGAACTTGGCAAAGTGTGACTTTCCAAAGGCCACCGTCACTTACCTCGGAAAAGTGGTAGGGCAGGGGACGGTGTCTGCCGTCGAGGCCAAAGTAAGTGCGATAACCAAGTACCCAGTTCCTACTACCAAAAAGGAACTTCAGCGGTTCCTTGGGTTAGTTGGGTATTATCGCAGTTTTTGTAAGAACTTTTCAACTGTGGTGGCTCCCCTGACCGATTTGCTGAAAGGGAAGGCCCGGTATGTTTGGTCAGATGTGTGCCAGCAGGCTTTTGGTAATGTCAAGTCTGTTCTGTCTTCACCTCCTGTGCTGGCCGCTCCTTGCATGATTCGACCTTTTCAACTGCATGTGGATGCAAGTGATGTCGGGACAGGAGCCGTACTGTTCCAAGCTGATGGTAGTGGGGTGGACCGCCCCGTGAGTTTCTATTCCAAGAAGGTTAACTCGTTTCAGTTGAACTACTCGGTAATCGAAAAGGAAACCCTCGCGCTCATCTGGGCGTTACAGCATTTTGATGTGTATGTAGGCTCCAGTGTTCCGCTGGTTGTGTACACAGACCATAACCCCATCACTTTCTTGAACTCCGTTTGTTGCCCAAATCGTAGGTTAATGCGGTGGATGCTGTATCTACAGGCCTATTGCCTGGACATTCGCCACATTAAAGGTTCGGATAACGTGGTAGCCGATGCATTGTCTAGAGCTCCGAGCTTCTGAAATGTCACTGTTATTGGGTAGCTTACGGTGTTCTTAGGAGAACTCCGTTCTTATGGGGGGGAGTGTGACGACTCCTCCACACCACGTGGGGAGCTGTTTCTGTGTGTTCTTTGTTTGGGTGCTTAGGTTCGCAGGTTCAGGGGTTGATGAGCTACACCTGGAATGGAACAGGATATAGGAGGAGCCCAGCCGGTTCTTAGGGGGACTCCTCTGGTCACTCTCTCCGTGCCAGCTTCGGGGACCTGAGGATGGTCCTGCGTCTTCACTTGTTTATATCATTTGTTTATAAGAAAATAAACAAATTGTTATTTTCTTACCTTTCGTCTCGCCTCCCTGCTTTTTGTTTGCAGCCCAGGAGCGGGTTGTAACACGTTACTAAAGCGTGCGCACGTTTTATTTATTTTTCTCTCTGTGAACCCTCCAGGGCTCCGTAATAAACTGTTTGGAAGAAAAATACACTTTTTTTTAGTCAAATTCATTTCTTTAATATTTAATTGACAAATAATTGAAAACAAAACAATGAATGGGGTTTTAATATTTAAGATTTCATGTTTACTCCCATAGCCCACACAGTGTTGTTGTATTTGTCAAACGTTTGCTGTTATGTCCCCCTGTGATCAGCCTGCCTCTTGCTCAGAGCATGCTGAGATTATGTGATAAACTCATATGAAACCCCTCACCGATCCCTCTGGAGTCGGTGGACGCGCCGGCGCGTCCAGGTGCGCATCATTTTACGTAATTAATCATGATTCAGATATCCGCGGAATCGCTGGAAGGGTAGCTTTCCAGCGGCATCTCCTGTGAGACTGTAACCAGGGCACAGCAGCCAACTTGGCCGCTCAAAGTAGCTTGACTTTACACTGTGTGGGATTGGTGGATTCGTGTGTCCGTCAAGGAAATCTCAGCCGGCAGACATCATGGTCTGAAATGACCAATGGACATCGAGAAATCACTAAGGACCTACCCACCAAGTAAAAAAAATAGGGCTGTCAAGTTAACGCGTTAATAACGCGTTAACGCAAAAAAAAATTAACGCCACTAATTATTTTAACGCGATTAACGCATGTGTATTTTTTTCCTCGGCCGCCCCGTAGTTTCAGAGCGCATCGAGTTTAAAATACCATCTACAAGCTGCTGCTGACAGCCCCGCTCCTGCCGCCCGCTTGTGGCAGACCACACTTCCACGCTCACCGGCAGGCACCGACTGGCCATCGGGAGGACCGGGAGGGTGTGTGTGGCCCGAGCGAGCGAGAGAGAGACCTTACGTGCATTACCGTACCGCAGTGTGAACGCGGCTATTGTTGTTGTTAGCATCTGGTGCTAGCTAGCTGCGCTAACGGAAATAAGGAGCTGTTTAAATGAAAACAGAGGAGCGCTCTATCCACACAACTGCGCCGAGCACTTGACTTGATGCAGGAAGCAGACAGCGGGACATTGTACGAGAAGTCAGCACACTCATGATTGCAGCAACATGATTGCAGCGTCCAGGCAGCTCCCGTTCGAGCATATGCCTTGAGTTGCACATAGCTCCAACGATCACACACACACACACACACACACACACACACACACACACACACACACACACACACACACACACACACACACACACACACACACACACACACACACACACACACACACACACACACACACACACACACACACACACACACACACACACACACACACACACACACACACACACACACACACACACACACACACACACACACACACACACACACACACACACACACACACACACACCACACACACACACACACACACACACACACACACACACACACACACACACACACACACACACCATTTGTATTGTATGAGAGAGGTTCCAGGTTGAATTGAGGCGAATATTTGTAATGTTCAGGTTGTTGTGTTTAATATTCATGAGAATATTTGTCATTGTTCAAATGATAATAAACATTAGCATAAAGCATATTTGTCCACTCATATGTTGATAAGAGTATTAAAAACTTGAAAAATATTCCTCTAAGGTACATTTAGAACAGATAAAAAATGTGCGATTAATTTGCGATTAATCGCGATTAACTATGGACAATCATGCGATTAAATATTTTAATCGACTGACAGCCCTAAAAAAAAACATAAACCACGTGTCTCCCATCAGTTTACGTCTGTGTGGAGAGAGAGAGTGACAGAGAAAATGGCTAAAAAAAGTTGCCGACTTCACTAGAGATTTTTTTCGCTAGCAGCAGTGAAGATAGAGCCTCAGATGTTCAGAACCTGAAGTCTTCGACTCTTCTGAAGAAGAAGAACACAAAGACAACAACAAGGATCCATTTGGACATGGGTAAGTGTAAATATTACAGTAATAGTGTACTGGCAATGTGTGGGGAATACCGCGAAAATGAACAATAGGTTTATTGATATATATTTGTTATCGATAGTCATGAACTTTTTCTTGGGACAAAATAGACTCCATTAGCAAACGTTTACTCTGTGTTAACGTTATTTTGGTGTGTAAAAGTGAGATTACATGTGTAGATGATTAAATTAATCATTTATTCGTCCCACAACGGAGACATTTACAGTGACATGTTTTTGCCATCGATTATTTTATCATACTGTTCTGTACAGATGAGACTTTGTCATAGATTTATTTATGTGTGCCTGTTATTATTTTACCGTCCTGTACAGATGAGACTTTATAATCAGATGTAGCCTATGTATATGTGTGTCTGTGATTTTATACTGAATGTAAAGTAACTGGAAATGTGTGTGTGTGTGTGTGTGTGTGTGTGTGTGTGTGTGTGTGTGTGTGTGTGTGTGTGTGTGTGGTGTGTGTGTGTGTGTGTGTGTGTGTGTGTGTGTGTGTGTGTGTGTGTGTGTGTGTGATAGAGAGAGAGACTCCTTCTGCAACCTCCCAAACTTTCTTTTTATGTGTGTATTGTTATTTGTGCTTTAGCAACATTTTACTTGAACTTTATTTCAATGAAATTAGTTGTAATTAGTGTCCTACATTTTTATTTGTTTTACAGAGATATTTCACAGCTGTCTGGGCATAGTGGCCCACAGGCGGCGTTTATCCAGCAGCCACAACATCCATCTGTGCCGGCCCCCCCAGGTCAAGATCTACTGTGGCCTTCACCAGAGCCATCACCACCAAGGACCAGCAGACCATCATCACTACAGCTGCCTCCACCTCCATCTGCGGCTGCCACCAAGTCAAGATACACCTCAGCACAAAGGCTCCACCACAGCAATCACCTTCAACCCAGCCAGCAAGGAGGTCTCGTGGAGGTCTCGTATAGCACTTGTACACCCCACCTACACAGCAGCCCATGCACCATCACCCCCACCTACACAGCAGCCAGACCCACTGTCTTGGAAGACAGACAAAGACTTTGACACTGTCTTGACATTTATAATGAATAGTTGGTTGAAAGTTCTGATGTTCAATATTGTAAATAGTTAGATTTTCCAGTTTCTTATATTTATATAAATTGTTGGTTGAAAAAAAAAAGGTTGAATGCTCAATTTGTATTTGTACACATCACATGAACCTTGGTATGTAATATAAAGTCATTATTCAGTCATAATGTATCTCAGTCCCTGTTGTGGTGAAAGTAGAGTGATAAACACTTGTTTTACTCAAAATTCGAATTAAATGTTTTTCATTTTAGACATGAATAACACATTTATATACAGTGTAATTCAAATATGTCACTGCTTTTGTGATCCTAAGACTTTGGTAACCAAATCTAAAACACCAAAACATTTCGATCACATGAGTACATTTGTGTTTTCACAAGAGTTTTGAAGATTTTCCGAAAATCGGATGTAACATTTTAAGCTTTTGAGCTACTTATCTCATCAAACAGTGCTCTAAGGTGAGTAATTTGCATATATAGCAATACCAGAGATTGTCCTGAACATTTTGATATTTAACACATGGGGTGCCATGTGAGAAGAAATACATTTAAAAGGGGATTTAAGAAAACATCAAATATTCGAGAAAATACCCTTAGACTCCAGAGGGTTAATAGGGATCAGCGGGTATGGTAAGTGGATGAAATAGATATATTATCTCATTAACCGTCTTTTACCTATTCCTGACCCCCTTAATTGCCAACATACTGTAGTAGTATAGGAGTTGGTTTAGGTTAAAAATAGAACAATGTCAGACCAAGTTATTTGACTTTAAATACAAAAACATTGATAAAGATTTATTTGACAGAAGCAAATATTGTGCCTGTAACAAATCTAATGCCTGCTGAATAAAATTAAGTTTCTCCACTCTTGACATGTTTTCCATTAAATCAATAAAACATTTTAAGTCTAAGAAAAACATTTAAACATTTGGACAAGATTGAGTTAATTTGTTTGGCTAATCCTTTCCAAAACACCCCATAGCACAAAATAAGTGGGATGTAATTGGAATGTTGTGTAATTAGCCAATACACTTATGTACAAATAATTTACATTCCCAACAGTGTAATCCAACGGTCCTCATACTTTTCTCCTCCCTATTGTGACTTATTATCTCATAGAAGATGCTCTCCATCAGCCCACCCGTCTGCTCACCCTGGCTGTTGGCACTGACTGCCACGATAATGACTGAGGCTACTCTGAGACGATGTTTACTAGCTGACAGCAGCACCCTGCTCTCTCTGTATGCTCCAGCAAGCATTTCCATTCAGCTCACTTCTGAAGCTCCTGCCTAATTTCTCTTTGGAGACAGAAATCCTTTAAACCCCATTCTATCCTGGGGCAACATATTTACTGAGGGCTGGCTTTCCAATACCTGAGAGAGATTAACACTGCTCCCTGATTTATGAATCCATGCCACCCACCCACAGGCTTGGTCAGGGGCCCAAGCTACCCTGCTACTTCCTCCTCACACAATGGGATTTAGGTATCAGAAGAGACATACAAAAACACACTTCCCCACAGAGAGCAGAACTGGGTTTAAGGGGAGTTAAAACTGTGAATATGCTTGGATCATCCTTCAGAATGTACACATAAATTAAAGGGTAAAGCAGTCTCATACAACTGTTGGAAAGTGAGAATGATTCAAAACTAAACTTTATGATGGAAGATTTCTCCTGGACAAAAACAAACTTGACAATGTATAGATCAAGGAACTCCATACTGATTTATCACTTTGATATACAGTTGAATCAAATGCAAACAGGTACTCTGGGTCTGTCAGTGCAGCATACAAGTCTGTGACATCCATCTACTGTTTTGGCATCCCACCATCTCACTGGCTGTCTGTGACTGAGGTGGTCGGATGGCTGCCAGACTGAGTGACAGCCTGGTATTTGTTTACCCTGAATAGTCAATTGCTGGGCATCTGTACTACAAACGCAACAAAGCTGCTGGCACAGAGTTCAGTGTTTCACTGGACGTGTCTGTTACTCACGTCCAATTGTGTAGGGAATGCTTTTAAATTGTCCTAATTTCTGCAATAAAATACATCATGTCATGTATTTCTGTGGATGAATATGCCACAATAAAATGAGACAGTTATAATGCTGGCAACAACCTTGTGTAACATATGTTTTATGGTTGCAATCCAAACACAGGCATGGTAGCCTAAGGATAGTTAAAGATGTGTCTGTGTGCAGGGCGTTAGCAGCAGCAGCACAAGCTGTGACATCAGTCCGAACACATGGCCAAGATGTTCCTGTCTTTCTTTTATGACCTTTTTTTTTTGTATTTCATTACCTTTTTCTAGATTTTATGACAGTAGATTAAACATATTGTGTTAATTAGACTGCTATTGTTTACCATGGCCCATTATGTTGGCTACACTTAAATAGAAGTGCATTTGAAATTGACATGCTTTATTTATTGCCCGCCTCCTAATTAGCTGCTTTTTGTTGATGCAAGCTCTCATATTCTTCTCTTATCATCTGCAATAATGACATTTTAACAAGCCATCATTTCAGATAACAAAGTATTTGCAGTGTTTGCATGTCACTTTGCAGAGAGTGTTCCTGTCACACACATTTAGAGAATCCTGGATTGCCGTAGGAAATGTATTGGCCATGTGCCTTGAGGGCCAGATTTGAAACTCGTTCACATGCCTTTTTAATAAAATAATAAAATAATCTACAGTAAATATATAATTAATAAATAGAGATACAGATGTCAGCACAAGTCAGTACACATTCAGCATTGCTAATGTGTTGATCTGTAAACACTATGAGTAAAAGGCTATACACATATCTCATGTGTACTTCCTACCAACCAGGGGTGCATGAGCATTTAAACTAGCTCTTGTTTGCTAAAGGCATCAAGATTCAGCTTTGTTTCAGAAGGATCATATAGAAGCCACAACCTTATATCTGGATTACTGCACACGCTCTTGGCTGTGACCGTAAAGGGCTTACTTCTCCCCCTGCAGCACATACAGGGTGCTGAGCTCTGCTTCTTCTCTAACCAAAGTGAAAAGTGTCCTAAGTCACTGCCTACATTCCAACCACTGTGCATACTGTACAAAGAAGGGCACTGAAAGAACAGTGATTTTGCCCAAGAGTGAATGTACATCCAAGCCCACTCTCCTCACCAGCCTATGCTCTGCGCTCTTTATTCACTTTTCTGTGGCTTTTTCACCCTTCTCTATGGCAAACTGGTTATATCTCCAACCTTCTCTCAACTCTCTCTCATTGTTGCCCAATCTAAAATGTGTGTCTGACTTGAAAACTTATCTTGTTGCCGCTGCTTTTGATTGAGCTGTTCATATCCACACTGCAGTATGGCTTTTATTCATGTATTCTATACCTGTTGTGTTTATTTTATTATCTTTGCTTTTTAATGCCTGTTTTTAAATGCCATTTTATAATGTGTTTCTGCTGTATTTCTTCTTAAATGTCTTTTATTTTTTAAAGCACTTTGAATTGCTGTGTGCTAAAGGGTGCTATATAAATAAACTTGCCTTGCCTTGTCTTCCCTTGACTGCGGTGAAAAAACTGAATGCCTATTATCTGTAGGTCTTAATTTCCTATTTGTCCCCCTTCTTTGTCAAAAAATAACATACAAACGGTTTAATACATAGGCAGCTCACAGTGCAAACAACATGTAAGTATTTTGGCATATTCTGAGCAGACTATTTTTCTGGAATATCAACCTAAAGTGGCCCTGTGGAGTTTTCTTGTGAACATACAGTACACAAATGGATTGAAATTAAGTCATACTAACTTGTTGAGTGCATTCTCTTCCTAATAAAATACTTATCAATTAATTCGACACCCATGTATAATAGCTTGGAGTGATGATTTTCCCTGCCTCTTTTTGGTGCACCATTGTGTATCTTGGCATGTTATTACTACCTGTAGATCAGTGTGTGCAATCCACCCACTAGTTGAAACATAGCTCCATAGCTCTATTTTTCAAGTGTTTGTGCTAAGCCCTGTACAAGTAAGGGATAAGGTCATGTTGCCTGTTGTATGAACTTAATATAAGACCAAAACATAAGAAAATTGAGAATGTTTAAACTGTAAGACTATATCCTACTCAAAAATAAGAAGCAGTAATATCCAAACTACAACCTAAAACAGTACTGAAACTAAACAAAAAGGATGTTTTTTTTTCCGTTTGTATCATACATCTCTTCTACTCTAAATGCATTAAATACAATTATATAATCAAATGCGGTAGTGTCGCGATACATCTGAATAAGTCCATTCATACTTCAGTTTGATACATACCGAGTCTGTGGTATGCTTTGCTTCTGGTGGATCAATCCTCCTGCTGTGAGTGGCACAAACACTCTTTGCCAAATTCATGTTTTGAGAATATTAAAAAAAAAAATCCGCCTGCCATGATTACAATGGACGGCGGACGCCATGCAGTATTTTTCACCTAAAGTCATAAAATAATCTACCTTGCTGAATTGTATTTATAATCTGTTTAGCGACTACTTGAGTCATTTTCGGGTAATAACGGATATTCTCTTAAAAAGTGGAACTGCAAGTTGTAAACGTTACAGTGAGTTGCAAAAATAAATAGGTTCCGGTTTTGTCTGGCACAGTAACCCAACTTTCCGAATGACAACAAGCTTGTTGGTACAAAGGTAAACACAGTGAGGAAGCTGCCAATCTTCTCTGCCACAAGAGACTATTGGCAAGCCGGGAAATATAGCACTAGAATTTTGGCATTAAAAACCATAAATACATGGCACTGTGACCATCTTGCTTGCCTGCGAGCATATTTTGAAAAATATTGTGAAGAAATGAATAGCCACACTCAAAATACAGAGACAACATTATGACCTAGTCAGAGTTGGGTGTAACGCGTTACTCTAATAATATTACTTTTGTCGGTAACGGAGTAGCGTAACGCGCTACTTTTATAATTCAGTAATCACACTACAGTTACTAACATTCCCCCGACACACGTTACTTCCTTACTTTTATAAAAAATCAGTCATAATCACACTGACAGACAAGAGGGGTTTCCGCCGCAGGTTTATATGTACGTAATCCGCGCGACTTGCGCGTCCACATCTCCGCGTGCAGTGCTGCATACAGATGTAGCACCTCATTTCAGACTCCAGTTTACAGCTTCCTGCCTACGACCTGCCTAAAACCAGTATCGAGGAATGTTAAGCCCTCCCACTATTTTCCAAGAGGGCGTTGCCAGATTTTCAATTTCAGGTTTTAACCAGGAGATGGCGCTTCATTCACAAATACAGAAAGACAAGTTTCATGGACTTGCAGTTGTGTTTTGAAGAGCATTTGAACACATCAATATTTTAGATCAACTAAAGTATATCTAATCTTGTAATTCAATAATATATAGTCTTTATATATTAAATAATCATAATAATAATGTTTACATTACACTTCTTTATTTGTTATGCTCATACATTTACCTTTACAATCGTTTGCTTTATGCAGTATATTTTTTGTATATGTTTGTGTTTGCTTCCTCCTGCACCCTTTCGGACACATACTGTATGATTTATTATTATTATTAATTAATATGAAGATATTAAGATAAGATAAGATAAGATGTTACTTTATTGATAGAATTAAGGTTTCACAAATCTCAAACTGGGTTATAAAGAATCTTTAGACTCTCTGGGATAATCCAGTCCAGATTTGATGAGTCTAGGTCTAGTGGTTTTAGATCAGGACCTGGTCTAATGTGGTCTACATGTAAAACAAATCACTGAAATCTCCCTTGTTTGTATTTTCACAAATAGAATAAAGGTTTCAAAAATCTGAAACTGGTTTATAAAGAATCTTTAGACTATCTGGGATAATCCAGTCCAGATTTTATGAGTCTAGGTTTAGTGGTTTTAGATCAGGACCTGGTCTAATGTGGTCTAGATTAAAAAAAGCAGCAAAATCTCCCTTTTTGTATTTTCACAAATAGAATTAAGGTTTCACAAATCTCAAACTGTGTTATAAAGAATCTTTAAACCCTCTGGGATAATCCAGTCTGGATTTGATGAGTCTAGGTATAGTGGTTTTAGATCAGGACCTGGACTAATGTGGTCAGGATGTGAAAAAAGCACTGAAATCTCCCTTTTTTGTATTTTCACTAGGGATGTCCCGATCACCTTTTTTTGCTCCCGATCCGATTCCGATCATTTGATTTTGACAATCTGCCGATACCGATTTTTCCCGATCCGATCTTTATGCAATGCATTAAAGGAATGGTCCACTCATTAGATAATTAATCAAAACTTCAGTATTTAGTGAAACATTATGTTTAAACCATACCCTGAAGAAATCAGCGATATTCCCCGGTAAATAATGATTTTATAGCTCTTTTTTATCAAAACCTGTATATTCCGTCTGGCCGCTGCCATTTTTGCCATTTTCAGTAGTCACGTGATGGTCGTGACGTCATCCATGCGTTCACTTTGTCAACACACGGAAACATGGCGGAGTATTTGAGTTCGGACTCGTCAGCAGAGGAAGAAGTTTTGACCAATGTGAAGAGATTGGATGGGGGAATTCAGCCATACATATCAGTATGACAATACGACACCCTCTGTCCTTAGTCCCTCACATCGTACAAGGAAAAACTTCCGAAGAAAACCCACAGTTTAAAGGGAACATGGGAGAAACCTCAGGGAGAGCAACAGAGGAGGGATCCCTCTCCCAGGACGGACAGACGTGTAATAGATGCCGTGTGTAAAGATAATACATTTGCAACATAGGTAGTCCAAATGTTTGGAAATGCATGTGTGTATAATAGGAAGATGATATAAGATACTATATGTATGCATGTAGTACCACCCTTGCTAGCGATTCCCTCTCTAGTTTAGCATACTCTGCTTCATTGTCCCTGGCCATAGAATCACGATTTTATGAGGCCGGAAAAACTGGGGGAAAATACACACGAGCCGGTACTACGCTATATGGAAAGGCCACCAAAAACTGTCCTGGCCTGGATGCTAAAGGACGTTAAAACGGGGCTAGCCGCTGCAATGGAAATGCGCTATAACATACCTTATTCTTACTCCGAGCACTACTTCTGCTCCTCCGTCGCTTCACACTTGCAGAGGGCGATTTCTCAACTGGCCGAACTGGTGTCCTGGTCGGTGATGACACCAGAAAGACCGATGGTACTGCATCTCCATTACGTAATGGTTGTTCCATAAATCCCATGTTATGTGTTATCATACTCTCAGAGTAGTTGTCTGGAAATTTGAAATGTTCGCTGCATACATGAGCCTGTGAATCTCTCGGTTCGGCCCGGCCACATTTCGCTAGCCACTACCTCCGAATGTACTTCTTACGCTTACCTTTTGGCAACAGATGGAACCGAGCATTCCGTGGATTGTTCCTATCAGAATTGTGGCAATATTTCGCGATACAGTGAGGCATATTTGAAGAGAGAAACTACAGTAAATAACATGGAGATCAACGTGTCTTCGAAAACCAAACGCATGGTTTACGTCACGTCCGGAAAATGGCGGCGCCCACAGTGTTGATGTTATTTCGGTATATAATCAGTTTAAAATCACTGATAATGTCGTCGGATTAAAAAAAAAAAAAGAAAGACTGGCAGAGACTGGTCTGTTTTATCAGATGATAATTATTTAAAAATGAGTGTCATGAGCATACCATTCCTTTAAGAGAAAAAAAAGGTAACAGATAACGGCTGGTCATCCAACGCGATGAATTCAGCTATCTTGGCTGTTATTGCGTTGGCCTTTTCCCTGTTCTGGGGCAGTTTCTCTTTCCTTTTAAAAGTCTCTGAAAGTGTCGGTTGTTTCAGTGCCGTTACCTGAGTGGCCGCTGTGTACTCGCCGTGTTGTTGTTGGTGTTTGTTTCTCAGGTAGCGTATTAGATTGCTCGTGTTGAACGTAGCTCTGTTCTTTCCACCACGCGGAACCTCTGCATTGCAAACATTGCATCTGGCTGTTACACTGCCTTCGCTTTCAATTTTATAATACTTCCAAACTCCTGACATTTTCTCCGTCCCGACTCCCGAGTCACCAGCTGAACGTAGTCTCTCGTTAGCTTACTGCTACTATTAGACACTGCGCCCACTCTGTTGCCAGATTTGAGAGAAATAAGCAACCAGGTCTATGAAAACAAGCCCAAAGAAAGCAACACATACATGATGTTGTGTAATTTTAAACCAAAACTAAGTCCTCAGGATGACTTTAAGACGTGAACATGGTCATTTTTGTTTTGTAACATTAAATAAAAAAATTATATTTTATAAAAAAAAAAAATCCCAATTTGTTTTTCTCCCGATCCCCGATTTTTTGAAAATCACGTGATCGGCTCCGTTCCCCGATCACGTGATCGGATCGGGACATCTCTAATTTTCACAAATATAATTAAGGTTTCACAAATCTCAAACTGGGTTATCAAGAATCTTTAGACTATCTGGGATAATCCAGTCCAGATTTTATGAGTGTAGGTCTAGTGGTTTTAGACCAGGACCTGGTCTAATGTGGTCTACATGTAACAAAAAAGGACTGAAATCTCCCTTGTTTGTATTTTCACAAATAGAATAAAGGTTTCACAAATCTGAAACTGTGTTATAAAGAATCTTTAGCCTCTCTGGGATAATACAGTCCAAATAAATCGGCTATGAAGCGATTTAAGAGGTTCAAACACGGAGGATTGTTCGCTCAGCGCTGTAAATTAAATGTCCCTTAACTTTCCCCTTAACTGCTGAATCGGAAGCCAACTTCAGCGTCGTGCTGAGAGCTGCCGTTTCATTCAGACTGTTTAAAAAACGGTAACAACGGACTATTTTCTTAGCGGATGCATGTCAATTTAAATCAATACATACAACCATTTTTTAAATCAATAAAAACATTTTCTAAATCCATAAAAGCATTTCAATTAATATTGGGAGTCATGTCGTTACTTTGTTGAGAATGTGGCCATGTAATAACAAGCGGGATAATTTGCAGCGACTTGTTCCTTATGGGGAAAATAACAACCTTCATGCAGCTCAAGATCCCTCCGCTACGCGTTGGGATCCTGATCTGCCGACGAGGCTCCATTAAAATATAAATATTGTTAGTGAATTACTGAGTTTAGGCACGTTAATAACGTTTTAATGAAGTTGAATACAGCATATTCATATGTGTCAGTGATTTCATTTCAATTCGGCGAACATAAACATAAATGATCATGGTGAAGATGATGATTAAATTAGGATTAAAAATCGAGAGCCGGGCTGCATTTCCTCCCGTTCATTTTTTTCGACTAAACAACATTATTTTGTTAAAAAACAACATGGTGATGTTTTGTAAATAAGAGTATGATATCCGTGACATATGGATCTTAAAAAAGTTCCGCTGTACATTCAGCGTACTGTATATGACTTTATTTCACATGAGCTCCAGTGTTGAACCCCACTGCACCCCCTGGTGGATCAATGATCCATTGCAGCTGGCTTCATAATAATTACATGTATTTATCACGGGGAGGTCTCAAATCAAGCTGGAGGTTTTCCCTTGAGCGAGGGCAGATCACGTACCAATCACGGCCCTCGCGTTTCAAACTGTCTGAAATGAAGCGCTACATCTGTAAACATGGCTGAGTCAGCGATAACCTTCGAGGGGTGGAGGTATGCCCATTATTTTGAGTTTGTCCAAAGAATAGACAGGAATGTGACGGTGAGGTGCAAACTGTGTCCAGGCCAGAAGCTGTTCTCATTCATAACACTCCGTTCGATGTCTCACTATGGGATGCGCCTCAACGCGTATGCCAGAGATGGGGACTGAAGTTTGTGACTCGGACTCGAGTCGCACTTAAGTCACACACACAGAGACTTCAGACTTGACTTGGACTCCTGCTCAAAAGACTTCAGACTAGACTTGGACTCGTGTTTTGGGACTCGTGAACAATCATTAGAGGTTTCTCAATACTCAAATTTCCCCTCCTCGACTCCTCGACTCCTCCGGTAGTGACCCGGAAATGAATTGCAGCGCGCCATGTTGAAGGACATCTCATTTCTCTAAATGCACTTTGAGGACCGAGCATCGAGCATCGAGGAGGCACTCTGGAGGAGCTCTAACCGAGGAGACACTGATGCATCCTCCACAGCTCCTCCACGGATGCATTTCTGGGAACGGTGGAGGCGTGACACACGGCCGGATTTATCTCAGCCAATGAAAGCTCTGCATGCATCCCTTGGATATTATTAGTAACTGCTTTCATCGCAACGCGATGTTTACAGTGAGAACAGCGGTGAGGTCCGTGCAGAAAGCAGAGCAGTGTGTAAAATATATATCACTCAGTATAACAGGCCTACATTACTTTCTGTATTTGTATGCTGTAGTTTAGTAGATATCTACAAACAAAGAGTCGATATTTTTCTAAGACCATTTAGTGCTTCACATAATAAAATACACAACGGCTGTAGTGTAGCCTGATTATGTTTTAGGAGCAGTAGGTGTGTGTGGTACAGTGTGTAGGTGTGTGTGTGGTACAGTGTGTAGGTGTGTGTTGTACAGTGCGTAGATGCGGCGGACAGACGGCGGTCTCAGTTGGTTTGGTGTCCTTTGCTTACTTTTAATACTTACTATCCAGTCTCTCTATTGTCTCATTATACCGCACTGTGAATGAATTAAAAGTAAATATATAAGTCATCATGAACACATCTGTCCATCAGACAGAGGGCTGCTGTGCCTCCTGTCATCATTAATGGACGTCTCTTTAAAATGACCGCTCAGAGGAGAGGAGTTCTCATTTCTCTAACCGCCTGCTGCTTCCCCTCCTCTCTCCTCGGTTCCCCTCCTCAGTCCTCCACTCGCATCTCCTGTGGGCGGCACCAAGTCTCGAGGAGGGGAGTCGAGGATAGGAGTCGAGGAGGGGAAATTTGAGTATTGAGAAACCTCTATTGTGTTTTCTATTTTTGGCGTTAAACCCAACCCAACATTAACATCATGGTAACACCATGGCGACCGGCGGCACACTTGCAGCTGTACCGCTTGTAATTAGGTTCAACTATGAAAACTTCGAACAAAACGCCGGCGGCACCAACAAAAGGAGCGCACACTGCAAAGTCTGCAATATTAAAATCAAGGATGCTGGTGCAACAACGTCAAATTTCATCAGGCACTTGAAAACTCACCCGGAGAGGTCAGTCACATTAACGCATATGGACGGTTAGCAAACATGTTTAGCTCAGCATCAGCTATGTAATGTTAACCTAGCTTGCTACTAGCTTTGTAACTGAATATTTGAAAAGATGAGTGAATGTTTGCTTGTCACACTTGTTTGCGTTGAGTAGCGTTGACATCCAACTCTTGACATGACATAAAAATGGTCGGTAACGTTAATCATTACGTTCCGCTGCCACCATCTACTGGCTAACGTTAAACGTAGAAAAATACATAGTTACATACATAAATACATCTGTCGGTGTATAGGCAGGTTACAGGTTTATTGCTGACCACGTAACGTTAATGTTACAGGTTTATCAAGTTACCATTACACTGGGTTTGAGTGAGAGGATAGAGGAATATGTTTATTTATAGTAGACTTAAAAGATGTAATTAGAGACCCAGTGTAATTAAACAATACGGTTGCAGAGGTCAAATTTTAACATTTTTGTCCACTGGCCAAATGGCTAGCCTAGTGAATGTTGAAATTTTACCAGCCACTCAATAGATTGCCATTGTTATTTTTGGCTGGTGCGTGCAACATACAGTACCAGCCACTTGCATGATTTACCAGCATGTGGCTGGTAAATGGTGTTAATGGTAGATATCTCTTTTGGAACAGGTCATGTTTTAATATCACCAGTTCAGTATATTTCAGATAATATTGCAGCAATAGTTTTTTAGTTGCAAATGGCACAGAACAAATGTTTACTTTTAAGTATTTTTAACACAGTTTCCCTGCAGGGGATTAATAAAGTATTTGTGATACTGATTTCTGATTCTGAAGTGTTTTGCTTATAAGTTGTTTTCATTTAGCTAAAGTGTGATGTTTTTCCTCATATTGCATTGCAATAGCCTGTTTAAAGTGATCATATAACAAACAACTAATCAGTACTGATACTGTATGCTAATCGATATAGGAGTGATAATAATACAGTAAATGCTTTGAATTTCTTAGATATAGCTGTGCAGTATTCTTAACAGACTGGATAGCAGCAGACAATAGAAGGCTTATTACAACCAGAAGAGACATGAGACTTTAATTTTTAGAGACTTGAGACTTGACTTAAGACTAAGACCTAAGACTTGAGACTTGAGACTTGATCAAGTCTCACCCCACAAAGACTTGAGACTTGACTTGGACTCGTGACCAAAGACTTGAGACTTGACTTGGACTTGCAAAAAAAGACTTGTGAACATCTCTGGCGTATGCAAACAGAAGCATCAATATCATTACGCCAATCCTGATTGGCTGGTGATCTTGACGTCTACATCAGGGAATCCACCCACCCTTTAAAGTAGCTTGCGCTACGTCGCAGCGTCATTCAAACACCTCTTCTCGCTTCAGATCACAGCTCGAATATCAGTAGCCGGGCTAGCTTAACGGTCCACAGACTGAACCCAAGCTAACATTCGGTCGACGGGCGCTTGCCGGTTACATTTTTGCTTTGCAGGAGAATTGAACACATATGAACACACCAGTTAATATTGTAATCTGCCCCGCCGTTTTTTCTTTCGGAATAACGGTAAGGTTTGAATTCTTCTTCAAACAGTAACATATTTGTTGCTAGTTTATCCCTCCGCGCCGACACCACGGCAAGCGCGGACGGACTCTTCACTCCCTCACACCAGAGGAGACAGAGATAAGAAAGATATTAACACACCAGTTAATTATTTTTCTTTGGGAAAAAAATCTACCCCCTCGTTTTTTCCTTTCGGAATAACGATAAGGTTGGATTGATTTTCTCGGTAACATACCTGTTACTAGCTTGTCCCTCCGCGCCGACACCCCGGCAAACGAGGATGGACCCTTCTCTCCCTCACACCAGAGGAGTCGGAGGCTCGGCTCTGCGGCTGCGGGTTTAAGATCTCGAGCACGGACTCACATCAGGTCTGTTCGTCCTGCCTTGGGCTGGAACACGCCCAGGAAGCTATCGATACCCCCCGGATTGCCCGCTTCACCATCAAGAGCCTCCGCCGACGGCTAGCACGCCAAGCTAGCCTGTCGGGACAGGACCCCTTCATGTCCGTTGATACGCTGGCCGGCAATCGGGACATGGTGGCGACCGCCGCAGAGATTGAGCCCCGCGCTGTGTCAGGCTGGGGCTCAACAACGGCGGTAGCCGCGGAATCAGAGCCCCGCGCCGTGTCAGGCTGGGGCCCGGTGGCGGCAAGAGCCGCGAGAGCGGAGCCCCGCGCTGTGTCAAGCTGGGGCTCCCAGCTGGACCTCACCGTGGTTCCACCCGCGGAGGATGTCCTACAGCTGGATTATATGGAGGCGGATGAAGAGGATGCCTCTGAGTTCCTCTTATCCGACTCGGATGAGCACGAAGATGACATCTTCGTTTCATCTGCCCAGGCTGCCAAGCCGGAGGTGATGTCCGCTCCCCCGGGCGAAATCACACCAGCTTCGCCCTGCCTCAGTATGGACTTGCAGGCCGTGTGCCAACGCGCTGCGTCCAGGCTGGACATCCCCTGGCCTGAAGTGGCCAAGGAGACCTCCAGATCTCGCTATGAGGGGAAGAACTTGCCCCAAGCAGCGAGGATGCTGAAGCAGCTTCTCCCAGTCTTTCCAGAGATGCTGGACGAGGTGTCGGTCTTGTGGAGAGACCGCCCTTTCAGCAACAAGGCCCCAATCCAGGGTGCCTCCTCTTTGGACTGTGACGGCATGGAGAAGCTCGGCCTGCTCCGTATGCCGCCCATGGAGCCGCTGCTGGCAGCCCACCTCCAACCGCGGCTGGCTTCGGCACCAAGCAGGAACCCCACGCTACCGGCAAAGGCAGACCGCTTCCAGTCAGCAATGACCGAACGAGCCTATAAAGCCGCAGCTTTGTCTGCTGACCGCCTACCAGGCGGAGCTCTGCGAGGACATGACGGTCAAACCTGAGCCTGCCGTGTGGGACGAAATTGCAGCGATCACGGTCATGTGTCTCCGTGTGCAGCGCTGTGCAGTCCAAGCCACGGGCAAAGCACTGGGGATAATGGTGGTACAGGAGAGAGCCAGGTGGCTTACCCTGACGAACCTTCCAGACCGGGAAAAAGAGGACGTCTTGGACATGCCTATTGTTCCCGAGGGCATAGTTGGCTCCGCTCTAGCTTCGATGCAGCAGCGGTGTGAGTCCAAAAAGAAGGAGGATGAGGCACTCCAGCTTTGTCTTCCCCGAAGGGTCCAGCCGCCGCCTTCAACGGCCCCGCGGCAGTCCTTCACTCAGGCTGCCTCACGTCCTGCCCGTTTCAAGATCCCGAAACAGCAGAGACCACAGCCCGCCCCGGGTCTCAAGCTCAGACACGAGGCGAGGACGGGCTGGCCAAGAAAGTCTCCGGTTCTGGCAGCAGCCGCTCAGGCACAGCCGGCCCAGACTGTCAGCCACCAGACGAAGAAGAAGAAGACGGCGGCCTGACAGCCTCCTCGATAAAGGAGCTGGAAGTTCCCCGTTCTCCAGCTCCAGAACACGTTCCAGTGTTCGATGCTCATGTGTTTCTGGGGTGCAACCATGCCCCCATCTTCCCGCCGCCTCGAGTGATGTCAGAACGTCATCCTCAAGTTCGCGCCATGAGGGAAATGGACTTAACATCAACGACAGCAAGCTCCGCTGCTCGTTTAAGTCACACAAACACATGTCATCAATATTGTCTTTTAATAAATCATTTTCCACTGTCGTTTCCAGGCTTAAAAATGAAAAGAAAGACAATAAAAACAATAAACAGTTTGACGTCTACGTCTAGGCGGACGATGGACGGGCCTGTGAAGGCATCACCGCCACGCGCATGCACAGTGTCGACCGGGGTTGTCAACCTGGGGTACCATCGTGTTCAGAAACTAGAGGGCCCCATAACACAACAAATAAAGACACAGAGGGCAGACGACAGAGATGTGACATCTCCACTCGCTTTGAGAAGCGAAAAGTGGAGGATGCTCACAGATTCTGCTTGGGTTTTCAAGACAATAACACGGGGTTACAGACTCCAATTCCCTGTCACCCCCCCTCACTTTTCGGGCATTCTGCATTCGCAAGCCCGGGAAGAGTCGGCCCATATTCTAGAGCAAGAGATCCTCTCGCTACTAGACAAGAAAGCTATATCTATAATACCCTCCGAACAGAGTCAGCTTTTATTCCAAGTATTTCCTCGTTCCCAAACGGGGAGGGAACGGGATTCGGCCTATACTAGATTTGAGGGCTCTGAACAAATATCTCAAAAGATACAAATTCATTATGCTCTCTCACACATCTCTGTTGCGTCTCGTGCGCCAAAACGATTGGTTCACATCAGTCGACCTGAAAGACGCATATTTCCACATCCCAGTATATTATCCACACAGGAAATATCTGAGGTTCGCCTTTCAGGGTGTCTGTTACGAGTACAGAGTACTTCCCTTCGGTCTGTCTCTCAGCCCACGAGTGTTTGTACGGTGTACGGAAGCCGCGATAGCCCCGTTAAGACAACGGGGTATTCGCCTGATAACTTATCTGGATGATTGGCTCCTTCTCGCACAGTCAGAGCAAGAGGCTATTACGCAGACGAATGTCCTCGTAAAACACCTGCTCGACCTGGGTTTCGTAATAAACACAGAAAAGAGCATGTTGTCCCCAGCCCAGACTGTACTCTTCCTGGGCCTACGCCTGCATGCGGTGCCCTTTACAGCCCGCCTGTCAGCAGAGAGAGTGAAAGCCTTCAGGGCTTGCCTCGCTCATTTCCAGCCACGCAAATATGTTCTCTTCAGATCATGTCTGCGGTTACTGGGGCTCATGGCGTCAGCCATCCAGGTGGTACGACTGAGAGGCTTACACATGAGGGAATTTCAGCACTGGGTGGCTGCCCTCAGACTGGACCACGTGTGTCATGGCGCGCGGAGAGTGATGATCACTATGAAATGCGTAATGGCACTGCGCCACTGGCTGCACCCTACTTTTCTAGTACGGGGCGTGCCTATGGGTGCTGTCCTATCGCAGAAGGTGGTCACCACAGACGCATGTCTGACGGGCTGGGGGGGTAAATACGAAGGTCGACCTGTGAGGGGTCTCTGGAGCAGAGACCTCCAACGGTCACACATAAATTATCTGGAGCTTTTAGCGGTGTTCCTCACCCTGAAACGCTTTCTGCCTTTTCTCAGAGGACATCATGTCCTCGTGAGGACAGACAACACGACCACAATATCGTATATAAACCGCCAAGGGGGTTTGCGTTCTCTCCAGTTACACATGCTGGCACGCAAACTGATCTTATGGAGCTGCGGATGTCTCCTCTCTCTGAGAGCGACGCACGTACCAGGAGTGATGAACCTCGGGGAAGATCTGCTGTCCAGAGGTGCACCACTATATGCAGACTGGACTCTACATCCAATAATTGTGAGTCAGCTGTGGGTGCGTTATGGCCGGGCCGCGGTGGATCTGTTCGCATCAAAAGAAAACGCTCAATGTCAACTGTTCTTTTCAACGCGCGATTTAAATGCACCGTTAGGCGTGGACGTGCTCGCGCACGCTTGGCCTCCGGTCCTTCTGTATGCATTCCCACCCCTGGCTCTGATACCCCCAACTCTGGCCAGAGTGAGAGAACAACGCCACACACTGATACTAATAGCTCCACACTGGCCTGCAATGTACTGGCTGGCGGAGATATATATAGCTGCTGTGCGGGCAGCCGTGGCAGCTCCCGCTACGCAGGGACATACTGTCTCAGGCGGGGGGGGGGGGGATTTTTCACCCACACCCAGAGCGCTTGGCACTATGGGCCTGGCCCGTGAGTGGTATAACCTGAATACAGTGAGACTCCCTCAGAAGGTGATAAACACTATTCAGAGTGCAAGAGCTTCCTCCACCAGGTCCCTCTATGACTGTAAGTGGAGGGTGTTTGAGGAGTGGTGCCTTCAAGAAGGACACATCTCTTTTCAATGTCCTGTCGGGGTGATTCTATCATTTCTACAGGACCTGATTGAGTGATCAGTGCTTTCTCTACGATCAAAGTGTACCTGGCTGCTATTGCTGCATGCCATGTGGGCGTTGAGGGAAAGACGGCTAGCCAACATCCCTTGGTCTGCCGTTTTATGAAAGAGGCTGGCAGGCTCCTCCCTGTTTCCAGGTCACTGGTGCCCTTATGGGACTTGGCAGTGGTTTTAGATGGGCTCACTCGACCTCCATTTGAACCCCTGGAAGAAGCTGACATGAAACACCTGTCACTGAAGACAGTGTTGTTACTGGCTCTGGCATCTGCCAAGCGAGTCAGTGACATGCATGCGCTCTCTGTACATCCTTCATGCACTCAGTTTGCCCCGGGGCAAACGAGAGTGTTGCTGAAGCCCAACCCTGCCTTTGTACCTAAGGTGGTTGGCTCATGTACCACCATTGAGGCATTTCCTCCACCACTGTGTTCCTCTGAGGAACAGCGGCCGAATTTGCTGTGCCCAGTCCGTGCTTTACGCACCTATATGGACAGGTCAAAAGAGTTTCGATGCAATGACCAACTATTTGTATCCTGGGCTAACCCTCATAAGGGCAAGCCCGTTACCAGGCAACGGCTCTCCCACTGGATTGTGGAAGTGAGTGCTCTGGCTTATACGAGTCAGGGTTTGCAGGCACCAACGGGCCTGTGTGCTCATTCTACTCGTGGACTGGCTACATCCTGGGCTTTGTTCAAGGGTGTTTACATCCAAGACATTTGTGCAGCAGCGAGCTGGTCCTCACCGCTCACTTTTGTCTGCTTTTACAGGCTAGATGTCTCTGCTCCAAGTGTGGCCCGTGCAGTGCTGTGCCCCGTGTTGAGACAGGGTTCTACCTGTTAAGTTCTGGTTGTTTGTGTTGATTTTCGAGATAAGCATGTCTAGCAATACGGAAGTTTCAATATCCCATAGTGAGACATCGAACGGAGTGTTATGAATGAGAACTATAGGTTACTTACGTAACCCCAGGACTCAGAGTAACATGAAGTGAGATGTCTCACCAGACTGCCCTTCTTGCTAAGGCGAAGCAAGAAGAGGTGCTTATTTTGAATGACGCTGCGAAGTAGTGCAAGCCACTTAAAGGGTGGGTGGATTCCCTGATGTAGACGTCAAGATCACCAGCCAATCAGGATTGGCGTAATGCGATTGATGCTTCTGTTTGCATACGCATTGAGGCGCATCCCATAGTGAGACATCTCACTTCATATTACTCTGAGCTCTGGGGTTACGTAAGTAACCTATAGTTATCCTCTGCTGTAAACACCACGTCAAACCTCAACAAGCACCTGCAAAGAACACATGCTAAGGTGAAGCTAATAGCTAAGGACCCCCGAACCCAGAGTGAGGATGTTGTGAGTGCGCCGCCGCTGAAGCAACACAAATTAGAATTTGGAGGACCGGTAACCAAAGCAGAGATGGACAGGCTTGCAGCATCCTTCATAGTAGAGGAAATGTTGCCCATTTGCACAGTGGAATCACCATCGCTCAGAGATATACTGCGCAAAATTCAGATAGCAGGAGACAGAGGACAGCCATGGTCAGATAGGAAAACATTCAGGAGCTGGATCAGTCTTATGCGAGAATGGAAACTGAACTAAAGAGAACATTTGAAACTTTAGCATTCTGCGTGATCTGCCTGTAGGGAGGGGCGGGCCGGCCCTGCGAGTAAAGTAACAAGTTACTTTATGTCGGGAGTAACGAAGTAGTGTAATATATTACTTTTTTTTAAAGTAATAAGTAATATGTCATATATTACTTTTTATTTTAGTAACGACCGCATCTCTGGACCTAGTCCTAATGGCCAGCCATGTGCTCGTGATTACCACCAGAGTGTGATATTTTTCAGTGTGTGACTTTTTATATTAACTTGGGAGAGTTGGGACTTTAAAATATTATTTAATGTTTCAGACAAAGCACTGAAAAATGGCATAGAGAAGAAGACCTCAATAAAGTGGGAGTCATCCATCATATTGTGTATATCAATGATTAATGGCTAAAGTGCTTAGAATTTCATGGTAGAGAATATAATATATAAGAATTTGAGCATTTTTCCCTCTCCTCCAAGCCCCTTAACAGCTACTCTTCCCTGTCACATTGTGCTATTTCAACAAGCACCTGGTCCACTCACCCTTTCTCCCACGCTGTTCCCGTCAGCTGGTCATGTTCCTAAGCATAAATAGTGCAACCAACCATTTTGGTGAACCGTGTCCCTGTTAACATAACTTATCCTCAAACAGATATAGAGTTCAAGTAGTGCTCGACTTCCTGCCCAGAACCCTGCCACAGAGAGAGAGATGGAAATACTGAAGAAGAACCTTAAAATAACAAGAAAATAATCTTTCTGAAAAGAAGGCGAAAGCTCTTGCAATTCTGTACTACTAATTCAATATTTAACACATTGCTCATATTTATCATATCCTTTATGGCCTCTGCCCTGAGAGGTTTCTCAGCAGTGTCTACTAACAACAACTACTGTCAATGTATACCGTTTGAGCATGAGCAATGATGTTCTGGAGAGGTCTTTTATCATACGGGTGACCTAATAGGAACATAACAAACATTTAAAATACATATAAGTAATACAATGGCCAGAGCTGTTGCTTTGTTTGGACAGGACAATACTTTTTGCATGCCAAAATTATGAACAATGTGCCAGGAAAATCACTGGTGCATTCTGAGGGATGAAAAAGGGGATCTGTAATGCCAGCTCATATATTAAATCCAAAAAAGAAAGAAAACTAAAACCCAACACATTCAGTATGGCTATTAAACATGTAAAACAGTAAACATGTTAACTAAAACAAACATTCTTAATTTCAAGTTCAACATCTTACTTAGCCTTGTTGTTTGATTATCCTTATTGCTTGTTGCAAATCCCTTTGTCTATTCATATACGTGTCATGTCAAAAACATGAAACACAAATACTGCCATTTCCCAACTATTTAAAATCATTTCTCATCGTATTTATATATTGGATTGTTTTGGCTCTAACAATGCCACGACACTGCTCAAAAGTCAATGTATAAGATATTACTCACACTCACTGTGTAAGAAGAACTGTGTCGGCATGGGGTTAAAAAATAAACATCTTAGCCAAATGTTCAGGTTTACAAAACAAATCAAACAATATTGGATGATATACTGTCAGTAACTGATCTAATATCCAGAAGGTGAGCCTTTGCTGAGTGCATATTCCATGAAATTGTCTATTGTATGAAAAGAAAATCTGATTTGAAAATGGTCACACACCACAAAACCAAAAAATAAAACAAATCTCAAATGTTCATTGAAAAGCTCACAATCAGGATACAATTTTTGAGGGTCAAGATATCCAACCGCATTATAGTTTAGATCTTGCCTTTAAAGGACATTCAAATTCACAGACACGACTTGTTGGTTGGCTTGTGTGTAAAAAATGTATCCAAATCAGTTTGTTCTAGAAAAACACTCATCAATCATGTAAATGTGGCCCAATTGGCATCCCATAGTAACCTCTTCACTCACGGTCGGCTCTCTTCATTTGTCTCCAAGGACAATCCAAAAAATCAGTTTAAGATGCTGTTGCTGTCTATTAGGCTCGTCACTGTGGACTAACGGCTTCGGGCCTTGTATATTGCACATGTCTTTTATTTTGAAAAGTGTTCCCCCTCCCGTTCTTTCTGTTACTCCTGATTATGTTCACCTGGTGCCCTGTGTTGTCTCCCCCCCCCCCCCCCCCCCCCCCCACCTGTGTCTAATTGCTTCCCCCTCACCTGTGTCTAATTGCTGATTAGTGGGTGTGTATTTAGGCTCTGTGTTTCCTGTTTGGTGGAGGCTGGTAGTGTGGGTGAGATCCTTGTGACTGGTGACTGTGTTCACCTGGGCAGCAATATTGAGGCTGTGTATCCTGTACCACAGCGATGAATAAATGCCCACACCGGGTTATATTTGAATTCTCTGCCTCTGCCTCCTTGCTTGGTCGGGCCGCTCAACGGTCAGCTTCACAAGGCTAATGTGTTATATTTATTTTGTACCCATCTGACCCGTAAACTCTGAGGTCATCAGGCATGGGGCTCTTAGTAGTGATGGCAAAATGAAGCTTTGAATGAAGCATCGAACCACTTGGACAATTGTGTCAGAAATAGGTTAATTTCTCGAAGCTTCAGTTACAGCGATCTCTCCTGGCGAAGTGCAAGGCTGCAGTGGGTTTAACGTATCTTTGCCTTGAAAAATATTCGATGCACACACACACTAAGACTGAATATCATGTTCTGTTTCGTATATGGCTTCGCCCTCTAAGGCTATCGCTATTGGGTTTACCCTTCTGCGCTCCCGCGCAGTACTGAAAACACTTGTAGTCCACGCCCACCCGCTAGGTGGGCCCCACCCTCGGGCCACCTTCCGGTATAACTAGGGAGGTTGCCCGGTGATCTGCTCCCTCTTTTCTTCAGCAACCAGCAGTATTACTGAAGCACGAGAAAGCAACAGCATGAGCAATAAAGAGTGTGTCCGTATGTGCCCTTCGTGCAATACAGGCTACATTATGAGCTATGATTTGCATCCGATATGCGCAGCCTGTCTGGGGCCAGAGCACGCGGACGCGGCTCTCAGCCAGCAGGTCGCATGTCCTCATTGTGTGCGTCTTCCTTCATCCGACAGGAAGCAAAGGGCGGACGCTCTAGCTGCTGCGGGTGAGGAAGACGTCTGGGGTGGGCAGGAGCCCATCCAGGACAGCCTGTTTATGGAGGCGAGTGGGGGGCAGGAGTCGGACGACTCCTTCCCGGCCTCCCTCCAGGGCTCGCCATGCGGCTCTCCCCTTCCCCCTCTTCCCCTGACGGGGGAGACGGGGTCGGAGCGAGTGTCAGAGGTGGCGGTCGAGCACGTGGTCCCCTTCTCCGTGGCCACGGCGCTACCGGCATTGGGAGGCATCATGCTGGAGCTGCCAGAAATAATCGGCAAGGCAGCAGCATGTAGAGGTCTCCCCGTTCCATGAGTACGGGAGAGGGTGGCTCTGGACGACATGGCGGGCGTGTTTTCCCGGGTGCAGACGAGCAGGAGTGATCCGATCTGGCCGCGCTTCCCCGCCATTAGGCGGTATCAGGAAGGTGCAGCGGCGAACCCAAGGAGCTTGAGGGCTCCGGTGGCCTCCTTTGTCCCCTTCACCAAGGTGGAGGGTTTCACAGATGAGGTTTTCCCAATAGTGATAGCCTTAGAGGGCCTTAGAGGGCTGCGCCAATACTCATAGAAGCTGGGTTACAGTTAGGTAACCTCAGTTCTATTTGCAATTAAAGATTGATAATTGTGTGTATTGGGTTATTGAGAAGAGACTAGAGAGTGCTGGACATTTTTTTGGGAGGAGAGGGCCTTTTATCAGTTATTAAAGTATTAAAGTTGAAAAGCAATGATTAAAATACATCCATTCCGGGATTTGAACCAGCTGCGCGGAGGACATCGCTGCATTCGTGCCGCCAGCTCTACCCACTGGGCTATCTATTCCTTAAAATATTGAACTGTTTTTATATTACTGATGACTGTCTTATAGTTCACAACTTCTCCACATTTCAAAGTGTTTCCCGAGCCATAACGACCTATCTTACTTCCTGGCTTGCTCTATAATGATACTACAATTCAAATGCAATACCAACAACAACTCAACAGCAACAACGCAAACTACGACAACAACCCACACATTGCGCATTGTTTAGAGCGGTCATAAAGTGTTGAAGCGCTCAAATTCGAAACTGTTTCAACCTGTCACCTGTCAGAATCGAGACGAGGCAGTGCATTGAATCGCGTGAATGGACCGCGAACCAGTCCATTGATTCATTCAGGAAATGAAGCAGTTGCTGGTTCGGACGTCACATGTCACGTGATTTGAAGCAGTTGCTGCTTCTGACGTCATATGTCACGTGATTTGAAGCAAGCTTCGAAGCACTGCTTCTATGGAATAGGAAGTCCAGGGTTGAAGCTTCGTTCGAAGCTTCAGTGTCTAACTGCCATCACTAGCTCTTAGTATTGACAATATTTGAAGCTTAACGGTTGCTTCCTCATTATATCATTTCCAAACACTCCAACAACTCATTCAATTTCATCTCACAGTCCATTTCCATTGTCCTATGACTCTCTGCGCGTGTCTATGCATCTGCATGCTTGTGCAAGGGATCCTTTTTGTCTTACTGCCCTGTGTTGTCTTGTCAGCGATGTTTTTAAATGCAGCACTTTAGACAGTAATGGTTGTTTTAAATGTTTTATAAATAAACATGATTTTCCTATCCCACCCACTGTCCTCTCTGTTTATCCTTGGCCTTCGCCTGTCATGTATTCTTTCTGCTTCTTTGTAGTCTAGGGACTGTCATCCATGCCCAACCAATCTGACAGACCTCAACAGCCCAGTAATCAATTGTAATATCTTTTTGTCAGGCTTGTATCTCACGACAGCATTATGTTTCATCCAAAATATGCATTTATTTGGTAAATATGTGACTTAGTTGTTTATTTGATTCAGTTATTTCTTTGGAAACTGTCAGGAATAACTTCACACTATAATTGCAGTGGAGTTGTTTGACGATTTATTTCCTCCTTTCCATTGAATTGATTTGTCTTTTAATAGTGGGACTTAATAAAGATAAAAGTGTCAATTTGAAGACATTGTTGTGTTCTCAGCAGAGTGCACACTGAAGTCATAGCAAATCATAAACAAGCACAAATATTAGAGATACCTCTCTCTTACCTGGTAGCTGGATTGACCCTAAAACTTAGTTACAAAACACTGTACATTATTTTTCCTTTTATTCCGTAAAAGAACCCACAACTGCGATGCAATGTTTTGTATTACATTTTTAAGTCTTTGAGCACTATTTTCATTTCAACGCAGGGAGCAGAACACAGTACCACATCGGCCAATTTATATTTTCCTTGGACTCTGAGATTATTTTCCTGGCTATGCTGCTTTGGTGTATTGGTAACGTGTGCCATACAGTAGTTGGCGCGGTAGAGCGTGTGGCAATGCCAGCTATGTTTTTTTCGGCTTTCAATTTAGGTTTTCCAACCGGCTGACAGGTGATCACACAGACATTTTTTTTCAGCAATGGAATTAATTCCCAAAAAAAGTTAGAAACAGAAGCCCAATACTGATTCCTGCCTCTGTAATCTGAACCAGTGTATAGCCTATACTGAAGAAAAAACCGCACAGGCCGGTTGAACTGGACTGGCGTGTTTATGTTGTCTGGCTATTTCTCTTGTCGAAAGAGACTACCAGTTGCAAAATGATGTAAAATACAACGTGTTGATTTTACAGATCAGCCTTGTGTGTTTAAGGGCAATTTTGAACAATAGATAAATCATTCAACATATGATTTAACAAGTTTAGACAAAAAAACAAATGTGTGAGGATGCAGGATGCAACTGCTGAATGTAAATTAGGCTGCTTATTCATAAGTTTCATTGTATCTACATGTGTAATTATTTTCATTTATGCTCTTTTATTCTACATCCTTTTTTCTATTACCTACCAATGTTAATGGGGGACTTCATGCAGCAAGTTACTTTAAATCCATTTAAGGTAAATAATAATTCTAAGAAAATTAATTCATGCATGTGTCTAGCACCGTGGACAGCGAATATTAAGAAACTCTTAACGGTTTACACATGCACTTTCTAAAAGTACTGTTTTGGGAATTGTGTGTACTGATGAATAACTTTTGTGAAAATGCTTAGTGAACACTCAAGTAGTGAATTCAATCATTATTGGGGGACAGGGCCATCCATGAAAGGTTTTTACTTATCAGCTCATATATTACTGTCAAGTTTAATTCTCTCTTTAAAAAACACATCACATTGTTGACTGAAACTGCTGTGTCCCTGATAACCATTCATCTATTATTGCATTTTCTTCTATCTCATGTTCAACAGGTTTTCTCTTGTTATAAATATAAACAATCTCTTCATTCTCTACTCCATTGTAAAACAAATCAAAACACTGTTAGACATCAGACTTTCACAACTCCCACACCTTATTCCTCAGTTCAGATGAAAGACACAGCCTACGCATAAGTCTAACCCCTCTCCTGTATTACATAAAGGATCATTAGTAAGTCCCCCTTTTTCTCAACATAAAACAGATAAGGAAAGTTCCGAAGGCAATTTTATTTTACTCCCACTATTAAATTATCAGTTTAAAGTGTTTCACATGCAGTAAGTGCAATGGACATCACAGGGGGTTGTCAGTATTTTGTTCATTATTCAACTTGGTAGTGTACAGTGTGTAGATGCTGTCTGGATAACTTCAGATAACTTGCCATAAATATGATTCAATTATTAATATAAAGTTGCTGTTGCTGTAACATACTGATCACTCTCATCTAAGTCAACTATGATTTGTATCATGTTCATTTTTAGGGTCTATTTAACAGTCTCAATATGTCAGGCAAAACAAGCGAAAGTGATATTATTTTCAACCTTGAACAAAGCGTTGCGGTACGAACACCTACTGTCAAGGTCCTCGTCTCAAATGTTTTTATTATCAACAGTGTTAGAAGAAGATTCTTTACACTTCAAATTCGAACATAATAGTGTCAAATATCTTCCAGATCCTGTTTGCCTCTGTCAACAGTCTTTTTATACGATTCGGAGGCTTTTCAAGTCTGACAGAAACTTACTCAAAACTAGTTACCACTGAGTTCACATATTTGACAAACCCACCGGCAGGTGACACATCCCTCATACACGAGACATAAAATCATTATCCTGCCAAGAAGCAGGTCAATGATCAAAAAACACTGTTAAGTGTTTGCTGAAAGGCAAAACAATTCAACAAAACAGAATGCCATTGGTTAATGAAAAATAAATGATGCCATTTGTAAGTCATGTAACATGCAGAGGGTTTTAAAATAATAATGTTATTGTTTAAATGTTCCCTATTCTACCACTCTATCTCTGTATGCAATTTACATAGTATACAAATACATAGGTTTATTTGTATTTCAAGAGAATAGCTGTTTAAACAATTTAAAACATGCTATTCATATCTAATGTAGGTTAAGTCTCTTGACAGGGTCAGGCGTCACTGTTCAATAGTTGAAATTTAAAAATATTCTATCGGAAAACAGTGTTGCTGTTTTATTTTAGTTTTTTTGTCATTGGACTGTTCCAACACATTCAACACATCTACATTCACAGTAAGTTAGCCAAGCTGTGCTATACTTGTAGTGTCTGTAACATATTTGTTAATGCATTTTATTTGCATATTTATTCACATAACACATTTGCATACGTCAATTAAACATCTTGCATAAATAGACCAAGCCATGAACCGTAGCGTGATGATCAAGAGTACTGGGCGATCATTTCTGATGCTTTAATTACAGCTTACATATATATATATATATACACGTAACATTAGTAATCCCTTTTGGTGTCAATTGCCTGTCTGTCACTTGCAAAGAAATGAAGGACTGTGTCTCAAGAAAATAGTGTTTGCATAATGTATAATTTCATGGCTGATTCCAATACAAATAAATTCCATTTAAAGTATAACTCCCCGGATTATGTTTTATCTCAGCATATTTACCTAATGATTGGTGTTTTTTTATTGAATATATCTTCTTAATTTTCACTGTCAATTAAAATGTTGTAAAATAAAATGATATGCCAAACATTAACCGTCAGTTATTTAATTAGCTGTCTCAGATATTTCTTCTTCTAATGACAAATTAAGAATGAAGTGGATTTTTTATTCCTAGCATTTTTCATCTATCCCAAAAACTGAAGCCTATACAGTGCCCAAAACGCAATTAGACTTTAAAAAATTGGGTCAGAGATTCGGATTTGTTCTGCTATTAGAATGTGATGTAGCCTCGAGTCTCTAGCCTCATACAGAGACGAGGAGCGGGCTACAGAGGTCTCACTTCTCGTTTACTCCACACCAACGGATTTTTTATGATTATCAATCTTGCCCGAAATAAAATCGAATCATTCCAGGAAATGTATTAGAATGCTGTGCAGCTTTCTCTGTTGCCACAACAAGGCCTAAAACATTTGTTTCCATATATGCAGTAGTGTTCCTCAAGACCTAAATTCACCTTAAATGTCAGGCAACTAAACTCATAGTTGCAGCTGACACGTCGGTCTGCAGTGTCTACACATGCTTTGTACTTATCGCCATCCATTAACTACTTTTACTGAAGAATTATAATCTTCCACTACATCCTGAATTTAAAAACATATTTTCCCTTTACGATTTTAACTATTTTGTATAGTTACATTTATTGTACATTATTACATTTATCACATCTATAGACCACAACTGTTGCTTCCATAGATAGGAACATGCAGAGACAGTCTACATTTAGTTTTCCATTCTTGTGAACTTCCTTTGTTCTACATTTGTACTCAAAGCAATGCTTTTTCCACTGCTGTACAAACAAGGCACGTGGTTGGGCATGTGCAGATCCATTCATTTGTGAAGACTCTGAGTCAGTAGGCCTACACAGAGTACATCTGCTAGGGTCTGTCTGAAATCATACACACTCTCAGTTTACTCACAGCACTTGTATGTCTGTGGTGCTGGCTGCTCCACCCTCAGCAGTCAAGCTGGCATCGACCTTGGGGCGATGCGCTTGATCTTGGCGCACGCCTCACCTCTTAATGATAAAATGAGAAAACTGGGTCGGAGATGTACATTCCCACCAGAAATAGTGGGAAGTTAACATCGTCAGCTGAGCACCAAGACTTCCAACTGGGAAATCATCTCTAAATAAATCAAATGAGTTTCACAAATAGGTGAGGAGCCTATGGGAGGCCCAGGTTTGCTCCTGGGAGAAATGAACACGTCTGGATGATTAACTGAGAAATGAATGACCTGCTCTTGGATCCACTAGAAACCTACTTGGGCAATCAAATGACTCTAAATTAAATGGTAAAGACTGATGTTGTTTTTCATAACTATTTATCATCTCTGCTCAAGCAGTTTTAGCCATTCCCTAAAGCAACATTTGAATTGATTTGCCTTAACCCACACCAACAGACTATACATGTTCCGATTTCACTGCCTTTCCATACGATGAGCAGAACATTTTATAAAAAACAACTTGAACACAATCGAATTGAACACAATGTCCACTGAGTGAACAAGTTGCCGTCATTTAAAATGTCTGCAATGGTGCTTTAAAGTTTGTAAAAGAGGATAGAGACAAAGAGAGATACCACGCAAGACCATGCAACAACAAGATAATGTGCCATCTGCCATGAGACGCAGTCATTTACAACTCACCAGAGTTGGGATCGGAGTTGCCGTCAGCTTCAGTCCTCTTATCGGGGGAGGCCTGCTCGTAGAAGTCGTCCTGCGCCTGCACCAGAGGGAGAGGTTGTGTGAGGAGGGAGCCACTGCCAACAGGCTCGTGGTCCCCCAGACCGCTGTCACTGCAGCTCTCCTGAGAGCCATCCGGCAGGTGAAACGTGACGCGCCGCTGCGACTAGAACCAAGAGCACAAAACAGAGCCTACGATGTTAGTGCTCTGCTCTGCACCCTCAAATCCTTCTCACACTATTATTTAACACGGAGCTGAGGGGCTCATGCATGCTGCTTCATACACTGATCAATACTGCAGTGTGAAATAAGCAGCCTAGAGAGATTGTTTGAACAATGTGAAATGTATTAAACATTTACGAGTACGGAAGTCATCGATGGATAGAAGGGGTTCATTTTGAGTTCCAAAAGAGGGATTGTTGAATACAAAAAGTCTATTTTGACTTGGGCCGCGTTATTGGTGGGAAGGGGAGTAAACACATGGTACATACAGTCACGTTTCACTGCACAATGACAACCAATAACAGTATGCACATTAAACACCACGCACTGTTACAACAATTCAGCATGGTGAAAAGTGCAATACTTTTGAGCTTTTTATATATGCATCGTGTAATTAACGTCAGGCATAATTAATCAAGGCCATACCATTTATTGTTATTGGTGGCAGCATATTATCATGTTTGTGAGGACTGCTGCAGGGACATTTATAGTCTGATAATTTAGTTTGTGTTGTCAGTTTGTTTGCATGTTGGCAAAGTCAAAGTGGCCTGCAGAGTTAACAGAAGTCGCCACTGGGGTCCACCTCTTTCCATATTCCACACTCTCACTGACGAGAGGAATCTCTTAAAGTGTTGATAGGGCAAGCTGTATAGCCCGTCTGTTGATATGCAAGCACACACACTCGCACGCACCCCCGCACACACACCATCCTTAAAGCCATCCTGATTGCATTTCCATTTGTTAATTCCGAGTGTCTTTTCCCCCTGCTCTAATGACATTTTCCTCAGGCTTTTTCATAAGTCCAGACACAAGCCTCAAGCTAACCTTTCGTGAGCACAGAGAGATTCCTGCCACATCCTTGGTGTTTGGTGATGACAGACAGAGACGGGTTTTACAGTAATTATTGGCAAAAGCAAAGGTCACCCAATCTGCAGTCTAATGCAAATGACCTCATTATATATCTTAGAACTGCTCCAAAAATGCAACATTCAATTAACCAAAAAAGAGGAAATAAAGGAGGACAGAGGGGAGAGGGGGTAGGAGGGAAGGGAGGGGGTGGTCTTGGTTCAGATTTAGATGCATGGTGTTGAATTTTTACAAGGTAGTTAATGATGATAATGCTGAAAGACAGAGAGACAGACAGACAGACAGACAGACAGACACACAGACACACAGACACACAGACACAGACAGACACACAGACACAGACAGACACACAGACAGACTGCAATCTGCATCTCTAGTTTTACAAAACCTGTCAGCTTTAACAACATTTGAGGAAGATGTCAATCTTCACATGCCCAGTAGTGTTGCAATGACAAACTCAGCTGACAAACGGTTGAATGAATCGACAGGAAATAATGTTTTATGAAATGTAGGGTCTGACAGCTTTTGTGAATTGTACTCAAGTAATTTATGAAAAAACAGTTTTAGTATTATAAATGATGTAGATTTGCATGCCCTTTAAAACAAATGATATGTTATTTTAAAGAAAAATTAATCCAATTTAATTCCTAAAATCAGGATTTGCAGTCTCCAAGGAAAACTGAAAGTGTAGAGTCAAGTACAATTATATGTAAAGGGCTTGTAAAACAGTAGGAATCTGGACAAATGTCACAGGTAGTAATTATAAAGAGGAAGACTATCGGATGTGGCATTTCAAATGAAGATGACATGATGTGAGGATAGAAACCTCTCTAACATGGTTCCCTCCTTTTTTTCTTTTTGTGAGCAAAAGTATTCCAAATTAAGTGCAACGCTACAGTTTTGACGGGAGCCATGGATTATCAGTTTATGTTAAACGTTTGACATGTTTTATCCGCAGTTAATTAACAGTAGCTTCATATGCGTTTCCTCCTGCTGACGCCAAAGAAGTTGGCCTTTGGAAAGCTAGTGATCTATTTTGTTGACTATCATGAAAGTGTGATATTGGCTGCTATTTATACAACCTTTTTCCAGAGTTTAGAAGACTACTGTAGATTTGTACATGCAAGTAGTAAGTCTTAGTATAGTAGGAGACCTAACATATACATGGATTATGGAAGGACATAAGTTATTAAACTGAGTAAGGTATAGGATTGACAGTGATGTATAATTCACCTCTGCACGTGTAAAGCTTTTCTAAAAAGGATCAGTACATGACAGTATCAATACATGCCCTTCAGTATAATACTAAGACATTCATGAGAATACTCTGATTAATACATGAAGTGAGTGAATACAAAAGGAAATGCAGTCGACAGTGGGAAAATAATTGATACTGCTTTAAGCCCTTGGAAAAGAACAGCAATCTTAATTCTCAATTAATCACAATATATGACCTGACAAACGTGATATAACAAAATGTTCTTCTCATATACATGACAAGTACGAGCAATAATTGAGGCAATAATATCCAAGTATATGTCATATTTTTAGATTTTTACTTCCACTAGAGAAAATAAAAAAGGGCTCATTATTGATTGGGTTAAGGGTTTCGGGCTGTGCTGTCAAACACTGCAGGACTGGTGGGACTCGAAAATGAAATCTTGCTCAGTGCCCTGTCAGACTTTATTATAGCGCCTGGGTCAGCAAAGCTTTTTGCAAGAATATACTCTACTATACATATAAGCCAACATGATTCAAATGTATTTGATAAATACAAACTGAATTGTTCCAAGCTAAATAATCTATGGTTTGACAATTAAAATGTCCTGGAATACTAAATAAAAATGTTCAGTTTTAAATAACATCTGCTGTCGTCCTTTGTTCTTTGTGTGCTGTCTGAATGCACATGTGTTGTTTTGTGGGTTTAGGCATGTTTGAAGGTATTTTAATTTCTCTGTTGCTGACAGTCACTTGTAGGAACATTAGCATAAGACCGGCTTAAACTATCCCTGCTGCCAGTTTACAAGATATTATGGATTAGCGCGCCTGCTAACCCTTATTATCCGCTTGTTTTTATAATTTGCCTGACCAAACACACTCACTTTAACAAACACAAAGCAAATAAAAGCACTTCGGTGCTGGAAGGTTTAAATTCCAGCAAGCCGGCAAATTATCCAGAAAGCATTTGCCATTGGGTCCAGAACAGAAACAATATGAAGCAAACTTTAGAATATAAAATCTGACAGGGGAGAGTAAATGTCAAATATTGTAGGGCTTTGCTTTACAACAGCTCCATACAAATACAATTGCTCTAAACACTGTTTGAGTATAAGTAATAATTAGTGGAAAGGTAAAACGTAATATTACAATTTATTTCAACTAGTCATATTGATCTAGGCTCACATGCCATTTTAAGGACTAACCAATAACTTATTCAAACTCATTTTTGATAGTGTTTACTATCTGCAAAAAATGTAACCCTATGGCAAAATAAACTAATACATGAAGCATCAAGTGACATATTGCACTTTATACAATCTGCCTGTTTAGATGTTCACTGCGTATTTTGAAGTGTTTCAGCAAAGCACTGTGCTGTAGCACTTCAGGTCAACCTCTTTGTGGAAAATCACAATCAGTAGGTGAAATAAATAGAATCACTGCACAGTACAGACACAATCCCATAGAACACGAAACTGATATGACTTTGGTTTTATGTGACAGAAAACAAATAGGTATAGGGCTTATGACTGCACAAACTCTTTCTCGGATTCCCTGTCTTTCTCCTCGTGAGTGTGACCATATGGAGCACAGTGTGCAAGTCAAAAACAACGTATTGTGTTGTGTTGCTTCCCACATGAACTCAATATAACAAAAATATTTCTATCAGGCAGACATTTAATGAGAGGAAGTACACACTGAGCAGACGTGCACAGAAACAAACAGACAGACCCACACACAAACACTTACACACAAATAATGCAACCCCCTCACCTCCACAAATAATCTTATCTAACAGCAGTCTGACACCTGCGGTGAGAGAACACTTCCCACGAGTCCGTTCTCACAATCAGACCACTGAGGGAGATCAGTCAACCAAGAAAACAAAACTCACAAAAAGATATCTCTCTCTTTCTCCCTCTGACGCTTTCTCTTTCCCTTAGAGACCAAAGGTGCTGTGCCATCTGCTGGCCACCTTGGAAAATACATTCTTTTTTTTATAAAAGGCTACAAACGTGATTGTTTGGTCATGATGATCATTTGTTCTTTCTCTCCATTGTCTCGATGTCTTGCACCTTTCACTGCTATTGCTCTACTTTAATACTTGTGTTAGTCGATGCTGTTAACCCTTAAATAGAATAACTCATGTCCTTTGCTTGATCTTTTATTACGTTTTTGAGAAAGCACATTTTAGTGTCGTACTCTATTCCCCTCAGTGTTCATCCACAACCCTGACAAGCTGTAGCATTCCACAAAACATCAAATCAATTGACACATTAGCAGATGATAGATACTGTCTCCTGCCAACATAACATTATGATATCCTTTGGGATAGAACACATCACAATCTCAGTCAGGCAAGGCTCTATTTTGATGACATAAACACAGTCGAAAACTTCTTAAAAAAGATGAAAGAAGCAGTTCCCAAACTTGTTTCTGTGAGCAACACTTAAATAAAGAGTGACAAATAAATCTCCCCCGTCTTTGATTCTGACTCTAATATTGAAGTAGTCTACTCCTGCTGCCTCTCCCGAGTCTAAGTCTGCTGCCTTCTGCTTTTCATCATTAAATCATAGCTAGACTCTTTTGAGAAACATCTGCATTCTGCCACATCCTCAATGAAGCTCCATCAGTCACTCCCTGGCGCTGTGGTTCACCAGAAACACACACACACACACACACACACACACACACACACACACACACACACACACACACACACACACACACACACACACACACACACACACACACACACACATACACACACAAAGACAAAGATACATACATCTAAGTCCCATCTGACCCATTTCCCAAATTGCAAGCTTTGAAGAGTGGACATGTAGTTTGTCTGTGTTTGTTTGTGTTTGGTTCATGTCTACCAGCCGTGTGCGTTGTGCTAGTCATTTACAGAACACTTGCTTAGCATGTGATTATCAACACGGTCCATCATTTTGACTCTTTCTGGGCTAGAAGATATTGCGCAGATTTATGGATGCAGTATACAGCATGCATGCTTATTTATTTATCCTTCAACCATTTATTGTCTAACCCACATAGAAGGCACAGAGACATGTATTCTCATCAAAAAAACATAACACAGCGTGTAGTCATACATTATGTTCGTCACCAGACTCACCTATCATCTTTCACAGATGACGTGGTGTGACACGTGCTGACAAATTCCCACTTGTCCAATTTGTGTTCTCTTCATCTGTCTACGCCCCTTTAATTAAATCTCATCCTACTTTCATACATGAGCGTGAGCCCCAGTACCCACTGCTTTTTGCTTGATAAATGGAATTTGTGCCAATTTTGTGTGCTAGTCATGTAATTAAATGACAAAGGAAAATACGAGACACAGTCAAATAAAAGTGCAATTTCTTCTAAGATGTATTCATAAAAAAAGACAAGAGCCTCATTAAAAATAATTTGCTGTTGCATTTCTGACCAAAACGTGAGTCAGACCAGATTGCACTGCCCCTTAGCGCCACTTCTGCTCTCCAGATGCTCAGTCCTTTAATATCCCTACAGTACATTGCTACATTTGTTTGTCGTCCATTGGATGTGTTAGTGGAGCGCTGAGACAGCAGGCAGTCAAACCAAAACAATGTCCTGAAAGATACTAAAATGATCTGTAGAGCTGAGGGTAACTGCAGAGTCGGGTGATAACTATTTACGGGTTAGCCACTTCAAAGGAGAAAATGATTTCAATTTTTAAGACATTGTAAATTGACATCTGTAATTCCTTACAGCAAATGCATTTTAATACAGGTCAACTATATTTCCATAAGTGGGGGAAAGAAGTTGCCTTGGCAAACTGCACTGAAAAAATAAAATACAACAAAAAAAGAGAAATGTTTGTATGAGCTAAAACACAAACACAGAAACGCACTGTGTGTGTCTCAGATGACTCAACTGGTCACATGGTTTCAACAAAGAAGAATAAAGAAGACTGTCAACAACAGCCATTAATAGTTTCCAAAATGGGGTTGATTCAAATCTCATAGATTATAACTTGAAAGTTATGCAAGAATATTATTAAACATTGTGTACTGGCAGAAGATTGCTGAAATCTAAGATTTATTTTAAGAGCTTATGATTCCAGCATGATTATTTGAGCTTTTGTCGCCTGATAAAATTGCATTATTGAAAGGCCACAAAGCTTTAAGGAACAAACCTTCTAGGATTATCTCTGTTGACTTCAGAGTAGTTCTTATAGTATCTCGAGTCAGGCTTGAACTGCAGCTTGCATGCTTGGTGATGGTTGAGTTAACCTAGTCTGACACCACAGGCTGCCTACAGCTGGAAACATGAAATAAATATATAACTTGTACCTACAGTAGTTAAACAAACAGATGGGAACATCTTCCCAACTACTGGTTTTCTCCACAGTGGGTAAATGTGTCTCTTTAAAAAAAAAAAATATTTAGAAATGGGATCAGAAATCCCTAAACTATCAGAAAACAGTCGATCTCAGAGGGATGAAATTGCATGTATGATTGATGGCTTCTAACAGCACATGGGGCTACATCTGGACATGCACTAACCTATCTTTTTTTCGTCTCCACCCTGCAGTGAACTCTTATCTTCTCTGATGGAATCCACGCCCCCTTCTCTACATCTTCCTTCGTGCTTCGTCCTAACTGTAGATGCTGTTAAATTACCTGACTTTGCTGAGTGAGAACTCTGAGACAGGAGTAGTCCAACCAGCTCCCCAGAGCTGAAGAAACCTGTGCAACTGCCACAGAGCATTAGCTACAATCTTAACCACTACTGACTCACTCATCGGTTCTTGCCTGCACCGACATCCACAGCCATAAAATGAGACACAGGAATTATTCTCCATGGGTGTCTCTGGCATCAGGATGAAGGATTTGACACTCAGAGACAGTTAACTACAGAGCACAGCAGACTAGGCCCTGAGCACTGAATGGGGAAGCTTGATGTGTTTATGAGTTACAGTCCATGTGATCTTGGTGCTGCACTAAGCTGTAGACAGTGTACTCTGAAGTCACTGTTTTGTGGCTCTATGGGGGATGTTGGAATATGTTGTACTCACTACAAATGCTTGTGATATTGTGAGATAAACATTTGTGTCATACAACTGAATGAGAAGCATTACAAGATAATACAACTAAAATAAAACACATTGCTGACTTAAGTCCACCTGTTTATTTGTACTCCAATGCAAAACCAAAGCATAATCACAGTGTAATCTGCGATTGATATAACCTACAATCCTATTAGCTGCTATTAAATTATATTTGTGATTTCATTACACCATTTGCAGAAGCACACATTTGTTTAGTTTGATCCATGTTTATCCTGTGGAAATCATGGCTATTTACACAGCCATGATTATTCAGCTTTGAGAGATCCAATGTAAATCGATGCAGCAGGGAAGTCTGGTTGACTTTGACAACTGATTGTCTAGTAAAGTTCATGATTTTTTTTAAGAATTGTGAGATTGTTTATGAGGGTTTCTAGAACAGACAACAAAACATATATATATTTTGTGTATCTTATTATTGAAAAAAGCTGAAGGATTACTCAAAACCATTGTCAGACACAAAGCAAGTCCAGTCTATATACTGGATATAATGTCCATAAAACTGAGCTGAACTCAAATTGGGGGCTTGAAAGAACAATGATACACATTCCATTTCTGAATACTGTAAATAAACAATAAATACATCCATACATGCATACATTCCTTGACCGAATGTGTCTGTATTGTCACAAAACAAAGCACAATGTGAGTGGGGAATAATCTCTACTAAATTCCGACCAACGTATTTATTAAACTTTATATCTAAAAAAGAAAGTAGTTTCTACTTATTATTATATCTCCTGGCACTTCACTTTATCGTTTCTTATCCCTGGATTTTATTTACCCATCTGTTAAAGGAAATAAGGTATGATAAGAGTGTTATCTAATACATTTAGATTAAGAATTATGCAATTAATCCACGTGTATATTTGCAAGCATCTACATTATCACAATCTCTTTTTAAAAGCTGAATCCAACTGTGTGGAAAATTAGTGATGTGCTTTAAAGTGCTAAAACCTAATGACATGGGCAACATCTGATTGGTCTTACACTGCATCTTAAAAGGTAATCTGTATGCATAGTAGCTGCTGTTTAAAGACAATGAAACAATAAAAGGCACTGTACAGCAATATCTTTCACAACTCTAACCAGCGTTTTTTAAATGATGCCCTGAAATGAGATTGAAATGCTTTATTGAATTGTAGGCCACACTAAAAATAAAGTTACACCATTACAAAATCTAATTGTCAATTAAACAGTAAAAAGAGGAGAACATGTTGCATATCCCCTTGTGCTTTATCACTTGACAAGGCAACAGGTATTCTCTTACGAAAGCAGCAGATGTTCACGACAATTGGAGATGGGGAAAAAAAAAAGTGATAACAGAAGTGATGTCTGATGCTCAATCACTGTGGCAATGTGCTGACATTGCCATCAAACATAGCATATTGATTCCCTTCACTCACTGTATATATACCAGCCATCATGGATTTACATGAGTTCTATGGTATTGTACATCTTTAAGATCTGCACATGCACTCGCATAATTGCATACATTCAGATGAACGGTAGACTAACAAACAATCATGCCACAATGCAAACTATTGAATGCCTTGTAAATTATAGTATATGTTAAAAATAACCGGTGTGACTCGTATTCCGCACACACTGTTGTTCATAAACTGTATATAGTACTTTCAAAATGTAAGTGGACAATTATGTACCGACGAGTGAAATATTCGACTCTAATTTTATATACATTTACATAAAATGTTTGTGGTACTGCGCTTGAACCTATAAGTAAGTACACTCTTGGTGTGTTTAATGTATGCAAGAACAGGATATGACAAAGGATGTGGTATGAGTGGGTGTTCAGAACTGGGCATAATTAGTGAGTAGGTTAGCATTATTAATTGAATGACTGTACAATAAAATGTGTGGGCTTGACGCTTGTGCCGGGTTTAAATATAATACTACAGTGGTTTTTATTCTGGCTTTAGGAAAAGACTGCCAAAGGAATGAATGCCTTGATACCCTGTCAAGCTTCAAGTATAAACACATATTGCACCCTTGGATAAAATGCGTTATTGACACATGTTCTACTTTAAATGCAGGTAGAGGAAAACAAAAAACTGTACATGACTGGTTGCATGACTGTTTTTTCATTACAAGCATCAGGACATTTAAAAGCAAACTTGTTCTAAAAGAACAGTCACAATGAAGGGGGAACTCTAGATTTAATAATTAAATGTATGGTCAAAGATCTTACAAACAATTATTTCTGATGCAACTAATCATCTGGAAAATAAGAATCACCCAGACATTTTCCCATTTGTTTTGTTGCCAAGCAGCCAGCAATTTCCCTCCAACGGTTTCTAGTGAAAGCAAGGCGCCAGCGTAATGCATAGTGGGGGATAGGGTGTCGCAGTGCATAATTTGTTTTTGTTTGTATGTTATCGCCTGCCTGTTTGCATTTTGGGAGACTGGGGCAGAAAAGGAACACTTCTCTCTCTGTGTTTTTGGTTGTTTTCGGTGATGGAAAACCATTCAACCCAAATGTAGACCCAAAGAAGCATTATATGTTTATGTACGTCAGCAGGGTGGCGATTTTCAGGATTGTTGTGTTTCTAGAAATAAAGTATTTTATTTTGACCTTTATTGTAAACATGCAGCTAGATTGAGACTCGATCTGCATGGTAAACAGAGGGAGAAAAAACACATGATAACACGAGGAACTATGAGATTCAAAAGGTACTGAATATAAAAGACCAGAAGACACCATTTATTTTGAAGGGGTCAATACATTTTCTGTTTCGTGAGTTTGACAGCTCCCATAAATATATTTTGTTGTATTTTCCTTGGGCATAACACAGCATTACAATATATCTTTACTGAAGATCAATTTGATACAACAATGGCGCTGACTAAACTAAACTGAATGTGTGGAAGTATAAGGATATATTTTAAACTAATAAATACTTATACTACTATAGTATGTACTTATATACTGTATTTTTGTAATTCAATAAAAAATAACTGTCTCACTGGCTCTGAATAAATGCAGTAGAAGTAAATCAGCAGCAATAATGAACAGTGTAGTGTAATCTTATTATCGCTAATCTCAGCTGTTTCAAAACATATAATGTCTAAGTATGGATTGCATTAATGGGATAAAAACGTTTGGTGTATCCGACATTCCCATGACCATAATTTATACACATTAATGTCTTATGTTCTATCTTGTAGCTGTATGTAGAATAACTCTATAAGCCCATGATCTTCACCTGACACACAACTTTGCTGCCGAGTCCGACACAGGGAGAGTCCCTGAGAAATTGTTTTATCCATGTCCAACTCGGAGACAAGCAAGCCACGCTAAGCTGATAACAGTGCTTTCTCAGTTGAGTTCTTTAATTTCATGACACCAGAAATTGCAGTCAGGTCCCACCTCGACATGTCTAAAAACCTTTTAGCTATACATATCCGTGAGCCTCACTATTTTCTGCAGGACAGGCCTCTCGGTTGACATCACTGGTTCTGTCATTAAACTGTGATGTTGGCATCCTGTTTTGACAGTTGCCTTTAAATATACATAATTTTCCATGCTGCAGGCATTCTTAACATCTCCTGAAGAGCAATATGGTGTCTTTTGTCAGCTCAACTGAAGCATTCCCCACTTTTTCCGGCTGAGCTGCACAGGAGGGCCCCCTTAACATTTTTACAGTTGCAGCAATGTCGGATTCTTCCTATGTTCCAGGAAAATATAGACAACTCTTCGAAAGCCTCAACAAAACAGATCTGTAACTGTAGTGTCTCAATAACTCAATCCTCTCACACAACATTGCCCACGACACTGGTGTTCCTCAGAATCACTCATGGAAGGAATAAAGCATGCACTGCATCCTAACTATCAGCCCCAAACTCACTTTGATCCTCCTGCCTGTGTTCCATCTTTCCATTTTGTTTTCGTCTTTGGTCAGTTTTCTCTTTCTCTTTGCACTTCTTTTGTGACCCGCTCAGCCACAGCTTCTGTAGTCTAACTACTTCGACCAACAGCCCGAGGCAGGATGCCCTGATCTCCCACAGCGGGAGAAAGACTTGTGCAGATGGATTGATGTACTCCACTCCTGATCTTCTATCGCCATCATCCTGAATGGCATACTAATCTCTATTCCTTTTTTTTTTAGGTTTCAGGTTATCTTCAGTCAAAAATCCACCTTTGATTGATTTAATTGTAATCTTTTAAAATGAGTCATAGAAGGTGGCTTGCTTGATTAAGGCTTTGATGGTGGAAGTCATATGTGATAGTTACAGTGTGGGTTAGACAAGCCAGCAAGGACAAACGCAGAATTTCAGTAAAATGCAGTGTCAGTGAAGCTTTGTGAACGAGAATGACAGATCATTGGAGTTCAGCCTTGCTCCATCTCTGTCGCCGTCAACCAAACAGCCTACGGCCCGTTTTCGCCGGTGGTCAACATGTCAGATAAACAGGAAATGATTGTCTCCCTGGAAGGTTATTCATTACCAAAATAAATATTTGAATACATGCCAAACGGTTCCCTACTAAAAAACATTTAATAAAAAGTATATATATATATTTTAAAAGATTGTTTAACACTAACTAAATCTTCCCATTACTTTTTGGATTATAAAATAATAGTCAATATTTGTTTCTTGGAAAAAGATTGTAGTTTAACAAACTATCAATAAGACTTTGATCTTTTAATAATTACAAGTTACAATGTGCACAGATAAAAATACATTTTAGTGTAGATATTCTTCAAGCTTAGTTTATTATGTTTCTTCAGGTTTAGTATTATTACGCGACAGGATGTAGTCTATGTCTAGGTATTTTTCCCTCTATTAGGACAGGTCTAGAGAAAACAATACCTTACACACTGGAGTACCACCTTAAAAAAAGTACTGCCAATATTAAAGGTTAAAATGAAGTTATCTAGAAAACCTAAACATGGTATACTTGCAATGTATCCAAACTGTGGACCTTCCCAGGACCAACATCTTAAAATAGCTTGGTTTCCCCCATTGCAACTGAAATAACCGGCCTAGTTAATTAATATTCCCCAATTTCGAAAGTTGTAATGGAACAGGTATAATATCCGATCTCAGGCAAGGCAGCATCAAGCACTTATCCCTAAAAGTCAGAAATTAGATCGCTAGCATGGCAGAAAAAAAATCATCTTTTGTGTTAGAGTTTGAAAATACATCAAATTCATACATTTAACTGTGTTACAAATTAAAGGGACCCATTTAAAAACATATCACTTAATGCTTAAAAATCCCACAATCAGAGCAAGTCAGATGCAACATTTCTGGTTAAGGCTGCAGGCTTGTCATGCACCCCCTATAATATGAAGGTGTCATTGAAGTAATATTTTCAGTTTGGCACAGATATGTGCTTTCCAAGTCATGGATATACACTCAAAATAATAAAAAATATCCTAGAGCAACAACTTATTACGCATCCATCTAGTAATAAAACCCCTAGAGAGAGAACAACAAGGATGTCTGCCAGTTACATAAGCTGTATCACAATCTCAGCTGTTTTTATAAATATGGGTACCTCTTCCACATCCATATTAAAGAATACTAAATGGCATACACTCAGAAGAACAACTGGTATATAAGTGTTTGTAAATTTGAATGAGCACCCATGGGACTGTCTTACAACCCCCAAAATACTATTCAAACTGGGACATCGATATAAAAAAGTGATATGTATTCTCACCATAACCTGTTAACAATTTAAGATAGAGCAGCAATGGGAAAAAGACAATATTGGTGTGAGAAAAATGGGGATGACAGACAGGACCAGGAGACAAAAAGAAGCATAAGATGAAAGTCACAATATTAGTTTAAAGGGACAGCTGCAATATTCAAACAATCATTCACAAGTGCTGACTTCAACGGCTCACTGGCAGCGTGTAAACAAACGTAATGTCTGCAGACTGTACAACCATGAATCTCATAACCAGCCTTGGCACCGAGCCTTTTCTCACCCTCAACCACAAGTCCAGTGGCTTATCAGATAAACGATTATTGACTGCTTTGCAAGCCCTCAATACCATCAGCGCAGTTTTACATATGGTAAGCCCAGCAACTTCATCATAGTAAGCCAGTAGAGGCAGGAAGCTGTGAGGCTAGAGATACACCAGGTTCTACAATGAGAATAAAAGAGTCTGGAGTGGCATTTTTTGAAGAGCTGTGGAGTTCTTAAATTTGGATGTGGGTTACTGGAGATTATCGTAGATGTTAATTATTTGACTGCGGAAAGGGTACGAATTGAACTCATTGTATGTAGACTCCTGGAAATGTCTTTTAAGCCTCTTTGAAGGTAAAAGAAAGGGCAAAGCATTCTTGTCTCAACAGTGAACTGCTACAAAACAAAAGCTCACGTAACATGGATGTGTGATGGTGCAATATATTGGTATATAAAATAGTGCCTCAGGTCTCGCAGCTGAGCCAAAACAACTTAATGGATTAATTGGGAACCAACAAAGATAATTAAGCCTTTGGGGTTGTATGATCCCACCCCTCGTCAAATGTTTCCTCAGAACTGTGATCTAGTGTGTTCCTGCTGTGTAATCGAGATAATTAGCAAGAATGTTGTGTCACTGTCTAAAGATTAGCAAAAGGGAAAGGCCAAACAAGGCTCATTAAATTGTGGTTCTAACCTTGATAGGATTTATTTTATGTTGTTTTCATTAACGTATTGGTGTCTTTAGAGAGGCGAGGGATACAACGATTTTACTTTTTCATCTTGTGACAAGCATTGTTCTCTTCAATGATACCCTGGACAGAAACGACAGTTAAAGGAATTGGTCCAGCCTTTAACTTGGCAGCCATTAACCCGTGTCTGCATAAACACACTGTAACCACATTTTGTTCAGATCATATGAGAACAATGCACACTACTGTCATATATTTGTTTCCCCTGAGGAAAAATGACTATGGATAGCTAGCTGTTAGCTGAGACTCACTGAGCCAGTGCTTCAGTTGTTTACTGTGCTCTTATTATTGGATGCCAAGGTGTCCTTCTGTGAGGCTGACAGGCACTGAGTAGTAGGCCAAATTGATTGGTCTGCTCCTGCCCACCAAAAGGACCTGAACTCAATTTGCTTGTGATGGCTTCAATTTCCTGGCTGGACAAAATCCCCCCCACTCCTCTCTCTTGCTCGCGCTCTCTCAGCATCCCTTCCTCGCTCAAGAGCTGTCATTTAATTTCATCACTCAACAGGGGAGGTTCATGCCCTGTCACATTTGTCTGTCTTCCGTCCCCCGCTCTGTTCTTGTGAACCTTACCAAGAGCTACAGAAAAGGATAATTTGTTTTTTAAGACATTGGTCGTTTTTGCATTTCCTGGAATAGTATCACGCGTAGTTTTTGGTTTGCCTGGTGACAGCCAAACCAAAGCTTGGTTTACAACATTTTCTTAAAAAAAAGCATGTTCCTCTTTCAACATCCAGTTGAGAGATACAAGTGGGTCAATACTGAGATAAGATAATTTTTTTAGTGTCGAAAGATGAAAGCAAAGACGTAATCTACAAACTATGTCCACATACAAATGCTGCCTTTTCCTTCATTTTGTTGTGGTGTGTAGAATAACTATGAGTTTGTGGTGGACAGATACTTTGAATGTATCCCCATGTCATTACTCCTGCCAGTATTCAGCAGGCTATTCAAGGGAAGGTCATCAAAGGTTGGACTAATTTATGGTTTGCTTTACAAAGCTTATTTTCATCCACAACATTTCTCAGGAGCAGAGACCCAATTTGCTTCTCCCACCATACTGTAGCAACATCTTGTCAACTCATTTCACATGCACGTAATGCCCACACGGTCAACAGCTGATTAGAAAGAAAACAGATCTAACGCTCGAGTCAAGCGTAGAGGTCTTTGAAGTGATTACATTCCATGTTTTGGCCTGCTTTTGTTGTCTTAAGATAAACATGTGCCACTCAGCATACACCAGCTTATGTCAAGATGAAAGATTTTACAAGCCAATATCAGAAACCCACAGATTGTACAGTGGGTATTAGCTGGCCGCAGAAATGTGCTACAACTGCAAAGATCTTGCTCTGATTTCAGATACTGCGGATGGGGGGGTCAACCTCTCAGCACTTTTAGATGATCTAGATGTCAGGCAGGAGATTAAAGGCTGGCAGAATGTGAGGTCCTAAAGATAGCTAATCACATACTGTCCAACGTAACAAGAAAAATATCCCAAACTGATACTTTGCTTTATTAATCTGCACTCATATGTTCAACTTGTCACCTTCTAACACAAGCTTTTCTAAATCCTTATAGTCATAAATGTGCATGCACAAACACACATACATTTCTATCAGGAATCAAAAAGGATAACAGGGATATACAAAAGGCTCCTAACAACCTCTCTATCATTTTCTCTTGCTTTTCCTCCTCTTTGTCTCAGAGGAAATGCTCTCTTCTGGGTGTATTTACCAGCGGTCTTACAAGCTTTTACCTCCAGGAAACAAGAGGCTGATCTGGCTCATATTTTACAATGATTCATCTCGCTTAGTATCAACCACGAGGCATAAATGCGATACAACCAAATTAAGGCCGCTCAGCCAGACAAACAAGCTGGGGAATTTCAAGCCGATGACTGTTTTTTTTTCTTCTTTTGGCTTGGTGAGCCACTGAAATGTATTGCTATATTAAGATGGATTTCTTAAAGCTGTTTTTCATGTTGGAGCTGTAGTTTCCCTTCTTTCATTTTTGTTTGATTTAAAACGCAGCACAATTGAGATACTGCACACTGATATATTGACTGCATATTTGCTGCATATGCCATCACAGTAGCTCTTAAACCAAAGTGTAGCTATAGTATTTTTGTATAATCAAATCAGGCTTACATTGTCCAATAACTGAGAAAATATTTTTACACATATTGTACCAAGTCAATAAAACACGTATGCCTCTAAACAGCATCACTTACCATTGTAATTATTATTTAAAAACATAGAATGATCCATATATTGGACTTATATTATATTCATAAGCAGCCTTACATCCTTTGAGCTGTTTGATCAGTTAAAGCAAAGATGACTGCTGCAGAGAGTGTGTTTAGTCTGCGTAGACATTGTATGCCCTGCCATGGCTGGCAGTGTCTGTTCTGGCTCTCTTCAAGTGAATCAAAAAGCCCCAGAGGGACAAAGCCAGAAGCTTATCCATTGTGTATGGGGGAACAACGGAGAGAGCACCCTGTGAGTGCAATGAAGGGGGAGAGCAAGCTGGACACTGACAGGTCTACTAAGCTCCAGGGAAATTACACATATACATGCTAAGAAATTGGACTGAAACACAGAAGAATCTTCTGTACTCAGATTCTCCATTTTCATCTGTTCCACATGGTGAAACTGTAATGTCCATTATCTTATCGATCCCATCATCAGCCACAGAGAAAGATACAGCAGGATTTTTTTTATGACTGAGAGATTAGGTGGGGTATTCCCTGTTCTGTAACAATGCTTCATTATTTATTTTTTATGAAATAATTAAGTAAACCCAGATCTTAAAGGGCAACATTTTTGTACTGCAGTTCAAGATAATTCCAAAGGTTGTATAAATGAGTGATTGCCGCTTGCAGATACATTTAAAAAAAATTGAAATGATCAAAGTAACATTGGAGATGAAAGATGTAAACCACCTGTAGTATTTATATCATAACCACAATTTCCTTTGTCACAGATGTTTTACATTTTTAGACTTCAATGGATTTAGGAATTTGGTAGCACTCAGCAACATTAAGTATGCCATAAAAGAGATTTAAAGAGGGTATGTTATTCACAAATCTTGATTTATATTACAAACTTGGACTTGGGTTGGAGTAGTCAAAATATGTGCTTTAAAATTAGGCACTAGTTCTAGATCATTAAATTGATTATGATTATAGCTTATAACAATATTTGCATTACAGAATTGCCAATCCAGGTTGGTGTTCATGAAGAACAACAGTGACACCAGTATATACTGTATGTAGGTAAAAAAGCTGGTATGTCTGCTTGATAGGTTTGTTACTTTTACGTTATATCTGAATAGTTCTTCCACCACTTGTCAATAAAAGAGTCAGCAAAAGTTGCAAGCACGTTTTATGAAGCAAGCAAGCAAAAAGGAAATCCATGTTCAGAAGAGTTCAGATGACTTTCTCCGGAAACAGAATAGGATTGTGTGAAGCTCTGTCTCTCTATAGCACCAAGCCAGCTTCCTGCTCTGTGTTTGAAGGGTAGTGATGTGTATAATACTTCTCATCATGGCAGGTTCAGTGTTAGATAGAAACGACTAAGGTAAAGGAAAATAAAAAGTAAAAGTGCTTGGTAGCAGAAGGGGGCTTTCAGTTCAGAAAGATGGTCTGACATTGAGAAGGAAAGGGCAAACAAGGTTTGTGTGCAGGTCAGAGAGTAAAAGGAAAGAGCCCCATAAAAAAGAGAGGTCACACCATCATAGGATGACATGCTATGATCTTGAAATGAGTCAAGGTAAAGACGTATATCTATCTTTCCTTCGTTCCATCCATTCATCTGTCCATCAACATATACATCTAACTTTGTATCCATCCATCCATCTTTCCATCTATCCGACCGACCGACCGACCGACCGACCGACCGACCGACCGACCTACCGACCGACCGACCGACCTACCTACCTACCTACCTACCTACCTACCTACCTACCTACCTACCTACCTACCTACCTACCTACCTACCTACCTACCTACCTACCTACCTACCTACCTACCTACCTACCTACCTACATACCTACCTACCTACCTACCTACCTACCTACCTACCTACCTACCTACCTACCTACCTACCTACCTACCTACTTACCTATGCATGGATATATACTGCGTGCTGTATATTGATTTAGTGTCTTGGAGCTATTGTAAAGCAGCCAGTCAAATTGCATTCTAAAACAAGATGGATTGTAGTGCTCACAAAGCTGTGCCAAGCAGATAAATCAATTAAAGTGACCTGATCTGACAAGTAGCCACATCCTCAAACAGGCTTAATATGAGAACACACATTCATGAGAGTCATGCCTATCTCTATCTCACAATGGGGCCATGTTTCCATAAACTCTGATTAAAAGGCAGGTTGACAATGGTTCAAAAGAACAAACAAGCCGACCTTTAATTTCATGTGGGCAAATAGATGATAAAATCTATTCTTTGTCTTATATGGATGGATATTTTTCATCATAATTTGAATCAAAAGGCAGTCAGATTCATGACCTGCAAGTCATTCTGATAGCATTTAAAAATAGAATAAAAGAGAACTCATCCTATTGAGGGTTTAAATCCAATCAAGAATCTCAAATATTCGGGACGGTTACAACATATAACACTCATCTATCTATGCATGCATCCATCCCTCCATCTATCCATCCACACGGACATGCACACCATCAGCCATGAATATAGTAAAACCTTCTTTCATGTCAAGCCCATGCATTTGTCTGTCATCTGAGCATCATCAGTGTCACTGCCACACCTCAGGCCATAGACGGCTTGTCATCTCCCCCCTAAAGGTTGTTTCACTGTTAAGCTGTGTAGATCTCGAATAAATAACTGAGACCTCTACTATGACTCAAAAACATATTTGCAAAAATGGCTTTACATGTGCAGAAGATACAACCTATGGAAATCATAACTTAACGTTCTTTAGATATACATTATATTTTAGGCTCAGTCAGTATACAGTTTCTTTCCCAGAGCAATCATTGCAATGTAGTAGCTCTTCGCTTCGTTGCATGTGTATAATGACAATAAAGTATTCTATTATTTTAATACGTCTTGAGCAGAGAAACAATTATTGTAACCCATCAACAGCTACTCCTCAATTTACATTCTGGTTTGTTTATTATGAAATGACAGCCACATACAGCACTTTTAAAGATGATTGCACTCACAAAAAGGCAACCCTTTTCATTCACCATAGTTTATATTGTAAAACAATTGCTTCAATGCCTTTTGTTTATGTCCTAAATAGATGCCTGCATTTTCAAGACAATGTAATACTATATATGGATTGTGTGAGTACATACGGTGCTGATACTCCTTTGTTGTACAGTATCTGTACAATGTGTGTTATGAAATCCAAAATATGTTTGAAAAGGTTCACTTATCAATAGAGATCTAACATGAATTTTCTCCATGAAAAGGCAAAGACTGACGATTTTGATACTAAAACCAATAATCAAAGATTCAGGAACGACCTCTAACCAAATCCTTTTTGGAGCTGAGGACAAAGTAATTCCTTAGCGGCATAGAGGACAGCCCAGAGGATTTTTGTGCTTTACTCATCAGTGGTTTTCATCTTAAGGGTCACTTTCTAACCATCAATCATCTCAATGATCCAGCCTCCAAAAAGTCCTGCTAATCACAAGATCTAGTAAAAACACATCAAACGGATTTTTAGAAAAGCTGTCTTCAAGGCATGGCTCTTTCAAACGTTATTACCACTGAAGATACAAATGGATTTACATTGCACCTTAACATCACTCTACATCACTGAACACTTACCCAAGGTGATCACAATCCAAAGCGAAATTGAAACGGCTAATTAATGCGCATCCAGAGAGGTCTCAGTCTTTAATCATCTCAAGTATGTGCACTCTCTTATCAAACCACAGAGGGAGTTAAATAATACGGCTCCTAAAATGATATTTGTCTCAAGTACATACAATTGTTTTAGTTTTTAATAATTTGTATTGGGAAATAATGTTGTACGTAGCAGCTAGTGATCTCCTAAATATTAGTTTGATAGGCTTTGTTTCTGTTCTCATTATCCCATTAAGGAAGTAAGCAAACAAATATAATAAGGAGAGAAAAAGGGGTAAGTAACAGAAAGGAAGGGAAGGAAAGAGAGAGCGAGGCGGGCTACAGACAGTGAAGAAAGGAACAACTGAAGTTCCACATGTGTTTTGAGAGCATGTACCGAAAAAGGTAAGCCGTATAAGAGTAAAATCCTTTTGTTTTCCAAGTGCGGAGCGCTTGGTTATCATGATAACCCTTCACTGCAGCTGTCAGGTGATGAAGATCAGCATGCAGAGAGAGAGAGAGAGAGAGAGAGAGAGAGAGAGAGAGAGAGAGAGATGAGAGAATAGTAGATAGAGAACGAGAGCGACGAGAGACTAGAGCTATAGCGATCGCATACTGACTCTCTTCCAATATAGTCCATATACTATCTCTGTCTCGCTCATCACGCTCTCCTCTCTCGACACCGCTCTCTCTCTCTCTCTATCTCTACTCTGCTCTCTGTCTCTCAGCATCTGCTCTTCTAGCGCCTGCTCTCAAGATGTCGAGATCAAGAGACTGACTTACTCTATCGGTCTATCAATATCTCCCTGTCTCTCTGTCTCTTTATATCTCTGTCTCTCTCAATTCAGATCACTTTAAATCTGCTACATTGGCATGACAGGGACGGGATCCACTGAGTACTGCCAACGAGCATACAAAGGAGCAATACAAAAAATGGGACAATACATTTGTAAATTATGAACACAAAATTAATAAATCAACCAAAAACTGTCAATATCAATTGTATCTTTGCATTGCAATATATAAATCAATTAGATGTATTTATTCAAACTCATTGTAAAGCAGCAGAGTACAATGGTGCTGTATGGATTGGATGGTGTGCAACAGATAATATTCCAGTACATTTTCCCCTGTATTTGGTGCTATTTTGGAACATACTATTATTCTCTTATCTACTAACACCTTGAGCTCTATTAACACTTCAAAAGGTGAAATGTTGAAATGTTAGCCGTTATGACACCCTGACACATCAGACTCACATGTTTTATTTGTATTTATTTTTTTCAAAGGCTAACAAGATGTACGTGTGTCTTTCCTCAATGGCTAAATGAGAAAAACTGTTTTTGTGTCAGTAATGTCTTTCTGTGCCTTCACCTTGCAATGGCAAGTCCATCTCTCTTTGTCTCCCCCTCTCTATCTGTCTGCCTCTCTCACACTCAACAAGCCTTGTGGCCTTTTACAACAAATTAGCATCCTTGTTAGTAGTGTTTGATGTGAACAGGAACTTGACAGTTTCTGTTTCTTCAGAGAACTGAGGTTTGTTATGTTCATAAGGCCCGGCTCCGACGGACTGGCACGCAGCATGCGGTAAAGGTTCTGTTCTCACAATAGCTTTTTCGTTCCGTCCAACTTTATAACCACACTATATTCCAACATTCAACCCTATGTTCTACACAATATGCTGATATAGCTTGGAACTTTCTTATTTCCTTTTTTTAAGAAATGTAATTGTTGCATGGCAAATTTCAATTACGAGCTAGGAGGAGCGACAAAGATTGCACACATGCTGTTAGGTTTAATGCTACGCAAAACAACTAGAATGGATATTCACTCCTTTAACAAAGCATGAAATGACTATGTGAAAACAATGTGATAATGACAAACTAACACTTTTTTCAACGCCCATTCAAATTCGACAACCTTCACTGATTGATTTCAACACACCCGTAATGTGGCTGTGAAGAGTTTGCAGATATTATCAATATACACTATACCTGAAACATGTATTGCTGATGCAAACTCCTAGTTTCAAACTAAATGTGTGGGCGTCAGTGACTGATCTACATGTCATTTGTGTCCATGTCATCCATTCTCCTGTCCTAGGTTGAAACTGGAATCATACTGAAAATCCTCAACACATAAACAAATAGCGATATTTATTCCTCAATAAGCTGCTTTTACAGAATAATTCGAGTCAAATCCTTGCTGTTTAGTATTCTCCACAAGCAGATACATCATAAAGCCTTGATTTTTTATCTAGAGAGGATTCCTCTCTTGTCTCGCAACTCCTTTGTTAATTCCATTGTAAACGTTTTTTTTAATGCATATCTGACAAATAAATACTTTTTCCACTCTCATATTGTCTGTTTCTCTTTTATGAACACACACACATCTTGAATATCACCAGAGAATAAATGTCATGTTCCCTACAAGAAAGTTCAAAAACTAATTTTACTGCATCTGAGATGAATAAGGATGTTGAGTTATATATGCTTCATCGACAAATATCCCCTACACTCTTCAGCACACAGGCAAAAAACAAGTCCCTCCTGAAAACTATCAAAGTAATTGTATAGGATTTATCTGAGCATAGTTGTCACTTCTCAAAGAATAATTCATCTGTTTGTTAGAAAAAGCTGTGTTTGGATGCAGACTATTACCAACACAACGAGTGGCACAACAAAAACAATTCAATTCATCTGGGAGGTATGAGAGGGTAAATGGTCTCAATGATACTCACATACTGGACATTTAGCTGGCTGTTAACCTAAGACACATGACACATCTCATGAGGGTCGCCCCCCCCCCCCTCTCTCTTTTTTCTCTCTCTCTGTGAACCATTGGTTTCAGGTCAAGTTACTGCCTTTGCTTTGACCTCCCCAGGTAGGCTATCCACCAACATTTAGGCCTATCTATCTCTCGGTTTGTGTGAGATGGCTCCATCTTCATCTGTCTGTCTCTCTCTCTGTCTCTATCATTGGATTCTCTTCCTGAACACACACACACACACACACACACACACACACACACACACACACACACACACAAACTCCCAAGCACTTACCCTTATGATCCGGTAATGCGAGTCTAGCACTTGTACTCCAATTATTCTCCTGTACTTGTTCTTGAAAGGGTTCTTGCCTCTCTCTTAGCTAAAGAATGTCATGCCCCTTGTGATTTCTGCTGGGACTCTCAGAGGCCTTCCACTGTTCCTCTTTTTAAACTAATCAATTTTTCAAATGCACATTTCAATGCTATTTGTCCCAAAATGGATTGAATACAAACGGTTTATAACGGAGAAGATGTTCCAGAAAGTGTGAATCCTTTTGGTCACTATTGAATACTAAGAATACTTTGTAAATAGAGTCAATCCTTGCGAAAGCTAGTGTCTTGAATATTGATGTATTTGTTATTATTATAACATTAATCGGTATTGTCATCAAAAGGAGCTCGACATTTGAAAGAGTGAGAAATAAGGCAAATATGAAGGGAGAATATAGTAAAGATAAGAGTTTGGATGTCTGTTGGACACCCTTTCATGCTATCATACAGCTAATAGCTGCACATAGATAACCTCATTTCAAAGCCTCCGTTACGGCCCGTCCACACAGCGGCGTGCGTTGACGCTTGCCGGCGGGCGTGTCTGACACTCGACCAACAACCAATCACATGAATCTCCCGCCCCTGACACACAAGCAGCGGTTTGATTGGCTAGGGCTTGTACTGGCATATGATTCGATTGGCTGACGCTTCTGCCGAGGCGTCAAAAGTTGAACATTGCTCAACTTTTGAAGCGAGCAACGCCAGCAACGCCAGCAACGCCAGCAACGCCAGCAACGCCAGCAACGCCAGCAACGCCAGCAACGCTCCGCGTCGCTTCCCAAAATGCAGTTCGGCTAAAAGTGACGTCACCCCATTCAAAGTGAATGGGCAGAAGCGTGGAAGCTTCAACGCACGCCGCTGTGTGGACGGGCCGTTAAGTCGGTCTCAACTTGATTTTACTTAAATGTTTACAGTAAGAAGGACACTATAATGTCACCTGTAATAAGCCGTTTTTCACCATCCAGAAATAGGGATAATCCTCACATAAGGTCAGCTCTCTGTATCTTTAATATCTGACCGAATAACGTTTGTGTTTATGTTAGCAGCATTAGCACTGCAGTTGTTTTGTTATGTAACTCCTTTTTAGAAAGCTTGCAGAAAAGTGCCACGTTCTGATATCATGAATAAACTAAAGCTTTTAGCTGCATGCAGTAGTACATTATTCTGCCAGGGAAACTGAGAGCATTGGTACTACGTTACAGCAGTGTAGGGATATCTGTGCAGAGATAATCTGCCCTATCTATGTTGCACATTTGAGGAATAATCTTCATCTTTCAGGGTAGAGTGTCATCAAGAGCTTAAAAACCAGTGGCATAATGGTGGAGACAGGCAGTGCCACCAAGGCATCGCAGAATGAAAGCTGCGCATAGTATAAGCTCCTAGGGCCGTGCAGCATTAATGGCTTCTCTACAGTCACAGGGTGACCATATGCTTGTACAGTTGGTGAAGCCCCACGCACGCACTCAGGCACACAACACATGCGCTCAGGCACTCGGCACACACACATTGCACCAGCAACCGTTAAGAGCCAACTCACACAAGGTTCAGCTCTAACGTGTCTCCCTTCCGTCTGTTGGTCACTTCAGACACATTTCCAACATAATCCATGAACCATATACACGAGCAACTAAGAGAAAAAAGATTATAGTTACAATTCTACATTTTTCACAGTTTTTTTTCTATGCATTACAGCTTCACATAAAACAACTACTCAACCATAAGGCAGACTGTTAATACCATAGGGCTTCGGTTCAATACTCAATGCTCTCCATCTCCTGCAGTTTATTCTCCCTCTGTCTCTCTTCATCTCTTTGTCTGTCTTTCTCTGTCTTTCTCTTGTGCACTCTGAACAGCAGTGGTCAGCATTAGTGGGCTGACCTCCATTGTCCTGCAGAAGCAAGAAGATCCAGAGGATGTAAAAAGGAAATATGTCCGGATATAAGAGAGATGTGGGCTTTTCTCTGGTCACTTAAGCTGAAGAATAATCTCATTACTGAGTGAAGTCAACATATTGTACCAAGAGAAAACGCATGGAAAGGCAGAGATATTCACTCAAGTGAAATTCAAAAAGCCATTTTCACTTTTCACTGTACAACATCTGCCAGCGATGACTGATAAGATTTCCCAATTTACTCAACTGAGAGGATAGGATAAATTAAATATCCGGCAGATTCACTTGTTTTTTTTTCTTGCTTGAGAAAAAAAGGTCATACTCTTAAGTTTTAAGTTATTATGTTTTACATGTTTTGGTAAAAAGGACCAATTCACATATCTAATGTATTTCAAGTTGAGCCATCGACATGGTGCAGCTGTGAGATAGATGTTGCTTGCTCTGACAGGAAGCTTGTGGCTGGTGTGAATAACACCTGTAACACTGCTGTTTCTATTCCTGCTAATTAAAGATGTGTGGAGTTTTGTATGAGGATGAAGTAAGAGAGAGAAAGGTAAGAGAGATAGTACGTTGGTTGGGGACAGAAACAAACAGAGGGATTGAAGTTAAACACAGGGATTAATTTCCATGCCCTTTTTATTCCCAAGGGGTAACACAATCATTGAACTCATTACAAACTCAAACCGACACTTCCTCTTACGCTCCGCTTGGGTTTTAAAGACACACTACAAATACACCCTACCTTCTTGCCAGCACCACAAGGGGGAAACATTGTCCATCAACTCCAAACACTCTCCAGGAGTTTTTCTTTTTCCCTCTCTTTTTTACTTTGTCATTTGTGTGATTTTATGTTTGTCTTTCGACCCAGCACTACTCTCTTGGTCTCCCAGTAACATAATCAATATGTTCTATCCCTGTCAATCTAAAACTTAAAACTTGGTTACATCAAAGACCCACATCCATCATACATCTCAAGGTCACGGATGGACCGAGGATGAAGGGCTGAGATAAATGTGCGTGAGTGTTTTCCAGTAAGTGTGCCCGGAGAGAGAGACAGGGACTGAAGATTGAATGTGTGTGCCTGTGTGTTCCAGAGAGACACAGTCAGACACAGAAACAGTCACAAAGGCAGAGACAGTGGTGGGGGGCGACTAATGGAAGAATAGCACAGAGCTCAGCACCACCCTAAGAGCCTCTGTAAGCCAGACTGAGTCGTGGTCTGAAATTAGCTGATTTTTCACTGTGAGCACTGCACATTATCTGGGTGTGGAATGGGGAGAGGAGAAGAGTGGAGGAGCACGGAGAGAGGAGGTGGGGGTCGACGTTTAACTTAACAAGATTAATATGTTTGCCTCATCTCTCTGGTTTTATTTCCTTCTCCTTGCAGGGCCCTTGTCAAATCTCTTTGGACAGGCTCACACATGAATGCTGGAAGGAGACCTGAAGGACACTCTGCAGAGTCTTAAGAAAAAGGAAACAGGCTCCATTTTGCAACCTTATGATTAACATGGGTGTACATGTACGTCAAAAGCATGACGGGCCAATCTCTGGTTGATTTCCATTGACTTCTGCACTTGGCTTAGAAACCATCATTTCTGTAAATGGAGCTTGTATATGAAATGGACAGTCAGCTGCATATCCCACACACTTTCAGATATCAGTTGGACATCTGTGCATTTGTGTGTGTGTGTGTGTGTGTGTGTGTGTGTGTGTGTGTGTGTGTGTGTGTGTGTGTGTGTGTGTGTGTGTGTGTGTGTGGTGTGTGTGTGTGTGTGTGTGTGTGTGTGTGTGTGTGTGTGTGTGTGTGTGTGTGTGTGTGTGTGTGTGTGTGTGTGTGTGTGTGTGTGTGTGTGTGTGTGTGTTTGTTTTTATACCTGCACAGATGTTTGGTGGTTAGCCCGATTAGAGAGCAATAATTAAATTAAATCTGAAGCCCAAAAGAAAACCGAAACATGCACATTAAGACCATATATCCATAATGATTACGTTGAGAATAACTGTGTATGTAGACAGAGTATTTCTCTGAGGAGATTAAAGAATACGTATGATGAGATTAAGGAGAGCGATGAAGCGATTAAGACTGACTACTTTAAAATGATTATGAAAGGCTTAGAAGGGTAGGTCACACACAGCATATTAGAGAAACACCGAGAGAGGCAGGACACAGAGCAATCTGGAGTTTTTGATCCATGGAAGCAACAAAGAAGAGCTAGCTGCGCTTGTTATTGTCTTATGTCAATAGCATTTTCAACAATGTTGCTTGATATTACTGGGGAGAAAGCAAGAACAGAGGAGGGAAAACAAAAGAATAAAAAACAAGGCGTATGCACTCCCACATGACCTAGGAGAAACAATGACAATCAAATGGCCTGCAGCAGTCTTCCCCCCCCCTCTCTCTCCCTCTTCCTCCCTCACTGTCTCTCTCTCCTTTTCTGTGTACTTTGATGTACAAAATAGCCCCAATCCATAAACAGCACCATTACTTTCACTGCCTACCTACGGTGCTCTCTCTCTTTCTTCTCTTTTATTTCCCATCACCCCATCCGCTATCTCCAACACACACAAACACTCACACACGCATACCAACACACATTTTCCATTCTCTCCAAAGCAAGGTATATTTTGCCAGCGGCTTTTTGGTGGTCATGGGTAATACAGTATAGAAGGGAGTAGAACATTGTGGGTCGTCAAAAGCTTCAATGCTTGTCATCAGATACCAGAGGTTAAAATATAACGTATGACTGGCAGAGACATATAGCATTTCATACTTCCTCTTTCGTATCAGCACAACTCTCTTTATTGTTATATCATTCTGTCAAACCTTTCACACCTCAGAAGAAAGCAGTAGAGATATCAAGCTCTGACCAAACTGCCAAAGATTGAACCATGGTACATTCCCCTTCCCTTCTATCTTTGAATTGGTTACTCAGGAACAATGTACAGTGTTCATCATATTGTGTACAATGTACTGTGCATCCTTTTTTCAGTTACTGAGTTCCAATAATGGATGGGTAGTTGACCTTTGAGACTGCAACAGCTAAAGATGACGCATGTTTACATTCAGTTATAAGAACATAAGCTGACATTGTTATAGTAGAGCATGTGATTCACTGCTAGTTTCCTTTAAACAGTCAATGATGGTTTCCAAACCATTAAAGCTAATACCACCTAACAGTTATGATAGTATGTTCTGTTGAACAAAAGGGGAACAATTATGTTAAGATAATTGCTTATTAACATATATACATGTTTGGAAAACGTTCGTCACAATCGGCCTTCATATTGGAAGTCTGAGTCTGAGTCTTTGAAATGTACGTATGAATGATGGTCGTCATCAAAGGTTGCAAGTTCAAGGGGAGGGGAAGGAATGGACAGTGGGGACATATTCTTCACCAACAACTTAGAAACTGTTGACATAACCAGTGATAGAACAACATCGTTGAAACCCTTTCACTCCGACGAACACATTTAAAATCATTTAAATAAATATAAGCACTGGAACATGGGACTTGTATCCAAACTAATTAAGACAAAAAAATATAACACTTTATAACACAAAAAACAAAACAACATGCAGAAAACAGTGAGTTTGCTTCAAGGAGTCTAAAATGTGTCTCTCTCTTCCCCCTTTTTAGCAAGAATCTTTCATGGCAACCAGTTTTTCTTATTTCACAGAGTACAAAGGGGCATCAAACGGCAAATTCAGGACAGGCAGTCAGGTAGGCAGGCAGCCATCTGACATTTCATTAAAGCTGCTTGGCAATGAATGGAGCTGTGTGTTGACTGGCATGTTGGAGATCTGTGTTATATCTGCTGCGGGCTATTACTTAAGCTTACTGTACAGTAGCTGCATTTTTTTTAGATTTGTTAAATGAAAGCCTCCCCACATTTCCGCAATAATGGTAAGGATATTGAGTACTATGCATATTTGATAGGCCAGGTGCCATCATTTCCTAACATCAAGATTAATAAAACATTCCATTACCTGCTCAGAATTTCCCAATCACGTTGAATTTTCAAACTAACGTAAAACTCAGGGCAGATAAATGTATGTTTTCAATACAATATGACCATCATTTACACTATGATATAAATTGTAATTATCTGTGTATCAGTTGATCTTGTGGTATTTAGTGGATCTTTACATTATGCCAATAGAGAAATATTTAATATGTTCAGCTAATGGAAATCCAGTGTGCATTTAGAAGACAACATGTCAGTTTAATCATCCTCATTGCAATGATCCTTCTTGTCGTGCATACAAAATGTACAACATAGGCTTTTCTCCTACTCTAACCATGGCAACCTGCTGACCATGAATCTTTTCACATATTGTAAAAGGGTCCTTTTATCTTGCTTAAATGGGTGGAATTGGAAATATGTGATGACATTGAGCAGATATATTTCAAAACATCTTCCTAAACTACCTGAACCCGTTGCATATCAGCATCAGGCAAACTGCCATATCGAAACATATAAATCGTCACCTCTTTAATATAAAACACAGCTTGAAAAATTCAGCCATTTTTACTATAACACCTTGGTGATCGTGAGTGTCTTATAACAGAACAACACGAGTCACCTGCAGGTTTCATTTAGCTAAATGGCCTTCATGTCACATATCTAAGGACATTGGTGCTTGCTTGGCAAAATGATATGATGAGTAATGGGATGCCGCCCACATCCGGACACTATGGGAAGGTGAGGGGCTGCTGCCAAGCCCCAGTCCCTGTTGACCTCTCCTTCTTGTGCACTCAGCACATTTGCAGATGACACCCCATGGGCCACTCTCCCCGGCAATGACACATGTCAGCCATTTTTGTTCTTTTGTAATTCTGTTAGGAGACTGCATGCTATGAATACGAGACTTGAACGCAAGATATGGCCTCCAGGTGTCCGTATAGGAAAACAACATCTTTAACAGTTTGCCAACCGTTCCATTTCACCGATGAATAAATTATCCAACTGAAAATAGAGAAAACAAACAGTCACCTCACAGGGCCTACACGCCAACTTATGTGCCTTTGCTTTTATTTTTCTCTCTTTTTTCATTTTTTGATGAGTAGAATTTGGATCTAGGCCCTCCCATAACACTGCTGATTCAAGGTTTTAGCCCAGCAAATCTTAAGCGGGGAGCTGAGAGCAAAGGGCTGGCCATTTTGCAGTTTGCTCTCATCTGCCAATTTCTTCCTGGGGCTTTCAGAGTCAATCAAAGAGCTACCAGAATGCTCACACCAGTCTTTTAATTATTCATGGTAATTCTATGCCACTACACACTCTCTCTGCAGCCCCTGTCGCCTCCCCCAAGCGAGGTGTGCTCTGATGTGTTTATGTGTACTGAATATATAAAGAAAATATCCTCCATCCATTACAAAACAGATTCTGCTCTGCCCTGTGCTACGCTGGCAGCTTTTTCAGGGGTCGTCTGGCTTCCACTTCTGTAGGAGGCTGAGCTTATATGTGTGGTCCCATGAAACCCAATTTGTTTTGCCCTTTTAATCTCTTCCCTGGACATGTTGCAAACTTGAACACGGCTTTTCCCATCTAGAGCATGTGCAATATATATTTTTTTTCGGAATATTTTGCATTCCATTAAAATATCATACATCTGTTAATTCAAGTAGCCTGACCTATTCATACATGTGACTGTTCAAATGGCTCCAGTACCTGATAATTTGTTCTGACTACATGACCAGCCTGGTGTAAAAAAGCCTATCATCATGTTTTCGGGGGGATTGCATTTTTTGATAAGCACTAGTCTTGCTGAAATTGCATTCATGTCCTTCTATGAGCTAATTAGCTAGAGAAGGGGAAACCCTGCCATTCCTGGCTGTCTATCAACCTGCCAGCAACCATTGACATCACAAGGTGCATGTCAAGTTCAGCCTTTTGTGTCTGAGACAAGCCTATTACCAGGAAGTGTGAGCAGGAGGTTTTAAGTGGGTAAGGCAGCAGCATGATGATGTGATAAAATCTCTAAATTAGGATAACATTTCAGTCACACTTATTCTACAGCTTAAAATATAATTACTACAAAAGAAAAAGGGGGACATTTGTAGTTCAGACAAGTGAAATAAGTTGCTGCCTGAAATATATTGCAGCTTGAGTACGCAGAAAAGGATATGCTCTTGATGTCCCTTCACAACATTATTCCAGGAGTCCTCACAGAAGGTGCTGCTGCCGTAGGAGCCTTTGAGGGAAAGGTGATCTCTCCAGTGCAGAGAAGCTGTTACATTGTGTTGGTTGGAGAAAAATGGCACACCTCCTCTCTCCAACTTCACAAGTCTTCACAAGCCTTGTCAAAGATAAAAAAGGGGGGAAATGTTTCATGGCTCCTGTCTTTTCCTGCCAAAAGCAAAAAAGGAGGGCAAAAGAACACTAAGATAGATACAGTGACATACCAAGGAGGATGTGGCAGCGATGAAAGCATGTCATTTTGTAAGAGATGATCATGAAACTGCCCCCGTTCTTTCTTTTTCTTCTCTTTTTTTTTGAAGAGACTTTGTCAGAATTTCAAGGATATATATTGTTTCTGCTTTTGCCCTACCACTCGAAAACAGCAATGGGACTTTGAAATGGAGTGTTTACAAGCCAGTCAAATGTGTCCTTTTGATATATGTGACAGAAAGCTGAAGAACTAGACCAAAAGGTCTGCAATCAGCTCCAACACACAGTGTTTATTGTCGTTTCAAAGAGGAATCACATGAGTCCAGACCAATCATCATGATGAAGCTGGCAACAACTAGCAACCATATTGTGATATATTAATGCTTCTATATATAAAACTAGATCTCATATGAGCCTAGTTTGTGCATATTTAGGGCTTTAACATAATTCTTGATTTTCAGAATTGTTTATTGGATTTGTGGTCCACTAACTATAACAAATGTTGAATCTATTCTTTGAAGAGGACACATTTGCTATAATAGCTCTAATTCTGCAGTACCCTCTTCATCTTCAGAGCATTGCAACAGATGCTCTTTTAAACTAATTGCAATCTACAATAGTACACATGTGAACAGTTGGTCACTCTTTGTTTTGGCTTCATCTTTTTATTATATTGCCTTGTTCTAATGCATCTGTATTTGATCACGAAAAACACAAAAGGCTCAAACAATGCAACGCCAACTGGTAAACACAACGGTTAAAAGGCTCCTCAATATCACAATATTTTGAAACGTTTCAATATGAATAGACACAACTAAGCGCTATGGTGGACAAGATATCTCTATTCTTGAGAGTTAAACAGGTGTAGGTAAGGAAGGGGGGAAAGAAAAATTGTTCAGTGGGTCTTTAGAGCATTTCTTCGAAAATGTTTAAAGAATACAAAATACTCATTCAAAGTTGTTATCATCATCATCAGCTTTATTGAAGAGACTCTCGGTCCATTTTTTATGTTATGATGACTTATGTGTGTTTTATATAATACATTATGAAAAATCATTAGTGTTTTACTTAAATAAGTATCTCTACAGAATAAATGGTCTTACCTATGTAGTAGTGATTCTTTAATTAAGCAAGCAACACATTGTTTAGAGAACGATAAATGGAACAGTATTCCTCATGTGCTTTATCTGTCCCATAAAAAAACATGAATGCTTGTTTGTAAACATCCTATTTACTAAGTAATCCCGGTCAGCCTACAGGGAAGGAATTCTAATTCAAAGTCCTCTAAATGATGGCGGAAGACACACTTGGCCTCAAGCAAAATGTGTATCACTGGCAACATCAAGAGAGCAGGATCCCATAATACCACTCTGCATTCACAGCATCCCCACTGCGCTGGTGATAAATGGCTAACACTGGAACAGTGCTCACCTCTGAGAACCCTGGCCTTACCCTTGTGAGTGTCCTGTAAAGCATTCTGTCTGATTATAAACAGCAATGTGGGTTCACACTGGTGCCACAAAACACACAGCACATTAGATGTTTTTTTTTTTTACACAGCTAAGCCGTGTGTCAAATGATTTTACTCATTCATTGCTGTCAATGCGAGTGATATTGCACTGTGACAAAAAGATTTGATGTGGAAGTGATATCCTCTGAGAGTGTTTGTGGTGTTTAGATGGGGTAGTTTGAGGTAGCGTTTTACTGGATTGGCTTCCAGGAAACACATGGGAGCAAAGCCATCGGGAGAGCTGGTGAAAAATGTGGGAAGATGGTGGGCATGACCACAGCTTAGTGGGTGAGTCTGCAGGAGGATATCAGTGATGTATAATGCAACTTAAGCATGTAGAATCTCATACACTAACTGGCTGGCCGAGACCATCGCCCTTTGGCTTCTACCATTAAGTCTCTCTTCCTCGTTTCCTCCCTACTACTGAATGTTGATTCACCATAGGGACAGAAAGTGTTATTGCTCTTCCTAAAATATGCCCTAAACAAATCACAATGGTCACGCACACTTGCTTTAACATGGGGCACGATACTGACAAATGCTTCCACTGAAGTGCCAGTTCTGAAAATGCTCAATTTGTCTTGCATTTAGTGAGAACCGTGTAGGCGGAGTAGAGAATAAACACTGAGAAGCATCAAGTAATCCCTGAATGGATATTTTATATTGAAAATAACAACAAAGTGTGTTTGGGGGTCATACTGAGCCTTCAGAGGATAACAGGAGAGGAAGCACAGGCAGCAAGGGAAATAAAGTGAATTCTGTGATGTCTGTAGGATCCCTGATTTCCGCTTCTCAATGGAAGAAAAAAAAATACTGCTGGGCTGCCAAGTATTGGCTTCACATTTTTGACTCACTGTGATGTAGCTGTCATCCTTTCAAAGGAAGAGGATAGCAAGGGGGAATGAGTGCATGTACCATGTCTTTCACTGAGCCTTTCTGGAGTCCAGGGGAAGATGCAGGGCTTCTACTTCAATCTGCATGGAAAGAATGCTGAGCTGGTTGTTAATTCAACATGTCATTTCTGAAACTTTTCTTTTGAGTAGTTTCACTGGTGATGGTAGATATTAATTTTTAGATAGAGCCCTTGAAGGAGACAATAAGACATCTTAAGGCAAAAATGAGCGATGAACATCAAGGTATCAAAACATTTATTTAGCCATTTTCCTGGCAGTAACATAGGCCAAAACAAGTCGAGTTGTTGCTTTATGCCTGTTTGATGGCCCTGCATGTGGGCCAAAGTTGGGGTTAAAATGTGTCAACTTTAGTGGAATGAAACGTCATTATAAAGAAATGCTATGGGCCAGGTATAGGCTTTTTTAAATGACTAATTAGTGTGAATATTTCGCAATGTTCTTCTTTATGCCAAATTCATTCAATTCCACCAGTAAAGGGTGAATAGTAGTTTGAGCCTACAGCTTTTTGTATATTTGTGTCTGTATGAACAACATTTCATTTGATAAATGGCTGCATGCGTTATTTAAGAAAGAGCAGAGTTCATTCCTGAATACAAATGCTCAATACTTTCAGCTTTGGTAGAGCAAGCAGGGTCACTGCAAACCTCTTGAGTCTGATCTTCTCTGGATTTTGTAGATTCAGCCATCTTAGTGAAAAATTCTCGAAGAATCCAGAGTGAGCAGCAATCACACCATCAGTAACTGAAGCGTGTGCTGACAACCTGTCGGCCTGAAAGGCTTTTTATTGCCACAGTTTGCCTTCGGGCAGAACATCACCCTTATTCAGCACGCTCTGCGAGGGTAGGGTACTTCCGGGCCTAGACTGCTACATTATCTATTTAGTATTGAAAACATCGTGGAGAAAAGACAGTACAAAGAAGTAAAATCCTTCCCATAGCTCCAGTCACTCCACTCTAACTGTCTATGTTGCACATCGATGTGCCTTTGGCAAATAAATCAAAGTACATCGCACTGAGATGCTTTTATATCTGTTTGTGAGGGATTTGCTGGGAATGCGTAGTCATTCTTTTAGTTTCAGTTTTCAAGTATCGGCAATTATATAACAGCAGGTTATTTCTTTAAATTATTATTTTCAGCTGTAATTTTCAGTTCTGTTCATCTTGCTTCTTTGCTTTATACACAGGCGGTCTCCTTGTGGATCATATTGTTGTTAACTCCTGCAAATTAGAGAACTCCTTGGAGTATATGAGTGAATTAGAAAATAGAGCAATGAACCATTTTAATGACTTTGGATCCAGGTTTTCTTTGTGCCTGACATTATTGGAGCCATAGCCCACTTCTCATCATTTAGGGTTGAACACTTATGTACAGTAGTTTTGCTATTAAATACTGACAGTGTATTGTCTTTTTTTATTGTATCTCTAATTTATGTTGTTTGTAATGTTTCAAAAACATGTTGTCTATGTAATCCTGTTATTCCACATTTTATTCTGGGAAGATTTTCTTTCAGTTTTCCTTCATCCAATTCACATTGATTTTTTTTTTAATGATCATGGTCTGATGTATTTATATAAGTGCAAATGTTAACAGATATGTCAAATATTGGACATCTTGAAGTGAAAAAAACCCTGCCTGTCCCTCCCAGAAAAGGATCGAACTCGCTGCATTCCTTCTTCTTCCACTCCATCTCCCACACTAATGTGTGCTCGTATGAAATGCAAAACAGATTTTGAACTCAGACAGCATAAAAGGTACATCAGAGGCAGATGTAGAAGTCATTACAATTGAATGTACTTCTTTTAATACACATGCAGCCTTCTCATGTTTAATGTACTTACCGTGCCAACCTGAAAACTTGATTTGTGAAAATCAATCGGATGTTTTTAAATGTAAAATTTGATCACCCACACAGACACACACCTCTCAATCTCTCATTCTTTCCGTATGCCTGTCCGTCTGCCTGTCCGTCTTTCTTCCCAAGCCAGTCTCTACAGTCTCATATGTATCTAAATCAGCAGTATGGATCTTTTACTGTATATATGACTGAAAACCTTTGAACTGCTCTCCATACAACTAAATTCTTCCCTCCATTCCTTTCTCAAGACGGTGGTTATTTTTTTTTTTTATTCTCCGGCGGTGAGCAGGATTAGTCAGGAGTGGCAGCCCCACTATCAGCCCAAGATGTGCTCTTCCATCCTGCTGCTTTGCTCTGATAAAGGAACCGCTCGACGAGTGACTCAGGTGCACACAGAGCGTTGTAGAAAACAACATTTCTCTCACTGGAGCATAGGCCTGCATGTCAATGAGTGCCAATGGGCAATGGTAGAATCACAGTCATGCTACATGCAAACTTTTCTGGCATTCAAGGAGATAAAAAAGAAGCTTTTTGTGTAAACCTGCATTAACTTTCTCGAAAGAGAAAAGAGCATGCAACATTCGACAAAACTGATGCATTGGATTGTATAACAAACCTTACTCACTTGTGGCCAGATCCCATGATTATATGGTCAAAATGTATTTTATCTTCAAAACATTTTAATACATAGCTTTAAAAAAAATCTAAATAATTCTGTGTTTATGTTTTGTCCTTCTCTGACTTCTAAGACCAGCTCCCCTCCACTCAGCCGCTCTGGAGAAAGCTGACATGGAGCTTTGCTAGCGTTATCGCTGTGTGTTACACTATGTGGCCATACAAACACCAGCATTTCAACTGACTGGATACAAGGTGACAGAACAGACTGCTGACCTGAATTTGGCTCCTGATGAAAACATACTGTGACATGGAAAAAATAACTCCATTTCTCGGACAAGTTTGTTCCAGGTCTACTGTATATCAATCAATTTGTATTATTGCAGTTCCCCATCCCGCTCCTCGGAAACAGACATTTGTCTTCTTTTTGGCTAGTCAAATTTGTGACAGTGATATATAGGACAGAAGGGGTCTGAGACACCATCAAGTTTAAAATGTTACCTTAAGATCAAAAGATCATCATCTGTAGTCTTACAACAACAAGGAGCTTTCATTAAATAATGTGTTAATGACTTTTAGTCATGTGAACCAGTTGATAATTTATATTTCCACAGTTGACAAGAAGATAAGCATACATTACAAAGACATTACATTCAGCTGTTATATACATGGTATTATTTAGTACTGTTGTTTAAGGACACAGCACAGTCAAAACCAGTAACGGCTCCACCATCAGACAGGCGTGTTTGCTCAGCAGATCTGTAAATGTGCATGCTAAGAAGCTTGGCCAAATGGTGCAGAGATAATACGTGTTATGTACCCTAACTTTCCGGGAAGCCGTCTTACAGAGTCTAATTTCAGTTAGGGCTTTACACAGTCGTGGGCCACTGAAGTACTCTGAATTACAAATAATTCAAAATGACTTTAACAGTGATCTCCCCTGACTTGTGGAGGGGTGAGTGCACCAACCTACAGGAACAGCAACAAAACGGATGCATGCAACTTTAAGAGAAAAAAGGTGAAAGATGAGTCATAGTATGCTAGATTATACACTCTGCACCTTCCTCATACTTTTCCTTCCACTGGCCTTTTGTTGCCTGTTTAAATCTGCCCAAGAAGCACCGAGGACCCATCTACCCACCCCAGCTTCCTCCCGTTCTCTCTGCATCCCTCGGCTTCTCTTTAACTGCTTAATCCAAAAGGTGGTAGCAATGCAAATATGTATCCACATACTGTAAGTACAAAAAAAGACTCCTCGTGCCCTGAGAGACACAAAGACAAATATACAACACTTGTATGTCCATGGGCAAAAATGCACAGAGTTATAAATATTTTAGTATGAGGCGGAGACACACGTACAAAGACAAACACACATTTATACTCTAACCTTATCCAAATCATCATTTTAGTCGTAATCCTTAAAATATATCAATTCAATCCAAACATGATAAAAAAATGTGTGCCCAGCCTTTCACAATAAAACAGTGATTAAAACCAAGTACACACACACACACACAAACTGTCAGGCCAGTTCCCTCAAAATGTAAAGAGTGCGATAAAGTCCAGCTTTGTAGCTTAGTCTAGTATAAGTATAAAAGCCATTTAGTTGGATTGCTTTGATGTGTGTACGTTTATTCTGTCTACTGTCTATAATTTAATAGTATATGCATTTCAAATATTACCAAAAAACATGAAATAATAATAATAATCCACATGAAAAAGCGTTCTTATATTATCAGCACCATAAACATTTTTGAGGTTCCATTTGATCATCAGAACTAAAAATAATGTTGTCAAGACACAACGTCACTTCTTCTTGCTGAATAACAGCTTTTAAAGAACTGTCAACATTTAATAATAATAATTCTTTACATTTATTATAGCGCATTATCAATGACTCAAAGCGCTTTACATATACACACATTGCACATCATACATGCAATGGTCAGATACTGTGGACAATACCCACAGGAGCAAGTTCAGGTGAAGGGTCTTGCCCAAGGACCCACCGGCTTTACAGACCCAGCAGCGGCGGGTTTCACCCCTTGATCTGATGATCATTGCACAGCGCACTGCGCCACACCGTCCATCTTCACGCCTCGAGGTCATCGAGGCGCTTTTACAAGTATACATTGGTATTATACATGTACTGTGGACAATACCCACAGGAGCAAATCCGGGTGAAGTGTCTTGCCCAAGGACACAACGGCGGCGGGAGCGGGTTTCGAACTGCACTCCCCCTTGATCTGATGATCGGATGCACAGACCACTGCGCCACCCGTTCATGCAAGGCCTGGATATGTCTCTTAGTCAGTGCCCTAAAATGTCATATGCAGTATGTCTGAGGTGAATCATTTTCTAAATAATGAAAATAGGAAAATGGGGAAGAGATGTCCAACTGAGAAGATTCAAAACTAAACACGTGAAATGAGGAAAATATGAAATGACACAAGGATGGTAAACAGTCCATCTGTATTTTCCCAAAGGATGCCTGCCATACTTCAAAATGCACTTAAAGAGGAAGTAAGGCAATTCAATATCAATCTAAGAGCATTCTAATGGCATTGCAGCTTTGCTTTTTTGACTGCAAAAAGGATAAAGAGAGGCTGCAGTTGGAAATGACACAACTAATGGATTATTGATACATTAGTATGGTAATTATTTCCTAAAAGTACAGGGTGTCATATGATCACATTCAGTTTTTTCTGAGAAAATTACTATTTTCTTTGTGATATGTGTGTATGTTTTTGTATCAATCTACATCTTACAATTACAGACATTTTAATGTTTTCAAAATAGTAATTTAGACATTATTAAAAACCAACCTGGAGCAAAAACAAAGACTATCTAGAGATGGGTTTTTAATTTAAAACATTTCAAATTCCCCATCCATTTATTGTTTGACATTTCAATGTGGACTAAACTGTGATTTGATACTAATCATAAACAATTACCTAGTTGGAATCCACTCACTTGATCTGACATTAGTGAGTAAACAAGCCAACTCTCTCTGTGTCTCCCTTTAGTTCTGTTTCCATCCACATTGATCAACATGCTGTCAGACATTTTTAGATTCTAATTTAGTTTCAGTACTGTGGCCAGTATTTGTGGATGGCACCATGGATTTTAAGGATAGGCAATACAGCCATGGAGTTAGCATGTGTGATGTTGTTATCACTTTTGATGATGCCTATGTCTATAATGCATTATTAAAAACATATATAATGTGAAATCAGCCATGAATAGTAAAACCTTCTTTCATGTCAAGCCCATGCATTTGTCTGTCATCTGAGCATCATCAGTGTCACTGCCACACCTCAGGCCATAGACGGCTTGTCATCTCCCCCTAAAGGTTGTTTCACTGTTAAGCTGTGTAGATCTCGAATAAATAACTGAGACCTCTACTATGACTCAAAAACATATTTGCAAAAATGGCTTTACATGTGCAGAAGATACAACCTATGGAAATCATAACTTAACGTTCTTTAGATATACATTATATTTTAGGCTCAGTCAGTATACAGTTTCTTTCCCAGAGCAATCATTGCAATGTAGTAGCTCTTCGCTTCGTTGCATGTGTATAATGACAATAAAGTATTCTATTATTTTAATACGTCTTGAGCAGAGAAACAATTATTGTAACCCATCAACAGCTACTCCTCAATTTACATTCTGGTTTGTTTATTATGAAATGACAGCCACATACAGCACTTTTAAAGATGATTGCACTCACAAAAAGGCAACCCTTTTCATTCACCATAGTTTATATTGTAAAACAATTGCTTCAATGCCTTTTGTTTATGTCCTAAATAGATGCCTGCATTTTCAAGACAATGTAATACTATATATGGATTGTGTGAGTACATACGGTGCTGATACTCCTTTGTTGTACAGTATCTGTACAATGTGTGTTATGAAATCCAAAATATGTTTGAAAAGGTTCACTTATCAATAGAGATCTAACATGAATTTTCTCCATGAAAAGGCAAAGACTGACGATTTTGATACTAAAACCAATAATCAAAGATTCAGGAACGACCTCTAACCAAATCCTTTTTGGAGCTGAGGACAAAGTAATTCCTTAGCGGCATAGAGGACAGCCCAGAGGATTTTTGTGCTTTACCATCAGTGGTTTTCATCTTAAGGGTCACTTTCTAACCATCAATCATCTCAATGATCCAGCCTCCAAAAAGTCCTGCTAATCACAAGATCTAGTAAAAACACATCAAACGGATTTTTAGAAAAGCTGTCTTCAAGGCATGGCTCTTTCAAACGTTATTACCACTGAAGATACAAATGGATTTACATTGCACCTTAACATCACTCTACATCACTGAACACTTACCCAAGGTGATCACAATCCAAAGCGAAATTGAAACGGCTAATTAATGCGCATCCAGAGAGGTCTCAGTCTTTAATCATCTCAAGTATGTGCACTCTCTTATCAAACCACAGAGGGAGTTAAATAATACGGCTCCTAAAATGATATTTGTCTCAAGTACATACAATTGTTTTAGTTTTTAATAATTTGTATTGGGAAATAATGTTGTACGTAGCAGCTAGTGATCTCCTAAATATTAGTTTGATAGGCTTTGTTTCTGTTCTCATTATCCCATTAAGGAAGTAGCAAACAAATATAATAAGGAGAGAAAAAGGGGTAAGTAACAGAAAGGAAGGGAAGGAAAGAGAGAGCGAGGCGGGCTACAGACAGTGAAGAAAGGAACAACTGAAGTTCCACATGTGTTTTGAGAGCATGTACCGAAAAAGGTAAGCCGTATAAGAGTAAAATCCTTTTGTTTTCCAAGGTGCGGAGCGCTTGGTTATCATGATAACCCTTCACTGCAGCTGTCAGGTGATGAAGATCAGCATGCAGAGAGAGAGAGAGAGAGAGAGAGAGAGAGAGAGAGAGAGAGAGAGAGAGAGAGAGAGATCTCTCTATCTCTCTCTCTCTCTCTCTCTCTCTCTCTCGTCTCTGTCTAGCTTCAATCTATCGCTCTCCTGCTCTTACTCTATCGGTCTATCAATATCTCCCTGTCTCTCTGTCTCTTTATATCTCTGTCTCTCTCAATTCAGATCACTTTAAATCTGCTACATTGGCATGACAGGGACGGGATCCACTGAGTACTGCCAACGAGCATACAAAGGAGCAATACAAAAAATGGGACAATACATTTGTAAATTATGAACACAAAATTAATAAATCAACCAAAAACTGTCAATATCAATTGTATCTTTGCATTGCAATATATAAATCAATTAGATGTATTTATTCAAACTCATTGTAAAGCAGCAGAGTACAATGGTGCTGTATGGATTGGATGGTGTGCAACAGATAATATTCCAGTACATTTTCCCCTGTATTTGGTGCTATTTTGGAACATACTATTATTCTCTTATCTACTAACACCTTGAGCTCTATTAACACTTCAAAAGGTGAAATGTTGAAATGTTAGCCGTTATGACACCCTGACACATCAGACTCACATGTTTTTTTGTATTTATTTTTTTCAAAGGCTAACAAGATGTACGTGTGTCTTTCCTCAATGGCTAAATGAGAAAAACTGTTTTTGTGTCAGTAATGTCTTTCTGTGCCTTCACCTTGCAATGGCAAGTCCATCTCTCTTTGTCTCCCCCTCTCTATCTGTCTGCCTCTCTCACACTCAACAAGCCTTGTGGCCTTTTACAACAAATTAGCATCCTTGTTAGTAGTGTTGATGTGAACAGGAACTTGACAGTTTCTGTTTCTTCAGAGAACTGAGGTTTGTTATGTTCATAAGGCCCGGCTCCGACGGACTGGCACGCAGCATGCGGTAAAGGTTCTGTTCTCACAATAGCTTTTTCGTTCCGTCCAACTTTATAACCACACTATATTCCAACATTCAACCCTATGTTCTACACAATATGCTGATATAGCTTGGAACTTTCTTATTTCCTTTTTTTAAGAAATGTAATGTGTTGCATGGCAAATTTCAATTACGAGCTAGGAGGAGCGACAAAGATTGCACACATGCTGTTAGGTTTAATGCTACGCAAAACAACTAGAATGGATATTCACTCCTTTAACAAAGCATGAAATGACTATGTGAAAACAATGTGATAATGACAAACTAACACTTTTTTCAACGCCCATTCAAATTCGACAACCTTCACTGATTGATTTCAACACACCCGTAATGTGGCTGTGAAGAGTTTGCAGATATTATCAATATACACTATACCTGAAACATGTATTGCTGATGCAAACTCCTAGTTTCAAACTAAATGTGTGGGCGTCAGTGACTGATCTACATGTCATTTGTGTCCATGTCATCCATTCTCCTGTCCTAGGTTGAAACTGGAATCATACTGAAAATCCTCAACACATAAACAAATAGCGATATTTATTCCTCAATAAGCTGCTTTTACAGAATAATTCGAGTCAAATCCTTGCTGTTTAGTATTCTCCACAAGCAGATACATCATAAAGCCTTGATTTTTTATCTAGAGAGGATTCCTCTCTTGTCTCGCAACTCCTTTGTTAATTCCATTGTAAACGTTTTTTTTTAATGCATATCTGACAAATAAATACTTTTTCCACTCTCATATTGTCTGTTTCTCTTTTATGAACACACACACATCTTGAATATCACCAGAGAATAAATGTCATGTTCCCTACAAGAAAGTTCAAAAACTAATTTTACTGCATCTGAGATGAATAAGGATGTTGAGTTATATATGCTTCATCGACAAATATCCCCTACACTCTTCAGCACACAGGCAAAAAACAAGTCCCTCCTGAAAACTATCAAAGTAATTGTATAGGATTTATCTGAGCATAGTTGTCACTTCTCAAAGAATAATTCATCTGTTTGTTAGAAAAAGCTGTGTTTGGATGCAGACTATTACCAACACAACGAGTGGCACAACAAAAACAATTCAATTCATCTGGGAGGTATGAGAGGGTAAATGGTCTCAATGATACTCACATACTGGACATTTAGCTGGCTGTTAACCTAAGACACATGACACATCTCATGAGGGTCGCCCCCCCCCCCCTCTCTCTTTTTTCTCTCTCTCTGTGAACCATTGGTTTCAGGTCAAGTACTGCCTTTGCTTTGACCTCCCCAGGTAGGCTATCCACCAACATTTAGGCCTATCTATCTCTCGGTTTGTGGTGAGATGGCTCCATCTTCATCTGTCTGTCTCTCTCTCTGTCTCTATCATTGGATTCTCTTCCTGAACACACACCACACACACACACACACCACACCAACACACACACACACACACAACACACACACACACACACACACACAAACTCCCAAGCACTTACCCTTATGATCCGGTAATGCGAGTCTAGCACTTGTACTCCAATTATTCTCCTGTACTTGTTCTTGAAAGGGTTCTTGCCTCTCTCTTAGCTAAAGAATGTCATGCCCCTTGTGATTTCTGCTGGGACTCTCAGAGGCCTTCCACTGTTCCTCTTTTTAAACTAAATCAATTTTTCAAATGCACATTTCAATGCTATTTGTCCCAAAATGGATTGAATACAAACGGTTTATAACGGAGAAGATGTTCCAGAAAGTGTGAATCCTTTTGGTCACTATTGAATACTAAGAATACTTTGTAAATAGAGTCAATCCTTGCGAAAGCTAGTGTCTTGAATATTGATGTATTTGTTATTATTATAACATTAATCGGTATTGTCATCAAAAGGAGCTCGACATTTGAAAGAGTGAGAAATAAGGCAAATATGAAGGAGAATATAGTAAAGATAAGAGTTTGGATGTCTGTTGGACACCCTTTCATGCTATCATACAGCTAATAGCTGCACATAGATAACCTCATTTCAAAGCCTCCGTTACGGCCCGTCCACACAGCGGCGTGCGTTGACGCTTGCCGGCGGGCGTGTCTGACACTCGACCAACAACCAATCACATGAATCTCCCGCCCCTGACACACAAGCAGCGGTTTGATTGGCTAGGGCTTGTACTGGCATATGATTCGATTGGCTGACGCTTCTGCCGAGGCGTCAAAAGTTGAACATTGCTCAACTTTTGAAGCGAGCAACGCCAGCAACGCCAGCAACGCCAGCAACGCCAGCAACGCCAGCAACGCCAGCAACGCCAGCAACGCCAGCAACGCTCCGCGTCGCTTCCCAAAATGCAGTTCGGCTAAAAGTGACGTCACCCCATTCAAAGTGAATGGGCAGAAGCGTGGAAGCTTCAACGCACGCCGCTGTGTGGACGGGCCGTTAAGTCGGTCTCAACTTGATTTTACTTAAATGTTTACAGTAAGAAGGACACTATAATGTCACCTGTAATAAGCCGTTTTTCACCATCCAGAAATAGGGATAATCCTCACATAAGGTCAGCTCTCTGTATCTTTAATATCTGACCGAATAACGTTTGTGTTTATGTTAGCAGCATTAGCACTGCAGTTGTTTGTTATGTAACTCCTTTTTAGAAAGCTTGCAGAAAAGTGCCACGTTCTGATATCATGAATAAACTAAAGCTTTTAGCTGCATGCAGTAGTACATTATTCTGCCAGGGAAACTGAGAGCATTGGTACTACGTTACAGCAGTGTAGGGATATCTGTGCAGAGATAATCTGCCCTATCTATGTTGCACATTTGAGGAATAATCTTCATCTTTCAGGGTAGAGTGTCATCAAGAGCTTAAAAACCAGTGGCATAATGGTGGAGACAGGCAGTGCCACCAAGGCATCGCAGAATGAAAGCTGCGCATAGTATAAGCTCCTAGGGCCGTGCAGCATTAATGGCTTCTCTACAGTCACAGGGTGACCATATGCTTGTACAGTTGGTGAAGCCCCACGCACGCACTCAGGCACACACACATGCGCTCAGGCACTCGGCACACACACATTGCACCAGCAACCGTTAAGAGCCAACTCACACAAGGTTCAGCTCTAACGTGTCTCCCTTCCGTCTGTTGGTCACTTCAGACACATTTCCAACATAATCCATGAACCATATACACGAGCAACTAAGAGAAAAAAGATTATAGTTACAATTCTACATTTTTCACAGTTTTTTTTCTATGCATTACAGCTTCACATAAAACAACTACTCAACCATAAGGCAGACTGTTAATACCATAGGGCTTCGGTTCAATACTCAATGCTCTCCATCTCCTGCAGTTTATTCTCCCTCTGTCTCTCTTCATCTCTTTGTCTGTCTTTCTCTGTCTTTCTCTTGTGCACTCTGAACAGCAGTGGTCAGCATTAGTGGGCTGACCTCCATTGTCCTGCAGAAGCAAGAAGATCCAGAGGATGTAAAAAGGAAATATGTCCGGATATAAGAGAGATGTGGGCTTTTCTCTGGTCACTTAAGCTGAAGAATAATCTCATTACTGAGTGAAGTCAACATATTGTACCAAGAGAAAACGCATGGAAAGGCAGAGATATTCACTCAAGTGAAATTCAAAAAGCCATTTTCACTTTTCACTGTACAACATCTGCCAGCGATGACTGATAAGATTTCCCAATTTACTCAACTGAGAGGATAGGATAAATTAAATATCCGGCAGATTCACTTGTTTTTTTTCTTGCTTGAGAAAAAAAGGTCATACTCTTAGTTTTAAGTTATTATGTTTTACATGTTTTGGTAAAAAGGACCAATTCACATATCTATGTATTTCAAGTTGAGCCATCGACATGGTGCAGCTGTGAGATAGATGTTGCTTGCTCTGACAGGAAGCTTGTGGCTGGTGTGAATAACACCTGTAACACTGCTGTTTCTATTCCTGCTAATTAAAGATGTGTGGAGTTTTGTATGAGGATGAAGTAAGAGAGAGAAAGGTAAGAAGAGATAGTACGTTGGTTGGGGACAGAAACAAACAGAGGGATTGAAGTTAAACACAGGGATTAATTTCCATGCCCTTTTTATTCCCAAGGGGTAACACAATCATTGAACTCATTACAAACTCAAACCGACACTTCCTCTTACGCTCCGCTTGGGTTTTAAAGACACACTACAAATACACCCTACCTTCTTGCCAGCACCACAAGGGGGAAACATTGTCCATCAACTCCAAACACTCTCCAGGAGTTTTTCTTTTTCCCTCTCTTTTTTACTTTGTCATTTGTGTGATTTTATGTTTGTCTTTCGACCCAGCACTACTCTCTTGGTCTCCCAGTAACATAATCAATATGTTCTATCCCTGTCAATCTAAAACTTAAAACTTGGTTACATCAAAGACCCACATCCATCATACATCTCAAGGTCACGGATGGACCGAGGATGAAGGGCTGAGATAAATGTGCGTGAGTGTTTTCCAGTAAGTGTGCCCGGAGAGAGAGACAGGGACTGAAGATTGAATGTGTGTGCCTGTGTGTTCCAGAGAGACACAGTCAGACACAGAAACAGTCACAAAGGCAGAGACAGTGGTGGGGGGCGACTAATGGAAGAATAGCACAGAGCTCAGCACCACCCTAAGAGCCTCTGTAAGCCAGACTGAGTCGTGGTCTGAAATTAGCTGATTTTTCACTGTGAGCACTGCACATTATCTGGGTGTGGAATGGGGAGAGGAGAAGAGTGGAGGAGCACGGAGAGAGGAGGTGGGGGTCGACGTTTAACTTAACAAGATTAATATGTTTGCCTCATCTCTCTGGGTTTTATTTCCTTCTCCTTGCAGGGCCCTTGTCAAATCTCTTTGGACAGGCTCACACATGATGCTGGAAGGAGACCTGAAGGACACTCTGCAGAGTCTTAAGAAAAAGGAAACAGGCTCCATTTTGCAACTTTATGATTAACATGGGTGTACATGTACGTCAAAGCATGACGGGCCATCTCTGGTTGATTTCCATTGACTTCCTGCACTTGGCTTAGAAACCATCATTTCTGTAAATGGAGCTTGTATATGAAATGGACAGTCAGCTGCATATCCCACACACTTTCAGATATCAGTTGGACATCTGTGCATTTGTGTGTGTGTGTGTGTGTGTGTGTGTGTGTGTGTGTGTGTGTGGTGTGTGTGTGTGTGTGTGTGTGTGTGTGTGTTGTGTGTGTGTGTGTGTGTGTGTGGTGTGTGTGTGTGTGTGTGGTGTGGTGTGTGTGTGTGTGTGATGTGTGTGTGTGTGTGTGTGTGTGGTGTGTGTGTGTGTGTGTGTTTGTTTTTATACCTGCACAGATGTTTGGTGGTTAGCCCGATTAGAGAGCAATAATTAAATTAAATCTGAAGCCCAAAAGAAAACCGAAACATGCACATTAAGACCATATATCCATAATGATTTACGTTGAGAATAACTGTGTATGTAGACAGAGTATTTCTCTGAGGAGATTAAAGATACGTATGATGAGATTAAGGAGAGCGATGAAGCGATTAAGACTGACTACTTTAAAATGATTATGAAAGGCTTAGAAGGGTAGGTCACACACAGCATATTAGAGAAACACCGAGAGAGGCAGGACACAGAGCAATCTGGAGTTTTTGATCCATGGAAGCAACAAAGAAGAGCTAGCTGCGCTTGTTATTGTCTTATGTCAATAGCATTTTCAACAATGTTGCTTGATATTACTGGGGAGAAAGCAAGAACAGAGGAGGGAAAACAAAAGAATAAAAAACAAGGCGTATGCACTCCCACATGACCTAGGAGAAACAATGACAATCAAATGGCCTGCAGCAGTCTTCCCCCCCCTCTCTCTCCCTCTTCCTCCCTCACTGTCTCTCTCTCCTTTTCTGTGTACTTTGATGTACAAAATAGCCCCAATCCATAAACAGCACCATTACTTTCACTGCCTACCTACGGTGCTCTCTCTCTTTCTTCTCTTTTATTTCCCATCACCCCATCCGCTATCTCCAACACACACAAACACTCACACACGCATACCAACACACATTTTCCATTCTCTCCAAAGCAAGGTATATTTTGCCAGCGGCTTTTTGGTGGTCATGGGTAATACAGTATAGAAGGGAGTAGAACATTGTGGGTCGTCAAAAGCTTCAATGCTTGTCATCAGATACCAGAGGTTAAAATATAACGTATGACTGGCAGAGACATATAGCATTTCATACTTCCTCTTTCGTATCAGCACAACTCTCTTTATTGTTATATCATTCTGTCAAACCTTTCACACCTCAGAAGAAAGCAGTAGAGATATCAAGCTCTGACCAAACTGCCAAAGATTGAACCATGGTACATTCCCCTTCCCTTCTATCTTTGAATTGGTTACTCAGGAACAATGTACAGTGTTCATCATATTGTGTACAATGTACTGTGCATCCTTTTTTCAGTTACTGAGTTCCAATAATGGATGGGTAGTTGACCTTTGAGACTGCAACAGCTAAAGATGACGCATGTTTACATTCAGTTATAAGAACATAAGCTGACATTGTTATAGTAGAGCATGTGATTCACTGCTAGTTTCCTTTAAACAGTCAATGATGGTTTCCAAACCATTAAAGCTAATACCACCTAACAGTTATGATAGTATGTTCTGTTGAACAAAAGGGGAACAATTATGTTAAGATAATTGCTTATTAACATATATACATGTTTGGAAAACGTTCGTCACAATCGGCCTTCATATTGGAAGTCTGAGTCTGAGTCTTTGAAATGTACGTATGAATGATGGTCGTCATCAAAGGTTGCAAGTTCAAGGGGAGGGGAAGGAATGGACAGTGGGGACATATTCTTCACCAACAACTTAGAAACTGTTGACATAACCAGTGATAGAACAACATCGTTGAAACCCTTTCACTCCGACGAACACATTTAAAATCATTTAAATAAATATAAGCACTGGAACATGGGACTTGTATCCAAACTAATTAAGACAAAAAAATATAACACTTTATAACACAAAAAACAAAACAACATGCAGAAAAACAGTGAGTTTGCTTCAAGGAGTCTAAAATGTGTCTCTCTCTTCCCCCTTTTTAGCAAGAATCTTTCATGGCAACCAGTTTTTCTTATTTCACAGAGTACAAAGGGGCATCAAACGGCAAATTCAGGACAGGCAGTCAGGTAGGCAGGCAGCCATCTGACATTTCATTAAAGCTGCTTGGCAATGAATGGAGCTGTTGTGTTGACTGGCATGTTAGAGATCTGTGTTATATCTGCTGCGGGCTGTTACTTAAGCTTACTGTACAGTAGCTGCATTTTTTTTAGATTTGTTAAATGAAAGCCTCCCCACATTTCCGCAATAATGGTAAGGATATTGAGTACTATGCATATTTGATAGGCCAGGTGCCATCATTTCCTAACATCAAGATTAATAAAACATTCCATTACCTGCTCAGAATTTCCCAATCACGTTGAATTTTCAAACTAACGTAAAACTCAGGGCAGATAAATGTATGTTTTCAATACAATATGACCATCATTTACACTATGATATAAATTGTAATTATCTGTGTATCAGTTGATCTTGTGGTATTTAGTGGATCTTTACATTATGCCAATAGAGAAATATTTAATATGTTCAGCTAATGGAAATCCAGTGTGCATTTAGAAGACAACATGTCAGTTTAATCATCCTCATTGCAATGATCCTTCTTGTCGTGCATACAAAATGTACAACATAGGCTTTTCTCCTACTCTAACCATGGCAACCTGCTGACCATGAATCTTTTCACATATTGTAAAAGGGTCCTTTTATCTTGCTTAAATGGGTGGAATTGGAAATATGTGATGACATTGAGCAGATATATTTCAAAACATCTTCCTAAACTACCTGAACCCGTTGCATATCAGCATCAGGCAAACTGCCATATCGAAACATATAAATCGTCACCTCTTTAATATAAAACACAGCTTGAAAAATTCAGCCATTTTTACTATAACACCTTGGTGATCGTGAGTGTCTTATAACAGAACAACACGAGTCACCTGCAGGTTTCATTTAGCTAAATGGCCTTCATGTCACATATCTAAGGACATTGGTGCTTGCTTGGCAAAATGATATGGATGAGTAATGGGATGCCGCCCACATCCGGACACTATGGGAAGGTGAGGGGCTGCTGCCAAGCCCCAGTCCCTGTTGACCTCTCCTTCTTGTGCACTCAGCACATTTGCAGATGACACCCCATGGGCCACTCTCCCCGGCAATGACACATGTCAGCCATTTTTGTTCTTTTGTAATTCTGTTAGGAGACTGCATGCTATGAATACGAGACTTGAACGCAAGATATGGCCTCCAGGTGTCCGTATAGGAAAACAACATCTTTAACAGTTTGCCAACCGTTCCATTTCACCGATGAATAAATTATCCAACTGAAAATAGAGAAAACAAACAGGTCACCTCACAGGGCCTACACGCCAACTTATGTGCCTTTGCTTTTATTTTTCTCTCTTTTTTCATTTTTTGATGAGTAGAATTTGGATCTAGGCCCTCCCATAACACTGCTGATTCAAGGTTTTAGCCCAGCAAATCTTAAGCGGGGAGCTGAGAGCAAAGGGCTGGCCATTTTGCAGTTTGCTCTCATCTGCCAATTTCTTCCTGGGGCTTTCAGAGTCAATCAAAGAGCTACCAGAATGCTCACACCAGTCTTTTAATTATTCATGGTAATTCTATGCCACTACACACTCTCTCTGCAGCCCCTGTCGCCTCCCCCAAGCGAGGTGTGCTCTGATGTGTTTATGTGTACTGAATATATAAAGAAAATATCCTCCATCCATTACAAAACAGATTCTGCTCTGCCCTGTGCTACGCTGGCAGCTTTTTCAGGGGTCGTCTGGCTTCCACTTCTGTAGGAGGCTGAGCTTATATGTGTGGTCCCATGAAACCCAATTTGTTTTGCCCTTTTAATCTCTTCCCTGGACATGTTGCAAACTTGAACACGGCTTTTCCCATCTAGAGCATGTGCAATATTATTTTTTTTCGGAATATTTTGCATTCCATTAAAATATCATACATCTGTTAATTCAAGTAGCCTGACCTATTCATACATGTGACTGTTCAAATGGCTCCAGTACCTGATAATTTGTTCTGACTACATGACCAGCCTGGTGTAAAAAAGCCTATCATCATGTTTTCGGGGGGATTGCATTTTTTGATAAGCACTAGTCTTGCTGAAATTGCATTCATGTCCTTCTATGAGCTAATTAGCTAGAGAAGGGGAAACCCTGCCATTCCTGGCTGTCTATCAACCTGCCAGCAACCATTGACATCACAAGGTGCATGTCAAGTTCAGCCTTTTGTGTCTGAGACAAGCCTATTACCAGGAAGTGTGAGCAGGAGGTTTTAAGTGGGTAAAGGCAGCAGCATGATGATGTGATAAAATCTCTAAATTAGGATAACATTTCAGTCACACTTATTCTACAGCTTAAAATATAATTACTACAAAAGAAAAAGGGGGACATTTGTAGTTCAGACAAGTGAAATAAGTTGCTGCCTGAAATATATTGCAGCTTGAGTACGCAGAAAAGGATATGCTCTTGATGTCCCTTCACAACATTATTCCAGGAGTCTCACAGAAGGTGCTGCTGCCGTAGGAGCCTTTGAGGGAAAGGTGATCTCTCCAGTGCAGAGAAGCTGTTACATTTTGTTGGTTGGAGAAAAATGGCACACCTCCTCTCTCCAACTTCACAAGTCTTCACAAGCCTTGTCAAAGATAAAAAAGGGGGGAAATGTTTCATGGCTCCTGTCTTTTCCTGCCAAAAGCAAAAAAGGAGGGCAAAAGAACACTAAGATAGATACAGTGACATACCAAGGGAGGATGTGGCAGCGATGAAAGCATGTCATTTTGTAAGAGATGATCATGAAACTGCCCCCGTTTCTTTCTTTTTCTTCTCTTTTTTTTTGAAGAGACTTTGTCAGAATTTCAAGGATATATATTGTTTCTGCTTTGCCCTACCACTCGAAACAGCAATGGGACTTTGAAATGGAGTGTTTACAAGCCAGTCAAATGTGTCCTTTTGATATATGTGACAGAAAGCTGAAGAACTAGACCAAAAGGTCTGCAATCAGCTCCAACACACAGTGTTTATTGTCGTTTCAAAGAGGAATCACATGAGTCCAGACCAATCATCATGATGAAGCTGCAACAACTAGCAACCATATTGTGATATATTAATGCTTCTATATATAAAAACTAGATCTCATATGAGCCTAGTTTGTGCATATTTAGGGCTTTAACATAATTCTTGATTTTCAGAATTGTTTATTGGATTTGTGGTCCACTAACTATAACAAATGTTGAATCTATTCTTTGAAGAGGACACATTTGCTATAATAGCTCTAATTCTGCAGTACCCTCTTCATCTTCAGAGCATTGCAACAGATGCTCTTTTAAACTAATTGCAATCTACAATAGTACACATGTGAACAGTTGGTCACTCTTTGTTTTGGCTTCATCTTTTTATTATATTGCCTTGTTCTAATGCATCTGTATTTGATCACGAAAAACACAAAAGGCTCAAACAATGCAACGCCAACTGGTAAACACAACGGTTAAAAGGCTCCTCAATATCACAATATTTTGAAACGTTTCAATATGAATAGACACAACTAAGCGCTATGGTGGACAAGATATCTCTATTCTTGAGAGTTAAACAGGTGTAGGTAAGGAAGGGGGGAAAGAAAAATTGTTCAGTGGGTCTTTAGAGCATTTCTTCGAAAATGTTTAAAGAATACAAAATACTCATTCAAAGTTGTTATCATCATCATCAGCTTTATTGAAGAGACTCTCGGTCCATTTTTTATGTTATGATGACTTATGTGTGTTTTATATAATACATTATGAAAATCATTAGTGTTTTACTTAAATAAGTATCTCTACAGAATAAATGGTCTTACCTATGTAGTAGTGATTCTTTAATTAAGCAAGCAACACATTGTTTAGAGAACGATAAATGGAACAGTATTCCTCATGTGCTTTATCTGTCCCATAAAAAAACATGAATGCTTGTTTGTAAACATCCTATTTACTAAGTAATCCCGGTCAGCCTACAGGGAAGGAATTCTAATTCAAAGTCCTCTAAATGATGGCGGAAGACACACTTGGCCTCAAGCAAAATGTGTATCACTGGCAACATCAAGAGAGCAGGATCCCATAATACCACTCTGCATTCACAGCATCCCCACTGCGCTGGTGATAAATGGCTAACACTGGAACAGTGCTCACCTCTGAGAACCCTGGCCTTACCCTTGTGAGTGTCCTGTAAAGCATTCTGTCTGATTATAAACAGCAATGTGGGTTCACACTGGTGCCACAAAACACACAGCACATTAGATGTTTTTTTTTTTTTACACAGCTAAGCCGTGTGTCAAATGATTTTACTCATTCATTGCTGTCAATGCGAGTGATATTGCTCTGTGACAAAAAGATTTGATGTGGAAGTGATATCCTCTGAGAGTGTTTGTGGTGTTTAGATGGGGTAGTTTGAGGTAGCGTTTTACTGGATTGGCTTCCAGGAAACACATGGGAGCAAAGCCATCGGGAGAGCTGGTGAAAAATGTGGGAAGATGGTGGGCATGACCACAGCTTAGTGGGTGAGTCTGCAGGAGGATATCAGTGATGTATAATGCAACTTAAGCATGTAGAATCTCATACACTAACTGGCTGGCCGAGACCATCGCCCTTTGGCTTCTACCATTAAGTCTCTCTTCCTCGTTTCCTCCCTACTACTGAATGTTGATTCACCATAGGGACAGAAAGTGTTATTGCTCTTCCTAAAATATGCCCTAAACAAATCACAATGGTCACGCACACTTGCTTTAACATGGGGCACGATACTGACAAATGCTTCCACTGAAGTGCCAGTTCTGAAAATGCTCAATTTGTCTTGCATTTAGTGAGAACCGTGTAGGCGGAGTAGAGAATAAACCTGAGAAGCATCAAGTAATCCCTGAATGGATATTTTATATTGAAAATAACAACAAAGTGTGTTTGGGGGGTCATACTGAGCCTTCAGAGGATAACAGGAGAGGAAGCACAGGCAGCAAGGGAAATAAAGTGAATTCTGTGATGTCTGTAGGATCCCTGATTTCCGCTTCTCAATGGAAGAAAAAAAAAATACTGCTGGGCTGCCAAGTATTGGCTTCACATTTTTGACTCACTGTGATGTAGCTGTCATCCTTTCAAAGGAAGAGGATAGCAAGGGGGAATGAGTGCATGTACCATGTCTTTCACTGAGCCTTTCTGGAGTCCAGGGGAAGATGCAGGGCTTCTACTTCAATCTGCATGGAAAGAATGCTGAGCTGGTTGTTAATTCAACATGTCATTTCTGAAACTTTTCTTTTGAGTAGTTTCACTGGTGATGGTAGATATTAATTTTTAGATAGAGCCCTTGAAGGAGACAATAAGACATCTTAAGGCAAAAATGAGCGATGAACATCAAGGTATCAAAACATTTATTTAGCCATTTTCCTGGCAGTAACATAGGCCAAAACAAGTCGAGTTGTTGCTTTATGCCTGTTTGATGGCCCTGCATGTGGGCCAAAGTTGGGGTTAAAATGTGTCAACCTTTAGTGGAATGAAACGTCATTATAAAGAAATGCTATGGGCCAGGTATAGGCTTTTTTAAATGACTAATTAGTGTGAATATTTCGCAATGTTCTTCTTTATGCCAAATTCATTCAATTCCACCAGTAAAGGGTGAATAGTAGTTTGAGCCTACAGCTTTTTGTATATTTGTGTCTGTATGAACAACATTTCATTTGATAAATGGCTGCATGCGTTATTTAAGAAAGAGCAGAGTTCATTCCTGAATACAAATGCTCAATACTTTCAGCTTTGGTAGAGCAAGCAGGGTCACTGCAACCTCTTGAGTCTGATCTTCTCTGGATTTTGTAGATTCAGCCATCTTAGTGAAAAATTCTCGAAGAATCCAGAGTGAGCAGCAATCACACCATCAGTAACTGAAGCGTGTGCTGACAACCTGTCGGCCTGAAAGGCTTTTTATTGCCACAGTTTGCCTTCGGGCAGAACATCACCCTTATTCAGCACGCTCTGCGAGGGTAGGGTACTTCCGGGCCTAGACTGCTACATTATCTATTTAGTATTGAAAACATCGTGGAGAAAAGACAGTACAAAGAAGTAAAATCCTTCCCATAGCTCCAGTCACTCCACTCTAACTGTCTATGTTGCACATCGATGTGCCTTTGGCAAATAAATCAAAGTACATCGCACTGAGATGCTTTTATATCTGTTTGTGAGGGATTTGCTGGGAATGCGTAGTCATTCTTTTAGTTTCAGTTTTCAAGTATCGGCAATTATATAACAGCAGGTTATTTCTTTAAATTATTATTTTCAGCTGTAATTTTCAGTTCTGTTCATCTTGCTTCTTTGCTTTATACACAGGCGGTCTCCTTGTGGATCATATTGTTGTTAACTCCTGCAAATTAGAGAACTCCTTGGAGTATATGAGTGAATTAGAAAATAGAGCAATGAACCATTTTAATGACTTTGGATCCAGGTTTTCTTTGTGCCTGACATTATTGGAGCCATAGCCCACTTCTCATCATTTAGGGTTGAACACTTATGTACAGTAGTTTTGCTATTAAATACTGACAGTGTATTGTCTTTTTTTGTATTGTATCTCTAATTTATGTTGTTTGTAATGTTTCAAAAACATGTTGTCTATGTAATCCTGTTATTCCACATTTTATTCTGGGAAGATTTTCTTTCAGTTTTCCTTCATCCAATTCACATTGATTTTTTTTTTAATGATCATGGTCTGATGTATTATATATAAGTGCAAATGTTAACAGATATGTCAAATATTGGACATCTTGAAGTGAAAAAAACCCTGCCTGTCCCTCCCAGAAAAGGATCGAACTCGCTGCATTCCTTCTTCTTCCACTCCATCTCCCACACTAATGTGTGCTCGTATGAAATGCAATAACAGATTTTGAACTCAGACAGCATAAAAGGTACATCAGAGGCAGATGTAGAAGTCATTACAATTGAATGTACTTCTTTTAATACACATGCAGCCTTCTCATGTTTAATGTACTTACCGTGCCAACCTGAAAACTTGATTTGTGAAAATCAATCGGATGTTTTTAAATGTAAAATTTGATCACCCACACAGACACACACACTCTCAATCTCTCATTCTTTCCGTATGCCTGTCCGTCTGCCTGTCCGTCTTTCTTCCCAAGCCAGTCTCTACAGTCTCATATGTATCTAAATCAGCAGTATGGATCTTTTACTGTATATATGACTGAAAACCTTTGAACTGCTCTCCATACAACTAAATTCTTCCCTCCATTCCTTTCTCAAGACGGTGGTTATTTTTTTTTTATTATTCTCCGGCGGTGAGCAGGATTAGTCAGGAGTGGCAGCCCCACTATCAGCCCAAGATGTGCTCTTCCATCCTGCTGCTTTGCTCTGATAAAGGAACCGCTCGACGAGTGACTCAGGTGCACACAGAGCGTTGTAGAAAACAACATTTCTCTCACTGGAGCATAGGCCTGCATGTCAATGAGTGCCAATGGGCAATGGTAGAATCACAGTCATGCTACATGCAAAACTTTTCTGGCATTCAAGGAGATAAAAAAAAGAAGCTTTTTGTGTAAACCTGCATTAACTTTCTCGAAAGAGAAAAGAGCATGCAACATTCGACAAAACTGATGCATTGGATTGTATAACAAACCTTACTCACTTGTGGCCAGATCCCATGATTATATGGTCAAAATGTATTTTATCTTCAAAACATTTTAATACATAGCTTTAAAAAAAATCTAAATAATTCTGTGTTTATGTTTTGTCCTTCTCTGACTTCTAAGACCAGCTCCCCTCCACTCAGCCGCTCTGGAGAAAGCTGACATGGAGCTTTGCTAGCGTTATCGCTGTGTGTTACACTATGTGGCCATACAAACACCAGCATTTCAACTGACTGGATACAAGGTGACAGAACAGACTGCTGACCTGAATTTGGCTCCTGATGAAAACATACTGTGACATGGAAAAAAATAACTCCATTTCTCGGACAAGTTTGTTCCAGGTCTACTGTATATCAATCAATTTGTATTATTGCAGTTCCCCATCCCGCTCCTCGGAAACAGACATTTGTCTTCTTTTTGGCTAGTCAAATTTGTGACAGTGATATATAGGACAGAAGGGGTCTGAGACACCATCAAGTTTAAAATGTTACCTTAAGATCAAAAGATCATCATCTGTAGTCTTACAACAACAAGGAGCTTTCATTAAATAATGTGTTAATGACTTTTAGTCATGTGAACCAGTTGATAATTTATATTTCCACAGTTGACAAGAAGATAAGCATACATTACAAAGACATTACATTCAGCTGTTATATACATGGTATTATTTAGTACTGTTGTTTAAGGACACAGCACAGTCAAAACCAGTAACGGCTCCACCATCAGACAGGCGTGTTTGCTCAGCAGATCTGTAAATGTGCATGCTAAGAAGCTTGGCCAAATGGTGCAGAGATAATACGTGTTATGTACCCTAACTTTCCGGGAAGCCGTCTTACAGAGTCTAATTTCAGTTAGGGCTTTACACAGTCGTGGGCCACTGAAGTACTCTGAATTACAAATAATTCAAAATGACTTTAACAGTGATCTCCCCTGACTTGTGGAGGGGTGAGTGCACCAACCTACAGGAACAGCAACAAAACGGATGCATGCAACTTTAAGAGAAAAAAGGTGAAAGATGAGTCATAGTATGCTAGATTATACACTCTGCACCTTCCTCATACTTTTCCTTCCACTGGCCTTTTGTTGCCTGTTTAAATCTGCCCAAGAAGCACAGAGGACCCATCTACCCACCCCAGCTTCCTCCCGTTCTCTCTGCATCCCTCGGCTTCTCTTTAACTGCTTAATCCAAAAGGTGGTAGCAATGCAAATATGTATCCACATACTGTAAGTACAAAAAAAGACTCCTCGTGCCCTGAGAGACACAAAGACAAATATACAACACTTGTATGTCCATGGGCAAAAATGCACAGAGTTATAAATATTTTAGTATGAGGCGGAGACACACGTACAAAGACAAACACACATTTATACTCTAACCTTATCCAAATCATCATTTTAGTCGTAATCCTTAAAATATATCAATTCAATCCAAACATGATAAAAAAATGTGTGCCCAGCCTTTCACAATAAAACAGTGATTAAAACCAAGTACACACACACACACACACAAACTGTCAGGCCAGTTCCCTCAAAATGTAAAGAGTGCGATAAAGTCCAGCTTTGTAGCTTAGTCTAGTATAAGTATAAAAGCCATTTAGTTGGATTGCTTTGATGTGTGTACGTTTATTCTGTCTACTGTCTATAATTTAATAGTATATGCATTTCAAATATTACCAAAAAACATGAAATAATAATAATAATCCACATGAAAAAGCGTTCTTATATTATCAGCACCATAAACATTTTTGAGGTTCCATTTGATCATCAGAACTAAAAATAATGTTGTCAAGACACAACGTCACTTCTTCTTGCTGAATAACAGCTTTTAAAGAACTGTCAACATTTAATAATAATAATTCTTTACATTTATTATAGCGCATTATCAATGACTCAAAGCGCTTTACATATACACACATTGCACATCATACATGCAATGGTCAGATACTGTGGACAATACCCACAGGAGCAAGTTCAGGTGAAGGGTCTTGCCCAAGGACCCACCGGCTTTACAGACCCAGCAGCGGCGGGTTTCACCCCTTGATCTGATGATCATTGCACAGCGCACTGCGCCACACCGTCCATCTTCACGCCTCGAGGTCATCGAGGCGCTTTTACAAGTATACATTGGTATTATACATGTACTGTGGACAATACCCACAGGAGCAAATCCGGGTGAAGTGTCTTGCCCAAGGACACAACGGCGGCGGGAGCGGGTTTCGAACTGCACTCCCCCTTGATCTGATGATCGGATGCACAGACCACTGCGCCACCCGTTCATGCAAGGCCTGGATATGTCTCTTAGTCAGTGCCCTAAAATGTCATATGCAGTATGTCTGAGGTGAATCATTTTCTAAATAATGAAAATAGGAAAATGGGGAAGAGATGTCCAACTGAGAAGATTCAAAACTAAACACGTGAAATGAGGAAAATATGAAATGACACAAGGATGGTAAACAGTCCATCTGTATTTTCCCAAAGGATGCCTGCCATACTTCAAAATGCACTTAAAGAGGAAGTAAGGCAATTCAATATCAATCTAAGAGCATTCTAATGGCATTGCAGCTTTGCTTTTTTGACTGCAAAAAGGATAAAGAGAGGCTGCAGTTGGAAATGACACAACTAATGGATTATTGATACATTAGTATGGTAATTATTTCCTAAAAGTACAGGGTGTCATATGATCACATTCAGTTTTTTCTGAGAAAATTACTATTTTCTTTGTGATATGTGTGTATGTTTTTGTATCAATCTACATCTTACAATTACAGACATTTTAATGTTTTCAAAATAGTAATTTAGACATTATTAAAAACCAACCTGGAGCAAAAACAAAGACTATCTAGAGATGGGTTTTTAATTTAAAACATTTCAAATTCCCCATCCATTTATTGTTTGACATTTCAATGTGGACTAAACTGTGATTTGATACTAATCATAAACAATTACCTAGTTGGAATCCACTCACTTGATCTGACATTAGTGAGTAAACAAGCCAACTCTCTCTGTGTCTCCCTTTAGTTCTGTTTCCATCCACATTGATCAACATGCTGTCAGACATTTTTAGATTCTAATTTAGTTTCAGTACTGTGGCCAGTATTTGTGGATGGCACCATGGATTTTAAGGATAGGCAATACAGCCATGGAGTTAGCATGTGTGATGTTGTTATCACTTTTGATGATGCCTATGTCTATAATGCATTATTAAAAACATATATAATGTGAAATAATCATAATCTTGTTATGAAGCATGTATAAGTGTTAATTTATATGATAACACAGTGATATAAGCAGATTATAATGCATTATAAATATGTTACAAAGAAAATGCATTAAAGACATGGGCGTCACAGAGTGTATTGTTGTTTTTCCCCCTAAAGCTGAGAATATTTAATACACAATTAATTTCAAAGCAAAAACAACCCTATTAACATGAAGAAAAAACATATATAGTTTGCTAGAGAGTAAGGTATTAAACCTGTAATTGTTGTGTTTATGACATTTGAGTTCTGATTTCTGTCTAAATTGTGATCGTGGGAACGTTTTCTTGAGTGAATTATTTTTCTCTGGATATAAATGACTTTTGTTCAATGGAATGATACGACAAAAAAGATGTGCCAAAGCCAAAAAGGGCCTGCTGAGACAAAGCACTTTGTGTGGTGGGTTTTCATCATATCAAATTCATTTACTGCATCAATCTGATGGCAAATACTTCAACACTTGATGTACAACAGTGCGCTGTATGTGACAAGGGATCAGCAGTGGGGGGGTTATCAGAGAGGGAACCAATCATTACTTATCGAGAGACACTTAAAGTAATTAATGACTTGTGCAAACTGTTGGAAGTGGAAAACATTAATGAATAATTTTCGATACATAATCAAGTAATTAGGAAATGAACTCAAGAGTAAATCCAGGAACCACAATAATGAATACTGGTGATTATCAATTTGAAGCCATCTCCCTTATGCCCCCGAGGGACCTGCGCTAGTTTTAGAGGGAGAGAAAGGGGGAGGACGGATTTCTGTTCTGACACCACGATAATATGCCAGTGCCACTCAAAGAACCAGAGTGACACACAGAGTGGAGAGACTGAATTTATTCTATATTCCACAGTTTTCTCTATGAAGCACTCATGTCTACTATGTTCAGTCCATTATTTCAAGTGGAATCATCTGTATGTCTACTAATCTGTAGCCTTGTATGCCAGGCTCCCTCCACTTCTAATGACAAATATGTTGAAAAATGTGCTAATTATTTATACCGGGTCCTCATTCTGTCAGCAATTCAAAGTGTGTCTCATGAAGATGTCTGGTTTTTATGAAATGCCAGGAATGGGTTGAGCCGTGCCTTCATAAAACACCAATTTATTTATTTTATAGTGTGACTTAATGGATCCATTCTGACATCAAAAGCAGTATGTATCATTACTGCATTTGTGACTTTATACTTTTTAACAGGTGCCATAATTCAAATGAATGCTTGATCTTCAATGAGTTACAGCTTTTACTTGAGTCTTAGACTGAAACAATCTTCCATCCATCCATCCATCTTCTCCCGCTTATCCGTGGTCGGGTCGCGGGGGTAGCAGTTCCAGCAGAGAGCCCCAAACTTTCTTTTCCCTGGCGACATCAACCAGCTCTGACTGGGGGATCCCAAGGCGCTCCCAGGCCAGCGAAGAGATATAATCCCTCCACCTGGTCCTAGGTCTACCCCTTGGTCTCTTGCCAGCTGGACGTGCCTGGAACACCTCCCTAGGGAGGCGCCCAGGTGGCATCCTAACTAGGTGCCCGAACCACCTCAACTGGCTTCTTTCGACGCGAAGGAGGAGCGGCTCAACTCCGAGTCCCTCCCTGATGACCGAACTTCTCACCTTATCTCTAAGGGAGACACCAGCCACCCGGCGGAGGAAACCCATCTCGGCCGCTTGTATCCGCGATCTCGTTCTTTCGGTCATGACCCATCCTTCATGACCATAGGTGAGGGTAGGAACGAAAATGGCCCGGTAGACAGAGAGCTTTGCCTTCTGGCTCAGCTCCCTTTTCGTCACAACGGTGCGGTAAAGCGACTGCAGTACCGCTCCCGCTGCTCCGATTCTCCGGCCCATCTCACGCTCCATTGTTCCCTCACTCGAGAACAAGACCCCGAGATACTTGAACTCCTTCACTTGGGGTAAGGACTCATTCCCTACTTGGAGTGGACAGTCCATCGGTTTCCTGCTGAGAACCATGGCCTCAGATTTGGAGGTGCTGATCCTCATCCCAGCCGCTTCACACTCGGTTGCGAACCGATCCAGTGAATGCTGAAGGTCGCAGACCGATGAAGCCATTAGAACCACATCATCTGCAAAAAGCAGTGGTGCAATCCTTAGTCCACCGAACTGCAGACCCCCTCCCCCACGACTACGCCTCGAAATCCGATCCATGTATATTACAAACAGGATTGGTGACAAAGCGCAGCCCTGGCGGAGGCCAACCCTCACCGGAAATGGGTCCGACTTACTGCCGAGGACCCGGACACAGCTCTCGCTTTGGGAGTACAGAGATTGGATGGCCCTGAGTAGAGACCCCCTCACCCCATACTCCCGCAGCACCTCCCACAGTAACTCCCTGGGAACTCGGTCATACGCCTTCTCCAAGTCTACAAAACACATGTAGACCGGATAAGCGTACTCCCAGGCCCCCTCCAGGATCCTTGCGAGAGTAAAAAGCTGATCCGTCGTTCCACGACCAGGACGGAATCCGCATTGTTCCTCCTCAATCTGAGGTTCGACAATCGGCCTGACCCTCCTTTCGAGTACCTTGGAGTAAACTTTCCCGGGGAGGCTGAGTAGTGTGATGCCTCTGTAATTGGCACACACCCTCTGATCCCCCTTTTTGAAAAGGGGAACCACCACCCCGGTCTGCCACTCCTTCTGTACTGTTTCCGACTTCCACGCAACGTTGACGAGACGTGTCAACCATGACAGTCCCTCAACACCCAGAGCCTTCAGCATTTCCGGGCGCATCTCATCCACCCCCAGGGCTTTGCCACTGTGGAGTTGTTTGACGACCTCAGTGACCTCCCCCCGGGAGATTGGTGTTGATCCCGCGTCATACTCCAGCTCTGCCTCTAACATAGAGGGCGGAGTTGTCGGGTTCAGGAGTTCCTCAAAGTGTTCCTTCCAACGCCCTAACACTCCATCAGTTGAGGTCAACAACGTCCCATCCTTACTGTACACAGCTTGGATGGTTCCCTGCTTCCCCCTCCTGAGGTGTCGGACAGTTTTCCAGAACAACTTTGGTGCCGCCCGAAAGTCCTTCTCCATGTCTTCTCCGAACTTCTCCCACACACGCTGTTTTGCCTCGGCCACGGATGAGGCTGCTGCCCTTCGGGCCTGTCGGTACCTTGCAACTGCCTCGGGAGTCCCCCGGGATAACAAATCCCTGAAGGCCTCCTTCTTCAGTCGGACGGCTTCCCTGACCACCGGTGTCCACCAGGAGGTTCGAGGGTTACCGCCCCTTGAGGCACCTAGGACCTTGAGACCACAGCTCCCCGCCGCGGCTTCGGCAATAGAGGCTTTGAACACCGACCACTCTGGTTCAATGTCCCCAACCTCCACAGGAATGCCCGAAAAGCTCCGCCGGAGGTGTGAGTTGAAGGCCTCCTGAACTTGGGCCTCCTCCAGACCAGACGTTCCCAGTTCACCCGAACTACATGTTTGGGATTACCAGGTCTATCCAGAGGCTTCCCCCGCCACTCGACCCAACTCACCACCAGATGGTGATCAGTTGACAACTCCGCCCCTCTCTTTACCCGAGTGTCCAAAACATACGGCCTCAGGTCCGATGATACAATAACGAAATCGATCATGGACCTTCTGCCTAGGGTGCTCTGGTACCACGTACACTTATGAGCATCCTTATGTTCGAACATGGTGTTTGTTATGGCCAATCCATGACACAATCTTGTGAAAAATGTGAAACAATCTTTTAACTGATTATTCTTTTTAAACAAAAAGCTATGCCAGGATTAAACCTCTGAAACGAATTGGGTTTTCAGAGTTGGAAAGTCACTTATACAGTATCTATCTTTTCTACAAAGATAACCAGAGGAAAATCGAAACATGGTTTCCTAAGTATATGGCACAGGATTGGCATGTATCTGTAGTTCCCTCAAGATGGAGTAGATGTAAATCTTACCCACATCAGCATATTAATTAAGACTCTAATCTCATGGTAATTCAGGCGAATCTTTTGAAAAGATGGACTCCCTGGTAAATCAAGTTAGATAGATTGATTGCAATGTTAGGCTGTTTAATGTAATGCCCCAAACTAGAAATAATACTTTCCTATATTCAATCAATAGACGTGGTGCATATTATATCCCAAACGTTCAGGAATGCTACTGTTAACCAATCATTTAGCTATAGCCAATATAACTGCCCAATGTTTTCATATGATTGTGCGCTATGGATCTACATGAGTTGTAACTGTCAATAATTATGAAATAAATAGCAGGGCAGCAGAGAACAGTATTCACATCAGATCTTTTACCAGCATTTAATAACACATATTCTTGAATTAATCCATCACACAAATGATAAGATGCTCATACAGGTAATTTAAAGATGAAATAAACAAATACCTGTTTTGCTATTTAAGTATGAGGAACATTTATTGTTATGGTGGCTACAGGCAGCTAATAAACTGGTGATAGGCGATAGAACAAAAATACGCACAAGCAGCTTTTGCCTTAAGCGGGTCATAATTTAAAACATCGTGTACACATAAACCCCCTATACACTAAAAGTTTCTTCCTTAACCTTAAACCCTTAATCAGCCAGGTAAGTTTAGGAGTATTGGCTGGTAATGGTAAGAGCCATAAACCCGCACTAAAGAGAAATGGCCACAGATTGGCCATGCTCATCAAAGTACTTCCAGCACGTTATCCAAAGCCCCCATCTTAAATGGACAAAGGGAAATGAGTCCAACAAGATGAGCTGAACAAGATTGCCAACGGTGAAAGGTGTTAGAAAGCCTATTCACTATGGAAGTGACATGCAGTAAGTAAGTAATTATAGTTCCAGTTGGTCTTTGTCATATTGTAACTGTGGCCTACCAACACCTTTGAGAAATAACGAGTGTGTTGGTGGACAGAAAACAGAGACAGCTTTAACACGCTCTGCCTGTACACTCTGGCCTTTGGTCAGGAACAGAGAATGGACAAAGATACAGAATCACATGTTTTTTTCTCTCTGTCAAATACAGTAAGATTAAAACAAAACAGCTTGATATAAATAAAACTCAAAATAACGAGTTTCATCTGCAACTTCTCATTTAGTTGTAGTGCTTTTTTAGTCACTAACTGTGACGAAGGTAACTTCATATGTGCACATTTGTATACAATTTATACTATTTATTGATGTAGTGTTTATTGTATTTTATTTTGAAATGTGTTCCCCTTTCCCCATGTCTGTTGCCGTTGATTGTGTGCACCGGGGCCCTTTCTCATTTCATCAAATCCCCCTCCTCGACTCCTCGGTCCTCCGGTAGTGACCCGGAAATGAATTTCAGTGCGCCATGTTGAAGGACATCTCATTTCTCTAAATGCACTTCGAGGACCGAGGATCGAGCGTCGAGGAGGCTCTCTGGAGGAGCTCTAACCGAGGATACACTGATGGGTCCTCCACGGTCCTCCACGGCTGCTTCGTGGATGCATTTCCGGCAACAGAGATGTTTCAAAGACTCGTGACGTACGGCCGGACTTATCTCAGCCAATGACAGCTCTGCATGCATCCCCTGGATATTATTTTATTAACTGCTTTCATCGCGACGCGATGTTTACAGTGAGAACAGCTGTGAGGTCTTGCAGAAAGCAGAGCAGTGTGTATAATATATATCACTCAGTAGAACAGGCCTACTCTTTTTGCTTTAGTTTAGTAGATATCTACAAACAAAGAGTCGATATTTTTCTAAAACCATTTAGTGCTTCACAATAAAATACACCACGGCTGTAGCCTGTTTTAGGAGCTGTATATGCGTGTGTGTGGTGTATGTGTGTGTGGTACAGTAGAGGCTTCTCAATACTCAAATTTCCCCTCCTCGACTCCTCGACTCCTCGGTCCTCCGGTAGTGACCCGGAAATGAATTTCAGCGCGCCATTTTGAAGGACGTCTCATTTCTCTAAATGCACACCGAGCATCGAGGAGGCTCTCTGGAGGAGCTATAACCGAGGATACACTGATGGTTCCTCCACGGCTCCTCCGCGGATGCATTTCCGGGAACGGTGGAGGCGTGACGCACGGCCGGACTTATCTCAGCCAATGACAGCTCTGCATGCATCCCCTGGATATTATTTGAGAACCTGCTCTCATCGCAACGCGATGTTTACAGTGAGAACAGCTGTGAGGTCCTGCAGAAAGCAGAGCAGTGTGTAAAATATATATCACTCAGTACAACATGCCTACTCTCTTTATTTGCTTTAGTTTAGTAGATATCTACAAAGAGTCCATATTTTTCTAAAACCATTTAGTGCTTCACATAATAAAATACACAACGGCTGTAGCCTGATTATGCTTTAGCAGCTGTAGGTGTGTGTGGTACAGTATGTAGGTGTGTGTTGTACAGTGTGTAGGTGCGTGTGTTGTACAGTGTGTAGGTGCGTGTGTTGTACAGTGTGTAGGTGCGTGTGTTGTACAGTGTGTAGGTGTGTGTGTTGTACAGTGTGTAGGTGTGTGTTGTACAGTGCGCAGATGCCGCGGACAGACGGGTCTCAGTTGGTTTGATGTCCTTACTTTTAATACTTGCAAATACAACTTTTGGCCCGTAATTTCAATTCCCCATTTCAGCGACCAGAGAGAGAGGGGGGGGGGGGGGGGGTATATCCAGTCTCTGACTGTGTTACGTTATTATGAGAGTGCTCTCATACTTTAAATTGTATATATTTATATAAATATATTTGTGTGTGTGTGTCCGCATCTGTAGCCTGTTATTGTCTCATTATACCGCACTCTCAATGAATTCAAATAAAATATGTGGGGGAACAATGTTCAGCTGATCTAACAGAGATTATAAAATATGACAAAACACTCGACAGCTGATGCAGCTGTTGCCACGTCATAATGAACGGACGTCGCTTTAATATGACCGCTCAGAGGAGAGGAGTTCTCATTTCTTTAAACGTCTGCTGCTTCCCCTCCTCTCTCCTCGGTTCCCCTCCTCGGTCCTCCGCTCGCATCTCCTGTGGGCGGGTCTAAGTCTCGAGGAGGGGAGTCGAGGAGGGGACATTTGAGTATTGAGAAGCCTCTAGTGTGTGTGTAGATGCAGCGGACAGACAGGTCTCAGTTGGTTTGGTGTCCTCTGCTTACTTGTAAATAAAACTTTTGGCCCGTAATTTATTTTCCACATTGTAGCGACCAGAGAGGGGGGGGGGGATATATCCAGTCTCTGATAGTGTTACGTTATTTTGAGAGTGCTCTGCTTGATTCTGAAATTGTATATATTTATATAAATATATACATATATATGTGTGTGTGTGTGTGTGTCCGCATCTGTAGCCATTATTGTCTCATGACACCGCACTGTGAATGAATCAAAGTAAATATATAAGTGGTCATGAACACATCTGTCCATCAGACAGAGGGCTGCTGCCTCCTGTCATCATTAATGGACGTCTCTTTAAAATGACCACTCAGAGGAGAGGAGTTCTCATTTCTCTAACTGCCTGCTGCTTCCCCTCCTCTCTCCTCGGTTCCCCTCCTCGGCTCCTCCGCTCGCATCTCCTGTGGGCGGGACTAAGTATCGAGGAGGGGAGTCGAGGAGGGGAGTTCGAGAAATGAGAAAGGGCCCTGGTGCCCTGTGTTGTCTCCTCCCCCTCACCTGTGTCCTGTTCGGTTGATTGGGTTGTGCTTTTAGGCTCTGGGGTTTTTCTGTTATGGGAAGTGTGTGTGAGATCCTGGTGGCTGCAGGCTGTGCTCAGGGAAACAACAGCAGGATTGAGGCTGTGTGTCATTGTGTTGATCATTTAATAAATGCCCACACCGGGTTATATTTGGGACGTTCTGCCTCTGCCTCCTTGCTTGGTCGGGCCGCTCAATTGTCAGCGTCACACTAACCTAAAGTTGCTTTGATTCTCTGTAACTTCACTGCCCGCACTTCTCAACATTGTGGTCACAAATCATAATTATATCTTATCTATAATCATTGAGCTGACCTCAAATTGATTGAACGTGTTTATCTACCAGTGGCCATAATGATGTTTGTGTCATCATATGTCCAGCCGTATATACTCTGGAATCAATTTCTTCATTTGGCTGTTTTTGTTTTCCTCTGTTTTACATCTGTATGGAATTTATATTTAATTTGGGTCAGCATTGTGGAGAAAGATAGGGTATTGATTTCTGTCTAAGGGGGCTTACGGGAACCAGGATATGCTTGTCTTCTTGAGGCTTCACAGCCGGTAGTGACAACGCTCAGAATATGCCTTTAAATCTCAGGGCAAATCTCCCACCAAATCAGGCTAAACTCAAAATGTACTGCCCCCTTACCCCCTAGCTCAGATGGACAGTCACATAGAAACTTCTCCATAAAGAGGAGTGCAAAGGAAAATGTCTAATTGCTAAGCAAAAGTATGACATTCAGGTCTAACTGAGCACGGAAGCTGTAGGAGGATCTTTTCTAGGAACACTGGGCAGCAGCATCCAAGATACACACACAGGTCAGAATGCATTCAAGCTGAAGTTGTTTGTTGTTTCAAAAGTGGTGATAATTGTCCACTGCCTCACATCTCGAAAATGGCCTCCGCGGTCGACCTAGCTCTTCAAATTCTAACTCAGGAATACATATTGTATCCAATTGGACGAGAGAAAAACAAGTGGGACAGAACCCAAGTGGAGGCCAAATGTAGGAAGGAAGCAGAGAACTTGAGCATATTATGCAAAGCAGAGAAACTTTTAAACAAGTGCTTCAAGTGAAGAGGCAAAATAGTGTTAATAGTAGTCATGATCATGGGTGGTGAATTTATCTCAGTCACACAATGATGTTATCACATACGCATGCATACCAAACTAATCCTTCCCTGCTGACAATTTAAATTGTAGTTATATCTTATATTGCAGTCCAGTGATAACTGACATCATAATTTGACGTGACCCAATTGTAATTTAGACAATTATCTGTTGGAGTTGTTATATAAATCAGACTCACACAATATGCTTTCCCACTCTCGGTGCAGATGGTATTTCTAGTGTCATACAATTTTATGACATTGAAATGACAATTGCATTACAAATAAAAGCATTTTGGCAAGGTGTAAACAACATGACATTTTTATTTAATAAATGCAGATCTATGTATTCATTTGTCAAGGAGAAAGAGTGGTGCTTCCAGTTTTAACCCTTACAGATTACTTAGTATTGGATTACTGAGCAAATACTGTACATAAAACACGTTTCATTTTGGCAGAGCCAACAGATAAGTGTGCAGTTACAGTAATGCTGGATGCACATCAACACAATGGTAAGTTTTAGCATTTGTACTAAAAAAGTTGTCAAACAGAACCATCACATGGGAAATGTTGTATAAAACTATTACCATATGTGGTTTGCTGATTTAAGAAAATACAAACACATATTTAATGATATTCTTGTTTGGCCAAGTGGGTCAACTCTCCCTGCATGGCTGAAAGGATTTAATGGGGCATGAGTTTATGAAAAAAGGCAATAAGGGCAGGAGGTCATTCGGACAGATCTAGGGAGGATGAAACAAAACACAAATATAAAAAAAACACTAGAATACACACCCACGCTGCCTAATCCAGGGGCTGTGCAGAAAAAAGAGAACATCATGGGACCATCTCTTTGAAAATGGAGGCATTTTCATTTTTTTAGAAGCTATAACGGACCAGGGGATTATTGAAATTGGGCACTGCCTGGGCAATCTTGATTCCATTCCCATTGATGAAACCACTACCAACCAAACACAAATGCACAAACATCACATTCAAACAAAAGACCAATAGGGATAATAAAAAGCATAGACAGATTGTATTTCAAGATAATGCCTACAGGGTCTTTATTTTGCAGTTTGTTGTCCACTTGAGACTCACATACACTGGCGCAATACATCACAGTTTGGCTACAAGCTAACATAATAGCTGTATTATTTTATTCAGCACAAAAAATAAACCATGACATCTTCTATAGACATATTTTTATTCTGGAAGACTGACTGCAGGGATTTATTTTCCAAAATGTTGTGAAGCAAATATTCCTCTGTCCAGTGATAAACACTACTGACACATTGCTCTGTGAGCTTGGCAATGCAAAATTATTTGTTTGTGAGCATTCCAAGAATTACAGCCCAGAATCAAGCCAGCCAACTTAACATTTGCCAGAAAAAGGCAATGAGTGTCAGTGTGGCTCCTTTTGTCCTACTATTTCACTTTGGTGACATCCTTTATCTGAGGTTTCTCAGTGAACTAACAATTTGCCCTTTTCATTTGTCAGTTTCTCTCTTATATTTCGCCTTAGTATTTTACACATACCAAAACAATATATACACAACCCTCAAGGTGTCAAGATCAACGCTTTGTCATCCTCTAAGAGGGATATCATCAGTGGCGGCCGGCCCATAGGGGCGCCGCCCCACCTCTTCCCACATATAAAAAAAATATTAAAAAAAATATTAAATTTAAAAAAAAAATATTTAAAAAAAAAATATTTAAAAAAAATATATATTTTATATTTTTATTTTTAATGAACAAGGTAAATATCATACAATTGGTATCAGTAAAATGTATAATCTACAATAAAATCTCGTTTAAAATTGTGTTACGATGTCTAAAGTTACTGATAAGTCACATCTTTCCTGCCTGGCCTTACCCTGGCATTAGTTTATCATTACCGGGCGCCATGCAAGGAGCCCCCGAGCCAAACAGCAGCAACCAGCACGTTGCAAAAGTCTCAATAGTAAACTGTGCCGCCGAAACATAATTTCAGCCAATCAGCGCAATCAAATATTTTGGTCACGAGGGCGCTCACGTTGGCACCCACGTTGCTTACGTGCGTTGACGTGAGTTGTTTTTTAGACTCGTGAGTGACCAAGGTGATGAGAATGGCTTTGTGTGCAGGTGGAGTCGCCGGACCTCGGTCCCCGCCCAATTCCGTTCAAGAGCTAATCTCCAATCCTTTCGAAAGGAGAAGTTTGGGAGATAAACTGTTGCTTAAAGACCTTGGACCGGACCAACCCGATTTGTATATATCGCAGCAAGCTCGTGAAAAAGACAAAACGTATCAACGAGGCTTCTCACGTAGCTGGTACACCAGAAAGGCATGGCTAGCTGGATGCAAACAGGTAAATGCTGGCCCTAGAACCACGATTTTATGGGGCCAGAAAAACTGTGAATTAGGACCCGCTAGCCGGTACTAGGCCAAGTGGAAACGCAACCAAAAACGGGCCCCGCACGGCTCGGCACTGTCTGTGTCATGGCGAATACAGTCGCTGGTTTATTTATGTCTGTAGGCCGTTGTTATGAGTGTGGAGTGAGAATATACAACGTTAGCTTAGCCTGGTCGACCCAATCTCCATTCAGAAAACAAGCATTCTAAAAGGTTTTTCGCCTGCCGTCTGTCTGCAGACTTGTCAAAGCATTAATTCATGGTTTTTACTAACCGGTATCAGTATGTTGTTACGTCGGCATCATTTAGAGACGTGTATTACAATTTAATCATGGTAAAATATGTTCATCGAGCGCGTCTTGTTTGAATGATGCGAGTAAACACAGCTGGCAGCCGCGGTGAAACTCGAGCGACTAGAGCGATGCGATAGGAGCGATACGATAGGAGCGTTTAGAGCGTCCGGTCTGAACACAGCATTAAAGCGAGCTCCGCGCTGCAGTGGAAACGCGCCATTACATCACCAGAAGTCCTAATTTAAGGGGTCATTTCTCCCAAAAAAAAAAAATTTACTCACTATATCAACAGCCCCACCAAAAATATTTTCCACCAGCCGCCACTGGATATCATGCTATATGTTTGGTGACATGTGCCATTAATTTCCCAAGCAAGGTCAGACTGTTGTTTGCCTTTCCTGTGTTAGCAACAGATTTGATACAAATGGCAACAATCTGCGGGACAGCTGTACAGTAGTAGTTGTTGTGTTTTGACACTGAGTCTGTGTTGTTTTCTCCTTTCTGCCACAATCACCTTCTGAAATCATTCATCATAGAGCTGTTATTAACGTTTTGCCTTTAGATATTGCTCTCTGTTTGTGTCTCTTACCCAACACTTTGTGCTATTGATCCAGACTGTGGCACCCCTCTCTTAGTGTCAGGGCTGAACATGGGATCATCGGCCTCTCAGGTTTCTCTCTTGTGTTTAGAAACATACCACCGCAGCTACTGGACACACACATGCACAATGTACACATTCGCAAATGAAAACACACAATGTCCTTCTCTGGCTTAGTACCACAAGAGGTTTAACTTTTATTGGCTTCTATGCCTTTTTTATTCTGGGAACAAGGTCAAGCCTCATCAAATGTAACCTCAACACCAGCCTCAGATTAAAGGTCGTGACTTCACCCTTCACATATTTCTTGACCTCTGAGATTACTATGTCATAATACATCAGGATTAATGCTTTACCTCTGGACCTTCTTATCTTATACCACACTGGCCCTATTTCATTTATAGAATTCCCACTCCCTGCTCTGCTCTTTACTGTGTGTGTGGAGTGTCCTGTATTCCTCGAATCACCTTGCACTTGGCGGCAAGCTCAATCTCAATATCATGTTATCGGACTCAGGGGCCAAGGATATAAATACTACGCACCATAACTCTCTCCTGTTCAATAACCATTATATGCTCTACTTTATACATTAGAAGCACCTGATGGGGCAGTAAATTCACAGCTGCAGCTAGACCATCTCGGAGTGCATCCAGAAGAAAAAATGGTTGCTGAAACCAGGGAAAGAGTGAAATGGAAAAAAAAGGAATCAAATGGAGGGAAAAAGTAAAGAATTACAGAGGAAAGCATGAGATGCTGAAGGTGACCCAGTGATCGAGCAGCTGTATACAAGATACAGCGAAAAAGAGCTGTGGGGGGGAAATGGGGAAACAGCTAGAATGAACAGTTTTTTATTTGTTTTGCTTTCTCACTGTTACAAATATCTACTGTATTTCTATAATAAGCTATATACATCCAATGAATCATCCATTCCATCTCCTAAAGCTACTCTTAGTCCTGCCTAGCCTTGCAGTATGAGCTCTATGTTCACACAAAAGGTTCATGTTCCTCATGCTGAGACTATTTCAACACCACCGCCAGCATCTTTTCACTTTCCAAGGACAACAATCAAAGGAAATGTATTTCCATCTAACTCTACAGACAAATTACAGCCTACACTGAACAGACCATGGAAATGGCAATAAATGTCCACCCTCAAAACCCGAAACACACTGCCTAAAAGTACACACGCATACACACAAACGCCATTGTTTACCACATAAGCATAACTGGAGGCAGCATAGACTCTACGCTTCAATGCACTTTTTCATTTGGAAAGCTAGGGTGGTTACCCACCGAGCAAGAGCTGATTAAGAAAACAGTCCCATTTAATTCCTTTCTCCTCAACGGCCAGCAAGAGAAATGTAATTAAAGCCACTAAATCTCCCATGGGCACTACTACCTGCGACACGACCAACATGACACGTTGTGTAATTCGCTCGACCTACAAAGGTGACGGCAGTTATTTGCCTTAGTTGCAGGGTGAGCCCGGGCCTTTGAATGAGACAGCCAAATAAAAAGAGAGAGAGAGATGGGGAGAGAGAGAAGATGAGGGAGGGAAACATAAGAAGATAAACCTGTGATCAGTGTTGGGACTAACGCGTTACTGTAACGCCGTTATTTTTGGCAGTAACTAGTACTCTAACGCATTACTTTTTAAATTCAGTAACTCAGTTACCGTTACTACATGGTGCGTTACTCCGTTACTGCGTTTTTATATAGTCAACAGCCAGGTGAACAGAGATGAGAACTGTACTTAAGTACAGTACTTGAGTAAATGTACTTAGATACTTCCTGTGTCAAATGCGGAGACGGGCTGTGGGCGTGTTTGTGTTGTTTACTAACAAGACTGTCATGGCGGCGGCGGAGCTCAAGTCTAGTTTCTCCACCTGGAGATATTCTCACTATTTCACTTTTGTCGAGCACAAAGAAAATAACGTTTTAGTTAAATGTAAGTTGTGTCCTGGCGGGTCAAAGAGCCTATCTACTGCCCAAACCAGCAATTCAAATATCTTAAAACATCTGCAAAAACAACATGCTGGGACAAAGCTAGTAGCTCAGACCACAGAGACTCAGCCGACGCCACTCCACCTCCACCTGCACCCAAGCAACAGCGGCTGGATTTTAACCAAGGGACTGCTAGCCAGGGAAAAGTCGATAAAGCCATTGCACGGTATGTTGTAGAACACATGCAGGCTATTGCTACAGTGGAGTCACCCACTTTCAGGGAGCTAGTTAGCATGATAGCATGTCCGGGCGGCACAAGGCATACAGTATGAAACGGAAAACTTTTTCCAACTACCCGGAGAAAGAATATACAAAAATGTAAAGCCAGCTGATATCGATGCTATCCAGATTGCATATAATGCATGTCAAGTTGATCAACAGATTGTATTATTTTCCAATGCAATAACAGTACTGAAATGAAGGCTATAAGGGCATTAATATAATGGGAGCCCTTTTTTAAGTAACTAAAACGTTACTTTTCACAGTAACGCATTACTTTTTGGTGTAAGTAATCAGTAAAGTAGCTGACCTTTGGTGGAGGCCCAAGGATACTGGACAGCACAGCCGCAAACACTCAAATATGATACATGGCACAGCCCAGCCTTCAGACCTATAGCTGAATGTATAACATGTGTAATGCAACAACATTCATCAAATCCATTCACACAAGCATATCATAATTATAGGGTAAAGCAAAAACAAATGTGATCAAACAACACCGTCTAGCATTTGATTATCAGCAGTCTTTTTCCCATAACTTCTAATGCAATAACCGGTGTTATTGATGCAACTGTAAAGCAGATGTTGATGGCCATTTTGAGACTGATTATTTAAACCATTTTATTATAGAAAACAACTGACAAAGAAATTTTACAATGTGCCCAATGACTTCCTACATTATAATTAGATCAAAAGAGCATTGCATAGGACGTTTTGTGTCAGCATTTGTATCGATGTCTCAAAGGGAATAGTAATTGTCCTATTGACTTTGTGGAGACTATGTGAGTCTATATAGTGTACTACGTCTGAAGCCAAGCCTTTTACCAATAACATTCATGCAACTATGTTTTTCAGCAATTCTTTAGTGCCAATGCGGAAAATGTAAAGGTGCTGGGATGGTGTACTGGTTTTAACACCCAACTCATTATAACAGCCAACATTTCATATCCATTTTCTTATCCTGACTGCAAGCTTTTCCAATTCATACCAAGTGATTTCAGAAGCCCAACCTTAACAATACTTTATTGCAATGGAAGAATATTCTAGGACAATCCACATTTTCCAGCAACATTACATTCCTTCCAAAAATGAATCGTTAATATGAAATTGTTTGCAGATTTAAACTTTATTAACTGGAGGTTGTCATTCTTAGAATCAACTAAGGTTACTGCTAAGGTCCAAAGTCTCTCTGAAAACTGAAATATAAAAAAATGACCGTACATTAAAAAAAATAAAGTACTGTATTTAACATATTAATTGCTAACTTATTTGCAGCAACTAAGTTGTTATTTATGTGTTTTTTTTGTTCAATTGTTAATGATTGATTTGTCGATTTTAAAAATTAATCTCCTGAAGGCATATGCACACACAAATGCTTTTAATGGTAATGTTCTTTTCCTGAGCTGAACAACAGGAGGCATCATGAAATATTCAAAAACAAAATAAGGGAAATACAATGCAGAAAAAACTAAAATAATGCCATAATGATGTCAACTGCTAAACAGAGGATATATCTGGCAGCTGGTACAACGAACACTTGCCCAAAACCCAATTTCTTCTCCAAAGTTGTGTCACAGTGTGTCTTAGAGGTCTCTGCTGTGCTCCATGAGAGACCGTATTCTTGGAAAACAAGAACACCGACATGCTCACCAGCAAGCCAAAGAAGTCATACTTTATGTCTTTAAGAAACGGGTCATGTTGTCTTTATAAATGTGAAATGAACAGGACCTCACTGAACTCTCATGCAGTTTAAATCTTCAGAACACTTTTTGAGGGTATATTTCTGAGTTAAATGGTGCCGCCCCAAGACTTTTAACAATGTGAAGCTGAGAAATTATCTCTCTGGAGTAAATATAATAATGTAACAAACAAATACAAAAATACAATATTGCTGGATTTAAATCCTGCTTTGAAAACGTATGATAGGATTTGCTTCTATAAAATACACCTGAGGTGAACTTGACCTGTGACTTACAGTGCTCTTGTCATGTCTGTTGATAACTTATAAAGTAATTCACTTAGCACTATCACACAACAAACAGTTTCAAATGCAATGTAGTTGTGCTCCCTCAGCCATTTAGAAGAACAGCAGTACTTGGGCCTGCTATGTGACAATCTCTTGCTGCACAGTGGAAAATGTGTGAAGGCAGCATGAAATATCTGTGGCAAGCGCTGCTTTGTTTACTGGTTTCATTAATTCTTCAGGAGGGTATATCTCAAAAGTGCCAACAAATACAGTGGAGAAACATGTGCTCTGGCACCAATCCATGCTTCTAATTGGGAACCTTGGGCTTCAGGAGTGCAGGATGCACCTTCGCTCTGAAAGTCTCCTCCATTATTCATAGAAATGCGAGAATTATAGAACAAAAACTAGCAGCCCTTCTGACAAAGCTGGGAGAGAAAGATGAGGGCTGCACACATATAAAATGCTTAATAATCTATATGACTTCAATTGCATAAAAGTAACATTTCCATAACTCTACCAGCATTCTAAAACAATGAACATACTTTAGAAGCAATAAATGCAATAACGTTTTCTCATCCTCACACTGATATCATGGAGGGACAGATGTCCCTTTATAGTTGTTTAGGTCAAAATACAAAGAGTAACTTTCTTAGATGTACATGACATTCCCACTTTATTTATATATATGGTGCCATCCATGTGACATGTAATGTAGACATGTACACATGCCGTTTATGGAACATATTAACATCTTACTGTGAAACATCTGAAGCTATACAGTATGTGTGCCATACGCTTCGCTTTCTCCCACTCACAGCTATTTAGATGGCTGACCTACAGACCAGCACATAAGAAAAGACACAGATTTTCAGTAAATGTTACAGGAAACAGACAAGCTGATTGGTTCTAAGCTTGCATAGCCACAAGCAGTGTTGTTCCTTTTGATGCTGTTTAAAAAAGACTTTAAGGGCCTTTCCCATGACTGAACATCACACAGACTTGGAAGTGATCACATGAAACCGCACATCAGAAGGGAAAAAACATCTACAGTATAAATTCTCAAATGGCCAGTATTCAAACAACAATACACTATATCAATGGTGGTTAACCAACTGATACTTCTGCTTCATTTAAATTATTTAAAATCCATGCTAAAAAGCTGTTTGATGGCAAAATGCAGAAATAGAAAAAACTCTAAAAGTCCTAAAGTCTCCCGACATCCTCAAGTACTACAAGGGCAATTCTAAGTGACTTTTTTCCCTACATACCTGCTCCTCTCCTGTTGGGAAATACAAAATCTGAGGATACTTTATTGCATTTGATCCCCCATTCATCTCTCATGTGGTAGGCCTAACCAGCTCCCAGAGGTAGAAACGAGTCAAGAAGAAAAGAGAAAACTGTGACCATCCTTCAACAGTTATTAGAGATTCAGCCGTCAGTGTGAATGAGATAAGTACAGCACAAGGCAGAAATAAAAAGGTGCAGGAACAAAGGAGAGGGACAGGAGTAGAATAGTTGAGAGTAGAAAGGGAACACAAGAAAGATGAAGAGAATGAACAGATTATAAAAGAGGGATGGAATACAAAGAGAAAGAAAGAGTAGAAAGGACGAATATTTCAACATAAAGTAAGTGCTGGTTTTTGGATTGTGATGTGCAGGTGTGTCTTAATCCCAAAGTATGAAATACATACGGTTGGGCAGCGGCTGTCTGCCTTCTTATTTGTAAACCTTGATCTTTTCTCTTGGCCTAACCAAATGAGTTAACCACGCGCAAACCCTCTGCTTCAAGACACTACAAACAAACCTGCCCAAGCGGCTGTAGGGATGACATTACATAGGCCTTTGGGAGCAAATGAATCAAGTTTGCTTTATTTATAGAGCACATTCATAAACAAAGAGTTGACCTGTGCTGAACAGTGGTCGATCATTGAAATCAGACAGAAAATGCTTGAGAAGGTTAAAAGTAAGCTGACAATTTTGATGAATTAATGGCAAGAATAAAATACAAAGATACAAGAATTGTATTACGCTTCCAACAGAATAGAGAGAACAAACACAAGCAAAGTGCATTGTTTTCTTAGATAAATGTATTTCATTATACAGAACCAACACGTCTCAGAGATCAAGCTCCTTAAAGGCTACATTAGCAGCAGCATAATAATGCTCAGAGGAAAGACCAACGTACAGTATTATGGTACAGCTAAACACGACCGACAGTTACGAAACAAACTTTGTAAGACACAAATCATCAGGAAATATATAAGATATATAAAAATACTAAAATAAAATCCTTTGTTAAGATTTTCCTCGAGACATTATTATCAAATGAGTTGCCATGGAAACCATGAAGTGAAAATGATCATAACAACACACACAGAGAAAACACTGCCCAAGGAAACACAGCTTTAAGAACATAATCCTTTTTAAGTCATAAATGACAAAATACACAATTCCAAAAAACATCCGTATGCACCACACCACCAGTAACTTGATTATTGAAAATGTGTCAGTCGTATCCAGTGATTCATAACTTAATCAGGGTTATTTTCAGTTATACTTATTTATGGAGTTAGGCTGTCCTTACTTTACCATGTTCAGCCTATATAGTTGATGCATCATGGCAAAGATCAAGTCTAGTCTAGATTGAAGGCAAAACTATATGCCATTGGTGCAGACCGTTACGTCACATGGTGCATGTATATCAAATGCCAATCAACTAGTGCGAAAAAATTAGGGCCGGGACTTTAACGCGTTAATTAAGATTAATTAATTACACAAAAATTAACGCATTTTAATCGCACTTTAATCGCACTTATTTTTGCACAGCGGAACGTTTCTCACTGGATGAGTTTCAGGCGTACCGATTATACTGGAGCACCAACTAACGTTCATGACTTCAGCATGGGACTTCAAACAACAACAAACCACGGTGAACAATAGTCAAACATGAGCGAACAAGCTGATGAGACCGCTTTGGTCGGCCTCGTGGATGGGAAATGTTGTTTTAAAAAACGGACGGATGGAAGCGTCGATAAGAGCACGGTTGTGTGCAAATTATGCAAAAAATTATTTGCAGCACATCAAGCCTAAAGTATCACCTAAATACAAAGCATGTAGCAGCTAGCGTGTACGTTAGCCCGACTCCGAGTGCAAGGAACCACACCCTGACCCAACCCACACTCAACCAGATGACTGGTTTCAGGGCCAGGATAAGTAAGTCCACGTCTGAGAAAATAACCAACTCCCTGGCTCACAGGATTGCACTCGACTGTAGACCACTTGGAGTAAAATCCATGTGAAAATGGCTTCTCACTGTTCTCAGGTCAAATATGTATATTTGATTAAAAATGCGATTAATTTCGATTAATTAATTACAAAGCCTCTAATTAATTAGATTCATTTTTTTAATCAAGTCCCGGCTCTAGAAAAAATATTAAAATATTTTGTTATCAGTGGTGGAGAGATAAGATTATTTGAATGTGAGATATCCATCTGACAAGAAAGTGTATTCATCCTTTTAGGGAGCACATGAAAGCACATGTTTTTTTTAAGAGGCCATAGTGCTATTTCTGATGGCATCCTGGTGTTTTGCAATGTGAAATTGTAGAGAAGCAATATTGACTAATCGGCCATTTAGAGAATGCTTTTTTGGCAAAAATGCCACAACACTGCATTATTAATTGCTTTTTCTCTGATGCATATATTTTAGCTTGCACTCATAATAATTACCTTTTTAGCCTAATCTAGTTATTTGCAACAGTTCACTTACTCTACCATGATAGGGATTTGTTAGTGTTGGTTCATGTGCTGCTATATTTTCCTCTGCTGATGTGCCTACTGACCAACCGCAAAAGCTCTGCAGCACCACCCTTTAACTAAAAAGCATGTCGTGCGTGTGTGTGTGTGTGTGTGTGTGTGTGTGTGTGTGTGTGTGTGTGTGTGTGTGTGTGTGTGTGTGTGTGTGTGTGTGTGTGTGTGTGTGTGTGTGTGTGTGTGTGTGTGTGTGTGTGTGTGTGTGTGTGTGTGTGTGTGTGTGTGTGTGTGTGTGTGTGTGTGTGTGTGTGACTGGCTTGGTGATACAGGGGGTAAGGAAGTGCATCTGTTATGGATATAATCGATACCGCATACTTCTGGTACCATTTCAAATTTGCATGTGTAAACAATCCTTTTGACAACTGATATCATGTTCAAATTTGTACTTCAGATGTGAAATACTGAAGGGCCGTGTTGGTTTTCTCTATTTGGATGTGATGTCTGAATTGGAATTCCCATGACCCAACTGTTACAGATACATATTGTATAACTGGGAAGCAGAGAGACAGGCTCTCGAATAGGTAGTACAATCTTAATATGTTCTAAACTATGGTTCGACCCCCTCAAGACAAATATTACCAGATTGATTTATTGTCCACATGATACAGAGTGGTTTATACTGTTTCTATATATTTTATTTATTTATTTAATAAGGACTGCAAATCAGATGCATTTGTGTTTAAGCTTTACAAATTGATTTCTCACCCCCTGGATGGTACGCAATGAGAGTTACTAGGCATGGAAGAAAAAGCAATCTTTCAGTACTTGAAAAAAGTTATCTAAGATAAGTACTTTTATTTGCTTTCTTTTTAGATTTTTTGCAACACCTGATTCCATTTTCTTCAAGGTTTAAAGGATGAATGCGTCAATATGAGTTGTGTTTGTTCAATTTTGGCATTTCATAGAAATAGTGGCCTCAGTGAATTTGTAATAACCCCTTATACACCTAACACACAATGCTGTATTTAAGATACTCTTGAAGAGCAATTTTAAGAATTAGAGCATCATGTATAAAACCTTGAATAAAAGCAGGATTGAAACATGTTTTGCCTTGATGTACAATACACCAAAAGCAAAGGTTTGTCAAAAGTGTTTTCCTGTGCATTTTCTTCTCTTCATCCCTTTGTGTTTTATGAATATCATAACTCCATAATGACTACCCAGTGTGTACCAGCTCGACAGAACATTCTGCCTTTCTTGAAAAAAAATGGTAGCTTGAGGCAATAAGTACTCTGAACTTCAAGCCTCAGTCTAAAGAGTTGGCAAATTAAACTACATTCTTATTAGAAGTGGTGAGAGCTGGTAGATCTAATATCATTATCAAAACAATCACGTTTGCAGTAGAAGAATATAATGATATGGAAAATATCTTGTGAACCGAATTCAAGCACAGTATCGCAGCCAGAGCTAATTCTCAAAGGCTCAAAAGTACTGCAGTACAACATATATCCTAAACAAATATTTACATTTTCTGACACATTGAAATCATACAAACTGAGCCTACATACCGTTACAAACTAAACACTTAACATATGCATCAAGACTGATGTCTAAAAGCTAGTTGTGAACACCGGGCTGTTTTTGTGACCGTCTTTGTGTTATGCAGACAATTACTTAACACTCCCTGTAAACCTTGTTTTTTCTGACCTCAGGTATTTAGCTTCTCACCTCCTGTTTGTAAAATGGCAGTATCAGGTTAGTGGTTTCAGATAAGCTCTCCTGAAGCACTGTTTTGCAGCTTTTCTACACCGAAACACTTTTACGCTGTTTTTGTTTTTACCATCTGGAAAAGATGAATATGAGTGGCAAAGAAACCACATTCAATCACCATAATATGGAAGGTGAGAAAAATATGGCTATTGCAATACATATTTTGATTCTCCGTGCATATAACGACATGACATCGTTGCCAATAGGAGAAATAGGAGGCATGGGGCTCGTAAGTGGGGAAAAACATAATTGCCTTAAGGTCTTAAGCCTTGTCTTTAGAGTAGCAAGGACTATGCCTGAGGGTCTGAAGCCGTACACTGGGTCTCTGAGTATGTAATATGTTGTTGCTTGAGGCACTATCCAACCATGTTTCAAAGGTTATCACTAAAATCTTAATATGTCATGTTTTCAGAACAGAGATTCAGAGTATTCAAAACAATACTCTTGTGAATAACAAGTTTAGTTCAGTATTTATATGTTCCACTGTGTGTCCTTCAACTAAATGCTGATGGCAATAAAACATTTTGACAACAGTGTTGTTTGATAAACCTAAGACTTTTCCCTTTTCTTTCCTTGATCTAGTGCTTTTTGTGTTAATGGATATAATTATAATTTGAGTTGTGTGTTTGAAGACAAAGATATGAGTCACAAAAACCTGATCAACCCCATCTATATTGTTTGAGTTGGAAAATCAAAAGCTGTAATGCTGGTAAATTGGAAACAGTTCATTATGTTGAAGCAGAAAGCCTTTCTGTACGGCCTGTGTGTTTAATCCAAACTATGCACCATTTAACTGCAATAATTGAAACTCTGACAATTATTAATGCCTGCAGTCCCACAGAAAGACAGACACAACCAAATGTATCTCTTAACTACACATATCCTATTAACAATATGCAGAAATATGTAGCTTAAGAGCTCCTTAAATAGACAAATATGTAAATCTTACTGCTGGCGCAGATACAGACAGTGATGCCATCAGTGAAAAATAAATTGTACTTATATGATTGTTTAAACATCTTATTACGGAAAATGTGAACAATTAAGGATGGATGACTGGATGAAAGTGATCAAGGTACATCACTAACTTTGGTCAATTATAAGCATGTCCTGTAAATCATTTCATATCTGCACTAAATATATCAAATTGATCGCTGGGATTAAGGTGACATTGAAAACAATGTTCTGAAAAATGTGATGCTAAATCAGCATCTGACATGTTTCGTTCAACTTTAAAAATCATAATCTTCTATAATCTATTACATTTTAATCAGTTTTACACTTTTTGAAAAATCACACATCAGAAAATAATGTTTGTTAATAATATATAATAATAAGCAAATATGGTTGTCTCTGAAAATGAAAACACTAAATTAAGATTCATTGTTAAAATAATTGTTAAAGCCAAGCATTGGGTAGAAATGTACCTACCCAAGGTGGTTGTACCTACAACAGCAATCATGTTTATTATGTTTATTTTATTTACTCAATAACCTTAACTGTCTCACTATAGGTCCCATTAAAGAGCATGCAACTCTTATTACAACAATCCAAAAATACATATTTAGATTTGTTTTCCAATCACACTTGATTCCCTTATAAATATCATAGTAGGCCTACATAATACGTAGGTCAAACCACGGAGCACTGAGGGATTTTGAAACACGTTCTGCTACAGTATCAGTAGGCCTATGCCAAAATTATGCCTGATGTTCTTAATTACCAGCCGTGGCAGCGTGTGATTGCCAGCAGCGACAGCGTGTTGCTGGTTTTGTTTTCACCTTTTTAATCTGTTTGACAGTGTGTGTCATCACAGCAACATGTGCTCCTGGAGACACTTACTGTAGCGGGAACTGAAACAGAAGGTGTTTTCAGAACTTTTGTCTGTGGATCAATTATGTCACAACTGTTCAAGATGCAGTCACAAAACTTTACAGGTGTGTTGTTGAGGTCAAAATGAAAGCACAGTTAGGATATGGGTGTCAGCCAGGCAAGAGTGAAGAATAGGAAAAGAAGAGGGAGGGACCCCCCCAAATGGCCCGATTTGGCCTTGCGTCTAGGCCTATACTGAATACAGTCAAGGTTATACATTTAATTAAGTGTCTATATATTCATCTTTCTCATCATCTTATACCATAGTGGGCCACAGAACTCATTACATTATGTGTATCCGAGCCACAGTGTTTAGTACGGAGCCCCCTAGGGGACATGGAGAAGAAAAAAACAAAAACGTTTTGCGAGATCTCGCAAAGGTGTTTTCTTCAACCTGATCTCACCAGAATGCGTGACTCCACCACGACTCCTTAACACCACAATGCGTGGTGGAGTCACAAACTTTGTTACATTTACGTGTCGGCACCACGCAAACAACCCCAATGTAAAGTGAATGAGGCTCCTTTGTCGTGGTGCACACACGCATTTCTACAACGTCCCGCAGTGAGCTTTTATTCTATAAAACGTTTTTTTAAATCTACTTTATAGCTTGTAGTAACTCACGGGAAGCTTCTTTTATTTTATTTGTATTCATAATAATTTTTATTTTTCATCAGAATGTAAAAATTACATTAGTTACGAATTTGTGTTCTCAAAAAACAGTGCATTGTGTGTAATGCAACTGTTATTTTTATTAAATTAGTTAGTTTTTAAGGAAGGCCAGAGCTTCAGCTGTGTCAAATAGATTGTTCCCTTTAGTTAACGTTATTTAAAAGATAATAATCATGTCCCCTGTATTGTATTACACCCGGAAGTAAGTATTCTCCTTACTGTCGATTGATTTTACAGTGATATCTGCACTACTCATCGACTAAAAAACACCAGATTATCCTTGTTAATTACACAACATTGATTGGTTTGAATTGTGTACAATGCTTTTGTATTTTCCCCCTTCAATTCGGAGAAACAAAGATTTTTTCGAAGTTTTTGGATGGCAGAAGACACTACACTACCCAGAATCCTCAGCTATCGTTTTGGACTACACCATGTGCTTAGCTTGACAAACCCCGTGATCAGTCCTCAAGCTCTTTGATTGGTTGACCTCCAACTGCATTCCATATGAAAAAAAAAAAACGTTTCGTAAAAGAGAAAATCATACTTTATTCAGCAGTGCTTGCTTTACTCTTTGAAAGTCTTCACATGAATGCATTGTAATAAATGGTTTGGCTGCATTAAATATTACACATCTGTCGTAGTTCTTTATTTATCTACAAAGATCGGGCTCAGAATAGACCAGAAACTATTCTTTTACCGTTCTGTTTTAATTTCACAATAAAGTTAGTAGTCATATTTTGTTTTGATATTATTGTTTTTTATTAACTACTAGACCGCTGGGTCATGTTAAGACCATCTTTTCTGTGTTGCTATGGATTTTTTCCATCGCTTTTGTGTTACAAATATCAAAACAATAACTAAATATATCCGTCGTAAACTAAACCGGAAACAGCAGTATATTTTATTTTGTTAACACTGTAAACTTGACAGATTTTTAACCCAAACCACCTACTGGTTAAAGCACGTTATTGCACGTTTAGAGTAATTGCAATTCAGGAAGATTGTGTTGCTTTTTAATGACTGTTTAAAATGCCTTTTTCTTAATGTCTTTCATTTTTGTAAAGCACTTTTGAATGTGTTATATTTTATGAAAACATTTAAATATTAAGAGTACATACAAAATAGTGGGAAAGTAGAAGGTCAATTATATAAATATAGAATAGAAAATATCAAGAAGATACTCAAATGATATCTAGAATAAAACAGTGTAGTGCCTGATAGGAGGATGTGCTAACTAATAAGGCTTTATTTAAACATTAAAGAATACTTTAGGTTAAGGTCTTCTTTTAAATAGGAAAAAAGCTTTGGGGGTATCTATCTACAGATACATATTAAGCCTGACAAAGTCTAAATTGCATGGTTTGTTTTGGAACTTGACAATCAACTTTCCTGTTGAAGCACTTATTTTAACTTATTTTAACTGATATTATACACATTAATTATAATCTTATGTATGTAGATAGTATAAGAAATGTGCAGAATACGACAGTGTAATGGTGGAGGTACACACATATTGATAGATGTCTTGTAATGCACTGTTGAGGAACCTGTGACACAAGTTTTTCATTCATTGCATAACTACACTGTTGTGTATTATGATATGTCAATAAACCTTAGAAAATCTTGAAATCTTGAAAGGGATGTGCAAAATAGCAATTATATACAGTTTTTAATTAACTATTAGAGAATAACGAGTAATGAATATGCTTTAAACGGATCTGCAGATCAATATTTAGTCTTCTCAAGCACCAACTATCAAATATCTCGCCTGATTGTTGGCACTTGACAATCACCTTCACTGAATTTTACTCAGGTGTAACTAAAGTCTGATTTAAGGGTTGTTTATATTTCACATCATTAATCCAAATCTGTAAAGTAACTAAAATAAATGTAGTGGAGTAAAAATACCAGGTTAACCTTAAAGAAAGCCCTCAGGATTATAAAAGACCCCCATCACCCCAGCCACAAACTGTTCTGTCTGCTGCCGTCTGGCAGGCGGTACCGCAGCATCCGGACTAAAACCACCAGACACAGAGACAGCTTCATCCCACAGGCTATACGATTATTAAACACCTGAACTTAGAAACAACATCCATAACATTCATCTGGCTGCTACTTAGAAATTATTTATCTAATATATCATATTCCAATCACTTGTATATAGACTCGTATTGCACTATTTCACAATTTTTTCTGTGTAGGCCTATCTGTTTTATTCAACACACTCTCACTCCCTAAGCGTCCAATAGCGACGTTTGGTCAGTGTCCGTGGCGTCCAATTGTGACGCTCCTAGGCTCCTTCAGCGTCATAAAGGGACGCAAATAGCTTTCAACTGATTGCAATGTATTCCCATCTGCGTCGGGATTTGACGCTCATGGAAGCACGGCATTCGTTTATGTCGGCTGCCCTTAAAGGTAATGTGAGCGTCCATTCCCAGGAGTAAAGGATGGCAGAAGACACTACACTACCCAGAATCCCCAGCTATCGTTTGGACTACACCATGTGCTCTTGACAAACCCCGTGATAGTCCTCAAGCTCTGTGATTGGAGAGTGTGCTCCGAGGGTTAAGCCGATTCTCGAACAGCACTTGAAATGGGATGGAACCACGGCAGACTGTCCAAAACTGGATTTGAACGGGTCCACCGCGTCCCCCCTCCCCCACCCCGTCCCCAGAACTACACATGCTGGCTATTCTGTTTCGCAACATGTTCTCTATGGCACGTCTCTACTGGGAGTTGTAGTTTTAAAAGACGTTTTCGTATTTCCCATAATAAGAAGTTGCCAGTATTAAACTGTGTACATCCCTGGAGGTTTAGGGGATAGGAAACACTCACATTTAAAACATATAATTAATAAATGGGTGAAAATGGCTTGTGCCCATTATGGGCAGTATTAATATATATACCCACATGCCAGCTAAGGTCAGAAGAGCTTTATTTAACAGCTGGTCTTATGTGTGTGACCCCTGTGATAACATTACATTACATTAATTGATAAGCCTGAAACATGCACTTGTCAAGGTTCAGAGGCACATTTTGCAAATATGGCAGTAGCCATCGATCAGCTTAAGATAAGATATACTTTATTGATCCCAAGTTGGAACATTTGCGTTACATCAGCATGTGTAACAGTTAAATATGCAGTTGTGTTTATTTGAAAATCATTTAGTATAATCACATAAATTCTGTGTTTTATATTCAACAATTCTGTGTTCTTTATTTATTGATTGTTCAATACCTGACAAGGCCGGAGATGAAATATCTACATACATCTTATACGAGTATAATACATTATGTATAATATCAGTTAAAATAAGTGCTTCAACATAGTCAACATTGCTGGAGGTATGCACAAATATTGATAGATGTCTTGTAATGCACTATTGAGGAACCTGCAACCCAAGTTTTTCATTCAGTGCAGAACTACACCAAAGTTGTGTAGGCCTATATGATATGTCAATAAACCTTAGAAAATCTTGAAATCTTGAAAGGGATGTGCAAAATAGTCATTACATACAGTCTTTACTGAACTATTAGTAGAGAATAACGAGTAATGAATATACTTTATAGGGATCGTATTAATATCTAATAATAAAAATATTGAAATTCAATAACATGCTTTAACCACCAGGTGTCCCTTTATATCAGCTGTGCACCTTTATGGTGTAAATACAGCCTATCTACCAATTGGATCAAATATAAAAGTGAGCCGAATTAGTGTTGATACTGCAAGGAGACGTATTGTGTGAAAAGAAATGTAAGATGTTGTTTAATGGCTGATATATTTATGATCCACGTCACGTTTTCAGTTCCTCATGTTTGTCTTCTCATCAGGGCTCTATAAATACAGAACTACGGCAGATATGTAATATGTAATGCAGCCGAACCGTGTATTACAATGCCGTTATGTGATGACTTTCAAAGAGAAAAGCAAGCACACTCGGAATAAGGTATTATTATTATTTTGGTCTGTTTCCGGTATTTGTTAATGACGATGTGCTCTGAGATGTGAGACTGGAATTGCACAGGGGGGAAATAACGTAGGCTATCTTTAGATGCGGATTTTGTTAAACTAATATGTTTAGGCTGTGGACCAACACTATACATTGACGGGGAAGGGGGTAGCAATAAAGATAACACCATTAAACAGTTACACAACATAACAGAAATAATATCGATAGCAGCGTCCCTAGCAACCACCTTGGTAACAATGAAAACGTCGCGATTTCCTGAAGTAATCTTCGTAATAACTAGCAAACTAAAGATCATGTACATCCACTGCACACATAATCTGAAATAACAACTCATATTTCTCGCATCAAATGACATCAAAACGCATTTTAATGGCCAAACTAACTTTAAAATAGGCATTTTCTACCGAGAATAAAACGAAGTTCGGCCATGTTTTCTTTTTCTGCAGGGAGAAATTTGAAGATCACGTGACATAGACGCCAGTCATCGGAATGAATGGTGAAAAAAACGGGGTTTGTCAAACAGAGCACATGGTGTAGGCCAAACGATAGCTGGGGATTCTGGGTAGTGTAGTGTCTTCTGCCATCCTTTACTCAGAAAACATATTTGTTTCTCCGAATCGAATGGGAAAAATACAAAAGCATTGCACACAATTTAAACCAATCAATGTTGTGTAATTAACAAGGATAATCTGGTGTTTTTTAGTCGATGAGTAGTGCAGATATCACTGTAAAATCAATCGACAGTAAGAGGAGTACTTACTTCCGGGTGTAAAATTCTCCTTTATCCAATGGGAATGGATGCTCACATTGCCTTTAAGGGCAGCCGGCATAAACGAATGCCGTGCTTCCATGAGCGTCAAATCCCGACGCAGATGGGAATACATTGCAATCAGTTGAAAGCTATTTGCGTCCCTTTATGACGCTGAAGGAGCCTAGGAGCGTCACAATTGGACGCCACGGACACTGACCAAACGTCGCTATTGGACGCTTAGGGAGTGAGAGTGTGTTGGTTTTATTGCGTAGCACTGTTGGAGTAGCCTGTGACCTAAGGGGGGGGGTAGGACACGTTCGATTCCTGTTTTGAATAGTGTGTGCCGTCGATGGGTGTCATTCCATTTCAAAGTCCTTTTTGACGCTCTGTGTAAACTTCGCACACTGCCACTCCAACATCCAATCACAGAGGTTGAGGACTGATCACGGGTTTGTCAAGCTAAGCACATGGTGTAGTCCCAAACGATAGCTGAGGATTCTGGGTAGTGTAGTGTCTTCGGCCATCCTAAAACTCCGAATCGAAGGTGGAAAATAGAAAAGCATTGCACACAATTCAAACCAATCAATGTTGTGTAATTAACAAGGATAATCTGGTGTTTTTTAGTCGATGAGTAGTGCAGATATCACTGTAAAATCAATCGACAGTAAGGAAAATACTTACTTCCGGGTGTACAATTCTCCGTTATCCAATGGACGCTCGTAATACAATAGAGGGGACATGATCATTATCTTTTAAATAATGTTAACTAAAGGAAACAATCTATTTGACACGGCTGAAGCTCTGGCCTTCCTTAAAAACTAACTAATTTAATAAAAATCACAGTTGTAGGCTATTACACACAATGCAGTTTTTTGAGAACAAAAATTCGTAACTAATGTAATTTTCACATTCTGACGAAAAATAAAAATGATTATGAATACAAATAAAATAAAAGAAGCCTCCCGTGAGTTACTACAAGCTATAAAGTAGATTTAAAAAACGTTTTATAGAATAAAAGCTCACTGCGGGACGTTGTAGAAATGCGTGTGTGCACCACGACAAAGGAGCCTCATTCACTATACATTGGGGTTGTTTGCGTGGTGCAGACACGTAAATGTAACAAAGTTCGTGACTCCACCACGCATTGTGGTGTTAAGGAGTCGTGGTGGAGTCACGCATTCTGGTGAGATCAGGTTGGTTTTCTTTTAGCTCAATGTACTTCATGGTCAGTTCGGTGCTACGGCAACACAGAAACCACAACAATGGAGCGGTTCATCGATTTTACTTTGAGCTTGGCCTTAAAGGTGGGGTAGGTAAGTTTCAGAAACCGGCTCGAGATACACTTTTTGTTATATTCCATGGAATGCTCTTAACATCCCGATAGCAATGAATATCTTGAGTGCTTTGACAAAAAATCCATAAAAAAATGTTATCTGTAGAAGCCGTAATACTGTAAAAAGTACAACCAATCCGATTGGATGAGATGGGTCTGGCTGCAGACCGCAGCAAGGAGGCGGATCGTATAGGGGCAGATCGTATAGTGAACGACGGGAGCCGGCTCTCGCCCGCGAACGAGCCGTTTTTTGTTTTGTTTTTGCGGAGGGATCTAGATCGGCATGAAGGCACATTATGCAATGTGCAATGTGGACATTATCCCGCTTATTCACTCCTATACGATCCCCTCCTTGCTGCGGTCTGCAGCCAGACTCTATTGGATTGGATGGCCTACCTGCCTGTCAGCCTTCCATCGGGGCACAAACTTATCTCGTGCCCTCATTGGTCATGTGCGCGTTCGTGTGTGTTGGAGGAGGGGCTCTATAAGGAGGTGGCAGATTTTCTCCGGTTGTGTATTTTCAAATTCTAGCGATCTCGAGCCGGTTTCTCAAACTTACCTACCCCACCTTTAAATATAAAGATATAACATCAGTGATTGGCAATAGGTACGGGTTTCACATAAGTGAAAGACACCTCAAGAGAACACTCAGAGCGAGCGGACATGCACGTCCCTCTGAGCTGAATTATTGACAGATTCGAATTTCGCAGATCAATAACGTTGTAAAAATACAAACAACATGACTTTACAATCATAGCAAGGTAGACAACGAGCTACAGAGTCGTTTTTATCAGAACAGTTCGATACGCGCCGTCATCCAAGCTAAACATCAAGAATTGGTCACAATATACAGCTTGAGGAGGGAGATGAGTGCTTGGGGACCGTCTACAAACTGCAACGGGGTTTCGCAAAAGTTTTTTTTGTGTTCAAAGTTTTTTTTTCTCCTCCATGTCCCCTAGGGGGCGCCGTAGTTTAGCATCAAGGAAGGCACATTCTTTGATTAAAATAAGCAGCAAACCTAAATAACTTAAACAACTCTCTTTTTCTGTAACTGTAGTTTAATCACCCATCTTGTTATATTCAGTAGGCCTATGCAGTATGAGTACCTAACAACTGTAATAATTTTTCTTTTCAAATTAATATATTTTTTGTGTGAGTCTAAAAAGGTTAAGAGGTATTAATAACAACCCGACTACGACTTTTAATTTGAACACATCATGATAATCATTTAACATCAAGGACGTGTGATGTGCTTAATATTATGGCTGTATAATTTCAAAGTGTAAAATAATATTTATCTTAAACTTGCTTCAACACTGCAAGCTTTGCATCACCCTGTTTGTGAAAATGTTTCACAAGTAATTTAATTTATGTACGTATTTACTTCTTAATGTTTGGTTTCCTCAAGACAGGTCATTAATAAAGCATTTTATCTCCAAATGTAAAGAGATGGATGATAAAATAAACTTATTTTTTTGTTTAGCAAAGTGTGCCAGAGATCTTGTTCTCAAACCAGTTTCACTGTTACACAAAGGTAAATATCGCTGTTTATGAAGTTTCTTCTGAACTAAAGGACATGCTTATGACAACTGCCCTTCAAACAGTAATATTGATTGAAAATCGGTGAAAAGTGTGAACATTGAACCACTAACACAAATGGATTAGACCCAACAGCCAGCTGGGATGATTTATCACAAACCTGAGAAATATATTTCCTAGCTTAAGGTAAGAAGTCCACATAAGTACTTTTCTTTTTTCAATGATAGTTCTTGATTTAAAGGATGGACCGAGCTGGATTGACTTCAATTAGACGATCGTCGTCAGACAAAGTTATTACAATTGGCCTCTTGGGAATGCATTTGTCACAAACTGCATTCAACACAAAAGCCCTGGATAAACTGTGTAATCCAAACATGTCTACCTATAACACAGCCCTGAGATGTTCCACTACAGGGTTAGTAGTGACTATTAAAGTATTTTTATTAAATTCCTCTCATTAGGATTTTAACAGTGCAATGAGTATGTATTGCATGTTGTATCTTTTCCTTTTGGGCAGCGGAGAGTAGATGATAAAATGAAATGGCATGGTAATAGCATTTCAGTGTTTTGAATAACATTGAGTGGACAATCTTTATGAGATTTTGGAGTTGGCCTTGCAATTGATTGTTCCAAAATCCAATCAAACAAGATTATAGTTGGATAGCAATCTTTCAAATACCCCATCAATTCATCAATCAAATTGTATCATTCCCTATCCAGTTATGTTTTTGCTACATGACATTCTTTCTACTACCAAAATATGATCAACTGGTATAACCATAAACTGGTATTTAAGTAATAAGAAGGAAAGGGTATATTCGGTTGCATTCAGAAAGACAATTTCCCAAAAAATAAGTATAACAAATCAAACCCTTTTTTATTACTCCTTTTTTAAAATCTATCTAAGGCAAATGAATCCAAAAAGCTACGAATTACCACCAGACAAGTATTCCAAGCCCTAATACTGTAGCTGCCATATCAGGGATCAAAACACTTTTTTTTAGTAAACTTTCCAGACGTGAGGGGTGCAGAACAGCGGCAGGTGTCAAAATGATATTGCAGAGAACCTTAATCAAACGTAAAAACGCAGGGGTTGTCTGCTAGATCCGGCAGAACGGTAACAGAATTACATCAAACTAGCAATGTATTCCAAAATGAAAGATGCAGACACACTTGCACACATACTGTATATATGTTCACATAATTAAACACTATGCACTTACTCAACATTAAAGTTAACACACCATAGACTGGTCCTGTTAAAAGCTAAATAAAGTCCATGTTATTTACTGTATGAGAACATGTTCCTTAAGAAAATACTTGTACTATACTAAAGCCCAAGCCAGCATTTGTTGATCCTGCCAAACTTTTTCCTACTAAAGGTGTGAAATGTGCAAATCATGCTTTTATGTACTGTATTTTTGCACAGTTGCAATGATTAAATTGATGTTGATAGAGAACAGGAAATTATTTCAGAAGGGATTACAGCATAAAGGCAAGATGGCTCAAAGAAAATACTCGTTGGTGTTTGATTCTGGTGTAAAATGTCAACATAATAAAACAATTAGCAAATCAAGTTAAATGTGTTCCCTTACTGTGTCCCTCCTCCTAGTATATCCTTATCTTGTTTTTATGTAGATAAATTGGCTTTATAACTTTAATTAAAACACTATCAACATTAAATGGAAGTCTTATCCCACTTGCTAATGTTGATATAAGTGGTGACCATTGTTGCTTTTAAAGTAATGAGTGCTGTTCATGTACAGTAGTCTTCACCAAATTAGAGATGTTCCCCACTAAAACTGGAAGTACCTTAAACTCTTCCTGGAGTTTCTGTAAATGTTGCTGTGGTGAAAAGGGCATTTGGGGACTCATGTAGGGAAGTCAGCTTTTTCTGTGATAAATTGGGTTATTGTTAGCTGTTGAATCAGTGCTCCATTAATATTGTTTGCCCCTGGTATCATCGCTATCTGCCAGCAAGTATTAGCATCCAGCTATTATTGCATTTACTCTGCCTTGCAAGTGGCATTTTTACTGCTTGCAGTTCCATGCATGTGTTACAGATTAAGCAGATAATCTAATCAGAATACAATCTGTAAGGATTTATCTGTTTTGACGGCTCAAGGTTAGAACTGCCATGCGAAGACTGTTCAAGGGTGGTAAAATATAAATTACATTTTATAAATTCACCCCCCTCCCTGAGATTGGTACTTGAACTAAACACACTCAAAGAGATTACTTCAAAGACAGTATTCCTGCAGGAAAAAAACGAATTAACATATTGGAAACAATAACCCCTCTAAACCAAAACAATGAGCAACCATACAAAAGACCCTATTTTCATGGAAATTATTCTGGGGAAGTAAGGTGTTGCCGTATGAGAAAGACTATCTCCCCTCAAGCATTGGGGGCTACAATTCACAGTGTGTCAATATATTTGATTCAGTTTGATTGTCTTTGTCTCTATATTCAGAGGTGCTGGGTGTTGTGAACTCTGCAATTTCTATTTTACAGTAAACCTTTAACATTGCAGTGGATTCTCTTTTTTCAGACCTTCTAGTCTCGATGGTATGGTTTAGAAGATTTTTTTAAAAACAAAACATTTATTTTCTTGAACAAGGCCATCAATGCTGAAAGGGTGCATACTAGGATTACCAAGTAAAGGGTATTCAGTCAATTTCAATTCTAAAGTAGGTCATGACAACATACACTAGGATTAGGAAAATCCATATGAAATGATTATGTTATGAGATTGTCATCTGTATTGAAGTAACCATATTTTTTGTAAGGTATTTATACTTCCAATTTACTGTAAAATAAAAAAAAGGGAAACAAACCGGAATTACAAGACAATTGGTTTGGTTGAGAGGCTTTAGGGACTATAATAAAAGATCATTCATCAGCGCTTCAGGCATTCTTGTTATCTTGTGACCTAAAATCTTTGGTTTATTTGCATAACAGATTAAAGAAATCAATATTATAAACAAGTCTAGTGAGGAGTTCATCTCAGAAAGTCCCGTACTAGTAGAGTAGTTACATTGTTTGTTCTTAGTTCACTCCTAGAAACCGTTGTCATTAAAGTGGAAAAGGGATTCCATTGCACCAACTACCACTCTGTTTACTCATTAACTATATTGTTTTAGTAGAAAAATAAAAAAATACATTCAAAAAAATGTTTTGAACGATAACTCTTTCCACCCGCACATGTACATAGCCCCCAGGAAAGAAAAATGGGCATGAATCAAAATCCCTGATGCATAATCCTTCAAATAGAAAATCCACTTCAAAGTCTTATTTCATCAATCCAAGACTCGTATGTTCACGCCTGCATCACTACAGTCGGGCCCCTTAGGTACTAGTTTTAGGGTCAATGTGCTGATAAAACCAGCTAATGATGCCTTCAAAGACCACTAGGTCTATAGAGGCTGACCACAGGAGATTCAACTTTTTATTTCTATATTTATAAATATATATGAGCCCATTTATTTATTAATTTAACCTCACGCACCTTAGCTTAATTCTTTACCCTTTTCATTTAATATTCATCACAGAACTCTGTGCAAATTGGGAGTTGATTTTGTTTGGCAGGTCTCAGGGTTCGGCTGAAGATTACAGATAGTTGAAGCTGATTTTTGATCTAGCTGCATATATTAATGTGAATGTTTATATGAGAGAGGGCCCATGTGATTAGGTATTGAAATGGCTTTATGCACAAAAAACATAAAAACACAAGATGAATATAATTCCTTATTATATCCCCAAATAGATTCCTGCCCCTCCGGTAAAGCACTGATACAAAATGCCACTGCTCTGAGACTCCATTTGTTAAGAGCTGCCTGTGTTGAATATACTGCTTATTCCTGAGCTCTAAAATAACAATAACCCATGCAAGTCGGGGGAGTTCCTGACAGTTTCTATCAATGCATAGCATATTATCTACCTCAGATGTCTTTCAGGGGAATATTTAGGAATTGAAATGAACTTGTATCTTGTCCCAAACTAATGTTCTAGTGAAATATTGGGGGGGAAAGAATGATGACTTTCAATCAATACCCTTTGCCTGAGTACACTTGGAAGCAGTACATTTACAAAAGATTCAAAATGACCACATTAGCGTTATTGCACCTTGTTTATTAATATCTTTATACAAACCAAATACATGTTGTGTTGTTTTGCTCTGTGTGTCAGGATGCAGTATAGCTGACATGCACTTAGCAAAAATAAACTGCAACTACACCAGAGCATAATGGTTAAATTGGTGAACTGAACCCTATAGCTATAGGCTCATTGTACTCACTCTTTTATTATTATTATTATTATTATTATATAGACAGCAGGAGAAGACTGTGGTTAACTAATAATGCATCATCATTTATATGGTCGACTATTATAATACATAAAATATTTACTCAGGAGAATAGAGCGTACATGTGGTCAAGGACAAGTCTCATATTCCAGCCTGATTATGCTGCTTAATATTTGATGGTAACAACGAGAACTCTGCAGAACAAATGCTTAATATGACCTTAACAATAAAACCAATTCCTGATTGATTCTGCTTCGCAATTGATGTTTCACTGTCAGAGAAATGTTTTACAAAAGTTGTACATGTCAAATTCCTGAAAAATCCCCCAACACACTCTGGACTATTTCTAACATGTTGCCTGCACATATCAATAAATGTTGATATACCGATAATTAAACTGCATGGGTTCTTAGCACTGGGCAACAGATCAAAAGCTCTGCAGCAACTCGTCACCTCATTAATAAAGATAAGATGACTTTCCACTACCAAAATTAAAAAGGCCTACATAGACTTTTTTGAGAAAATGCTGAGTAGTATAATTTATTATTTGTGGTATGTTTTATTTCAACATACATGTCAAGGTATCAGTGTTACAATATTATTTCCTATATTAAAATGACTAAATTATCTTCTATCTATCTATCTTCATTCTAATTTAACGATATCAACTTCAACAACTCTTACAAATGGCTGCAGTCTTTATCAAATCCTAACTTTATTAAACATTTTGAAATGTCCTGATAAATTGACGGATTAAATTCTTCCCTATGGGGTTCAGGGAAATCTCCAACCTAGTAGCCTCGTGCTCCCTTTCAGAATCGAGTGGATCATCTCAAAAGTACATTGTGATCAAGTGAAATATAAAAAGTCTAGAATTACATTAAGTGACATTTTAGAGACACATGTTTATTCTTCATCACCGAAAGCAGCAAAGTGTATGAAGAAAATTGTAATAATGTGGAGCGGAGATGCTGCTGCTGTTGGGGGTTAGATAGCTGAGACAGACACACATGAGCACAAAGATAACATGCTTATGAAACAAAAATCCCAAACTCTTCTAGTGAATGATTTATCCAACTCTGTTAATATTCTCTACCCATGTTGCGTCTTCTCAGAGGCTAAACAGTCATCCCCTCAAATGATGTTCCATTGTGAGCCACATTAGCAGCTTTAAACTCCCTGTCACTCTGCAGCAGCCTCATGCTGTGCACCTTGGGAAATACAGTACGTGCAATTTATCATGGGAAATCATCCTCAAAAACATAAAAAAGCATCAACAGGGAATGGGAAGAACATCCCTTTCTCACTACTGCAGCAGTTGTTGTTAGTCGTTAGTGTTTGAGTTGCTCACTGTAACCCATGTTGTAACACTAACAACCAAATAAAAAAATCTATTTATTGATCTATTTATTTTGTAATGGGAATTGGTTTCTGAGAGACACCTCAAATGTGCACATACAGTACAATACCACCGCTTGGTGAAAACTGTATTTTCACATAAAGGCACTAGTTGTTTCTATGAATTGTGGTGTTGACTTCAGCAGAACAAAATATACCTAACTCTAACATACAGTTTTGTGTGTAATATGTTTGTTTTTCAAATTGTAATTCCCGACTGGGCATTTTGTTGTGACAACACACTGATGTTCTCTCTGCAGTTAGTTAAAAAAAACAATGAGTAAAGGTGGAAAATGAGGTTGAACGCACATATTTCCCCAAAGAGTACCCTCCAATTCTCCGTTTCTTGTTTCCACAGCTCCAATTAACAGTTTTTGAACCAATTAGTAAATCAAGCCTTGCCTGACACAAAACCCATGGGGTTATATGTGTCAAGAACCAGTGCTTGAGGTGAAGTTAGCTAAATAAGCATGGATATCAGATGGGAATAATTGGGGCGATGCAGTTAAATGTTGAATGTGTTTTTATTCCCTTTTGACTGTTATTATACACAACTAATTCTAAATACCCAGAGGTAAAACAAGATTTACAAATCATTTCCAGTCAATGTTTTCTTGAAATTATACCATAAATCCTATGTGCATATAGTTTGAAATGCATTCCTGAGTGTTTCCTATAAAATAAAAAACACTAGTATGTGGAGCAGTTTACCTCTCGTGCTTTGTCCTCCACACTCTCTCCCAGATTCATCTCCTCTTAAGCATCCTCTTAGGATAATGAGGTGTATAGCTCTAGATATGACAGGAGTATCAATCTGAGTTGCACAGACAACCTACAGGCCTTCCCGTAAGCCAACATGTTTATTAGAATGCCAGGGATAACAAATGACTTAACATGCGTCCCTCTTTAATAACCCTGTACACCTACAAGATAACAATAACAGCGATGCCACACTGAGTGCTTCTTAATTCAATTAAAAAAGCATAGACGATGAGCATGCCGTGTAAAAAGAGGTCCTTGAGACAGAGATAAAAATTCACAGCCGAACATTTCTGTAAGAGATGCCAGATGGACATTTCTTGTGCTTAAAGGGGAGTCTAATTCAGAACCAGTAGCGTTTCATTTCAGTAAAAAAAAATGTTTTCACAGGACAGGACATGTTTTACTTGTCATGTAAAACATATGTAGAAAATGTATAGCTAAGAGTCTTTGGTCCGTTCTCTAAGTGGTTTGCTCAATTATCTCCTGTATATGTTGCTGAATGCATACTTAATGAGATGGGAGTTATAATCATTCAGATGACATGTTACTGTGCTGTTAATGACTTGTGTTCTTTGTTGTATTTGACCTATTATTCTCTATGGATGTTGAATTACTGTACATAACTGACTTTCAATACAACTCAGAGTCATGCCACCTGCAGAGGTTTTCGGATGACTCTGCAGTGGTAGGGTGTATAAGGGATGGACGGGAGGAGGAGTACAGAGCTGGAGGAAATCATCTGCTTCTGAATGTGGCCAAGACCAGAGAGATGGTCATTGATTTCAGGAGGAATAGGACGTCTCCTCCTCTGCCCCTGTGCATTCTAGGAGAGGATGTGGCTGTTGTGGAGGACTACAAGTACCTGGGATTGCACATAGACAATGGGCTGAACTGGAGGATCAACACTGACGCTGTGTACAAGAAGGGGATGACACAGATATGTTCTGAAACTCAACAACTGTTTCTCAAAGCTTATTTTAGGATGCCTGATCTAATGACACCTTTCAGCTGCAGTTGCAGGCTATACATTCCTAAATGAATTGGCTGAGACACAGAGGGTAAAACAAGTCTGCAACTATTATGCAGTAAAGGTCACTGATAATTAGGACACTAATTAATATGTGACCCTGCTGTCTGGCGGGCCGGCTGTCTACCTGCACCATGTTAATCATTTGAATGTATACAAAGTATTCTCTCCTCCTCTCTCTCTTTGTCATACACATGTCACACCCATATGGGGAGAGAGTGAGGAAAGAGAGAGAAATACAATACAGTGGCTACACACAGCAAAAGAAGATTTTCATACACGATTGTGTGACTTAAAGAGACTCAAAGACATCATGCTATTTCTAGATTATTTTTCTCACATGTTCTCCTCTGCTCCCGCCTCACTCTCTCCATGTTGTATTCACAGAAGCATATCCCTATCCAAGAACCTGGCACTCTCACTAATGTTCCTCCTTGTCAGAGACAAAGGGATTTTAAGACTCGAGGATTTGGCAGGCTCTACCACTTGCAGGCAATATTTCAACCCATCCATCTAGCTAGGATAATAGAGTGTCCTTGCCTTTCAACGCCTGGAGGAGTGACCAGTTATCACAAGCCACCAGCTCCGTTTGTTAATAAAACAGGGGATGGGTTGAAGAGGAGGATACAAAGAAACATGGAAGCAAAGCTAGAGGAGAAATGGGTGCAGTTTTTCTGACCGACACATTGCGAAGGTGAAGTTGATCACGGTCAGCGGTCAGTTAGCAAGCTGGCAGGTGTTCTCTTTTAACATCTTAGCTGTGGATTGTGTGAAGATAAATGTAGCCCCATCAAATCTCTCTTCCGACCATGGTGAGGGGAGGAGAAGTGAGGAGATGAGAAGAATTGGAGTGGAGAGGTGGGGCACAGAGTGTTAGGCAGATCTAGCTAATGGCTAAACTGACCTTCAGAGAAAGTCGAACAGTAAGAAGAGTAAGTAGTGTGTCATACAAAGCCACTGCGGCTAAATCCAGGTCGTTGCCATTACTCTTGACTTCACTCCTGCCTTATGATTTTAGTCAGGGAGCTTGGTTTCCTCTCTTTGATGAAAAGGTATCCTTAATAATGAAATGTATAATTGTGTTTAAGTACCACCAGTTTAAAATATATGATATTAATGTTATAATAATGCTTGCACTACTAAGTCCTGACATTTAGCAAGTTTTCATTTTAATCACCACATTATCTGCTGTCTTATTGGCCCCTGGTGCAATATCATTTCATAAAAAGGTCTTTAGTGCCCAGTCAGTCCGAACACAGGTTTACAATAAAGCAGTATTATTAAAAAAACGTATCACATGTATGTGTGGCCTACCCAGCTGCTGAGAGAGAACAGTGAAAGCATTGAAGGATCAAACACTACATCTGTCTGTCTCCAGTAACTACCACAATACATAAATCTGTCGGAGCAAGAGTGTGTGAGTCCGCCTTCATGGATTGCATTGATTGCTCAGTGTGTGTTCGTCAACTTGAATCATCCATGTAATATAAGAGGCAACGTAGATCATGAGGGGAAGGGCGAGAGGACGAGGGAGGCTGTGACTCAGTGGGTTAGTGCGTTGATCTTCGGATCAGGGCCCACTGGTTCCATCCCCGTTGCAGTCAGCATGTCGTTGTGTCCCTGGGCAAGACACTTCACCCCAAATTGCTGCTGTGGGGATTACCGAAAGTATTGAATGTATGTAAGTCGCTTTGGATAAAACATATAGCGTATAACAAGTGACATGTAATGTAATGTAATGAGTATAACACATAACAAAAAGGAAATGGTGTGTGGTTTTTGTGTTTGAGTTGCAGCACAGGGGGAAATTAAAGGATACAAAAAAAATAGTGCGATGCTATAGCGTGTATAATTTAGAAAGTGATCAATGTAAACACATTTAACTTTCCCTAGGCAAAAACTATTATAAAAAAAATATTTTAGCAAGCTTGTGCCTCACCATAACAGGAAATGACTGTAATGTTTTTCATTACATAGAGAGCATCAGTGTTTAAAAAGCATGAAAGCTGACTCAAGCATAGTGTATAGCGACAGAATCATTGTGAGTTTTAGGATAGAGCAGAACTGGTTTCATATAAAATAATATCACCCCCCCTCTGCTATCTGGTTTTATCATATGTTTTACTCTGCGACATAATCTCGGGAAAACACACACACAATGACAACTGCACTTTTCTTTGGATCGCTGTTGAATCTCAACGTTAAAGTTTTCCCGTCAACAAAGCCTGTAAAACATGCAGCAGCTTACAAATCTGGACAAAAAAGCTTTGTTGCAGAAAATCACATTCGTGTACAAAGGCTGCCGGGTCTGGAATGGCGATTTATTTTATACTTCATTCACAGAAGGCCATTCAAAATGTTAAAAAAGGCGTGTTGCATACTGAGCTGCAAGGCACCAATCTGAGTAAGGGACATGTCTTGGTATAAAGAAACACAAAACAACGTTTTCTGAAAGATCCACTGTTGGTAAATAAAAAATATCATGTGACAATCTGTTTTCTTTCATTTATTGTTAATCATTTTATTATAGGACTTCAAACTGGTTTTAATTATAACTTTTATTTTTCTAAATAGTAACAGTTATTGGTAAAGATCAAAATAATTAGCTGGGAAAAAAACATCACAAAAACTAAATGCTGCAACTACTTCTGGTTCCAAAGCTTCATATCCGAATCCCAATGGACATGACAACTATTTTTAAGAAATCACAACACAAGGAAGCCTGTCAAACCAAACTCTATGACTAATACAGGCCCTATGTGCCTTTATTAGCAAGATGCTAAATGTAGATATGTGATGAAGCAAATATGGCCTTTTAGCATTTGACACATTGACCTTTAATTATGTTAAACACTAGAAAACATGTCCATAATGCATAAGATGTTCCTTTTCAAACTGACAACATCATACTGGTTTCCCATTTAGTTGCATTGTATTGCATGATAATGCCCACACTTGGCCAAACTTTTGAAACACCATAGTTGCACTTCTTTATGTTGCTTATTTTGTTAAAAATAAAACAGCAGAATGGTTTGACACACAAATCTAAATCTGACACAAATCTAAATCTGAAATTCCTGTAAGAAAATATATTTTTTGAAATGTGGCTTATTCACTGCAGTGAAGTTTTAAATGTGTTTAGTAGGAAGTTGTATTACTAGCTTTTTACTGGTATTACTTACTTATAACATTTCCAAACCCCATTACATCTCCTATGGTAAATGGACTGTACTTATATGGCGCACTATCAGGTCTTTCAAAAGCGATTTACATACTACGAGTCATTCATCCATTCACAGTTTATTCATGGAGAGCAGTACCACATGCTCTATCATTCATACACATTCACACACCCTGGCTATCGGGCACAATCAGGGTTAAGGACACATCGACATGTTGTCGTTGTTCTCTGCACAGGCTGGGATCGAACCCACAACCTTCTAGTTATATGACTTAAGACTCCAGCAAAGTGTAAAGTAATTATATATTTCCCTCTAAACTAAAATACCTGCTTTAGTCCTGAAAAGGCCGAACATTAATAATTGTTAAGGTCACACTTCCAGTATTACAAACTGTTGATTGTTTATTAGCAACTTGTTAAAAAAAGGGGCATACCAAAAAACGACTTGCAACATGCTATGAAAATAGAATAGAGCGTTGTTAAAGTGCATCTGTGCCCCTTGAAACCAAAAGTCGGTCACGTGTTCACATCTGCCTTACTTTTTTTAACACAAAATAGATTGTAATTGTATTTGACATTGTGAATAAAAAACCGGAATGTCATGTATCACAGTTTATTTTATTGGCATACAGAAAATCCTCGTGGGCATAGAGCTTTAATTGTTTTGGATCCGCCGCACGCCAATAATTGTATACATTTGGAAACTCCAGTGTTCCAGACACTGTTAATAAATATACATGGCAGTACATATATTGATCTCTGCAAGTCTGGGGACCACAGAGTGAAAAACTCACAATACATCAGTGGGTCATAGTCCACAAGGTGACTTTTTCCAGTGTCTTAATGTATTCATCCTGACGCAAAACAAATGCTCTGGGGGATACAATCTGTTGTGTTTACATGGTAAACTTCTGTTCCAATTCACACGATTTTGCATAAGATAAAACAATTAATGAAAGGAAGGTGTGGACTCAGACCAGAATCATTTCAGCCAGCTGTGCCTTTTCGCGTAAGATCTTTAAACACCCCCTCCCTCACCATACAACAACTCCCTGATGCAATTTGAATGACAGAGGAAAGGAAAATTATCGAACGGCAATACAATGAAGCTGTCTGGTAACTTAATAGGGCAGCTGAGTTGGGGCACTGTGGCCATCTTGCTTTGAGGCGATAATGAGAGTCATCATTCCCTCTTGGGGTAGAAGAAAGGGGCCTCCTCTGTGGTATTGGTGTGTGAGCATGTTCGTGTATGTGTGTGAGTGCCCACATGCATGTGTTTGTCTTTGAGCTTCTTTAGTCCAGGGAGGCCCAATAAGCAAACAGCAAAGAGCTTTAACGAAGCCGGGGAGATCTAGCGTTGAATGCAGCTTGGGAAAGATCTCTGTGTAATGGTGCTCATTAAATCAGGCCAAAGTCTAAATATTGACTTTGTAAGCTTGCTGGAGACAAAAAACATAGACCGTCCCATATATCATATTACAGCCCCTTTAACCATTTATATTGGGGAATATGTGTCAGACTTATAAAATAAAGTTGTCTCAGTAAAGCTAAATAAAAGAAAGGAACTTTCTGATATCAAGCGGTGTTACCAACGCACTGCAAATATACACTTTAAATGTTTATTTAAATTACAAGTGGGGTTTACATGTTCAGGAAATCGCACAAATTCAGGAACAATGTCTACAAGCAGCTTTGTGGGGAGTTCCTATTGGACACCTGGGACATGTACAGTACATGTTGTGCTGCTCCATCTCTAGGCCTTCAATAAACATTCTGATATATTGTCTAGGACTGGAGGGATAAATAAAGCAGAGATCAGAGTGAGAAAGAAAGAGAGGCTTAGGACATCAGTTTTCCAACACTGTATAAGAGGCTTATTGCAGAGTAACAATACGGTATGATTGTGCAGCCCTGGCATTCACTTTTTGTCCAATATACGTAAAGTTGTAAGTTTAACATAGTTAAACATGGCGTGAGGACAGTATATGTGATTGTGTGGAGGGGCAGGAGAATATGGCAGACAGAGGTGAAAAGGCATTGAGTGCTCACAGCCATGGGCTGATTAAACAAGGGATGGGGTATTCAAACATGGCAGTCGATTCATTTCAAATAAATCTGCTCAGCAAGCACATGTACATTAGAGTCTTTCTCTAGGTCTGTGTACATGTAGACCAGCCGAACTTAAGGGAGTTTGGGGAGGAAGGACCTCACTTACATGTGTTTACATTGAGTCTATACCTCTGTATTGTTAGCATTTGCATTCTGCTCATGGTGGACCCACGGGAGCACAACAGGTGATGAATGATTAATGCGGTGAAATCTGAGACTACAACTAATGAGAATATAACTACAAGACAATGATTTGGAAAGGCGGTCGTTATTAAACAGTTTTCTGTTTATGCCATTATTAAACAACACAACTATATCAAATCTAAAATACCCTCACTCTGTTAAATGTGTTTTTACATCTTTAAGATAAAATAATATGAGAGGTTAAGGATATTAGCCCTTATGTATTCTATATGTCACAATCCCTCAGCTGTAGTTTACACAACAAAACATGGGGGCGGCAGAACTATAAAAAAATACTTAATATGCAGAGACAAACATGGCTGAAACAGAAAGGCTCTATTGACAACACCCTACTACTGTCAATACCGCTATGCATTTACAAATGTCTGAGCAAAAACATTAAACTCAGACAGATAAATCTCAAAAAGTTGGATAGATGGATTGCAATAGATTAAACACTGTCATTCCATCAAAATGAAAGGGCAAAAATACAACTAGGTATTGTTTACAAATGAAGCACAATATGGTGAGACTGCTAGTTTAAGAAACCCTCCCAGTGTTGATATAGTGGATAACAGAGAGTAAGAAAAACTGACATCATTAAGATTCATCAGTGTGCAAGCAAAGCAACACAGGCAAACCTCCTTCAAACCCCAGATGACTATCAAGCAGTGTGTTTTCTAAGCATGATGTAATGAGACAAATACGCATTACTCAAGTAAAAATGGCATGAATATTAGCATCACATTAGGCCTCGTATTTAATGATGTTGTAAGTACAATACGTCACAGTAACTAAGAGCCAGAATTTAAACAAAAAACACATGGAGAAAGCAGAGCATGTTTCAGTGCAGTGTACAGAAGCATGCCTTAGCATATGGAGTCATAAATAAGTAAATTATACTGAATCTAACAAATTATAATTGAGCTTAACATGCCATTGCGTGGCGTGGTGAAATAAAATGACTGTAAAACATAATTGAGTTTAAGTAAAGACTTGTGTAAAGTGAACTATGGTGATATTTTGGTGAAAATGGGACGATTTGTACTCACTAAAGGGGTGCAAGGAGTCCAATATTCAGGGTTCAGCTCGGCTCGCGGACGGAGGTCCAGATACTCAGGGTTCAGTTCAGTTCGGGCACGAGTTAATGTTCCCTTTATAGAAGATTGAAAAAAAGTCTGTTAGAATTGCTTGTTTAGCTTTGGTTTGTTAAAAAAGGCTCATCAGTTTTAAGAGCTCACAAACCAAATATATGTCACTCCGTAGTAAAGGAAAGTAAATATATTACAATGTTAAATGCTTTTTATTTGAAATCATCGTTTGTTTTACTGCCCTCAAATAAGGTTGACTCTACTGTCTTTACTGTCTTTTCAATGAATAAAGATAAACCATTAGCAACAAATCATTATCAATAATGACTATTCACAGCAGAGCAATAAAAACAAACCCATTCAACATTCCCCAACACATTTCCAAGGAGAATTCCTGTAAAATGAAAAAGCAAATTATATTTCAAATGAGGTAAGAATCCACTTTTCCATTGCTGAGGCCCCATGGCCTAAGTGACAGGCCAGTAGACTGAATCTGCTGGGCCCCATGAGGTCTATGATGTATACTGTAATTATCTGCTGATTCTCAAAATGGCTGTGTGTAATGAGGCTATGCTGCATGAAGCCCCAGGCATAAATCACTGTATTTAACTGACTTCCGGATGACCAACAACAACACAGAGCAGAAAGAAGAGAAGGAATGGGTTATTTCGCAGCAGCACGATATAGCATCCAACGTGTGCTTATCAGCAAAGGCCACATTGTTCGCCAAACTTGCTTACTTAAGACACTTTTCTCCTAAATATAGTCGACTCACTTGCACTTTCTCTTAGCTTTTTATCTGTTTACAGCTTGGCTTCCAATATATTAGCAGCTTTATTTAGATATGCAACACAGGTGGAGACTTTTTATTGATGCTGTGTTAGGCTCAGCTATGTTGAATGGCAATGTGCCAATCACTCTGTCAGACTGTCTGCTGTCATTGGCATGAAACTGTTTCCATCGTCTGACTCACAAACATAAACAAATAAACAGCTACTCACACATTTTGAATATGAACGATATAAAAAAATAATTCTATGTTCACAGGCTCAGTTTACTTTTACTTATTAGGATTATACTGTACTATATTGAAAGGATGGTCGACAGTTGTGTACAATCTAACAAGATACAACAGTATAATCAAGGTCAAATTGTTCATTCTTTGGTTTAACATTATTGTCAACCAAGGAGGAGTTTATTGCTTTGTATCTTACTGTACCTTACATATTTGCTTAATGAAATAATAGAGGTTAGTTCTGGAACTTTGATTAGGAAATCCAAACAGCCCTGTAGTGAACTTTTTTTAATTGTAAAAAAACAATTGAGCACCAACACCATGACAAAATCGTGTGAATGCAATTTAATCCTTGTTTCTTTGTTTAAGTTGCTATTATTCTGGTGGGGAACGGAGTTGTGTTGATTTAAAGCTGGTGTTACTTTAACTTCAAGTGTTAAATTCTAACATTTATATAATATGTGCTAAGACAACTTTTCTCACAACAGTTTCCCCACACAAATCCTTCCAATTATTGGTAAAAGATGAGTAAAATAGGTAAAGGAAAAGGTGTAGAGTAATTCTCAGAACCCTTATCTCATTATATACATGTACATCTTCGTAATATATTCTACTTGTCTGTCACTCTAATTAATGGCAGTCCTTCTCCGTAAATTGCTCAGAATGCAAGATTATTTATTACTACCCACCATTTATCACCAGCGGGATAAGTGACAGAAAGTGGGGAAGTGAGAGTTTGTAACATTATAATTGATCATTTTTCAGTCTACAACATCAGAGTGATCCTGTTAAATCCTTGGTTGCAGTATGTGAAACCGTCAAGATGATAACAAAAATAAGTTGCATTATAAAACTTAGATTGACTTAGTGCTGACAGTGACATGAGAGCTTACTATACTCTCCATTAGCTGAAATGGCAAAAGTAGAACTTTTGGATTGAAATGCTACCGCAAAGATACATAAATAAAGTAATTGTAGCCCAAACAAATACGTTTATATTTGATATACTGCTTCCCATGCTGCCTCCTCATTTACCTGAAATCAACATTAGAATTGATATTTCATTTGAAATGTAACCAAGATATTAGCCTGACACAGATATAATGTAAAGTTCTATCCAAGACAAACTGATAAATTGTTGCGTAGGTGATTTGGTCGTTTGGGGGTGAAATTGATTTAGTTTCTAATGTAATTGAAGCAATAGAGAGGCTGAAGGGACTGCTTATGATGGCATGACTGATGGAGAGTCACACATCGAAAGTACTCTAGAAATGTACTGTGCCTTTGAGGGGACAGTTGCATTACAAATGGAAAGCAAAATGAGAACAAAATTAAACCAGAAACTCATCATAATGCAGTCTCAGCAGCCTGCGGCAACGGACTTTTGTTGTTTTGTAGCACTAGGCTTGTTGCTCATCCATGCAAGGGTGGAATAGGGTTGAGAAATTCATTTTCAGATGGTGTGGGAGGGACTGGCATCCATCATGACCAGTTGCAACACAACAGCCGGACAAAACCCCACTCCCAAAAATAAACTGATCTGTTCTGAAGATGCAGCTTCATGACTGTGAATATGGCAACCTATACTCGTGTGGGAGGATAGAAAGTAACACATTTGCCTACTATATTGTTCATGTCCCAGAAAAACAGTAGCTCAATTCAACAAGAGGTCAAATTATAATAGAAAAAGACCCGGTGGTGGACCCGTAGTGGAGGGCGGAGATAGGAGGCATCCACCAGCCATTTCCTGACATCTTCAGAGGGTGCTGACACTTCTACGTTTCTCATTTCACACCTGCTAGTGCACAATCTTTGCTGGATGACAGTGCCTAATTTATGAATAAATAAATAATAAATACAAAAATACATTTCAATTTTTTTGGACAAGACCTGTTACAAGAAAATCTTTTATACCTGCCTCACATGTGCAAGGTTAGCATTAAATAAGCAATAGACTATTCTTTTACAGGGATAGCACACATGGATAGACAATGTTTTTCATGTCTAAGGGCAATTTAGCATTTGCAGTTAAGCTAAACTGCTAGTCATTAAAGTGTGGTAGGAAAGTGGAGCACGTGAAATGTACACTAATTCAAACACAGAATCACAGTGCTGTGAATTTACAGTTCTAATCATCATGCCACCTTCCTACGTACTGCGCCCGATCCTTTGAAATCAAACATAGTACATTTCATAGTGATTCATCACATAAAAAATGACAAATAAAACTCTTCACAACCATGTGGCATTGTCAGCAAAAAGCTCAGTCATGTGCCATTGTGAAATTAGAGCCCTGGGTGTTTTTGCAAAATGCAGTCTAGTGTTTACCTCTGTGTGTAAAACATGTTTTCATGAGATCTACATGTTGTTCGTATAGAGCGCAAATGCACTCACTGTCAGCTGCTTTGGACAACCCGTCTTGTGAATTAAAGTATACCTTAAGTATAGTAATGGTTCTATTGATAAGCCAAAGTAAATGAACTTCTACGATGAACGTAAAAAGCTATGTGTAACAGCATAGTCCAGATGCTCCATGGGACTTTAAAGCTACTCTGTTGAACTTGTCTGTATTCTAGGGACTGAGAAGATGAGTTTCATTAGGGGGATAAAACACACTTTAATCAGCTTTACCATTAGTGTAGCCCTGCCAAGCCCTCCCAGACACAGCAGACCTTTAGCTCTGTTTAATTACCTTAGAGATACCACTGTATGCACTCTTCCTTGACATCACAGGACAACATTCGTTTCTCTACAAGTGTTGTGTATGTAACGAAAGAACATGATGTTTATCTTGTGACTGGTGGTTAGACTCCGGAGGGAAAAACAATGCTGTGTTATGTGGATGACTCATCTCAGCTCTTTGATCATTATCTATTTACTTAGCTATTCATTTATTTGTTAAGCAACTAATCACATCAATATATTAACACAATTAGTAAGTTATGATGTAAAATCTTAATTACTTTGTTTTTCATTAAATTCATTTCAGGTTTGCGATTATAAAACGGTAGTACGGAGAGAATACTGAGTAGAGTCTTCTGACAAAGTGATGTACACCAAAGACCATATTCCACTTATAGTAGTGTTAATAGTTAACACTTAAAGCACAGTAAAATGAATCACAGCATCATCTGACTTGTCTCTGAACATTGCCCAACATGGGTTCATATATTAAGGCAATAACTGCCTAGTGCTGGCGGGCTGTCTCCTTCACAGCAGTCAGCTGACTTACACCAGAGCCTTGGTAATACCAAATGAGCCCATAAAGAGGTCCTGTGTGGGGGAATCTTCGTTTGGACATCTGATGGATATCAGCTGAGGAGTATTTTCTCTTATTATAGAATTAAATAACTAGTTGATCCGAAATAATTCGATGTTGCTGTTCTGTTTGGTGTTTTTACATTTTGACCTAAAAAAGAAATGAAAAGAATGTACAACAGATGTTCAGTGGAGGATTGTGTAGTTTGAATGGAAGCAAAGGAAAAGTGCTCAATGCAAACTAAAATGAAATGCAGGGGAAGGAAATTGGTGATGATTAGTAAATGAGAGCGCACAAGAGGGTGCTACTAACTTATTTATATTAAGCTGTTGAGATGGCTGGGTGAGAACATCTCTGATTATTATTATTTGATCTGCAAAGCTATGCTGCGCTTGGCCTTTCCTTTGGTGGCGGCATTAAACTTTATGTTTATGGGTCCCAGTGTTAAGCCCATTTCCACGCTCCCCATTCCACACACTAAGTATTGACATTTCATTTAAGTTGACGACAGTGAGGAGGGTATTTTATGACAGAAATGTAATGGAAATGCAGCGCGTATAGCTGTAAAAAATATCACCCGATCACGAGGACATCTTTGCATCGTTGCAGAGTTAAGAGGGTATGCATGATGCACCTCTGCTTTGTTGAGAAAGAACAAAGAGAGAGGAATTAATCTCAGGCCTCCGCCCCTCCACTCCCGCTGCTGCATTAAAACACATACAATGAGAATATTCTCTAATGAAAAGCCTACACAGTGGATGTGTGTGTGCCTTCAAAAAAATATATAATGTTTGATATGATAATTAATAACACAAGTTGAAAAGTGCCCCTGCTACATGTAAATTAGCACAGACAGCATGTCTAAAGTGTGTTTGGAGACGGGGAAAAAATAAATGTAATACTGTGGAATGTTAACATGGTTATTCAATGAAGGTGCTTTGTGAGCGAATGGAAAACAAATTAGGTTAAAGTCTTTTGACAAGATAAATAAAGCCGTGATCAATTAAGTGGTTGAAAAAGACGGCCATCCAGCACTCAATAGGGGCAGTCTTGCTGTTACAGTTCCATTCTTGAGCCACAGAGAAGCATTGATTCCCCCTGGCACCCTGTCCTTGTCATTACAGTCGATGCCGAGGCCAGCCCAAACCATTCTCAACCACCGCTAATGGCTTCAAGGAATTCAGCCGGGCTTGTGGGAGAATTCTAATAAGCAGATGTTATGAATTAAGGAGGGCAGGGACGTGAAGTCAGAATGCTGCAGGTCATCCAGAGAACACCGCAGATGCAGTAACAAACCAATTCCCCGTCATTACTGCACAGTCGGATGTTCTTCTGTTCTAAGATGCTGGGATCAGATTGAGGTAACAGAGATGTCAGATATGCTGAGGAAACAAGTTGCAATAGTTATAATTGGATAACAATTGAACAAACATTGCATCTGTTTTAAGCTGTTTATTAAAAACCATGTGACTTGACCATGTCAAGTTCAGTGAGAAAAGTTGTTGTTCTCTTTTTTTCACCCTTCCCCTTCGTTTATTCTGTAAGAGACCCTTTCAACCTCATAGTGCAGGAATGCATCTCACTGGGGTCTTGTCTGTGCTTCTGGCCTCAGAATACTGCTACCAAGGGAGTTTTCCCAAAGGAGTCATGTACAAAAGGAGAAGAAAGTTGTTGCAGAGCAGCACTTTTCCCTGTGATCAGCATGGTTTTTAGTGGTCAGTCTGTTGTGTACTTTCCTGACCTTCCTTTTCCTTAACAGACAGTACTTCTTGCTCTCTCCTCCAGGGAGAACCGTATCTTAATCAATAAACTCTCCAGGTGCAGTTTAAAATGTTAAATGTTTTGACTGGAATTGTATTGTCTAGTTGTGAGTGCAATAACAATGCTTTATTTATCTTAATCAACTGGTATATTGCCATGGAAGTTATTTATTAAATGGATTAAATAAACCTTTAATAGTATATGTCCTTGTTGTGCTGTCACACTAACATTGCCAGTGTTGTTGTTAGTGAAACAATGCCCAGATTTTATTTATTGGCTCCTTTTGCCTGTATCAGATAGGACAGCTATAGATAGAAGAGACAGAGAGATGGGAGGACATTTACTATAGCAAAGGGCCGAGTGATGGATTCAAAAACAAAAATATTAAAAAAAATATGATTTAATAATTCGTACAAAAAAATTCAAAAAGATCAATATAAACAAGAAGGCAAGATGAAGAGAGAGAGGGATTTAAACATAACACTGTCTTTCTTTGTAAGAGAAGCAAGTGACATCTGTTTTAAACAGCTCCACGACTATCCTTACACAACACAGACATTTTCTGTCTGTCTCCCGTATGTCTCTATCTGTCTGCGTCTGTCTTTGTTTCTCCATCTAGTCACAAGTTCTTTGTTCAGTCTGGAACTGCTGCTCTGCTTCAAAAGAGCTCGGCGAATTGAAGAAGCAGTTGCAGCAAAAGTGCTGCGTTTAAGTCAACTGAGCATTCCCCCTTGAGGCCAAGCAATGCTTTCACCCATATAAGTCCAATTTACAAGGAATATGCCCACCTTCAGAACCACTCTACCCCACCCTATTAAATATAACACTGGACAATGAAGGGTAGCGTAGCTGTAAGAATGTAAAGTAGCCTAAATCCATGGTATCCAATTTGTGATTGTAGGTTACAAAGCAAATGGCTTTTGCCTGCCATTCCAACCCAGTCTCACAGCATTTCGTGTTATAGTCACTACATTTAATCCATTGATTCGTGTTCACCAACACGATTTCCCCCTTTTTTTCGTGTCTCACAGAATGATTTTAAAAGCTATATATTTCTATTGGTAGTATGTTTCGTGCGTGCAGCACGTCTTTTTGTCCGTTCGGGTCTTGGAAGACCGTAAGCTGTGGGGTTCATAAAAACATGTTCTTACTCAATATCAAGCCACGATTATTGTTTTTATTTTAAATCGTATAATGTTGGACTTTTTTTGTCGTCTGTGAAGAAAATAAATGGGGCTCAGAGCCTCAGAATACTAAAATCTGTATTTGTTTTAATCTTTTTTTTCTTCTAATTTGTTATTCTTTTCTAAATAACACACTGTTATTTACTCACCAATAACACACAATAATCCTTGCTTTTATTTATTGGTTTAATTCCATAATCTCAGGCTTTTTTGGCGTCCATCAGGAACTGAATTTCAAAATAAAAATAACCGGAAACAGACGGGACATTTCGAGCATCATTGCGATACACAGCCACTGAATTGATTACCCAAGATCCTCAGCTATGGTTTAAGCTCGCTGATTGGATGTGTTAGCCGCAATGCATGTAGGGATACGGTGTTAATGCGATATTTACTCCACTACATTTATTTGAGTTACTTTGCAGATTCTGATTAATGATGTGAAATATAAACAACCCTTAAATCAGACTTTAGTTAAACCTGAGTAAAATTCAGGTAAGGTGATTGTCAAGTACCAACAATCAGGAGAAATAGTTGATAGTTGGTGCTTGAGAAGACTAAACATGTATCTGCAATTGACATGAATGGAAACGAGTAATAAAGTATATTCATTACTCATTATTTTCTACTAATAGTTTATTAAAGACTGTATATAATGGCTATTTTGCACATCCCTTTCAAGATTTCAAGATTTTCTAAGATTTATTGACATAATTATCATATACACAACTACGGTGTAGTTATGCAATGAATGAACAACTTGGGTCGCAGGTTCCTCAACAGTGCATTACAAGACATCTATCAATATGTGTGTACCTCCACCATTAAACTGTCATATTCTGCACATTTCTTATTCTATCTACATACATAAGAGTATAATTCATATGTATAATATCAGTTAAAATAAGTGCTTAAACATAGTTAACATTGCAGTAAAGCAATATATTAGACAATAAGTACTTTGTCAGGCTTAATATTTATCTTTTGATACCCCCAAAGCTTTTTTCTTATTTAAAAGAAGACCTTAATCTAAAGTATTATTTAATGTTTAAATAAAGGTTAATTCGTTGTTTCTGTTTTGCACCTCCTCCTATTAATATCTTTGTACATCCTGCACTAAACTGTTTTACTGTAGAGATCACTTATAGTATCTTCTTGATTTTTTATATTCTATATTTCTATCATTGACCTTCTACTTTCCCCCTTTGAAAGTATACTCTTAATATTTTTTTAATCAAATATAACACATAACAACAAGAATTCAATAACGTGCTTTAACCACTAGGCAGTGCACACAAGGTACAAACAACCATAATAACTTTGTATTATTAGTGTAGGACACTTATGTATCTACAACATCTGAAGATGTGTAGTTTTATTCATACTTTCACATCATTTTACAGCATATTGCTATACTATTTCAGACTCAGTATTTACATTCTTACATTCAAAGAAAATCAGTAATATCTTTAAAAACTACAGTCCTTTTCTATCAGCTGTGCACCGTTATGGTGTAAATATAACCTATCTACCAATTGGATCAAATGTAAAAGTCAGCCGAATTAGTGTTGATACTGCAAGGAGACGTATTGTGTGAAGAGAAATTGAAGATGTTGTTTAATTGTTGATATATTTATGATCCACGTCAAGTTTTCAGTTTCGGTGGCATTTCTTCCAGTTTTTCCAAAGGTCTTCTCATCAGGGCTCTATAAATAAAGAACTACGGCAGATCTGTAATATGTAATGCAGCCGAACCGTGTATTACAATGCCGTTATGTGATGACTTTGAAAGAGAAAAGCAAGAACACTCGGAATAAAGTATTATTTTCTTTTAAAAAAAAAGTTTTTCGGATTTCATATCGCATTAACACCATATCCTTACATGCATTGCTGCTAAAACATCCAATCAGCGAGCTTAAACCATAGCTGAGGATTTTGGGTAATCAGTTCAGTGGCTGTGTATCGCAATGATGCTACGTCTGTTTCCGGTTATTTTTAATTTGAAATTCAGTTCCTGACGGATGCCAAAAAAGCCAGAGATTATGGAATTAAACAAATAAAAACAAGGATAATTGTGTGTTATTGGTGAGTAAATAAGAGTGTGTTATTTAGAAAAGAATAACAAATTAGAAGGAAAAAAAGATTTTTAAAAATACAGATTTCAGTATTCTGAGGCTCCATTTCTTTTTCTCACAGACGACAAAAAAAGTCCAACATTATACGATTTAAAATAAAAACAATAATCGTGGCTTGATATTGAGTAAGAACATGTTTTTATGAACCCCACAGCTTCCGGTCTTCCAAGACCCGAACGGACAAAAAGACGTGCTGCAGGCACGACACATACTACCAATAGAAATACATTGCTTTTAAAATCGTTCTGTGTGACACGAAAAAAAGTGGAAAATCGTGTTGGTGAACATGAATCAATGGATTAAATGTCGTGACTATAACATGAAATGCCGTGAGACTGGGTTGGCCATTCTGCGTAAGCTATATAGAATGAGAGACATTATTCTCTAACCTCCTGCACTGAGTGAATTACATTGATTCCTCCCTGGATTCTTACATTTTAGGAAAATACTGACTCACAATATTGAATACCGTACAGCCTTCAGGTAGGAGTAGGAAACAGTGTACATGGAAACTGCATGGCATCTTCTCTTTTGCTGAGCCAACTTTTGGAATTTATAGCAACACTAGCAAGAGAGCAGGGCTCCAAGGATGGCATTGTAGGTTCAAACCATTTAAATCCGGTTGGAAGTAAGGAGCAGCAGAACCTTCACTGTGTGTGTAGCTAAAGGGCTTTAAAACCCTCAACTTAGTGCTAAAAAAATAAGCTAATTAAACTGATAAAACATAAAAAGACTCCACTGTTAATCTCGTTCAACTTCTTGAAAATGTATTTACATAATGTGTCTTGAACTACTTATTCATTACACATAATCATAATGTCTAGCAAGAACATGCATTGAACCGAACAGACTGTAATCTGTGAACGAAATGTTCCACAATGCTCCGAAGGTTGTTCTTTCGACAGCTAACAGTAAACAGCTGAAGCCTGGAGAAAGCAGCTGAAGTCTTTGTACTTATCAGTAGCCAGCTGTGCCTGTGAACATCTCTGTGAAATAATGTGTGCATTACTGGATGTATAAAATGTTGCACATGTACATAACAGTCTTACTGTATATCCCTTACAAACAGGAGTAGCCGCTATGCTCCCCCCTGACTTTCTGCAAAGGCTTGTCACTCCTATTAATGTTCTCCTCCGTCCCCCTCTCCAATAATAACTGTACTAAATCTTGAAATGTTAAAAATATCACTGTGAAATTCGCTACTGGAAGCAGTTGTTTTGTTCACAGTTTGTTTTTTCTTCTGTTTCCAGACACTAGCAGTCACAGTTGGGTGCCAAAAAGTAAAGCGAGTAACCACATGGCTCAAACAAAAGCCTTACGATAAGACAATGATAGTCGATAAAAAAATTATCAAGTGGTTAAAAAGATGCGTAGATGTCAGTGAGTATGTCAAATGCTGTTTGAGAAAGTTTATGTTTCAGAGTATAAGCTGACACAGTGAGAAAAGTCCTATATCTGTCAGCATTTTATTGTAGTCTTTTGAAACATGTTTGTTGGGTGTGGGACTCTTCTGTTCTTTAATGGCTAAGTCCTTAACACTTTTTCAGTGAATTTAACAGAGAAGCCAAAAGTCTTGATGATCACATACAGTATGAGGTTGTTTCTGCTCTAATGAGAAAGCCCATGGCGGTAAAATACTGTACGCACTGAACATTTTACTCAAAAAAGGTTTTAATTCACAATCGCTGATCAAAACATCCTATTTCTGTATTTGCCAACAAAATCTATATTTGTATAGGGTTTATGAAATGACAATATGTTTTCAAGATGTTTAATTTTCCTAGAGATGTGTCACCTGATTATAATTATTGCCAGCAGTGTTTCACTTCATCAAGCTGAAGCCGCAAACCCTTTTTCAATCAGTACTACAATTATTCTGAGAACACAAAACCTGCAGCTCCTTTCTCTCCAAGGGTCAGGTGAAATGTTTATCTGTGCAGAGGATTGTATTTATTATTTTTTAATATCTTGAAACAAAACAAAGCTTCACGCCTCGGTGAAAATGATTGGAGAGTATAGCTTCATATGTTTGTTGGTCTTCATAAAATATATTGTCTGTATGTTCACCAGAAAGCCTGATTGCCTACCTGTGAGAAATAATTATTGGATGCCATAGGAACATTTGCAAAAGTTATCCAGATTGGACCATTACTCTCATTTTGGGTTTGTAATGTGTTTGTTGTTTTTGCTTCAAGGTACATTTAGAGGACTACGGAGGTGATGTAACATTTATTTTGAGCTGCAATTTAGAGTTTTGAACTGAAATGATTCACGTTGCTTGGATTGGTCTCGTATACAACACATTTCTAAACAACAGTGTGTTTGCTGTTGTTTTCAACTGAGACACTCAGGGGTTCATTATCTTTGCTGATGTAACTGTCTCTCTGTTAAGCCCCAAATCCCAACATCTGCAAGAAACAGCATCTGAGGGCTTCTTAACATTTAAAAACCTATTAATGTGTCATACCCACTTAACGGGAAGAAACTCAGCTATCAGACAATATTAACAATTTTTAGCAAAACTAAACATAAGGGTAATAACAAAGGCTCTGAATTAGCCCTGAGCGAAAAAATGCTAACACCCTTAGCACAGAACTCACGTTAAAATACCCTTATTACTTATTGTATCTGCACAAACAAGATATCGATTAGCAAACTGTGTGCGCATAGCTCTGACTTCTCAATGGTAACGTGTGTGTGTATGTGTAAATTCCCCTTCGATGCTATTGGCTCAAACGGTTCAAAAGAGATGTCAATCATCAAAATCGACCAATGGGTTCCAGAGAAACGGCAGATACACCCATTTCCACCGGACACTAGAATTTACATTTTTGTACTATGTTCAATCTGAATTTACTTTAAAATAAAATAAAAATCTATATTGATTCTGACTTGAAAAACAGGCTTGAACATAGGGTTTTATAGTTACAGTAAATAATTGTCTGTAACTTTATACAGTGCAGTTAATGGGAAAATATCTATTAACTTTATTGTTCTTAATACTTGATGCATCTTTAATGTAGGTTGCACAAGTGGAAGAGCCTTACAACATATTTTAAAGATGGTTGCATTAGATACATACCAATGACACAGAAAACAGTCTCTTAATGTGAACTGTATATTAAGGTGATTTTTATTAAACATAATTGATGTTGTTTTCAATCTCTGAGCTGAATTAGACCTCACATTTGCCCTGAGTTGTAAAAAAATATTTTATTCCAAAGACTTATTAACCCTATTTTATTATCATGAAATGCATTTCCTCACAGTGTTTTTGTGTCTGAATATGATGCAAATCAGAAACAGTTAATCAAGTACTTGCACAGGAAACAGGAAACAGCTAGCTTGACATCAGACAATGCAAACAATAGAGTCACACTGAGGTGACGGTATTTCTCCCAGTTTCACAGTTTGCATGCACCATTTGATAGCCATAGCCGCTTTCACACCAAGTACTTTGCCGTACTTAGTTCCCAGCACTTAGTTCCCCCATGGAACTAAAGAGCAGATTGCGTTCACACCGGAATAAGTCCCTGAGGGAAGATTACGCAAATGAAGCCGCTGACGTCACTTCTTCTTCTTCTTCTTCTTCTTCTGCTTTACTGGCAGGCCGCAAACAACTTCACGTGGCCGTGGGTGTTTCTCAATGTCGAGGACGCTTGCTTGGTAGCACATGTCTTCCGAGTCACTTGCTTCAGAAGCGAGGCAAGAATCCTTACTAGCCTCGGAAAACAAAGAATTGTGGAACAGGCTAACAGGTGTGCAAGTGTGCGTCATATGCGAGGCCCTGCCTTAAATGGAGTGCTATTTCCGCCAAAGATTTGTAAATTGGTCCGTGCGCAAAGCATTGTGGGGATTTTAAGACCACAGAGGCAGTTTCTCAATCTCGAGGATATTGGCTTCCAAGCCAATATTTCAAGGATGCTACGTCATCGAGTGCCGCCGAAGTACTGTTCCAATCTCCAGCATTCTTGGAATTCCACAGAGGACGCATCCTTGGTTTGGGGGAAATTTCGAGGCTGCACATGGGTAGACTTTGCGTCCTTAAAATCCCCACAATGCTTTGCGCACGGACCAATTTCAAAAACCCTTGCGGAGAATGGCTGAACCGACGCAGCACACATTTAGACGTAGAACATGTGTTGGTAAAAGCGATGTGCAGTCAGGGGAGGCAGAGCCTCACCTGTCATACTCCAATGTAACGGGAAAACAACTAAAGAAAAACTAAATAGTAATAATAATAAAATGTCTCCACTGATCTGTATTGTAAATGTGATTTACATGTATGTATGATTCCGATCGCTTTTTATAGTCAAAATCAGCAAATTTGCCGAGCTCCGCTACAACTACGGGTAGCGATGAGAAGTGAGGCAGGGACAAGCTCTGCCTCTCGTAAGCCCACAGTAACTGGCTGGAGCGCGGGCACTAATTTAACGCGGGCACTTATTTTGTGAGCGCGCTCAAGCCAGTTACTGTGGGGTATGGTGAGGCACAGATGAGATCTGCCTCACCTCAGAATGCGTCACCCCACAGAAACTGGCTGGAAAGCGGGCCCTAAGCGCATGCCTGCACCATCTCACTGTATGTCACCAATGTAATGTTTGTAGATCCCTTTATTACATTTATCCTCATAGTCTCTAAATAACTTATTTCAAGTATGATATTTAGGCTCGCTGGTCTCATCTTACAACGGCAATGAAAAAAGCACCAGGGGAGGCAGCCATAACCTCTGCCGCACTGAAGGGGGCGCAAGTGAGCCCACAGGTTCTTGTTGCTACTGTTATTCTACGCAGAGACGGTAGACGCAAACAGCAAACTAGACTTTTGAAACTACAGGAAGATAAGGAGAACTTTTACAAAAAAGTAATAGAGATTGTTGTCCAGAAGGATAGCATGGAATTCATCTTCAAGTCAAGGTAAGACCCCAATTGTAATGAAAATGGGATCAATATTTAGATGTTGGGTATCCTTTTGTTGAACGGTCTGTTTAAAATGAATCGAAGCATCAGACTAAAAAAGCTTTTGAAAATAACCGAATATTTCGATTAAGGTCAAAATATAATATTTGTAAATCTGACTCTGAAAGAGTCAGTGCCTCACCAGCCACGAACCTCACCGCATGTCACTGGTTGGTAAATATGTTACTTTGTTACATTTGTTATCACCAAAAATGTGTTCTGTGAAAGTAAAGCAAGTTCATAATTAGATAGACATCGTGATGTATTTATTTTTGGTACAGTTTATGTTGAAACCGTTAGAGAGTTGTTAGCCTGTTCCATTCTTCTTCGTTTTCCGAAGCCGTGGCATGGAAGCATACTTGCTTCGTTTCTGAAGGAAGTACGCGACTACCAAGCCAGCATCCTCGAGATTGAGAAACAGACAGAGTCTACACATGTGCAGCCTCGAAATGTCTCGCTACGAAGTACGCTGGCCTCGGTAGAATTCCAAGTATGCTGGACATTGGAACAGTCCTTCGGCAGCACTCGTTGACGTAGTATGCTTGAAATAGTGGCTCTGAGCAGCCTTCCTCGACATTGAGAAACACCCCGTGTCTCAATTCAGGGTCTGCACCCTTCGGAGTACGCAGCCTACGCGGTCCATGGAGAACCCAGCCCACGTAGACCGGGTAGGCTGGACCGAGCGGCCTACGAAATAAGACGGTCTAGCCTACGGAGAGCTTCGTATTTACGTCACGTGATACGCGCTGTTCGGTTGCGCTGCTCCAGCAGCCTGCTAGCAAATTAGCTTACAAGCTAACTCAGCTGAAAAGGATCCAGAAACTTTACTTTTACCATTTTTTGGAGATCACCGACGGCGATGAAATAAAGAGGACCATGGCCAGGTAATTAAGATTAAGCTGTTCCTTTAGCCCCCAGTAATAATACAGTAGTAAGTTAACAAGTAAATGATATATAGCTGATGTAATTTAATCATATTATTTCATATTTAAAATAAGTCTTAATTTTTCTGTAGGCCTACTAATAAAACAATATGTTTTTTTAAATGAACAAAAGCATGTTGTATAGATCTATTCTTAACAATATTAGTGTTCTAATCATAGCTGTGGTTTATAACAGTTTATTCTCCTTCTTCCCCTAAACCAGCCCAGATGATGTCCCACTGACACCAGGTCAGCACCTCCAGGTCCCTCCGCTCTGCTGAAATACACAATTAAAAATGTTCTATGACCTGATTTTTGTATTAATAAAATTAAACTGAATTTAAGACAGTTTAATGACCTAGATATATCCTATTATTCCACTGCCTATGTACACATGTTGTAAATAATGGTTAAAACCTCAGGAAATGAAATAAACAATTAATATTTTAATTTAATTTAGTATTTTCATCTTATCACAAAGTAGAGGTAAGAATATATCAATCCTCTCTCTACAGCTTCATGTCTTCTATTATTATAACTTTCATCATTGAGACAGAGGAAATCAATCATGTTATTTAACATCACCAGCAGTCAAACAAATATCAGCAAAAGTATGTTTATCGAGTTGTTTATTTGTATTATATGTGCAGCAAGTATATAGAAGCAGCTGTTTGGGGAATCAGATAGACTCAAGCTATAATCGTTAAATATCTATTAAAAGAAAGGACACATACAAAATCAAATTCTGAAATTAAGACACAAGTCTGTAGGACGGCAGTAAGCAGAGGTCTGGGTGGAGGATGTTCCTGATCGCTGTTTTGCTTTCTTCAGCACCACAGGGTGTCCAGGTGGATGGTAGCTCTGTCCTGATGATCCGCTGTGCACTTTTCAGATTAGGGGTCCTTCTCCAGCAGATCCATTTCTCCAGAATTGTCCTAATTACAGAGAAAAACAAGAGAAAAAGAAAAAAGTGAATTAATCATATTAAACACAGGGTTGCAAAAGTATTATTGCAAAATGTAACTCTAAGCATTTCAGACAAACAATCCCTAAAGGATCATTTAAAATGATGTACTGTTTTGGTTTTTAAAAAACTAAAGACATTAAATGACAGTCACACCCTTTGACAGCACTGCAAAAACAAAAATCAAGCAAAAGGCTGCTGTCTATTTTTGATTGTGTTATTATTATTATGGGATTAGGATAAATTAAATACACTTTAACCTAAATAATAGATGATCAAATCTGGTGGAAATAATTAAAATAGGCTCTTTTTTAGCCCTACCTTAAAGCAGGATGAGCTGAATACAAAGGTTGTAATGTTGTCCCAAAGTTTAATAAACAGTAAAACATTGCAACATGTCATGTCACGTTTTTAGTTTAGTCTGTCTTGTTTTGGGTGTTATTTTGCTGTTCTGTTACCACCTGTGTCTTGTTATCCTGTCGTTAGTTTCCCTGGTGTGTCCGATTGTCTAATTGTGTTTACCTGTTGCCCTTGTGTTTCTGCCTCCCCTGCCCGGCTGTTTCTTGTCTCGTGATTACCCCTCCCTGTATTTAGTCTTGTCTCTTCCTGTGTTCCCCTGTCGGTTCATTGTTTGTTTGTCCTCCCTTCACGTCACGCTTCTTGTTAGTCTCTCCTGTCTCCCTCCTTGTTGGTCACGGTCAGTGTTGTGTGTTTGTGCTACCTGTGTTTTTCATGCCATGTTTTTGTGTTTTTCAGCTTTTAAATAAAGCTTGCTTTTGTTTATAACCTTTACCTTTTTGTAGTCTGCATTTGGGTCCTACCTTTTTCCACGATTCCTAACAGTCAGAGAAATAAATAAAGCAAACAACAGCTACATGTCAGGGTAGCATTTTATAAATCCCACCGTACTGTAGGCTATACAGGTCTAAATGTTTTCACTTTGGTCTATTTATGTAATATAAAGTATAACTTATCTATAACAGAGCCAAGATCTCTGTATGACTTTAGTAAACTTCTGAATTGAATTAAAAATAAGTGTGAACCAACAGTGCAGCACATCCAGCTAGCTAGTTAGCGTCACTAACGTCACGTATGTATCCGTATTATTTAACGAAAATTGACGTTTTAATGCCCCTTGGGTTTGACGTGTGACGTTAGTTAATTTAAAGTAAGTTAAAACCCAATACTCACATTTATTAGTGATTCCTCCGCTTGCTGCTGCTTTTAAATCCACTCTGCTGGGAGGCCGGACCGCCATTTCATTTGAAAAAAACTCACTCTTCCCTGCGCGCATTGCATCCTGGGATATGGTAAACCGCGAAGGATACATCAGATGTATCCTTCAAATCCAGGAAAAGAAGGCTACATTCGTGGGCCACTTTCGGAGGAGTCTCGTCTTTTTTAAACTTGGGACAGCCTTCTTTCGGCGGAAGTCACGTATGCGGTCTACAAATGCAGCCTCCGAAGGGTGCAGCCCCTGAATTGAGACACGGCCGGCGTATACTGCCACCCGAATTCCCCAGCCGGAAGTCCCCGGAGTTGGGGACTGGCTTCAGTAGAAGCTGCTGGGAGTCCCAGCAGCTTCTACTGAAGCCTTCCGAGTAAATCGCCAGAACGCCGACACCTCCTCATCTCCACCGCTCCCATGTTTTATTTTGTGTTGCCATAAGTTAGTCTCTCTCCGTTGGTGCACTGGGCTAATGCTAATAATGCTAATGCCAGCAAATACAATGGCGGCTTCACAAAACTTTTCAGAGTTATACGTTGCGTGGTTTGCAATTCGCCCAGCCAATCAGAAATTGGAACTGTTTTCTCCCCAGGAAAGTACCTGCTCTCTAGCAGGGACTGAAACGGGGGGAAAAGTTCTCATGAACTAAGTTCTCTTTTTGGTGTGAACGCAAAATCCCAGGAACTATCGGACCTAAAAGGGAAAAGTACGGGGAAAAGTACTCCGGTGTGAAAGCGCCTATTGTTATCTTATGCAGTGGGTTGAGATTCAATTAGATTGTACCTTCATCATCATAAAATAAAAATTGTGATTGTATGACATTCTGTGCAATTAAATGTTTATAAGTTGCAAGGTTCCATGAATCACAACGTTTACATTATACATAACTAACTAAATCAGCTCAAGATTATGTACTAATTTTACAGTTACTGTATAGTGTGTAATGTGTTTTAAGAGTATTTTCTGGATGTGAATGTACTAAATATGTTCTTCTTCCACGATCTACAGTAGTTTCTTTATGATGCACAGTAGAGAACAGTGGAATGAACAAATGTCATCATAACAAAAATGTGTAGCTGAAGTTAAACAATGACAGAGCAGATGAAAAACAGTGCAATGAGAAAAGTCATTTTCTAACCTTTGAAGAGTCTTTAGGATATTGAAGGATTTTATATAACACGGATAAGTATCTTGTTAACCATACTCCAAGGTTTGAATGTCAAAAATACCTAATTTACTGTAATTAAAACACTTGCTTTTATCAAAGGAGCATCTGCCAGCTTCATCTGTGGGTTGCAGTGAACCTTCTCCTCATGAATATGCAAATCAACAGTGAACCTGAAAAAAATCAACCTAAGCCGAGGGCCAAAACCAGCCAGTAATAAATCACAAAGCGATAAGAAATAACATTAGAGTGGATTTAAATGAGTCAACAGTAGTTCCACTGGAAAAGTAATCTACAATTAATAACACAAAGACACCAGACGTTATCTGCCGTGGTCAATCTTTAATATCAGTGAATAAAATAAAGTCAAGTATGACAGCGCAGCTAATGGTCCAGATAGATTATCTCCAGACTGATTCGGCTCACAGACAAGCTAAAGTCAGCTACTTTATCCCAATGATTCAGGTCAGTGTCACGAAGGTACAGTTAATGGAAACCTGCAGGATTGTGTGGATCTAAGGGTGTACAGGGAAAGATGGAAGCAAGAGAAAATATTTAGTAGGTCAGCAGTGCCTTTGATGACTGCCTTGAGCAAACTCTTAGTGTTGTAAGGGTGAAAGGGTTGATTTTGCAGTAAAAATAAAGATGCAAAACATGTTTTTGATTGAGTTATAACTATAGGTTACTTACGTAACCCCAGGGCTCAGAGTAACATGAAGTGAGATGTCTCACTATGGGATGCGCCTCATCGCGGAGCAAACAGAAGCATCAATCTCATTACGCCAATCCTGATTGGCTGGTGATCTTGACTTCAGCGTCAGGGAATTCACCCCCTATAAGTAGCTTGCCCCACGACGCATGCGTCATTCAAAATAAGCACCTCTTCTCGCTTCACCATAGCAAGGAGAGCCGTCTGGTGAGACATCTCACTTCATGTTACTCTGAGAACTGGGGTTACATAAGTAACCTATAGTTCTCATTCATAACACTCCGTTCGATGTCTCACTATGGGAAATTGTAGCTCCCGTATTGTCAGACGAGCTTATCTCGAAAATCACCAAACCAACCAGAACTTAACAGGTAACAGGACTTGTAAAAAGTTTCGGTTCAAGTCCGGTTAAAACTGGAACGTCAGGAACCGGTACTTGGACTAGCAAAAAAACTAGCACTTACGTATATTCTGGTGTCTGTGGTTATTTAAACATTCCCTGATGAACGTTATTCAGTGTCAATAAATGAGTGCTAATCCCAGTGTGCTCAGTGTACAACATCACATGTCATTTCACCTTCGACTCACGGTTTGAAAACGGAGCATTTCGCCATATGCTAATGCTAACCGGAAGTGAAGAATTTTCAGAATAAAAGTATTAAGTAAATACTGTGAACTTCTGGGGTAGGTCTGAAAAAATCAGACCTACCTTACTTTCCGGGGAAGAGAAGGGCGAGGTCGATTTTAATACTAACTGGCGTTAGTACTACCGTCTTCCTGCAAATCAGAAGGAGTAGCCGGCGAGCGCCCGTCCACCGAAATGGATATTAGGGTTCAGTCTGTGGACCGTTAAGCTTGTCTGGCTACCATAGAGATGTGCTCTGAAGCGAGAAGAGGTGTTTGAATGACGCATGCGTCGTGGCGCAAGCTATTTATAGGGGGTGAATTCCCTGACGCTGACGTCAATCTCATTACGCCAATCAGGATTGGCGTAATGAGATTGATGCTTCTGTTTGCTCCGCGATGAGGCGCACCCCATAGTGAGACATCGAACGGAGTGTTATGAATGAGAACTACAAAAGCTATTTGATACTGTATTTCTAAAGTCGTTTTGGAAGGCGGAATATTGGCAACTACCAACCAGTTGTACAACCAACACTTTAGAAATATACTGTCATAAATTCACGCTCTAATAATTGTCGACACAAGTACAAATGTAAATGGGGTTCACAACATCTTTCAAACGCTTGATCTCTTTTCAACTCCTCACAGTGAATGCCAGAATTGCTGATCAGGGAAAATACAGTCAGATGTTTAACAGAGGTTCACTTGATATTGCAGTATTGATTCTGCTTCACACTTTAGACAAATGTCTTATGTCCTAAAGGTAACAAGAGAAAATAAAAGTGAAAGAAATCTCAGATCCAAGTTTTTGAGGCCTTTGGGAAGGAATTAAGTTCAGTTGGACTTTAAAGAGCCTGTTAGATGGAGGGTTGGCTGTGATTTTGCTATCAACCTTTCACTTGTTCCACAATCTGCTTTTGCAATAAATTCTGAAAGCTGCAAGTCTCTGGCGCTCTTTCTGTTCTGAGCCATAAAGCAGTTTTCTTAGTGCGATCCGGCATATTATCCATGAAATCCAATCCAGGAGCAAAGTTGTATGAAATGTAGTGTAAAAAGCTTCAAGGGCTGCCAATCGTCTAATTGCACAACTTTCAACTATACCAAAGTCTTTGCAACAAAGGGAAGTGGAACACGAAGAACTTCTGAACCCTCAGAAATGACATGAGTATTTCAATGTGGAAGTATAGGGAAGATTATGGGCATAGATATGTCTCATAATTATTTGTGTGAACATAAAAATAATTTGTGTGTAAATATGTGATTTGGAAATGTAAAACATCATCTACAAATGCATTTAAAAGATTTGCAAACTCACAAATAAATGTGCAAGTGTAAAACGGATCTGCAAATACGCTAAATATTTTCACAAATAAAAAAAAGATCTGTGATTATCTCTTTAACATTGATAACTTTCGATCAGGCATTTGTGAATCCATTTTCTATTTGCCCACCAAAAATGCGCGTGTGGATCTCAAATCTCTGCTCGTGGATCTCACATTTCTGCTTGTGGATCGTCTTTTTACACACACGGAATTTTGAGACATATTTTCCGCCGGTCTCGGCTAAAATCTACTCGTGTCACTCGGTGATTTTCGGAAACCACGTGATGGCCTGCTGATGACGACATTTCCACATGATTTCAAAGTAAGAGCATGATGGTTTGTTTAATGCTCTGTTTTTTATTATAATGAACAGCGGAACGTTAGATGCATTATTTATCACCATCATCATCATGTTATAGTGATACAGTTAGTTTGTGTTAGTTTATTGGTTCAATACAGCATATATCGAGCACCTTCGTTGATGTTGAAGTACAGGCTATACGCCACTTGGGTCCCGGGGGGAGCAGCTGGCAGCGAAGCAGCCCAGATAAAACTATTTCTTCATTGTGTGTTGTGTATTCAGTCAAGCTAAGTCAGTCAAGCAAAGTTACAATGTAAAATTGTAAGTACAATGTGAAGTTCTGTACTCTGCAGGTGCCGGTAAAGAGCAATACAATGACAAAACCTTTCCAAACAAAACAACTAGTAGGTGTAGGCAGGCAGGTATAGGTAGGCAGACAGACAGGCAGACAGACAGATAGACAGGTAGATAGATGGACAGACAGACAGATAGATAGACGGACAGATAGATAGATGGATATCATATATAGATACTTCATTCATCCCAAATTGTGAAATGTGTGGAAACAAGTATAAACACAATAACATTAAATACAAATGAAAGCAATAGACAGGAATATATGCATATATAGTAGAAAGGACACAATGATTATAACATTTAATGTAGCCTTACTATGAAGGCTGATCTAAATACGGTGCTTTTCTACAGATTACTTTATTACTGCACTGGTAAAGTAAAATTAGGCTGATTAATAAGATGTGAAGTGCTTTGTAACTTTGACCCGCTTGAATGAATACACAACAAACAATGAAGAAAGAGTTTTATCTGGGCTGCTTTGCTGCGAGCTGCTCCCCCCCGGGACCCGAAAGTGGCGTTTAGCCTGTACTTCAACATCAATGCATGTGCTCGATATATGCTATATTGATCCAGTAAACTAACACAAACTAACTGTATCACTATAACATGATGATGGTGATGGTGATGGTGATGGTGATAAAGAATGCATCTAACGTTCCGCTGTTCATTATAATAAAAAAAAACAGAGCATTAAACAAACCATCATGCTCTTACTTTGAAATCATGTGGAAATGTCGTCATCAGCAGGCCATCACGTGGTTTCCAAAAATCACCGAGTGACACGAGTAGATTTTAGCCGAGACCGGCGGAAAATATGTCTCAAAATTCCGTGTGTGTAAAAAGATGATTCACAAGCAGAGATTTGAGATCCGCAAGCGCATTTTTGGTCGGCAAATACAAAATGGATTCACAAATGCCTGATCGAAAGTTGTAAATGTTAAAGAGATAATCACAGATCTTTTTTTTATTTGTGAAAATATTTAGCGTATTTGCAGATCCGTTTTACACTTGCACATTTATTTGTGAGTTTGCATATCTTTTAAATGCATTTGTGGATGGTGTTTTACATTTACAAATCACATATTTACACACAAATTATTTTTATGTTCACACAAATAATTATGAGACATATCTATGCCCATAGAAGATACACTGTGGCAACAAGATTTAACAAATGTTAGGAGGACCCATAGATTCCTAAAAATTGTATGCATTCTAAAAATTACTTTCCTTATCCTAACATTTGATTTACTGTACCAGTCCTGTGCATAAAGAAATAGTTTTAACCAAAACTGACACATCAGCAATTGGACCTTTTCGAACAATAAATTAATCTAAAATATTGTTTTCAATAATCTGCTTTTTAAATGTTTATGAGGAAGGAAATGCACTAAAGGAAACACCTAACAATGATACAAACATAACCTTTGTTTATTTGTTTACAAAAAACTTTACAGGGGCCCCTATACATTTGGGGACAGAAATATTTTATAAAGAAAGGTGTAAATCTATTCCAGAGAGCCTAAAATATGCTCACTTTTAGTCCCTGGTTTGGGTCAAGTTCAAAAACACTGCATACCTTATTTCCTATTATATAATTGGACAGCTTTTGTCATTATACTCTTAAACACCCAAGCCCAAACTCAACATCCTAAATGTGTGAATCAGGCTTTCTGTTTAGATGGCTAAGGTCCAATCAGAGATAAGGCTATTTTCTCCTTATAGCCATAGAGGACATTATACAATTCTAATGATAGAGTAGGTATTCCTTCTGATGAAAAGTAATAGATTGTATTTATAACCCTAACCCCAACCATAGTGGTCAATGGGCTCAAAATAAAATAGAGAAAACTCAGAGCAGCAAACAAACAGGGCAGCTCGGTAAATGTTGTTTTATCAGACTCTTCTTCTCTGAAACATCTAACAATTTCAGCTATGCCAACCCTGGAACTCAGACTTAGACCAAGACTGATTGTATTTTCTTTTCAGGGGGTCGGACCAGCGCACAGGCCTCTAATTTAGTCTTTTGCCTGTCTTATCAAATTGGAGAATCTAACACTGCAAAAAGAAAGCATTTTTCTTTGGCAGAGATACAAACGGAAACCACTTGCTGGCTCAAACTACATTTAAAATGTAAGATAACTTCTCAGGTGTAATGACTGTAACACAGCTCTACCCTTCAGAGTTACCAATATATACACTTATGTATTTGTAGTACTTCATTTTTACTTTGTAAATTGTTCTTTGTCAGTGATTTATCAGGCAGTTTTTATGTGTCATCATCACTCCTGCTGAGTGTGTGCTAGAGTCGACCTTCATCATATTCCCCATATTGCAGGTACTTCTAGCGAGGGACACACACACGTGCACATACTTCTAAACCCTATAATAATGTGTAGATCTGCTGTAGTGATCACTGTCTCCCTCCTCAGAGATACTTAAAGCCTAAATCTCATTCTAACTTGCAGGGAATCACATAATTGGCTGTGGTCAATTTGTTCACCTGCGTGTGTGTCCTCTCACTAACAGCAGACCTTAATGAATCGGTTTTACAGTGATTAGAGCTCCTGGCTGCAGGGAGGTCAGGGAGGGAGTGAGGGACTGACCACTGAGAGACCGCCTAGCTTAGATGTCTGTAGTCCGCGTGGTCTGACCATAAGGTGATTGGCTTAATCAAAATGCTGCACTTTTCTCTCTCCCTTGATAACTCTGTGTGCTGTGTCAGTGCACCTTGTTATCTCCTCCGAAGAATGTGCGTTACTGCTGTATCTTTTTCCCCCTGTCTGCTCATTCACACACATACGTACCCTACAGGACTGTATATCTCTATTTCTTCCTAGCAATAATGCTATTAGACTCCACACACAGCATCCATGCTACCTGAATCGTATCTCGAGGGGACTGGACCACAGGTTACTGAGGCAATTTAAAAGGATGCTCCCTCATGGCTGCCTTCTTTCACAGCTTATCTTGTGCAACAGTTGATAATAATGAAAAAAAGAACAAAATATCTTATTTTATTTCAACCATACACGTGTTATATCAACCTTTTGAAATGATGCACTAACAATGTATTTTGTACAAATTCTATACCATACCGCAAGCAAATTATTCTGAGGAAATTGTTTTTACCAATTTACATTTGAGTCTTTTTAATAATGTGTATTTTATAACATACAGTTGTCTACCTCAGTCGTTCCCTTGTGAATAGCACATCTACAGCAGCTAAATGGCCAACACACTCTCACTCCCTAAGCGTCCAATAGCGACGTTTGGTCAGTGTCCGTGGCGTCCAATTGTGACGCTCCTAGGCTCCTTCAGCGTCATAAAGAGACGCAAATAGCTTTCAACTGATTGCAATGTATTCCCATCTGCGTCGGGATTTGACGCTCATGGAAGCACGGCATTCGTTTATGTCGGCTGCCCTTAAAGGTAATGTGAGCGTCCATTCCCAGGAGTAAAGGATGGCAGAAGACACTACACTACCCAGAATCCCCAGCTATCGTTTGGACTACACCATGTGCTCTTGACAAACCCTGTGATAGTCCTCAAGCTCTGTGATTGGAGAGTGTGCTCCGAGGGTTAAGCCGATTCTCGAACAGCACTTGAAATGGGATGGAACCACGGCAGACTGTCCAAAACTGGATTTGAACGGGTCCACCGCGTCCCCCCTCCCCCACCCCGTCCCCAGAACTACACATGCTGGCTATTCTGTTTCGCAACATGTTCTCTATGGCACGTCTCTACTGGGAGTTGTAGTTTTAAAAGACGTTTTCGTATTTCCCATAATAAGAAGTTGCCAGTATTAAACTGTGTACATCCCTGGAGGTTTAGGGGATAGGAAACACTCACATTTAAAACATATAATTAATAAATGGGTGAAAATTGCTTGTGCCCATTATGGGCAGTATTACTATATATACCCACATGCCAGCTAAGGTCAGAAGAGCTTTATTTAACAGCTGGTCTTATGTGTGTGACCCCTGTGATAACATTATATTACATTAATTGATAAGCCTGAAACTGTCAGGATTCTCATGTTTTGTCACGTTTGTAGTTTTGTATGTCTGGTTATGGGTATTTTCCTCCTTGTATATTGTCTGGTCCTTTTCCCTGTGTTTTTCCTCCCGTCATTAGTTTCCCTGGTGTGTCTAGTTGTCTGATTGTTTTCACCTGTCACTCCTTGTGTGTCTCCTGTGTTCATCAGTGTTGGCCCCACCCCTGATTGTTCCCACCTGTGTCTAGTTACCCTGTGTTTAAATTCCCCTGTCTCCCAGTGTTCAATGTCGGTTCGTCTTGTGTCATGACTAGTTCGTCGGTGAGTGTTCTGTTTTGTCTTTGTTTATATCCCTAGCCCTAGCCCTAGCCCTAGCCTTGAAATAAAGGAGTTTTTTCAGTTTATATCTGCATTTGGGTCCTGCTTCCAACATACACCGTAACATTACGAACCGACCAAAGATGGACCCAGTGGATTCAGCTTTTTTGATGCCACAGGCGGCTGCTAAGAGAAGGAGGCGCAAAGCCAAGCTCGCAGCCATGCCTCAATGCTCCAGTACCGGCCCACGCAGCTTTGCGTCCATACTGGATTACCTGGCTTACACAGCCAGGGTCCAGGCTTCCGCTACGGACCTTACAGCCAGGTTTCCGGCCCCAGCTGCCACAGTCCCCTCTCCAGTTTCCTCTCCAGTTTCCTCTGGAGTCCCCTCTGGAGTCCCCTCTGGAGTCCCCTCTGGAGTCCCCTCTCGAGTTCCCTCCTCTAGTCCCTCCTTTAGTCCCTCCTCTAGGTCCCCTCGCGAGTTCCCTTCTCTAGTCCCATCTCTAGTCCCTCCTCTAGTCACTTCTCGAGTCCCCTCTCCAGTTCCCTCCTCTAGTCCCTGCTCTAGTCCCTCCTTTAGTCCCTCCTTTAGTCCCTCCTCTCGTCCCTCTTCTCGTCCCTCCTCTAGTTCCCCTCGCGAGTCCCCTCTCAAGTTCCCTTCTCTAGTCCCTCCTCTAGTTCCCCTCTCGAGTCTCCTCTCGAGTCTCCTCTCGAGTCCCCTCTCGAGTTCCCCCTTGGTTCTCCTCTCGAGTCCCCTCTCGAGTCCCCTCTCGAGTCCCCTCTCGAGTTCCCCCTTGGTTCCCCTCTCGAGTCTCCTCTCGGGTCCCTACTCCGGGTCCTGTCCCGTTGGGGGCTCCGTCGACTACTCCTCTGCCGGAGGTCCTGCCAATCGTATGTCTGTCCCGTTGGAGGCCCCACCGACTACTCTCCTGCCGGGGGTCCTGCCAACCCTTTGTCCTGTCCCGTTGGAGGTCCCGCCGTCTACTCTCCTGCCGGGGGTCCTGCCAGCTCCATGTCCTGTCCTGTTGGAGGTCCCGCCGTCTACTCTCCTGCCGGGGGTCCTACCAATCCTAGGTCCGGTCTCGTTGGAGGTCCCGCCGTCTACTCCCCTGCCGGGGGTCCTGCCAACCCTATGTTCTGTCCCGTTGGAGGTCCCGCGGACTACTCTTCTGCCGGGGGTCCTGCCAACCCTGTGTTCTGTGTCGTTGGAGGTCCCGCCGTCTACTCCCCTGCCGGGGGTCCTGCCAACCCTATGTCCTGTCCCGTTGGAGGTCCCGCGGACTACTCTTCTGCCGGGGGTCCTGCCAACCCTATGTCCTGTCCCGTTGGAGATCCCGCGGACTACTCCCCTGCCGGGGGTCCTGCCAACCCTATATCCCGTGCCGTTGGAGGTTCTACCGGGGGCCCTGCCAGCCCCATGTCCATCACCTGTCTCGCCGGGGTTCCTGCCAACTCCTGGTCCACTTCCGTGGGGGATCCTGCCGAAGCCTGTCCGACCGGCTCCGGTTTCTGTCCGGCCGACACCGGGTCCTGCCCGGTCTCCGGAGCTGTCCCATCAGCGCTTTCCTGCCCGGCCTCCGGTTCCTGCCCGGCCTCCGGAGCTGTCCGGTCTTCGCCCTCGAGCCCGGTCCCCTGAGAGCCACGGCCTTCACCCTCGATCCCTGGCCCCTGAGAGTCACGGCCTTCGCCCTCGAGCCCGGCCCCCTGACTTTCCCGGCCGCGGTGGCCTTCGCCCCTCCTTAACCCCCACCTTGGACTCTGTCTTGCCCCCGGGCCGTCCGCCCGAGTCCCCCTTCTCGGCTTCTACCTTACCCCCGGGCCGTCCGCCCGAGACCCGTTCCTGGTCCTCTGCCTTGCCCCCGGGCCGTCCGCCCGAATCCCCCTTTTTGGACTCTGCCTTACCCCCGGGCCGTCCGCCCGAGACCCCTTCCTGGTCCTCTGCCTTGCCCCCGGGCCGTCCGCCCGAGACCCCTTCCTGGTCCTCTGCCGTGCCCCTGGGCGGTCAGTTCAGTCCCGTCCTCCAGACCCCCTCCACCCACCCTGGTGGCCCTAGTTTTGCGTCCCTCCTCCGGACCCCCTCCACCCACCCTGCTTGAGGTTTTGGACTTTTGTGGGGCGGGTTTTTTTAGGGACGTCTGGAATCCGTCCCTTGAGGGGGGGGTTCTGTCAGGATTCTCATGTTTTGTCACGTTTGTAGTTTTGTATGTCTGGTTATGGGTATTTTCCTCCTTGTATATTGTCTGGTCCTTTTCCCTGTGTTTTTCCTCCCGTCGTTAGTTCCCTGGTGTGTCTAGTTGTCTGATTGTTTTCACCTGTCACTCCTTGTGTGTCTCCTGTGTTCATCAGTGTTGGCCCCACCCCTGATTGTTCCCACCTGTGTCTAGTTACCCTGTGTTTAAATTCCCCTGTCTCCCAGTGTTCAATGTCGGTTCGTCTTGTGTCATGACTAGTTCGTCGGTGAGTGTTCTGTTTTGTCTTTGTTTATATCCCTAGCCCTAGCCTTGAAATAAAGGAGTTTTTTTCAGTTTATATCTGCATTTGGGTCCTGCTTCCAACATACACCGTAACAGAAACATGCACTTGTCAAGGTTCAGAGGCACATTGTGCAAATATGGCAGTAGCCATCGATCAGCTTAAGATAAGATATACTTTATTGATCCCAAGTTGGAACATTTGCGTTGCATCAGCATGTGTGCAGTTGTGTTTATTTGAAAATCATTTAGTATAATCAGATAAATTCTGTGTTCTTTATTTATTGATTGTTCAATACCTGACAAGGCCGGAGATTAAATATCTACATACATCTATAAGAGTATAATACATTATGTATAATATCAGTTAAAATAAGTGCTTCAACATAGTTAACATTGCTGGAGGTATGCACAAATATTGATGTCTTGTAATGCACTATTGAGGAACCTGCAACCCAAGTTTTTCATTCAGTGCAGAACTACACCACAGTTGTGTAGGCCTATATGATATGTCAATAAACCTTAGAAAATCTTGAAATCTTGAAAGGGATGTGCAAAATAGTCATTACATACAGTCTTTAACAATTAGTAGAGAATAACGAGTAATGAACATACTTTATAGGGATCGTATTAATATCTAATAATAAAAATATTGAAATTCAATAACATGCTTTAACCACCAGGTGTCCCTTTATATCAGCTGTGCACCTTTATGGGGTAAATACAGCCTATCTACCAATTGGATCAAATATAAAAGTGAGCCGAATTAGTGTTGATACTGCAAGGAGACGCATTGTGTGAAAAGAAATGTAAGATGTTGTTTAATGGCTGATATATTTATGATCCACGTCACGTTTTCAGTTCCTCATGTTTGTCTTCTCATCAGGGCTCTATAAATAAAGAACTACGGCAGATATGTAATATGTAATGCAGCCGAACCGTGTATTACAATGCCGTTATGTGATGACTTTCAAAGAGAAAAGCAAGCACACTCGGAATAAGGTATTATTATTATTTCGGTCTGTTTCCGGTATTTGTTAATGACGGTGTGCTCTGAGATGTGAGACTGGAATTGCACAGGGGGGAAATAACGTAGGCTATCTTTAGATGCGGATTTTGTTAAACTAATATGTTTAGGCTGTGGACCAACACTATACATTGACGGGGAAGGGGGTAGCAATAAAGATAACACCATTAAACAGTTACACAACATAACAGAAATAATATCGATAGCAGCGTCCCTAGCAACCACCTTGGTAACAATGAAAACGTCGCGATTTCCTGAAGTAATCTTCGTAATAACTAGCAAACTAAAGATCATGTACATCCACTGCACACATAATCTGAAATAACAACTCATATTTCTCGCATCAAATGACATCAAAACGCATTTTAATGGCCAAACTAACTTTAAAATAGGCATTTTACACCTAGAATAAAACGAAGTTCGGCCATGTTTTTTTTTTCTGCAGGGAGACATGTGAAGATCACGTGACATAGACGCCAGCCATCGGAATGAATGGTGAAAAAAACGGGGTTTGTCAAACAGAGCACATGGTGTAGGCCAAACGATAGCTGGGGATTATGGGTAGTGTAGTGTCTTCTGCCATCCTTTACTCAGAAAACATATTTGTTTCTCCGAATCGAAGGGGAAAAATACAAAAGCATTGTACACAATTTAAACCAATCAATGTTGTGTAATTAACAAGGATAATCTGGTGTTTTTTAGTCGATGAGTAGTGCAGATATCACTGTAAAATCAATCAACAGTAAGAGGAGTACTTACTTCCGGGTGTAAAATTCTCCGTTATCCAATGGGAATGGATGCTCACATTGCCTTTAAGGGCAGCCGGCATAAACGAATGCCGTGCTTCCATGAGCGTCAAATCCCGACGCAGATGGGAATACATTGCAATCAGTTGAAAGCTATTTGCGTCCCTTTATGATGCTGAAGGAGCCTAGGAGCGTCACAATTGGACGCCACGGACACTGACCAAACGTCGCTATTGGACGCTTAGGGAGTGAGAGTGTGTTGAAATGGCACCTTGTTTTTTTATGTTTTATAAGTGAAAGTTTTGTCTACATTTGCACAAGTACTTGGAGGTAATTGTATTTTACTTAACTATTTCCATATTATGCTTTTTTATAGTCCATTTCAGAGATAAATATTGTTTCTTTCACCACATTGTCTTTAAAATTAGGGTTTTTTTCAATCTGAAACCTTTTAAGGGTAAACAGATCAAATACAGCGTGTCACAGAGCTGATACTTTTACTTCTGATAAATGTGACAAAATGACAACATGAGTAAAAAGTTTAACAACTAAATATAACTATGTTACTTTCTGCAATGTATCCCAATTTCAGTGCCCACACTTTAACATACCAAAATATTGCTATACATTTAGAATCAGTTCTAGATTAGTTTTGGCTGATGATTCATAATATTTTTGCCCAGTTTATACTTTTGATGTTTGAGAACACTCAACAGGAAACCTGAAATGCTAAAAACACTAATATGCAAACACACAAATACCTTCACTGGCATGAGCTGGTTGATAAGCACGACTCATAGCCTGAAACCAGTCATGGTGGTGATACAAAGCATGCTCACTGAAGTGCACTGCGCAGCCAACTCCACTGATTTACCATGTCAACTTCTCTAATTCACCATGTTCTCCATGTTGGCCAGACAATCCATGTAGACGGCTTCAAACCAGCCACACTGACAGGAGAGGCAGCGGCAGTTGGGGGTCTGCCAAATGCGTCTCTGGCTATGATACACCTGTCAATCAAATGAAAAGACAAGAATATGCAAGCCAGAGAGCTGTTGTGCTGCTGCTCCTGCCAAAAAGCAGCCTCAGATGTAATTTATTTGTCAGCATTGCAACCGTAATCCCAAATTACTCATTCAACTGGTTTTTACTTTCTAATATTGACAATAATATCATTCAGCGGCATGACATTTTCAACGTTACCTAGAAATCATTGTTAATTATTAAAAAACCCATTATTGCAAGTTTTTTTTAATGTGTAGTCTTTCCTTGCAAAATGTATAAACACATTTGAAATGTTTTGATGAAGTAAATTAAATATAATCTATCCATGATTTATGTTTTCTTAAAAAAAAAAAGACAGGTCTTGAATGTTTAAGTATGAAATTGATTATTAGTGTTTTGTTGTTTTATGCAGCCTATTTACTGCAGTAAGAACACTCTTTGTGTGTGTGTGTGTGTGTGTGTGTGTGTGTGTGTGTGTGTGTGTGTGGTGTGTGTGTGTGTGTGTGTGTGTGTGTGTGTGTGTGTGTGTGTGTGTGTGTGTGTGTGTGTGTGTGTGTGTGTGTGTGTGTGTGTGTGTGTGTGCGTGTGTTAAGATGCTGCTCTCATCACTCATACACGCTCACTCATGCACAACATTGCTTCCGCTTGCTTAATCTCATTTATGTTTTCTATTTGTCTTTGTTTTGGACACTATGGCTATAATATTCCCTCTATGCTCAACCGTTAAAGAAACCTGTTCAGGGGAGGCCAATAGCAAACAATATAACATTTCCACTTATAAATATATCATGTTCCTGTTTGTATACATAATGCTGTTCTGAACTGTCCGAACACAATACATTATATACACATTATATCTACAAGCATGTAAATGTAAAATTGGACCGAAATTAAAATGCCTCATTGTTAGATAATCGCCTTAAACTGGGATACAAATCAATTTACCATCTTTAATAGGAAAACCAAAGGATTCCCACCCTCTTGGATTTAAATAATAAAAGGCTGAAGCCTCTCCAAGATTTAAAAGATGAATCATAATTCCCTGGTTCATCATTTTCCGTATGCTGCTTTTGTACAGGTAGCGCCTCTTTGAAGGCATTGGCTTACAGAAACCATTTATTCCTGTAGGTATTTTTATTTTCACTAACATTATACATTCTATCCATCTTAGTCATGTTCATGGGCATAATTTCCACTGGGGACAGGGGGGGACATGTCCCCCACTTTTCAAAATCCCGTTTGTGTCCCCCCCACTTTTCAAATGTGTTTTTTTTGTACGCAAGTGGTCATTGTCACGGAGGAGCGTCTGTGTGCGTGTGTCAGGAGCGCATTTTGTGTGTGTGTGTGAGAGAGAGAGAGAGAGAGAGAGAGAGAGTAGAGAGAGAGAGAGAGAGAGAGAGCGAGAGAGTAGAGAGAGAGAGAGAGAGAGAGAGAGAGAGAGAGAGAGAGAGAGAGAGAGAGAGGTTGTTGTTAGCATCTGGTGCTAGCTCGGAGCTAACGGAGATTAGAAGCTGTTTCAACAATAAGAAGAGGGAGAGTCCTCTCCTGTCGGACTGAGAGGCTGAGATAACGTCAGCTCAGGGAGGTAAAGGACTCGCTGAGTGATTATATTGTAAACTTTAGTCTAAGTTATCTCAGTGGGTCTCAAACGGTTTGGTCTAAACAAATATTTCCATCTATTTAATATAGTAGTTCAAAATAGGTTAACAAATAATTCCAATGTCAGTAAAAAATTAAAAACACAGTTTGAAAGGGGAGTGATTAGTAAAATATGCATAACTAAAAAAGATAGAATGCAGACTAGTAAAGATAGGAGAGAGGAGTATATCAATGATGTGTTATTGGTTGTGAGCATATTCTAATGGTTTTTGGAGTATTTGGAGAAATATATACAGTTCTGTTTCATATGAGTGTTGAGAGCTGTATCCATAAATCTCTTAATTTGTGCACCAGATTGATGCCTTTAACTTCAATTTAAAGAAAAAAATCTTATCGGGGGTGCATGCCCCCGGACCCCCTTATAGGATGTGAGGTCATCACAAACAAAACAGGTTCATGGATAGATAAGTTTGCACACTCATTATATACACTACACATTTTTCTTGGATTAGTTAACACCATAGTCCCTAATATATATTTGTAGAAAGGCAGGAAATGGAATTAAATCGAGAACAATGTTTCATTGCGGAGGACCCCCTGTTTTGTGTCCCCCCCACTTCTCAAACCAAAGTTACACCCTTGGACATGTTCACAAAATACACTCATTATCTGTATTCATAGTATTCATATGTCCAGAGGTATGATGTCTGGTTATACATCGGCCCTATATTATTAACACCCATCACATAGTGTTATATACTACTGAATGATTCATTTTCTTTAAAATTGTCAAAATATCAAACACTTTTTCCCATTGTGGTCTTACAGCTGCAATGGAAGATGTGGTGCTGAGATGGAAACCACCTTGTGTCCTTAAATTGGATCAGTGGTTATCTTCATTCCTATATCAACCTTTTATAGAACTGCCAGTAACACATGCTAATGATGCAATAAGACAAACAGAACAAATCTATATACAAGTAGCAAACTTCTAAAAGTGTGCGCGTCTCAGTGAATGTAGAATGGTGTGCTGTATTATATTGGATCCATTCATGCATAAATTAAGAATTGTTAATACAGGTCGAATGTAACACTATCATTGCCATGGATATCAAGTCCCTAAAATGCAATATATGTTTGATATCTAACTATATTTGTTCAGTATTGACCGTATTTGTTATGTATATGAAATATGGTATCCAGCCATATATTAAAAAGAAAGACTAATCACCCCTGCCACTTATAAACTGACAATAGGGCAACGCATAATAGTGGATATGGCTGTATAGATATGTCATTTCAATGAAAGCAGTCTAAATTATTGCTATGATTATTATTCATTATCTACCCTGCTTTTTATTCAGATGTTTCCCTTCAAAGTATACATATCTCATTTGAAACAAGTGAATTAAAACAAACTGTCCCTATCTGTGTATTCATGTTTGTATTTTAGTATTTGATGAGCCTTGTCATTCATGGATAATAGGCTTTGCTTAATGGACCACACTGAGTTTTTGGGAGATTAGCTTGTTGGTCAACCTACCGTTACATGATGACAAAAAACATTTATTCATGTGTCCCTGGCATCGTTTGCTCTAGCACTCATGCTTACGCTCAGCATGCACTAGCGTTGTTTAGCTGACTGAGGCCCTGAATGCACTACGGCTTAATTTACACATACTATAAAAGTGTAATGTGCCTCTGTATATGCTGTAAGGACAAAGAACGATCTGATCATGCCCTTGCATTTACAAGTAGTTCTTAATGGCTGCATCTGTCGGCTTAGTTATTGGATCTCGTTTTTTATTACCAATTTTTTAAATAAGGACTGTGTAGGATTGTTGAAGACTTGCCAATTCTGTGTATTTTATTGTCACATACAGTAAAAGGGCAGGTGCATAATCACAGGTGTTATTACTGCAGAGCCAAGACAGGGGCACGTATTTGTAGAGGTTTATTTGAAGTGTTTTTTCATGTTGGCCAAAATGTCACTATTAAAAAGTGCTATGATACATGATCAAAGGATTATAAACCAAGAGTCTAATGCCAAAAAAGATGAGATGTGAGCTACTTGTAAGCTACAAAAATCAAACATTAAACAATGATTTTGCAGGAATTATATAACCATTTCTCAATTGTTAGGGTCAGCTGGTCATCATCCATCATCCAGAAAGCCTCTCTTATTTCAAGAAGATTTCAACTTTGACGACTGCTGTGCTTCCCTGTCCTTTATCTTCTTCTATCACAGTGCACTGTAAGTGGAGATAAAGAGTGGTTCTTATCGATCTTAAAGGTTGACAGTTTACCGGGATAAAAGCTGCTTCTTAAGTCAAAGGGATGGCCAGTTTCCCAGTATGCTACATTTGCAAGACGCTACGGTTCACTCAATGAGAACACATTAGCTATAAAAAACTAATTTTGGAATAGATATAAATCTACTTTTTAACATATATTTGGTATACCATCATATAGTCATCAATAAATCAGAGACTGATGACATGAATCCCTTTGGCACTATCATCCGAATGAGAGTTTGATATTAAAACCAATTACATTAAATATATTGCTTAAACTTTACTCTGACAGTCTGCAAGAAAATAACCACCACCACCACCACAGTTTAGCAGGAAAAGGTCAAAATGGAAATGACTGATCGCTCATTATTGAGCTCCTGGTGCAACTTTTTACTTACTCTTTTCTTCTCGTCAAGGCTGATGGCCTTGACTTTTGACTGCTATGGAAACATACTTCTCTTAACAGTTTTTTCTCACGGTGGGAACTAATGACACACAGTTACTGTAAGTGAGGGCCCTTTTGTGTTCCTGTCTCTTATCAAATACCTAACAGAGAACAAAATGTGACTTCTTAAGTGGTTTTTTTGTACGTTGTTCTACTCAAGTCACATACTTTATTCAACAAGTAAAACCTTTAAAAGTAAATTGAGGTTTGAATGCTGGATGTTACAAGGCAGGCGCTGAGTGTGTGTGTGTGTGTGTGTGTGTGTGTGTGTGTGTGTGTGTGTGTGTGTGTGTGTGTGTGTGTGTGTGTGTGTGTGTGTGTGTGTGTGTGTGTGTGTGTGTGTGTGTGTGTGTGTGTGTGTGTGTGTGTGTGTGTGTGTGTGTGTGTGTGTGTGTGTCAATTGTTCAGCTTTTGTTGAAAGAACACTTTTCAGATGTTTTTAGAAAGAATACAATTAATTCTTAAAGGTAAACAAGTCATTTCACGCAGGGTTTCCGCTAGGATTTTTTCTCGACGGTCAAATGTCCGGGCAGATTTTATTTTATTATTTCAATAATAATAATAATAGTTGTGTAGCAGAGTTTCCGTTAGCAGGTAATTACCGGACTATGAGCAGATATGCTGATGTTTAAAACTCAGTTCACGGGGCTCATTTTTATATTGCTTCAGTTTATAATCGTAACAGATCGAAAAAAATTCAGATTAATTTTTCAATAAATGATTCCACAAACAACAAACAACATAATTATTACATTCAAACAAACTACTTGTAGTAGATAACGTACATTATTCAGAAGTTTACATCAACTTTGAATAATAACACGGGAGAAACGGAGCCTCTCTTTCCCCCTCTCCCTCCCTCTCTCTCTCCCTCCCTCTCTCTCACAGCAGTCAGTTTCTTAAGCAACTCCTGCAGCGCACTAAACAGAAGGCGGGGCTTCAGGTGATTCTGCAGAGCTGCGTGTCTCGGTCAGACTCAGCAGCTGATCTGATCTCTCTCTCGCTCCGGTTACACTTCACTCGCGTTCATGTCCATATCGATCAGATCCAGCTCTCCTGATCGGCCTTTATAGAGAGCACCGATCAAACTATTAAGAGTGAATATCGGCCGATAATGACCGGCGGCCGATCGATCGGAGCCTCCCTAATTATTACCAGACATTTTGACCGTCAGGTTTTGAATTTACCGGTTTTTTATAAATTTTACCAGCTAAAAACCGGTAATTACCGGCTAACGGAAACCCTGATTTCACGGCGTTGTGATGCTCAAAACAATGAATCTACCGTCTTCCATTAGAACAACATTAGAAACCAAGTGTCAGGGTTTGAGTTGTTGTGTGTCTAGTTTTGGGGTTATTTTGCTGTTCTGTCCACCCTGTTGTTAATTTCCCTGGTGTGTCTAATTGTCTGATTGTGTTCACCTGTTGCCCTGTGTTTTCCTCCTGTCGTTAGTTTCCCTGGTGTGTCTAATTGTCTGATTGTGTTCACCTGTTGCCCTGTGTTTTCCTCCTGTCGTTAGTTTTCCTGGTGTGTCTAATTGTCTGATTGTGTTCACCTGTTGCCCTGTGTTTTTCCTCCTGTCGTTAGTTTCCCTGGTGTGTCTAATTGTCTCATTGTGTTGCCCTGTGTTTTCCTCCTGTCATTAGTTTCCCTGGTGTGTCTAATTGTCTGATTGTGTTCACCTGTTGCCCTGTGTTTTCCCCCTGTCGTTAGTTTCCCTGGTGTGTCTAATTGTCTGATTGTGTTCACCTGTTGCCCTGTGTTTTTCCTCCTGTCGTTAGTTTCCCTGGTGTGTCTAATTGTCTCATTGTGTTCACCTGTTGCCCTGTGTTTTCCTCCTGTCGTTAGTTTCCCTGGTGTGTCTAATTGTCTGATTGTGTTCACCTGTGGCCCTTGTGTTTCTCCTCCCCTGCCCGGCTGTTTCCTGTGTTCAGTGTTGGTTCATTATTTGTCGTTCATGTCTCCCTTCATGTTGGTTACAGTCCCTTTTTGTTTGGATGCTACCTTGTGCCTTGTACCTATTCATGAATTCTTGTTTTTTTCAGCTTTGTGTGAATAAAGCTCACCTTTTGTTCCATTTTGAAACCTGCTTCCCTCCTCATTCTGCATTTGGGTCCTATTTTTCCCCAACCTTAACACCAAGTAGGCTACTGCGAAGTCCTTCATGTGAGCAAGTCATTTGTAAGTTAAACTAACTCGGTTGTGATTGTCGGGGAAACCCCTTTATTTTACTTTACCTCAAGTAGAAAAAGTGAAATTTAAGAAGATTGTCCCTGCCAGCTGCTACACAAAAAATATTATCTACAGTATGATCCATCTTCGTTTGTTCAGAACAACAAACCAAGCTGGGACCAGCTGGTGTAATAAGCATATGTTAGACTTGATAAATACAAATCCTGAGAAATTAAAAGCATGTAAGTCACTTGCATTTCCTGCCACTCTCGCCTTCTCAACTTAAACTTTAATGTTTAGAGATACCAAGGCGACATCTTGAAGCTCTGCGCCAAATCTGTAGCATCTGTTGTATCACAAGCCAGATAAGTGATTTTTTAAAATGTTTTGTCACCCCTCCCTCTCCCCGCCCCTCTTTCTCCCTGTGCACACACTCCATCCTCAGTGTTGACTGGCCAAGATAAGACATCAGCTGTGAGTCATCAGGCACAGAAAGGGCCTGCGGCATGCAACCTTGCCTCGTCTTGACTCGCCTCACAGCGAGGGACACGTCTCTCCATCCCTGTAGCAATCGATGACACCCTGGTCACCTCTTCTCCCAGCTCCCCTCCTTCTCACTGATCTCTTCCGCATGTGCCCTTTGCGTGTGTGATCCAACCTGTGAGTCACTCGTGTCTGTACTACGCCGTGCATTCACACAAACAAACTAAATTAACTAAAGTGCAAACATTGAGTCACACAGAAAGACACAACCTCATACACAAATACCAAAGATAGTCAATTATATGCTTGCTTGGGAATCTAATAAATATGAAAGCCTCCTGGGTTTTCATATTTACATTAGCGCTTGTAATGTTGCTATATCAACTGAAATCACTCAGGACACGTTTGAATGTTAACAGAGCGCTCACATTAGTATGGATGTTCAATTCTCTTTTTCTCACAAGACTTCTGTGATGTTGAGAAATACAACGAGAATCTTGTTGGTAGACTAATAACTAGCAGTACAAATCCCATATTGATATAAATATAGATATTTATGAAGTATGAAGTCCAAAAACAAAGTTATTTCTTAGAATTAATAATACAATATTTGTCCTTGGTAGTATAGAGGATCGTTTCATTCAACTACAATCAAGACCTAATAAATCAATAGGAAACAATTATAGTGTGGTGGTGTTACACAAAAAGTGATATAGGAATGTTAGATGGACATTACTTAATACTCATTGGAAGTGAGAGTTCTGAAGATAAGAAACAATATGATTGAGGAAGTTTATCTATACAAGTTTAAATGAATAGTTTAAAATTCAACTGTAGAAGAAATGTAAATAAAATAAACATTTCCGTTCCCTTTGCACATTTTCAAGAAGTCATTTCATAATAACTTTATTTAGCTTGACGTTTTTCTAATTTGCTGTATTTGTTATTTCATTTTGGTCCATCTACTAGTAGTAGATCAGTTAAAATAATATTATAGATGTTCTGCTCAAATTATAAATGTTCTTTTATAATTTGCTTCTTGCTGGGATCATTCTCTATACAATTCTCTATACAAGACTCACTTGTAAAATCACAACAGCTAGATACCTTTATATGCAGCCTTTAAAATCTGTTTGGTGAGTAGAAGAGAGGTTGCTTTGAAAAGTAGAGGCTCAGAGGATGAGCGGCTGTGTGAATAATACGACTTGTCAAACCCTTACAATTCACAAGAAGGATCACAAGCGTACCGAGCTAAAAATAACCCCCACAGTGGTAATGAAATTAAAACTACTCTGCCTCTACCCTCTGATTAGAACCAAACAGACTGTTACGAATAGCAAATTAAAACTTCCGTGGTTAAAAAACATTTAAAGTACTGTGTGGGGTAGGTGGGGGTGTGAATGCATCTCTTTATGTGTATTAGAAACGACCGGATCTGCAATAAATTATCCTCGTTTAATGGTTGTTTTCCAATTAAATTAGTAAGGAAAACATGCAGAACTTTGGTACTTTCTGTATCACAGTTTCTGCTTGTGAATACTTTAAATGTTTTAAAATGAAGTTCACTTTTATACATGATGATATACTTTATTATTTATTAAAGGTCCCCTATATTACTGTTTTTCATCAATATATTATAGGTCTCAGATATGTACAAAACATGTCTCTGAAGTGTTTGGCTCGAAATACCAAACAGATCATGCATTGTAGCATTACCCATAATCCCCTCTGTTTCAGCCCTGTTCCAAAAGTGCTGATTCTCTGTCTGTTACTTTAGAGGAAAATAAGGAGCCACTCCCCACGCGCCTCTGAGAGATATTTGGTTAAAAAGACCACAATGGTGCTCTAGGAGGAGTTTCAGGTTTCAGGTGATAAGGTGGGGGGGGTTACCTTGGTTTGTTATGTAAGGGATAATCTGCTGCGACGCGGTCATTATGGGGAAAAGAACACCGACAGGCTGATCAGGAGCCCGACGCGAAGCGGAGGGATCTAGATCGGCATGAAGGTGTTCTTTTCCCCATAATGACCAAGTCGCTGCACATTATCCCGCTTATTACATGGCCACATTCTCAACAAAGTAACGTTATGACTCCCAATATTAATTGAAATGCTTTTATGGATTTAGAAAATGATTTTATTGATTTAAAAAATAGTTTTATGTATTGATTTAAATTGACATGCATCCGCGAAGAAAAATAGTCCGATGTTACTGTTTGAACTAACGTAGCAACGGCAGGAACTGCTTCGATAGCGTTTTTGAGGAGCTTTCTGATTACAGATTTGAAAACATCGCTGCTTGCTTTAAAAGTAGCACAATTCATTATGTCAAACCTTGGAAAGTATCTCGATATCCCTGCCCTAATGCCAAAGTAACTGCACACTGTATGTTTTGCCATTTGATGTCTATGTCTGGACTGCTGCGTAAAAAGGAGGGTTTCTGCCCGTTACTTCTCCGCTGTTTTCTTGTCCCTCTTGTCTTTTTCTTTTCTTCACTGGGGACTCATCAGCCACTAACCATTACTCCAAATTACTGTGCTCTCCAAATATATTAAAATGAATGTTAAAATCCTCCATGTTGCTATCACACGCCAGCGGAAAACTAAAGACAATCAGACAGTTTGCTTGCTTTTCAAACTGTTACATTTGAAAAACAGTGAGAGCGTCTCTTGTCAGTTTGAAAAGCCAACGGTAGGAACTGCTTGCGTTTTTGAGGAGCTTTTTGATTACAGATTTGAAAACATCGCTCCTTGCTTTAAAAGTAGCACAATTCATGATGTCAAACCTTGGAAAGTATCTAGATATCCCTGCCCTAATGACAAAGTAACTGGCAAGTGAATATGTGTCGCCGTTTGATGTCTATGTCTGGACCGCTGCGTAAAAAGGAGGGTTTGTGCCCCGTTACTTCTCCGCTGTTTTTCTTGTCCCAGTTCGAAAAGCAAACTGCATGCAGTTTGCTTTTCGGCCCAACTGTATACAGTTAAATCGACCGGACTTCTTTCTGAAGATGTGAGCGTCCTTAACAACGGTCAATAAGTCCTTGACAGCGGTCTGTCTGTTCGGTATTAACAACGTGTCACGTGTTCTGAATTGACCAATCAGAATCGAGTATTCAACTAAGCCATGTAATAATGGCTAATAACACAACCCAAAACATCGTTATGACATCATAAAGTGGCCAAAATCTGATCAGCTCATTTTCAGACAGGTTTTTATATAAATGGATCAGGACAAAAAGTGAGCTAATCTTTTTTCCTGAAACAGGAATCTCTTTACACAGAAGGGACACATGTTTATGTATAACAAACGTGAAAAAGTGGATTTTGCATAATAGGTGACCTTTAACAATGTTTGCAGTAAAGAAAAAAAACATGTTCTTTCTTGTTGTCTGCTTTATGCTTGTTTTAGTTTTTTACTTGAGGAATAACTCTGACTAAAACAAGGGACATAAAACACTTACTCCAGTAAATACCTTGTCAGTTAATAATGTCTTAGATGTAAGATACTAAACCATGAAATTATTCTCCCACAGTGAGTTCTTTACTGCATCAATATGCTGTTTATGGAGCTTAGTCACATGTGCTATAATTCCAGTATGCCATCATTTAAATAATGCACACTTTTTTAAATGATGCATCATTTGCAACGTACATGGACAGAATTTATTTATGAATCATTATTTCTTACAAATTTGGAACTAGTTCCAATTCAAAACTGTTTTGTTTTATATTCCCAACTCTACTTTGAATGCACCTGAGTAGTATTGGAGCAAACATACAGCACGTTACCGGCACTGAGCTTGTATCAGTCTGATCCAACAGAGGTGGCTCATGGACAGGCTTTGAGTGAATGTTTGAGCTTGAATAAAGGAGAATAACAAATTCAGGATGTCAGCCTGACTGCCAGTGCTGTGATTGGACTAATACTCTGTCTGTGCTCATTGGCTGCAGCACGTCAAACCACATCAGAAATACCACTCTATACAGAAAAGCACAGCTCAGCACTATACAGCACCACAGCACAAACAACAAAGATCAAGAGCCACACTTCCTCAGTGTGACACTCCTAAAGACTGTCGAAGATGCCCATTTTCTTTCTCTGAAACACGCACACACACAAAGTCAGATCCAACTCATGCATGAGCAGATGTACACTGATGAACACCCACTCACATACATGTATACATATGTAGGGATGTATTCAGGTCTTGTTATAATCAAAAGCTCTAAGGGTCTGATGACAAACAAAACAAAGACAAAGTCTTTGTTTTCTTTTCCATCAACTTTAAGTGAATGCGTCAGTCATATTTCTGAGGGTGTTCAATAATAAACAATGCTGCCTGCAACACAATCAGAGGTTACTCCCTGTTGTTAACACAGCCTCACACACCTGCTCCCAATTGGAGCAACTGGAAAGTCAGATAATTTCCGTTGTTTTTATCATCTAATGGCACAATCGTGTGCCACAGTGCAGTGCTCCCCAGAGCCTCGGTAATGGTGGGGAGATGCCACGCTCTTTCCACAGCAAGCCGTGTTTACTCTTATGCAGAATGACAAGCACATGCAGGGAAACTGACGATGTGCAAGTGTAAATTAGGTCCCCAGTCTGCTCTGCATTAATTATGAATTAAGTATAATTGCGGTGGGATTTTCTGAAGTCAATTCATTTGGACTGACTGTAATATGAATATATTCAGAGCAAACAGGCTGTATGTTTTAAATGGCTTAAAAAGGAGAGCTCAGACATAGTAGTGTTTATTTCACAGCTATTTAAAAACACAATAACAAGGTATACAACAATTTACCGAAAGGTGAACAACACAAATCCAAGTGTTTTTGAATGTACTGAATAGTTATAATGATGTCGTGCTTTAAGATAAAAAATGATGGTTGAACTTTAATCTTCTGGTCTCCTAATCAACTGTATTTGTAAACCCAAATGTAAATTGTATGCATAGTGTCCCTCCCACATTCATCATATTGCTAACTCTCTGTAGACTCTCTGCAGCACATAAGCAAACCAAATGGATTCCCCTGATAAACATCAGCTGCTGCATAACAATACAAAGAGACTTCCCCTAATTTCTCAGCTGTTGTCTCGACAATACCCCTGAACAAACTACAGGTGATGTAATTATAATTGCAACTATATGTAGGTAAGTAAGTACACTTTGGTATGCACATACTGTACATGGTTGCAACTAAAGGTACGTAACTAAAGAATCTCCTGTATAGAGTAAGTGCAAGTTATTCACAGATATAGAAATGGCACACAAACAAGCACAGAAACTCCAAACTTGCAAACACAATGTCAGCCAAAATAACTCTCAGAGTTTTGGTAGTGCGGGTGGATTCTATGGTTTCTATTTTAGTGGTAGTGCAAAGAGTAGTGACGCTCCTATAATACATTGGACATTATAATGCACACTAACTGGTATTTTGGGGCCCATTGCAGATATTGATATTTTGTCAAAGGTGTCCCTTTCATGGAGCACTAAAACGGACTAAACCAAACGTTGCACTCCCCTGCCTCAACAAACATAACAGCACCACTGCTAGACATGTAAGTGGGTGAGGACAGAATGATAAATCACCACACCCTTCCAGCTTACGCTCCACAACCCCTCCATGTTGTGCGCTGTGCCTATTTTTAGCAAAATAGTCACTCTCGTTGACCTTGCATACATGACCTAGCAGCACTTTGCACTCGTCTTTTTGATTGCACCATTAAAATAGAGATCTAGATCTGTAAAGAAGAAGAAACAGTATTAGACCCAATGAGGTGTAAGATTGTGTTGAGATTGGATTGAGCTTTTTGGTACAAATTTCTCAAAATGGAAATGAAGGATTTTTGCAATCAACACATTTTGACTCCAAATTGGAGAATATTTAAATGCGTTTGAAATCTTCTTTAAAGCTGAATCTGCAGGGCATTGCTTTGAAACATTTATTTCGTAAAAATGACTGATGCTCTTATGAGTGTGTATTCCCTGTACACTGTGTTCATAGATCACTGACTAGAATATCTGTGTTTCTGCTATTTTGGAACATTTGGGGAATTTGAAATGAAGAATAATGCATTCACTAGTACAAGGTCCGCCTTTTATCATTGAGCTACTCTCAAAAACTGCTCAAAGGTGAGTACAGAAAAAAGCAAATGTAATGAAAAGGTACAATAACCAAATTGACAATTCGAGTAATGAAGGGAAACAACTGTGTAGTTATGTATATGTAATGCTTTCAGGTACAGTTCACTACAAAGTTCTGAGTGAAAAATGATCACAGCTAAGAAAGAGCAGTAAGCATGTCAGGACAAATTGACGTACTAAAAGGATCAGCATCGAGTAACCTTTGTACAAGGACGACAAGAAACAAGCAGTGAATAATAATAAAAGCCATTTTATAAGATGGATGTCTCGTGCAAAAACTGACATTTAGTGTTTTACTTTAATGTCAAATTTACCAGAAGACAGCAACAAAGAAGAATGTGTTGTGGAGACTATCAAACTATCGAAGTATATCAATTTGCCCTTAGCAAGGATAAATTGAACCGTGAGATGTTTAAATGCAGTTCAGTGACTCTCTGTCTGTGCAATGACGTACATTACTTGCCTCCAGTCAGTCTACAAGTGAACTGTATTCTCAATTCCAAGCCTCTCAGTCATCAGCAAGCCTGAATGTCTTTATAAAGTTATGTAAAGATGTGGAAACATTTATATTAAAAAACTATTAAGATATTATTTTGCAGGGAATTACAAGATTCCATCATTCCAAATAATTTAAAAAAAAGAAACACTGAGAACTGAGCAATAGCTCATACTAAGGTGGGATTCCAACACTCAACTGGGGAGGCTTGCTCTTTCACAAGTTTTTCAGCCACAGAAAATAACATATAATACACCCTTTCTTCACACTCCATACCGTACATCAACACAATATGGCCCCATCTTACACAACAAAACCATCACAAAAGATGTTCAGTTTGAGAAAGTGAAGGTCATATTGCAAAGAGCACGTCAATGATGTTTAGCATACTAACAGCAGGGGATGGGGGATCATCCCATAATTCCCCAGCCACAGTTAGCTTTGCATTTTAATAACGCACAAGTTAAATCATGCTTTAGCATTAAAGAAGCACCCGGATACATATATACGCAGGAAGTGAAATGAACCCACACACACTCTTATACACACTGCACACTCTTGAATACTGAGAATTCTCAGCCTGAATAAGACCTATAGAGAGTGAAAATGACCCCCTCCCTACTCACAGAGAAGAGGTCTAGTATGATGACAACAGATATGTAGGACTGCCCAGTGAAGAAAAGGCTAGTGCACTATTGCGAGTGAGAGGGTCTAATTTTCACTCAGTGTCGTTATAATGAGCCTGTCATCCTCTTATCCTGCCCGGTTACCATTGGAAACCATACAAGCTCTGACATGAGCAGCAAAGCACAGCAGAGCTACTGCAGCATTAATAATAAGCCAGTAAATAAGCATGGTTCTAAAATAGTTTTTATTTTACCGTATGCTCACCAGGGTGTTAATTGACTCGTGTTTTATTGAAGAGAAGAAATATTTAGAACAAATTGCTTATAGACCTTCAAATACGGTATGTTTTTCATTGTTTGATAAACTAAATAATATCTCAGAATGTGTCATCTCGCATTTAGAGTGTATAAAAAAGTATATATTTTCCTTACCTCATGCTGTGAATGTTTTGCATGATGAACGTGTACCACTTTAACACAGCAGCTACATCAGGAATATTAGCAACTGTGTGCAAACCAATTGTTCTTTGTGATTTACTGTACATTACCTTAATATGTGTTCGGTGCAATAACACTGAAACATTTAAAGTTCACATATTACTTTCAAACACCTGCTGATGTTAAAGCACCAAAATACTGCAGTTGGCTTATGGAGATAAATTCACATAATTAGAAACAGTAAGAAGTTAATAAGAAAAAGCAGATTCTAGAGAATGGCTGTGTGTGTTTGGTGTACAATAAAGAGGGTTCCTTGCTGGGTCATATGCAATTGAAATAGAAGATATAAATCATTTCTTTAATCAGCACAAAGGTATCAGTAGGGGTCACTCCACTAAATCTTTCCATGAAGCAAGAGTGCAGGTTATCTGCTCTGAATTAAATACTTTTATAAAGGCATCCTCCTACTGAGGCAGAGCAACGAAAGCTATTGTGCAATTGTAAGACTGCTTGAAAGGTTTTATTGTTCCAGTATTACACCTCAAGGAGCTGTGAAAGCCTTGAGTTTGTAAAGAAGTCCTGCCGCATTTGTGATAGAATGAATCACCAAGGCGACGCGGATTATACAAAAGATATCAGGAAATACACTCAGTGACACGTGGACACGAAGTTGTTCGGCTGAGATGGTCTCAATACGAGGACGGTTGGCCAAACAAACAGATTGCATATGAATGACAATGAGGTGGAAAATTGGTGAGAGCGGCAACAGACAACGGCAGAAGACTGAGAAGCAATATCGCATGAGGGCTCTGAAATATGCAGGGAGGTTGTGAAGTAGGTTCAGTGCGCACAGGCTGCTGCTGCCACCCTGCAAACACACCCAAACATCCCCCATGCTCTCCTCCCTCTCTCCCTCTCTCTCACCCACAGAAATAAAGAGAGAAAGCGGACAGAATGACAGAGTGGGCAATAGAGGTTAAAGGAAGAATTTCCCGGCATCTTTTGCCTTCGCCTCTGACCATCTGCCTCTCTGGCACAAGCCTTCCTCTCCTGGGGTTAAACTCTAAATTGGCAGTCAGCTAAGCAGCCGCTTAGACAGGGAGGTTCAGGTGGGTAAAATCAAATAGTTATATACTATGTCGTACACTTTGGGAGAGAGCATATTGAAAACAAAAAGAGAATAAAATGTGGAACACTGCTAAATTCGAATGCTGAGACGTTGCCTTCCAACAATAGGATGGAGTGAGGGGTGAGGCGAAAGCAAATTGACAGGCAGATGGCGAATGATGAAAATTGAGAAATAAATTAGAGAACAAAATGAGAAACACATAGGAAGGAATGAAATGCAGAAGGACAGAAGATTGTGAAATGCAAAAGGAGAATAGAATGAATGGAGCAGCAGGAAAGAAATGGATGAAAATGCAGGGATGAAAATTGGAAATCAAGGAAGAGGAAAACGAACAGAGAGACAGGATGCGAGGGCAAGGAGAAATATTTGAAATCAAATAAGGTGAAACAACTATTCTTCGTCATCGGATTGCAAAAAAACATATATAGAGAAGAGCTTGTCTCGGAGGTAGCCTGTGGACTTGTCCCTGCACTCAAGCTGAGAGGGAAAATGAATACTGACAGAGAGAGAAGAACAGGGGAAGAGGGAAAACAACTAAAACAAATGTCAGGCTGGTATTAAGTCAGAATCTTGAGCCAACCCTCTCATCTCACACCACACATATACCTCATTCACACCAACGCAACTCCGGTTCAAGCTCCGTGCTAGAGCTTTTCAGGTTCAGAACCGGTTCTTCGGTTTAGCGGAGGCTCTTTTCACACCGCCCAGAGTCCGACTGGTGCTGCGTCGTTGCGTCATCGTTTGCGTCATAACGTAACCGTTTGCGTGCCTGCTTCATAAAGCCAAACCGCGCGGAAACCCCTCACAGCTGACACCGACAACAACAACAATGGCCGATTGTGCTCCAGCTTCCTCTGTACCTCTTCGGAAGACCAGATTCCCAGTAGGTAGCTGGTCTTTTCAGTGGACCACTGCTGCTTGTTAAGTTTCTCCATCGTTGTGTACAAGCTGGATAAAACGCGGGCTTCTTGTTGTTGTTCAGGAGTTGATCCCGCCCCTGCCCCTGAACCCGCCTCGACGTAAGCGTGACGTATGCGGTGCTTTTGCTCTGGCCGGACAATTTTTTGGTGCTTGAAACAAACCGGATTCCAGAGCTAAGAGGCTGCTCCGCTGCGGTGTTAAGAGGAAAACCCGGTGCTTTTCAAGCTCCAGCTCCCAACTGGCCCACCGTTGGTGTGAATGAGGTAACAGACAGGCACTCCCTGGAAAACCTAATAACTAGGATAGGGGGTCTACAATAGCCTATTTTAATTAGATTTCTCAGTGCTGATTTTTCTTATGCTAAACAGGGAGGTAAGGCTAAGACGTAGTGACACTTCTGGGGTGCTGTTTAGTTTCATTAGCAATGTGTGGCAACAACAGGCAGATTTACTACTGGACCGCCACACAGGGATTGGGCACTGTTCCCACATTCTCTTGGTTACCCCACATTCAGCCTGGCATCCCAAATGCCACCCTCTCATTTTCTCTCTCTGTCTCACTTGCACAAACACATTCAGCCACACTGAGGATGATAATAAGCATTACTGATGCGCTTGTGTTTGTCACAGAAGGCCAAGATTAATACCAAAACACAAGATAATGATACCCTTGGTGTCAACAGTCAGAATTATATTATTGGAATGCTACTGGCTGAACACTGATTGGTTTGCTGCAGAGAAAAGCCTGTTCAGTTGTTTTGTGTCTATGTGGGAGCACATATTTCTGTGTGTGTGTGTGTGTGTGTGTGTGTGTGTGTGTGTGTGTGTGTGTGTGTGTGTGTGTGTGTGTGTGTGTGTGTGTGTGTGTGTGTGTGTGTGTGTGTGTGTGTGTGTGTGTGCACGTGTGCGTGCGTGCATGTGTGTGTGTGTGTGTGCACGTGTGCGTGCTTGTTGGCCTGGCAGCAGCTCCTCAGAAAGTGGGACTGCGAGCCTGTTACAGCAGTCCCAGTGTGTGGCCTCCCTTGGCACACAAACACAAATTAGCTGAGGGATGACTGCTGTGGCAAAAACCTTCTCTACAGACACAACCTCTTAATATTCTTTCCAAGTCCATTAAGGCCTCAAGAGATTGGCCGGTATTGATTGTTTGTGCTTGATATTACCAGAGCCTTCAAGGCCAGATCCTCATAAAAATTAGAGTTGGCATTTGGTGAAGCCCAAGGAATTGAAAAACAAACACAAAAAATGTGTGTGTTTCTACCATCTGCACAATGAGGAATGTTGGAGCAAAGCTAGATCAAATTTGCAAATACTTGTTGCCTTTTCTTTTTAGCTGCAGGGTTTATTGTCTGTTTGACAGGTTTTTCAATTCATGGATTTCATTTTGTTTCTTTATGTCTCTATGTATTCTGGCAAGATAGAATCGTCCAGTCAATTACTCAATTAAGGCAATGACCTCTACACACACACCCCGCACGCATAAACGCAGAGACACACACTTGCAGACACACACACACACACACACACACACACACACACACACACACACACACACACACACACACACAGAGACACAGAGTGAAGAAGAAAGGATTCCTTCTTATGAAGCCCTGATGCAGGCAGCCAGGTGCAGAACAGGAAGCTGTGACATCAAATGATTCTTTATATTTGTTATTTTAAGCTAACAAAGTCTTAAAGATTCAGATATGAATTTGTTTTATTATGTGGATGCTTCAGAAATAATTCTGTAGTTATCAAAAAGTGATAAATATACTGAGTGGATAACAAATGTAATAGAGTAAATATGTCCTTTGTGTCAAAAACTAACTAACTCTTTTGTCTTTTATCCAAGGAAGATTATTTTACAAACAAGACTTAGAATGCACTGCCATGCCAGCAGCTCTGTGACGGTGTCCTTAGTCAGAGCGACACTTTGAGCTGAAAGCTTACATCAGCATGTCAACATACTCACAAAGGTATGCTATCCTGCTAAAATGTCCCCGTCATAAAGCTCAAAGCATAAAGCATACAGCCATAAAGCAAACCACATCAAATTTAGCATTATCATACGAACATTTCGTAAATAGCACTTTAAACATAAGGTACAGAACAAATATGAATTAGACCTGATGGTGGCGCTGAAACATCAGGGGATCATCAAAGTGATTAAAATGTAATTCTGAAGGGATCATAAAAGCCAAACCGAAATGTCATGGCAATCCATCCAATACTTGTTAAGACACTGGACGTCAAACCACAAATGTCAACGGAATTGTGGCACGAGCAGAAAAGTCACAGGATCACCAAAGTAATTCATATTCACCCTGCTTTATGGCAACCCAACCAATGGCCGTAAAGGTATACAACTACAATACAAACATTTCAGCCTGCTGCTAGTGCCATTAGAAAAGTCCGGGGACCAAAGTACGAAGGATTCATCTGCTGGGGAGTTTTTACATTACATTGCATTTAGCTGACGCTTTTATCCAAAGCGACTTACAATAAGTACATTCGACCAGGAAGACACAAACTTGAAGAAAACAGAATCATATAAGTACATCAGGTTTCATAGAGCCACACATTTCAAGTGCTACTCAACTGGCTTTAGATAAGCCAGTCCTTTATTAGTATATAAGTGCTCTGTTAGCAATTATCTGTTAGTAATTTTATCGCTCGAAGTGGAGTCGAAAGAGATGAGTTTAAAAGTCGGTATGCAATTTTATAGAAGACTAATGTCTAATACTCTGGACCAAAGTGGTGGACAGCTCGACCATCCCATCTCAGCACACAAGACATAAAATACTTACTATTCCCAAATCAAAAATGGCACACATGGACAGCGACGTTTTACACTTACCATGTCCATGTGACAACCTTTTATGTGATATACTGTTTCCCATAAGAAAAGGAAAATATGCTGCATTGGAAATACTTATATTTTGACGTTTTCTTTTAGAAAGGACTTATTGTTAAAGTTGGCACTGAGTTTAGACACAATGGTATGAATGGCAGCCTATAGATATTCTGGTCTGTACTGTATGTTGGAAATCAGGTCAGTTTAGGGTCACTTGAGCTCCAGAAATACAGCTGATAACTGGCGCATAGAATAAACCAGAGAACAACAGCCTGTCTGATAACTGGAGGGGGACCAACTTAAGAAAGACACATTCATAATAGGTGTGTGTGTGTGTGTGTGTGTGTGTGTGTGTGTGTGTGTGTGTGTGTGTGTGTGTGTGTGTGTGTGTGTGTGTGTGTGTGTGTGTGTGTGTGTGTGTGTGTGTGTGTGTGTGTGTGTGTGTGTGTGTGTGCGTGCGTGCGTGCGTGCGTGCGTGCGTGCGTGCGTGCGTGCGTGCGTGCGTGCGTGCGTGCGTGCGTGCGTGTTCATGCATAAAACGGCAGGTGACAAACTGACCCCTGCTTGCAATGCGAACAACACCTGTCTCAATTATTCTTTTGGTCTCACGCTGAGCCGTCAACATTCTATAGGCCTTCATGACGTTTGTAAAATAAGAAACCTGTGTTGTCAGTATGGCGAGTTAATTACCGTAACAGTTCTCTTTTGTTTCAAGCAGAGTTGTTTGCGTCTTTATCCTGATATAACAGCCAAACAGATCAGTGTGATGGCAACAAGATATTTAATATTGATTATATAAAAGTAAATTACATTTAAAAATATATATATATGTATATACAGGTAAAATATATAACAATGGATTGGTGGTTTGGCTTTTTTAAATACAATTCTGGATGTATTATGTAGTATGTTTTCCTACTAAAATATAGCTACTGTTACGGCTGCTGTTTCTGCCTGCTCGGTAACCTGTCTGGGATTGTCTGCAGCTGTGTGTGTGATTATGTAAATGAGCTGTGTGGTTGCCCCAACGTTATTGGCTGTCATCTCCTGGTCCACTTCCGAGGACACTGATTGGAGCACGCCGGGCCCGACGTTCTCCAATCCCTGTGCAAGCCCAGCGCACACCTGCTGGAGAGGACTACAAAGCCTGGGAACAATTATCACTCAGGAGTCTCTGTGTTGTGAGACAGACGCCTCTAGCCTCCTGTTGTGCTTACTCGTTATGCTCGTTAATCCATTGAATGTTCTGTGTTTTGTTATACTGCGTAGCAGCGTGTTAAAGCAGTGTTTAGTGTTGTGTGAGTAGTATCCAGGTTAGCTTAGCGGTTAGCGCCTGTGGATTAGCATCAGCTGTGTTTTGTTTCAGCTTTTTTCAGTTCATGTACCACGTTTTAGTGAGGTTTTTGTTTCTCTTTTGTACTGATTATTACTGTGTATAATCTGTTAAACTCTCTTTTGGAGTCTCTTTATTTTGGTTGTTGTCAACCAGCATTTGGCCCTTTGTTTGTGCCAAGCTTGCCTTATTATTTTGTTTCACGACTAATAGTTATAATAAAACCACTTGTAACTTTTACCAATTCCACTCTGGTTTGTGTTGCTTCCCTTTGGTTCCCCTAGCCCAGTAGGGAACGTAATAGCTACCATCATGACAGAATAATAGATGCATTGCAGCCCACATAACGATTACTAATCAATGCTGTCCTTCATTGCCTATAGGACAGAGATATATCTCCAGAGTGTGTTCCCAATCACAAAACAAACACAAGATCAAATGACATGCTCCTCTAAGATATGAATCAGTCCAATCTGCCCAGTGTGTTAAATCCCCTCTGTCCTGCTCTGGTTATGAATATCATTCCAGAGGCTGGGCTATTAATAAGTGGACAGATACACACACTCACATACACACACACAAACACACAAACTTCCTATTGTGGGGATATGGACCAGATCAAGACAGCCACTGATCTCTATGGGTGAACAGCTTAGAGCAGTGTTGAATAAGTGTTCAGGGAATACAGTTCTATCACATGATGACACACATACACATATAAAATACACACAAACACACACAATCAGACACACGTGCACCATTCAGGAGGGATTTCATGTGATGTATGGCCTGGGGCAACCACAGCCCTCAGTGTGTGGCGGAGAAGGAACCTCATTGTTCTCCGGACAGAGGCCGGACTGGTTTCTGGGACACTGAGACACCCTACCAAGCATGAAGTGGGGTCACATGTCACATGACAGACGGAGCCATGGCTTTTTAAAGATTAGAGGGAAAGGGGCAAATGAGAGGCTGCCGTGTTACATCAAGTCACATCTGTGAGTCACTCACTATCTCAAACGCTTCCGCAGACTTGAACTTTAATTTCAAGTTTTGATGTACAACTGAATAACTCATTTTAATTCCAAAACTGCATTAATAATCTTATGACAAGGTCCACTTCACCAACGGGGAAACTGTAATTGTGTGTTATATATTAGTTTCCTGCAATGGATGGGATTAAAAGTCAGTGGGCAAATATTTGGGGCAGACCAATCATCAGAGTGGATAAACTTTCCTTTCCAGCTTGCATTTCCGCCTTCATGTATATCTTCTTCTTGCTCTGGTACTGGAGCTCTGCTTTCCTGAATGTCAAAGCTGAAAGCAGCCGCACATTAAGAAAAAGAAGTTCCCTGGAAAAGCAGTTGTGGCAGGAAATAGAAAATAAATCTGGGTGAGTATATCCATTATCAGGGCACGTTATCTTCAGAGGGGAGTCTGAGAGAGAGAGGAAACCAATGTTCACCTCCTCCCTGTTCATCCCCAACACACTACTTGATTCAGCCCTCGCTAACTCTGCACAACCAGGACTAAATCATTTCATCTAAATAAGCTAGCCAAATGTTTAACATATAACGCATATTACTGAGTTGCGATAAGACGCCGGTTTACCATTCCGCGCAAAAGCATCTATTTTTTTCCCTTTTTGTGTCTCTCCATGGTCCGTACAAAGGCGAGCAGGACTAGGCTGCTGTGCATGCCAGGGCTGTAGAGATAGAAAAGTGCAAAAATAAGGAGGTGAGAGTATTTTAAAACCCTGCCATTTCTTATACCCTCGACAATAAAACAACAGACAAGCTATATTTTATGTTTGCGTTAAATATTCCCAGGTGCGGCACCTCTATGACAGCTTATTCTCGGGCAGATTTATCACAACCCTTATCTTCTCAACTCACCAGACAAAGGCAAGGCTCACAGCTTACACTGTAGCGTGCTGAAGCCTGAGGCATAAGACAAAGCATACAATCAATACAAATCTGCAGTCTATACATTGAACAGGAGTGGGTTGACACACATCCTTTGAGTAGCCATACATCACAACGTCTTATCTAATTAGATCCCTGAAGAGCATTATATGTCTAGTTGTCTACCAATTCACTCATATCTCTCATTGTACTCTCAAAAATCAAATGCCATCCACGGTAAGTGCTGTTGCTCTTTGTTGTTGTGATGAAGGGAATCTATTAATGATGTAGTACAGATTTAAGGAAGTATATAATTAGTCTTAACACCAAATAATCAATGCTTTTCATCAAGTTCACCATGGGAACCATTCGTTTTCTTTCTGCTACATTTCAGAGAGATCAAACCTATCCCTATAACCTCATACAGACAACAAAGATGTATGTTGAAATATCTCTTTTATTTCCATTTAATCCAAGTGCTTCAACGAAAATCCTTCAAAATTCCCATAAAATCTAATTTATGATGTTATTCCTAAGTCTAATGTGCTTCCTGTAAGAATCCATTCAAAACCAACTACCAAGTGCTAAGAGGACTGTGTCTACTTATCACATGTATCTGCCTAACAGGCAGAGAAGTAGCTGTTAGATTTCAAACGTCTATCAAAAGAGAACGACAGAGAAGACGCATAAAGATATCTTTCTCTTGGTATGAGTCATACAGGTTGGATTCTCTGAGTACACATGCTGGTTCACAGCAAAATCCTGCTCCACACTAACACAAGTTCATGCATCTACACCTGGAAGCTGCCCAGTACAACTGAGTGTTATCTACTGAGTGACCCCTCTGGAGCAAGTGGGGGTTAAGTGCCATGCTTAAGGGCACCCCAGTAGAGGTTTCTCATCCCCAGTCTAATTTATCCTGCCTGTCCAAGGATCGACCCAGCATCCCTCCGGGTCAAAAGTTCACTTTTGCAACCTTTAGGCCACGTACTATTTCTTTTTGTGTGTGCAGTTACATATGTCAGTCTTTCTATGGAAACAAGGGGGAAATAGAAAACTAACATTTGCCTCAGACTCCCGGTGGTGTGACCACTGCACCTTCCTTCAATAAAGATGTTATACATACATAACAGTAGAAGGGCTCTACCCTCCCTGAGACATCACTGGAACAACTCACTTCTGTCCTGAAGGGACTTTCTGGGCGGTTAAGATTGGAAATGAAAAAAAGCTTATCTCATGTAGGGACTAAAACTGAGGCATACTCTCGCCTTCCTTAATTCTCTTCGCCACAAGAAAACATATGAGTGAGTGGTGACTTTGGTTGAGTAAAGATTACTCTAGAGGAATATATAAGCAGGACTAGACCACGTGTCACTGGAGGGAATAATAAAAACATATGCAACAGTAGCAGAAAGGGAAAGAAAAAAACAAGGCTCGGCCCTCTTCAAGTGTCTGACTGATCCTGATTTTAATTCAGTGCAAGTGCGTCGGGCAGATGACTCATTTACTGAAGCTCCAGGCCAACGCTTTATTTTCAAAAAAGCATCTGTCAATTCATGGAAAGATATGAGAATGTAGCACGTGTAAGCATATTCAGTGGTGATATGTGCACATTTACAATTATGTGGGGAAACAAATGTTATTCCATTGCAAATTAATATTTGAAGCATACATATTGGACCCACAAAACGCACAGTAACGTGGGTATACTTCCAAGTGTACATGTACTTCACTCATTTACCTGAGAACTGTTTCAAAGTACTTTCACTTCAATAGTATGCTACTCTAGTTTATGCTTCACTATATTTCAAAGAAATATATCTTACATTTGTTTGACCCCAAGTTACTTCTACAAATTCTAACAAAGTCCTATTGATAGTGGCTTCACTTCCAACCACATGCATATCAATGCATCCGTAATAATAGTCCAAATGTGTAACCATATAATCTTCTTAGGGTTTACTTCTTCCAGAATAATAATTACTCTTTTGATACTTTAGTATAAAATAATGTCATGTTTTTCTAACATTTAGCTGGACTTTTAGTTGCAATGGACTATTTTTTATCTCAAGTTGAGGATCTGAATACTTTCGTAAAACACTGCATTGAGTCAGATGTTTGTCCACCTGTGGGTCATCAATCACTTTTATTGGCTTACTAAACATAGCAAAGCGTAATGGCTATGCATAATGAAACAAGGACTTGCTTTGAGGACACTGCTGGTGGACGACCAAGGACAGAATTAATCTGGTTTCTGTCCAAACAAGGTTAAAAAGGCATCTGACATCATTCTTGTGACGATAATTGTTAGAGTGGATGTTATGCACTGTCATGTGCGCTCAATTTCAGGATGACAATGATGTATAGCAATGCATACACATAGATTTCTAAATGAAAAGCCTGTATATTTGTGTGCACTAAAAGGCTTTCTGGACTGACTATTCATACTTCTTCACTAATCAGAATTATGCATAATCAAGTTCACGTCTGAGTCCATCCCTAACTTTGTATGCCTGAAAATATATTCTGTGCAAGAGCAGAACAAACTGCCATATTAAAATTCAGCAAATTCAATGATAGCATAGCATTTTTTATATCCATGTTATCTACAGTCTTACCATCCCACATGGATTCCACAACATTTGGAAATCTGGCCACATGAGATTGGGAGACACTGACCACCAATTCTGATAAAAAATGTTTAAAGATGCATTGCTAGCATTGCCTTTGTACCCTCTCACTGGAAAGGAAATACAATATGATTATACTTAAGGTCAGAAGTTAGGTTTAAAATACCAGCCAGTAAGTGCACACAGCTTTTTGAAAGTGACCGTATATATGAGGTCAACTTTAAAGCCTATATTTATTTATTTATCCTCACTCAAATGAAGACTAAGCTCTGCCTCTGGCTTTCAAACAGAGTGGACAGATTAAGCTGAGTTAGGTCTACTTCCCATAGATGTGTTGGCGTGGCACTTCCGTCCACACACCCCTCTCCTTTTCTGCAAAGACCAGTGAAGAGGTGACACATCTTTACTTCTGAAACTGGAAAGTACCCGGAGATTGCAAAATATGAAGATGTCAAAAAAGACAACTCTTGCAAGAAGAAATAAGCAACATTGTTACAACTGTGTTTATTTGTCCTTAATATTCTATAGATAACTATAAGAAACAATACTGAGTTTGTTAGCTTTTGTTATGATGTTGCCGGTGGAGATGATGATGATGGGAGATTAGGGTGCAGGTTAGGATATTTAGTAATATTTACTTTGGATATTACTGTATACACCAGACAGAGATGTGTGCCTTTTTTGCACAACTGATACAATGAGGAGCTGTTCCGTTACAGCTGCCTCTGCTGCTCCACTAATAAGAAGGAAGTCCTAATTGGATTGAGTGAGACACAAAAAATGGGCAGAAAAGGAGTTCTTAAGGACTGACCTTAAAGAGAAATGTGGGGGTAATTATTCTGTTTAGCTTACTTCTTCTTTTATGTTTTTGAAGTTATGTTCACAGCAATGTCAGAACGGTATAAACATTAACTCTTTTAGAACAACTTAGATTTAGGGGATGGAAAACAAAGAGAGGCTATAGCATAGGGAAACTGTAACTGTGGATGATACCAATGGGAAAGTCTCATTTGTTATTGAAGCCTTCATATAAGCTTCCGCTGAAATTGAGGTTGGGAAATGAAGTGATCCCTTCACAACCAATCACTAGTGGCCATTAATCTGTAAAAGAACATATGAGCATGTCAGTTTTGTTTGATGACAGACTTGAAAAACCTGAAACTATCATTTAATGCTACAGGCTAACCAGTGCAGACTTTAAAGCTTGAGCATCATATGTTTGAGAGCAGCTGCTTACTTGATCCCATTGACATTCATGTATTTAGGTCAGCAAGGTTGTACTCAGCATTCAGCATGCCTTCAAGCTGCACACCGAGACATACAGATATCGATGTGCTCTTGTGACTTGTCAAGAGGGGATGTACCCCAAACAAAACTACCTCTTTAGATTAACTTGAATTACAATTCCACTGTAAGGGTTGTATTACATTGGCTCTGTGTCAGTGACGTTGTGTGCCTCATTTCAAATATTGGATTCAGTCAAAGCAGAAAATCTGTTTGCTTCTTAAAATACACAACTTGGCATTATAATCAGCTGAGGCACTTGTTTACAGAGAAATACTGATTAGAGCTGCTTCACACGTAGTAGATTGACTGAAACATATCCCAGTTTATACATAATGTCTTATCACATCATCACAAAAGCAGAACATACAGACAAATTAAAAACAAGAAAGAAATGATCTCTTTGAAACATTTATTATGAAATTATAAAGGTAGAATAGCACTGTTCAAATAAAGCTTTTTAAAACAGAATAGGCGTTGCAATGTACTTAATACCCGGCAGAGTTTATTTCAGCTTTAATAAATGTATACCCAGCAAATAAAAAAAAGGATCAAATAAATAAAATTAAATTAAACAAGTCCATTATTGTTTAACACAGCACATTAGGCAAGATTACCAGGAGTTCAATTTACATGAAACATCTCATATATACAAGAAAGATTTACATTGATGAGGGTTACAGAGTCTTTGTGAGCTGTGGGGCCCAGTGGCAAAGCAGTCAATGGCAGTCACATTTCAAGTCAAGTGTGGCTTTTAGCTTAAGAGGGGGGGGGGGGGGGGTTGGCTGGCAATGCCATTATCACAACTATTAGTCTAGACACTGGAATAGGCTAGTGACAGAGCATCGGACTGTGTGTCACTTGACACAACAAACCAATGACAAGGACACGTCTCACTGTGGGTTTGTCATGTCAGGACACACAGCACCTCCTTGCCCATCTTTTACACACACACACCCATCCCTCTCATGATAAAAGGAGAGGGGATTGTAACAGAAAGAAAGTGGGGCTATGTACACAAAGCACCCTCATGTGTCAAAAATTATCAGAACACAAAGGTGAACAAACCCTTGGTGATTTAGCATTGCTTGTAACTGCATTGACCCCGATAAAACATGTGTGAAAGGCATGGGCTGGAGACGGGGAAGGAGTGGGTGGAGGGGCCAAGTGAGGAGTGGAAAGGAGAGATGGGTTGTTTGGGTGGGGGTGGGGGCATTCAAACAATGAATTAGCATCATAACTTCATCTTTTTGTATCATTTTTCTTCTTTTTTTTAGACAAGCAAGTAGTCAAGAAACATTTTCTTCCACCGTCTACTCTTGTATTTAAGGTAAATTTGAGAGAATTCAGATGAGGTGTTGATACTGTAAGTGTGTTAGGCTGCTGTTTGTTTTTCTCATCATGCAGTGTAAGAAAAAAATATGAAGCTAGTATGTCAACTTGATTGATTGCCTTAGAAAAATGGGAAATGTGTTTTGTGGATTAGTGAGAAAATGGAGATGAATTAACTAATGGCAGTCCCACAAAAGCCAGAATGACTTTGTTTTTTGTGCATGCAAAACATTAATTTAACAAAGCAACCCCCTGAAGTTTGATCATCAATCAATTTGCTTTGAAAGTTGCAGAAATGGTTGAGGAATTTGAGATAAATGGGTTGCCAGCCAAATGTGATGGACAAACAACAAACCAAGAAAGAAAGACAAATCACATACGCACACACACACACACACACACACACACACACACACACACACACACACACACACACACACACACACACACACACGCAAGACCTTTTGATAAATGACAGGGTTTGTCATCATCAAAATAGTTTTTTTTACACGTTTAAAATAATAAAACAAATGTGTGTAAAATTGTACATGTATGAAAATGGCTTAGACAGAAATTAAATTTGATAGATGTTCACGAAAAATCAAATGCAATTCCTGGTAATTTGCCATCATCTGTGTTTTGGCACTACTATCCCTGGCAGTAATCGACAAAAAAAATCTAAAAGGCTATAAATAAATATATTAAAAATCAGAAGCACCTTTTCTCGACAGAAGAAAATAAAAACATATAAATGATCTCCACAGTTCAGCCAATGTACCAACGGGGAGCCTTGATTTATTTTGTTGTTTTGTGCAGACAAAACTGGATCCCCCTCGGGGCACTAATCTACTCTGGTAGCACTCACACCCACTACTTTAGTATAGCCCGCAATCCATTTCATTTCCTTTTACCCACCTAGACAGAGAAGACATGACACGTTTTTTAAAGAAATATAATGTTCTCTGCGGTAAAGAGCCCTGCAAATCCTGCACTGATGATTTAAAGCTTTGATAGAAACTTCACTCACAGACTTATTGGCTTACGATCTCCTGATAACTACATTTGTTTTGAGGATGTGATACATTTTACTCCAAGAGCGAATGGGTGTTTGTCCTTGTATATATCTGTAGTTTGAATAATCATTAAACTGATGATTGCAAAAGACCCAACTGAAGAAAACTCAGTATCTTCTCAAAGATTTGGTGTATTCACATCCTTAAGTCATTTTTTTGTTTAAGCATGTGTTTATATCTACAGAAAGGGTGCGATATAACAAGTTGGTGTTGCTATTTTCAAGAAAATGTCAAATCAACTGGAACATCTTCAGTCAAAAGTATCATGGACATGTACAGTATAAAGGATCACAAACACAGCATCCTGAAAAAGTGACAGGAAAGCTGAGGAGAAGGATGTATGATCGCAGTCGGCAACAATCACTAACCACTCTCCATCTTCCTCTTTCATACTGCCAAAGTCTGTGTCAGCACAACCCAGAAGATATTGCAACAGACTTTTCCCCTCAGGTGCAACATTGTCATAGTTCATTAATCTTCTCAAACTTCTCCTGCTGCCATCAGCCCCCGTTCGTACTACTAATCCCCTTATTAATGTGGCAAATGAACCTGCACAAGAAGGACGACTCCCCCAAGGCTCCATAATTACAATGGTCTGTACAAACTCGTGTTTGCATAGAATGTCCATTCATTAAACGTACTGACAGGGACACTTTAGGATTACCTTGCAAAATATTCCTAGTTCGTCCTCACTGGGATTTCTGCATTGGAAATGTATATCACTGCACTTATACCTTATATCAACCAAACATCTTATTGCCCGCTAATTCTATTTTCATTGTAGTTGACACAACAATTATATAAAATAAACGTTGGTTAAACTTTTGGAAAAAAAGCACCCAGAAATGATTTTGATTAAGTAATTTAATGTGCATATGTTGTATGTCAGACGTTCTATGTGTTCAAAAGGGAGCTGCTGTATAGTGTCCCCAGAGCTAAAGCATGGTTTGTGCTGCAGAAGAAAGAAGTATTTACACACTTTCTTTCAGTGCTTGCATCTTTTCTGCCATGCATAAAAACACTAATAACCCACAGCAATTAAGCCTTTTTGCACATGGTGTGTTCAGGCTACATGGTTACACACAACTGAAAGCCCTATATGAGGCCCATCATTGTGCATCCAAGCATATAATGTATATTACCATAACAAAGCAGGGGAAAGAGGACACATCTTGTGTATCAGCAAGAATATGTACATGTAGATGTCCATATATGCTTGCTAACTCAACAGAGTTAACAGCCTTAAACTCACAAACACCATGGGATTAATTTAAGGTTAATAAAGTGACGACTTAACATGTAGATAGTACTCGAGTTACCACGTTTCATACATCATCTCAGTGACTACTGTCAAACCACACAACCTCAGTGACACCATGCTGATGTGTCAACAACATGGGCCTTGGGATCTGATGCGCAGTACATGGCTAATGCGTAGCCGCTGGGCTATGTAGTGAGCCACATCTATGTCTCCCCGTAAGACTACTGGAAGGAAGAGAGTAAGACTGATAGTGAAACGGCTATGATTATACTTGGTTTCTTAGATGCTTGTATTGCCTTAAGAAACTAGGACAGTGTTTTCATGCTTTTTTCCTCAGTGTTGTTTACACTAATGTAGGTCCCTGGAGGGTAAATAAGAAAGGAAAGGCAAAGATTTCTTCTTTTGCTATCAGCCGAGTTAGGGGTTTCTATAAAGCTGATTGCATTCGTCTGTTATAACACTGTAGTAGATATCTGCTATTTCTATACCCTATGTTCTATATTCTCTGGGAGGAGGACACTGCTGAAACGTGCAGGCGTTGCTGGTGTTGTCAACTTTTCTCCCCACCTTCTTGTTCATCAATTTCCTTTCAGTTTCCTGATTTATTTATTGATTGGTGCTGATGTTGCATTGATGTGACTCTTACGAATTGGAACAAAATGGCGTTTGAAGTTCTAAGAGAGAAGGTCAATTATAAAAGCTATTCCCTACAGCTTTACACATTTATTTCTCTTGAACACCCTCTTTCAAGTAATTGCTTATTTCGTGTCAATTTCAGGCAACAATGGGTGATTGATGATGGTTTGTTACTCATAAGGCAACAACGTTAATGTACTGTAAACTCCATCATTCTATCATAGATATTTTTGAAGCTTTATTTGGTGTAAGAATTCAACACCCTATTCATTTTGGATGCAGTGCATCAGACCACATTTTAAACTGAATAATAACATTGATATTGACTTTATTTGTATCATCTTTGTATATATAAGAAATATTTTAATAATGCAGTTCTTATCTTTTTCCAAAGCGCCCTACTCTCCGGGGAATATGATATGATAATCCTATGATATTAGCTTTTGGATTTACTGTCTGTTTAAAGATACACTCAAAAAGGTAATTGCTATTTTTTGGCTTTTACGTTTTCTTTTTTTGTTTCAAATTGCAGATAATCTCTTCTCTGTTTTCAATACACAGGCAGAATCCAAAAAGCAATTTGACTGGCTGAGCGCCTTCTTATCAATACTCATGAAACAGAGATGACATGTTCATGTCATTACAAATAGTTGCATTGTGTAAAACACTACACATATGGATGTATCAAGAGCATTGTGAAATCACTCTGCTTTATCCAGTAAGACACAACAGTGCAATCATTTCACCACAATCAATAACTGCCATTTAACCTCAAATCTGAAGAGGGATTCTTATCAGTGAGATATTGTATACTAATCATCAAGAACCAGATAGTCTTCATTACAAATCTCCAAAGAAAGACATTAGCAAATAGTTGAAAGGTAGACAATTACCTTGTCGTTCTAATAATAAGGAAGGAGATAAGAAAGTGTACCCTTGTGTGCAGTCAAGTATATTAGTGCATATTCATTTGAGTAATTTAAAAGGTATTACGAAATGATATCTTACTTACCCCTTGACTGTTTATGGTACTGGTGCTGCGGATCTAAATATTATAGTTTAACAAATAGATAAATACTGATTTAATTATGAATTTGATATGACATGATATGATTACAAAATGAAATGCTTATATTTCATTTTCAAGTTCTAAAAATAAAGGAAGATGGTCAATTTGAACCGCTTTTTGTGAAAAGAAAATATTTAAACTGAGGCACACGTTGAGGTCCATTTCAACCGTTTTCTATAAGGATTAAATGCTCTACACAAATAAAATAAAATGAATCAAATGTACACAGCATTTCAGGGGAACGCTTGTGAGAAAAAGCAACAGTAAATCATTTATATTATCAATGGCGCTGTTTACAACACGCTGGCTCTGTTCGTGTGCTTCTTTGAATCATTTGTCAGAATTATTGATTCCAATACATCTTGTGTGGTATTGTGGAATGACGGAGTGAATCAATGAAGTTGTGCTTACTGTATAGTGTCATATATCATGTTTCCTCCTCTAGGGTTGAATTCACCCCTACTGCCACCGTCACCCATTTCATCACCTCGTCTAGTCTCTCACACACATCACCAACCACACACACCAACAGCGCCTGGCAAATGACGCCAAACTGAATGCCTCTTTTGACTGCCACCTCTCACACAGAAACACATTAAATGCAACCCCAGATGCAGTGACCCGGAGGTATGCATCGATAAGAGTCGCACAGTGTCACCCCTGTAATTCCACTCTCTCTTCCGGATAGATCTTATCACTCTCATCTTTAACTGCCATTATCAATCTTCCCTGTGCATCATTAGGTAAGAGTATTTCACTTAGAAACCAACGTAGGTTTTACTTCGTTCTTCTCCTCCCTTGCATTTACAAGTCCACTGCAGGTTGGCGTAGTGCCAGGCTGTGCCATGCAGCTCAACACTGCCACCTAAAGGTTCAGTACCACCACCCGTCAAGCCTGACCCACTGACAACTGTCTCACTCTGCCTCCCTTTCTCCCTCTTCTCTGCTGCTCCCTGTGTTTATCCACGTGTGTTCCGGATCTGTGTGTTGTGTCGTGGTGCTTTATTAGCAGAACAATTAATAAGGCTTTGATCAAAAGCAGCATGGATTACGTTGAAATTTGAGGCTCATTATTGGCTAATCCTTTTTGAATTGGATGTGTATCAAGTTCCAGACAAGCTTCAGTCAGTTTGCCTGTGTGCTTTGAGAAGAGGCATTTCATTCAGTTTAGATGATGTAGCAAAGCCTACTGTGACATTCACAATACTACCGCAACAGACTAATTATTGACTGTTGTTATTGCTGCAGGTGTTGAAAGGTTACACAATCGTTTGTGATTTAATAATACACATCAAAACAAATAAACAAACAAAAAAACATGAATACACTCAGTTTTATGAGGAGAGAGGTGAACATTTTGCTCTTTTTTTGAAAGAATGTGTGCAGCATTTATCTAGGATGATAATCTGAGTAGATAGGCAAGAAAAAAATGTTTCTTTCACAGAGAACATTGAGTCACAATTAATGTAATGTTGGTACATTTTACCAGTGATCTAACCTGGGTGCTGAATAGACAAAATAAGGCAAGGCAATCACTCACCCAGGTGCATTTTGCATTTAATATGAATTAAATATATAGTAATGACAAAACATCAGTCTATAATTATTCCCCAAGAATTATCCATGTGATTGTTGAGTCCATAATCAACTCCATTAAATAGCAGTTGTTCAAGTTACTTTTTTCTCTTTTTTTTCTTTTTTAAGTTTGAGAAATAGTGGAACTTGCTGAAGCAGTATGTCTCCTGTAATCTTTTCTGTTGCTTCACAGTAAGCAAGTCTCTAATCTAGACTGGCGCTTTAGCACTGTGGAACAGGGCAGTTATAGGCAGTACTTATAGACCAGTAAAAGTGCTCTTTTACCTGCTGTCTGGTGTGCATGGGCGCCTTCGTCTTGAACCCTCCTTGGGAGCTGCACTCCGAGGCACTGAAGTGGTCAGAGCTTGTGGAGGACCTCTTGGAAAGGGTGTCACAGCCCCCAACAAATGTGTTATCCAATGGGAGCTCCTGAATCACGTGATGCTTCTTCACTGAGACTGGCGTGTCGGCCTTGAGGTGGAAGGCCGATTGCGGCGAGGCAGACTTGTAGTGCCGGGCCAGGTCTGGGCTGCTGGGTTTGAAGGTTGTTGTGGGTGTGGCATTCCATTCAAAGCGTCCAATCCCTTGCTCTTCCAGCTCGGTGGGCAGGCTGATGGTTCCGTTGATTGGCTCGTGAGCAGGATCGTCAGGCTTGTTCCCCTCAATGGTGACAAAGTTGAGCAGAGAGCTTTTTGGGGACTTCCTTTTCTTGCGCTTTTTCTTTTTGTTCTGCTTGTTCTCAGTGTTGGGTGACATCCACTCAGCCCCCTGTTTTTTCCGCTGTGCTGCTTTGAACCTGGAAGCATGGCGGCAGCGCAGAAGCACAGTGACAAAGATGACAATAATCACTACCAATGCCCCAGTTACAAAGGCTATCATTATGGTTAAATAGTCACCGCTTTGATACGTTTCACTGCTTTCACCAATGTTACGGTCAATTGGAGTCTCCATGGTGCGTCGGATGAGATCATAGATGAGAGTCGAGTTGCCCACAGTGTCATTGACATACAGAAATACCAGCACAAGTGTATGGAGAGATTTAGGATATCCCAGGTCACTGATATTGACCACTAATCTGTGTAAGCCTATGTCAGTCAAAGCTGGTTTTTCCTCTAGAGTAATATTGCCTGTGACAGGGTCAATTCTGAAAAGTCCTTTGTTGTTTCCACTCACAATGGTGTATTTCAGTTCTGCATTCATTCCTGTATCACCGTCTACAGCAAACACTTCTGCTACCACAGATCCTGGGATAGAGGAGAGAGGTACGAGCTTGAAAGATGTGTTGGAGGGGGGATAGATGACAATGGGGGTGTTGTCGTTCACATCGATTACATTTATGGTCACCTTGGCGGCTGAGGAGCAAGGAGGCCTGCCACTGTCCACAGCCCTGACATCAAAAGTGTAGGAGCTCTGTTGCTCCCTATCGAATGACACATTAGATTTAATCACTCCAGAGTAAGGATCCAGGATAAAGTTCTCATTGTCATTCAGTATAGAAAGAGAAACCGCAGCATTTTCTCCGGCATCTGAATCTGTGACAGTTATCACCCCAACTGTGCTGTATTTTGGAAGATTCTCAGACACAAAGAACTGAAAGTGGTTATGTGTGAACTTTGGGTTGTTATCATTTTCATCCAGCACAGTTACAATAACAGCCGCCTGCGTCTGCAAAGGGGGTGTCCCGTTATCTCTTGCCGTTATAGTGAAGAGGAACCTATCCTGATCCTCCCGGTCAAAGACCCTGGATGCAGTCAGGACCCCAGTTTTTCGGTCAAGATCAAAGAAGGATGCATTTGGTCCCAGCTGATAAACTATCTCTGCGTTTTTCCCACTGTCCTCATCTGTGGCACTGAGAGTCGTGAGGAACAGGTCGCGCTTGTTGTTTTCCATAACAGCTAGCTCAATAACTGGCTGAGTAAAAATAGGCGGGTTGTCATTCTCATCCTCCAGCCTCACTCTTACCAAGGCAGTCTGATTCAAGCTGGGTTTTCCAGAGTCAGAAGCCACGATTTTAAAGTTATACTCCTTAGTGCCTTCGTAGTCAAGCAGAGCAGATGTCTCTAACAGATACTGGTTGTCGTACACAGCCTTTAGATGGAAGGGCACATCTTTCTCAATGAAACAAATGACCTTGCCATTGATGTCAGTGTCTTTGTCTGACACTGTGATGAGAGCTATCTTGGTATTGATGGGATCCTTCTCAGAGAGGAAAACAGTGCCGTTAATGGGACTGATTATGTATCTCAGGTCTATATTAGGTGGATTGTCATTCACATCAGTCACATTTATAGTAACAGTAGCTCTTGCGGGACTAGAGCTGCCATCACTGGCTAAAACAGAGAGCTTATGAATAGCCGTCTCCTCTCTGTCGAGAAGTCTCTGCACTGTAATTAGGCCAGATGTTGTATTTAATGCAAAGAGTCTTTTCGTAGCAGCTGACACCTGAGTCCCAAATACATAACGTATTTCTGCATTCGCCCCTATGTCTGCATCTGATGCCTGGAGCTGCACAACAGATGTGCCAATAGCGGAGTTTTCTGGTATGTGCACATCTATCTGACCCTCTTTAAACACCGGTCTGTTATCATTGACATCCGTTACTGTAACTTGGAGAATTGCAGTGCTGGATTTCTGTGGACTGCCACCATCCTCCACTTTGATCTTCATCACATATGTATCCTTCTGCTCTCTGTCCAGATTCTGCTGCACAATGAGCTGGGGCCACTTCTCCCCCTCAGGCGTTTCCACTATGTCTAAGCCAAAGGCACTTTGCCCGTTGATGAGCTCGTATTTGTGGACACTGTTAGGGCCAGTGTCTGGGTCAGTGGCAGAAGGAATGGCAAATCGGCTGTTAATGAGCGTGTTCTCGGGGATGGAGATGTTGATCACAGGGGACGGGAACATGGGGGCATTATCATTTGTGTCTTTGACAATTATTTTGATCTTAATCAGCCTGAAATAATCATTAGGGAGGATGACCACTTCAATTTCAAAGGAGCACTCGCTGTCCTCAAACGAGGGACCAGGGCACAACTTCTCCCTGTCGATTCGGTTTGATGTTGTGAATATCTCGCCAGTGCTGCTCAGAACACGCACCAGAGGGTTATCTCCTGCTTTGGAGACGAGCCGGTACACAAGATTAGCACTTGCTCCAGTGGCAGCATTTGTATGGGAAATGTTTAGGTCCTTTGGTATGTTTCCAATGAGGACATTTTCTTGCAACTCCTCTCTGATGGGGTATATTAGCTCTTGGGCTATTGAAGGATCTAGCCATAAGCAGGCGAACAGGGCACCCAACAGGTAATAGTCTTTTAGATCCATGACAGCGTAAATGTGTTTTCAGTCTTTAAAAATCAGGTTTTTTTCTATGCAATGTTGCTACAGGCAGTGCCTCCTTGAATGTGATGGCAGGAATCTTCCAGCGACAACCTATGAATACATGAAAGAGTTTCTCTTTAGTGAAAATAACTTTCCCATGCACAGTAATTCAATTTAATTAACAACCCCCAACCTCAAAGTCAGCTGTTTTGTTCACTTTTTTTTCCTTTTTTTTTACAGTCCCTATTAAACTATACCCAAAGGCCTTTATCAACAATTCACAGTAAAACATCTAAAGCAACACTTAACCCTCCATTTATGTTTGTTCCCTTTCTAAAAATCCTCCACATTTTATAGTCACCAATAATTATTTCAGCGACTCAAACCCCCATTGCCACAAACTTCACTACACATGACACACTCTTATTAATATTAAACTAAATTGCTGAAATTAAAGAGCTTTAGCTTTGTGCGGGCTTATAAACGAATGAGTGCGCATGAATGAAGCCTAGAAAATGAGCTCAGACAGATTTTGAATTCTTAGACCTATTCTTATCGTACATACCCAAATCCGTTACAGCGCAGGAGAAAAGCTGGAGTGTGTCAGCTCATAGTCTTCTCCTCCGGTGTACCTGTGAGATTATTCGAGCAAAGATATCCTTCTCAGTCAGATCAAGCTTTGGATCCAGGAATAAGAAGAACAAAATATTCGACCCGCTGGAGTAATCAGTCTCAAGAAAAAATGTTGGGTAAAATCAGCTGGTCGCAAAAACTGGAATAAAATAGATGCTGCAAATGTCGCAGTTCCGTTTCCCTCGTTTAACTTCAGGAATGGACAGGATCTAATTGTGCGCCCTGCAGTGATTGCGGTGATCAGCGCCGCTCTCCAGCAGTCACAGCCAGGTGATCACTGTTTGGTGCTGTCTTCCATTTGAACCGGTCCTAAAAAAAATAGTGCTCATCTGCCGTAAACGTACCGAGAAAACCGGCGATATTTTCCCCCGGGCTACCTGTTAAGGTGAAGGTGCCGACGAGGTGAACACAGGAGGAGACACTGCTGTCCCGTCATGTTTCAAGTTCATGAAGCACCATCAATAATCAGCCGAGAAAACCACAAGGTTAAAAAGAGATAATGAAGAAAAAGCGATATCTCAGAGTGGATCCCACTTGGAAATGCCAACCTAGATATAAATGCTGTTCAGTGTGGCACCGATGTGCAGCGTGTATGTGCCGTTTATCCTTGCACTCTCACTCCCGGAGCAGAATATCTTGCACTAACTCTGTGTAAACCCATAGGAGGGGTGGTGAAGTACACCACACCGACGCCCCCCACCCCGCCGACCATCATCATTGGACACCGCCCCTTTCTCTCAGTGGCGTCGACAACCCGAGCGCCCACAGGATTGGCCCAAAGTCACGTCACTTAATGCAGACCGGAGCGTAGTCCGCGGTGAGATGCTCTGTGAAGATGCTGCAGGCTGCAGAGACGCTTAACCAAAAATCCCGAGGCTGGAGGGGGATGATGATGACGACGATGAGGATGATGAAGCCGCTTGTGCTGCTGCTGATAATATGGAGAACAAATGTCTGTTCCCTATGCACTGGTGATGATTATATAAAAGGCAGATAGCAGTCATTGGCTCTAAAAGGGACACATCGAAAGGCATAAGCCAACCTGTTAGGCTGTTGTCAGGTAGGCTGCACTTATTGCAGTGGACACAAAAACCCAACATTTTGAAGCCGTTAAAATCACAAACTGAAACGGTTTATAATGGATAGGACTTGCCAAGAGTAATAGAAAGTAATAGAAGCCTTGTGTAGGAGTCACTAATTGCACTCCAGACAGAGAAGCCGTTGTGTAGGCTACGCATGTTTGCACGGGGTGCATATTCACGCTCTGTCCGCCACACTCAGCACCCTGCAGCCACTCATCAGCATTTGTCCGTAAGAAATAACCTTGACAGTTATCCCAGTCATCAAAGCTATACACAGCATGTGGTGCAAGCTCAGTGCGTAATGGTTGAATTGCATTTCCTTTTAAGTTTAGTGCCTCGTACTGGGGCTGTGACGATCCGAGGCAGCTGTGGTGGGACTTTGGAATTGCCTATAACTGCAGATGATCTTAGTTGACACGTTTTAAAAGAAAAAAGGGGAAGACTGAACTGTGTAACGGAACTGACTAACACCAAACAAATTACACTTCCGATGTGGCACAATGCAATTAGAAAACTGCAGATTTAAGAGACTGCAAATCAGAGTCAACCATAACCACACTTTAATATCATTACTTAATTTCAATGCAGTAGATAACCCTCAATTTCCTCCAAGACTCTCTGGTGGTGCTGCTGCTTAGAAAGGCAAGCTGTTGAGCAAAGGCTGAGCAGCCTGCCATGGTGAACACTGCCATCTTGAGGTGCTCTTATACAAATGCCTGAACTGTGCTGTGAGCTCTCTACAGCTCTTGGAAACCACAAACTACACAATTTTTAACCAAGACTTGTGTACATCCTCTTCAGTCGCAGCTAGAAGTGAGAACAGAATTAATGAGCCAATGAGTGGCTCAGAAGCAAAGTGTGAACAAAGAGACAGCATGATGTGAGAATAAGCCCTGTTGTTGGCAAATGGTTAATGAGAGTGATGTAAAGACATGGAACCCACACTGAAGAGGTGAGAACTCGGCTGCCAATGTCTCCTGAGAGGCTGGCGTAGTGCATGGTCAGCAGTCCATTAGCACAACCAACCTGATGGCCTGACCTTTTTGCCTCTGGATGCCGCCGTCAGTGTCCTTCCGCTGAGAGTGAGCAGCTAAAGGAGTGATCTGCCTCTTCAGTTTAAAATCTGACACCCTGACGTGGAGGGAAAAATGACAACATAACTGTCTACAGTGGTGAAACACCTTCTTGCTCTACTCGCCAGATGGAGTCATTAGGAACTCATGGCTCGCCTTTACTTTTCACTGGGAGTAAGTGTGAGTGTGTGTCTGTCTATGTGTGTGTGTATTGCTGCAAATTTACGATTATGGTTCAAAATAATATGAATTTCAAAGGTCTAAGGTGTTTGTGTAGGTTAGCACATGAGGTATTGCAGAGATTTTGATTATTGGACAGAGTAAGACACTATTGATCACTATATGTATCAAACCTTCACATTGCGGTCATTTTGGGTCATGGGTTAGTGAAATCTTATTTATGTCAGTTTAAAAAGAAGTTAAACACAGCACTCTTATTATTACTATAAATAGTTGACCCATGATCTTGTTCGGACAACAGAAGGGGCTAAAATAAGCATCTTCCCAATGTATAGTAAATCCATAATTTCCCCCAACTTTCAAGTTTGTTATCATCTCATTTTGACTATTTTGAACGGGCTACAGCTTATATTGCTTTCAGTCAATTTACTAACAAGTGAGGAAAAAAATGTAGTATGCTAAAATAGTTTCTAGGTCTTCTGCTGTACCTCCTACATCTCATATCGAAGAGAGAGCCCAAGGGACAGATCTAAACTAAGGCTTTATGATTCCCCATATGTGTGTGAACCCTTTGGAATTACCTGGATTTCTGCATAAATTGGTCATAAAATGTGTTCTGATCTTCATCTAAGTCACAACAATAGACAAACACAGTCTGCTTAAACTAATACCACACAAACAGTTATATGTTTTCATGTTTTTATTGAACACACCATGTAAACATTCACAGTGCAGGGTGGAAAAAGAAAAGAAAAAGTATGTGAACCCCTAGGCTAAAGACTTCTTCAAGAGCTAATTGGAGTCAGGAGTCAGCCAACCTGGAGTCCAATCAATGAGACGAGATTGGAGGTGTTGGTTAAAGCTGCCCTGCCCTATAAAAAATACACACCAGTTTTGAATTTGCTATTCTTAAGAAGCATTTCCAGATGTGAACCATGCCTCGCACAAAAGAGCTCTCAGAAGACCTACGATTAAGAATTGTTGACTTGCATAAAGCCGGAAAGGGTTACAAAAGTATCTCTAAAAGCCTTGATGTTCATCAGTCCACGGTAAGACAAGTTGTCTATAAATGGAGAAAGTTCATCACTGTTGCTACTCTCCCTAGGAGTGGCCGTCCTGTAAAGATGACTGCAAGAGCACAGTGCAGAATGCTCAATGAGGTGAAGAAGAATCCTAGAGTGTCAGCTAGAGACTTAAAGAACTCTCTGGCACATGCTAACATCTCTGTTGACGAATCTACGATACGTAAAACACTGAACAAGAATGGAGTTCATGGGAGGACACCACGGAGGAAGCCACTGCTGTCCAGAAAAAACATTGCTGCGCGTTTGAAGTTTGCAAAAGAGCACCTGGATGTTCCACAGCACTACTGGCAAAATATTCTGTGGACAGATTAAACCAAAGTTGAGTTGTTTGGAAGGAACACACAACGCTATGTGTGGAGAATCCAAAGGGTTCACATACTTTTTCTTGCAACTGTACCCGGTGCAGTCAATCACACCATTCACCTTGGTTTGATTCTCACACTGACTTATTGACTGGTTCATGCTGTTGATTCGGCTTCATGAATAATACAAGGAACAAATATGTTTATCTTCCTTGTCCATTAAAGAGCAAGGTCAAACAGGTAATTTATGTATTTTCTTACTTGAACAAGGTCTTAGGAGCTGGTGCTGGAAGATTGAAACGGTGTGTGTCACAATGTTAAATGTAGTCAAGAAGCAGCAAATGTGTCTTCAGTTGCTGTTTGTTTTAGTACTGATAAATACAGAGTTACAATAACTAACTTTTTTAAATAAGATTTCATTTCTATACAGATTATAATTGTTTTGCAAATGAAACTTAGATCACATTTCCAAACAATCAAAGAGAGAATATTTTCATTACTGCAAAAATGATGATTCAATAACAACATAAATGAGAACGTTGTCTTGTTTACAGCTCGAATGGGGTTATTTTATGTAACACATTGTGTGAAGGAGTAAGAACAAGTTTCACAAATTCAATTTTTAAAAAGTTTGTGTCAAACAATGCACATGTTATGCTTTTAGTTGTTTTACTCATAACAAAAGCTTCCCTAAAAGGAATATAGTTTAGCTATATTTTCAGTTGGGTAAAATGCTGACAATGACACTCACTTTCTTTCATCACATTCCTTTAATGTTTTGGCAATGTGCAAATAGAAAACTATCTTAGCATTGGTCTCATTTGTTTCTCGTCAATACCAACAAAGAGCCACTGCAACTGCTGATGAAAATGTAGGCCTTTTCCCTTAAAAACCTTTTGCCTGCGCAACTTCGCTCAAGAGTGGTAATGACCCAGCAGATAATTGGCATCACACATGCTGTGGACCCTGAATACTAATCAGAGCTTTTAATCAGGTATCTCCAATTTTAAAGTTTAGATGCATTGGAGTAAACATTTGCAAAATGATTCTCATTTGCTATGAAAGGAATTTCAGTGAAATCCAAACTTTGAATTTCCTTGAGAAACATATTTGATATCACATGAAAAGGTTTAAGGAAGATACTTTGATATCTTAAGGAGACAGAGCTATACAGCTGTGGGCTTACTGTACGAGCTGAAATTTAAATGTTAGCTCAAGTCTGTAATGTATAGATTTATCATGGCAACAGCATAGACATCCCATGGTTGCTGCTGGGCTTTCATAATTATTAAAAACCATTGTAGAGACAATTTTCATGCAGCCAGCACATCCTTTACAGTCTGATGGTTGGCATTTGAGAAGTATAATGCCATCCATGGTAATCCTTTGAAAATTGATTGACACGCTGTTTGATTACAGAAGATATCCTGGGTGGATTAGAGTTCCAAGGTGTCAAAAGTGCAAGATATCCCTTATAAAAAACCCTGTCTTCATTCCTTACCTCTGACTACAATTTGCTCTCTCCCTTTGCTTTCCGTCTCTCCTCATTTTTTATTTCTCCCCGACACATTTTAATCACATATCACTTTCCAGGCTATTCACTGAAAAAGGTCAAACATTCCCTCCCATTTTCTTTTCTTACTTAACGTCAGAAGCCTGCCTGTAAAGGCGGATATGAATCCTGGTGAAAGACTGCTGCGAACCAGGGAAAGAAAGTTGAGCAAGATCCTATTGCTGCTCAGTGCTCAGGCTGATCTGACCTTGTGCAGTATGAATGAAGCATTAGCAAGTTATAAGATACTTGACATGCACTCCAACACCAATTCTTTTCATATCTTGTTAAACTGAGTTGTATATTTTGAACTCTGAATACTGTACATGTGATCGAAGGTTATCTTCAAAGCAGCTCAATACACACTTTTAAATGAGATGTAAATCTCAGGTACTTCTGATTCGTTCATCATCATTTCTTTTCACAGCATCTCTCTTCTCCTTCCCAATGCAATGAACATTTAACTCATGTGTTTCTGGAAATAGTTATAATTCAGCCTGTCCTCCAAAAAACGACCAAATAGGTCGATTGTTCAGCAGCTTATTACGATTTATAGTCACGTTTTAAAGTTTAGCACCTCTAGTGGTCGTGTAAGAAACAACAATTTGCGGCATATACTCCCGTTGATTGCAAACGCTCCGGAGGGTCGTATATTCACAAATAACCCTCTCTGGACAATCTTAAATTGTAGAATAGTTTGGCCATTAAAATGCTTTTTGATTTGATTCGTAGCGAGAAGTGTATATTGTACTTTTGGAATCCACGTCCAGTGGATGTGTAGGATCTATAGTTTGATATATATTACGAAGATGATTTGAGGTCTCGCCAGGAGTACGTGTATATAATACGTCTTTCCGCAGCATCCATGTAAAGTTGGCGTCAACCCTCACGGGGTGAAAACAGTATTTCCAGTCTTGACGTTTTCATAATAAAACCGGAAGTATTCCCCTCACTGTCAAATGATTACACAGTGATATCTGCATTACTCATTCACTAAAAAACATCAGTTTATCCTTGTTAATTACACAACATTGATTGGTTTAAATTGTGTACAATGCTTTTGTGTTTTTAACCTTCGATTCGGAGAAACAAATAGTTTTTTCGGAGTTTAGGATGGCCGAAGACACTACACTACCCATAATCCTCAGCTATCGTTTGGGACTACAACATCCGCTTTGCTTGACAAACCCCGTGATTTGTCCTGAAGCTCTGTGATTGGATGTTGGAGTGGCAGTGCGCCAAGGTTACGCCGAGCTCTTTTAAATAGAATGAATCCACGGCACACTATCCAAAACTGGACTCGAACGGGTCCAGCCCAGTCCCCGAACTACACATGCTGGCTATTGTGTTTTACAACATGATCTATGGCACGTCTCTACTGGGAATTGTTGTTTTAAAAGACGTTTTCGTATTTCCCATAATTAGAAGTTGCCAGTATTAAACTGTGTACATCCCTGGAGGTTTAGGGGATACGAAACACATTGGTGTTATCAAATTTAAAACATATAATTAATAAATGGGTGAATTAATATACCCACATGGCAGCTAAGGTCAGAAGAGCTTTATTTAACAGCTGGTCTTATGTCTGTGACCCCTCCTGTTGTTCATTGATAAGCCTGAAACATGCACTTGTCAAGGTTCAGAGGCACATTTTGCAAATATGGCAATAGCCATCGATCATCTTAAGATAAGATAAGATATACTTTATTGATCACAAGTTGGGAAAAAAATGTGTTACAGCAGCATACTACTTTGTTCTACTCCAGAGGTTAACCTGGTATTTTTGCTCCACTACGTTTATTTTAGTTACTTTGCAGATTCTGATTTATGATGTGAAATATAAACAACCCTTAAAGCTGACTTTAATTACACCTGAGTAAAATTCAGGGAAGGTGATTGTCAAGTGCCAAAATAAACTATGCAATATATTAGACGTTAAGTACTGTGTCAGACTTCATATTTATCTGTTGATACCCCCTAAGTGTTGTTCTTATTCAAAAGAAGACCTTAACTTAAAGTATTCTTTAATGTTTAAATAAAGCCTTATTAGTTTGTCTGTTTTGCACATCCTCCTATTAATATATTTGGACGTCCTCCACTAGCTGTTTTATTGTAGAGATCACTACAGTATCTTCTTGATATTTTCTATTCTATATTTCTATCATTGACCTTCTACTTTCCCCCTATTTTGTATGTAGGCTACTCTTAATATTTGTAATGTATTCATCAAATATAACTATTCAACAAAAAAATGCAATAACGTGCTTTAACCACTATGGTTCCGGTTAAAAAAAACTGTCAAGTGTACAGTGTTAACACAATAAATTGTACTTTCCAGTATAATTTCCAGTTTAGTTTATGACGGATTTATTTTGTTATCCACACATATATTGTTCTGATATTTGTAACACCAAACATGACCCAGTGGTAGTTAATAAAACATAATAATATCAAACATAATATTACTAATAACTTTATTGTGGAATTAAAACAGAACGGTAAAGAAAAATACAGTTTCAGTCTCTCGATTTGAAGCTTATGCATTGTACCATGGTCCATGAACCTGTATAGACCTGTACAACACACACTCACTCCCTAAGCGTCCAGGAGCGACGTTTGGTCAGTGTCCGTGGCGTCCAATTGTGACGCTCCTAGGCTCCTTCAGCGTCATAAAGGGACGCAAATAGCTTTCAACTGATTGCAATGTATTCCCATCTGCGTCGGGATTTGACGCTCATGGAAGCACGGCATTCGTTTGTGTCGGCTGCCCTTAAAGGCAATGTGAGCGTCCATTCCCATTGGATAACGGAGAATTGTACACCCGGAAGTAAGTATTCCCCTTACTGTCGATTGATTTTACAGTGATATCTGCACTACTCATCGACTAAAAAACTGTTTAATGGTGTTATCTTTATTGCTACCCCCTTCCCCGTCAATGTATAGTGTTGGTCCACAGCGCAAACATATTAGTTTAACAAAATCCGCATCTAAAGATAGCCTACGTTATTTTCCCCTGTGCAATTCCAGTCTCACATCTCACAGCACATCGTCATTTACAAATACCGGAAACAGACCGAAAACATTTAAAAAAATAATAATAATAATACTTTATTCCGAGTGTGCTTGCTTTTCTCTTTGAAAGTCATCACATAACGGCATTATAATACACGGTTCGGCTGCATTACATATTACATATCTGCCGTAGTTCTGTATTTATAGAGCCCTGATGAGAAGACTTCTAGACAAACATGAGGAACTGAAAACGTGACGTGGATCATAAATATATCAGCCATTAAACAACATCTTACATTTATTTTCACACAATACGTCTCCTTGCAGTATCAACACTAATTCGCCTGACTTTTATATTTGATCCAATTGGTAGATAGGCTGTATTTATACCATAAAGGTGCACAGCTGATATAAAGGGACACCTAGTGGTTAAAGCATGTTATTGCATTTCATTATTTTTATTATTAGATATTAATAGGATCCCTATAAAGTATATTCATTACTCATTATTCTCTACTAATAGTTAATTAAAGACTGTATATAATGACTATGTTGCACATCCCTTTCAAGATTTCAAGATTTTCTAAGGTTTATTGACATATCATATAGGCCTACACAACTATGGTGTAGTTCTGCATTGAATGAAAAACTTGGGTCGCAGGTTCCTCAATAGTGCATTACAAGACATCTATCAATATTTGTGCATACCTCCAGCAATGTTAACTATGTTGAAGCACTTATTTTAACTGATATTTTACATAATGTATTATACTCTTATAAGATGTATGTAGATATTTCATCTCCGGCCTTGTCAGGTATTGAACAATCAATAAATAAAGAACACAGAATTGTTGAATATAAAACACAGAATTTGTGTGATTATACTAAATGATTTTCAAATAAACACCACTGCATATTTAACTGTTACACATGCTGATGTAACGCAAATGTTCCAACTTGGGATCAATACAGTATATCTTATCTTAAGCTGATCGATGGCTACTGCCATATTTGCAAAATGTGCCTCTGAACCTTGACAAGTGCATGTTTCAGGCTTATCAATTAATGTAATGTAATGTTATCAATTAACAACAGGGGTCACAAACATAAGACCAGCGGTGGACCCGTTCAAATCCAGTTTTGGACAGTCTGCCGTGGTTCCATCCCATTTCAAGTGCTGTTCGAGAATCGGCTTAACCCTCGGAGCACACTCTCCAATCACAGAGCTTGAGGACTATCACGGGGTTTGTCAAACAGAGCACATGGTGTAGTCCAAACGATAGCTGGGGATTCTGGGTAGTGTAGTGTCTTCTGCCATCCTTTACTCAGAAAAAATATTTGTTTCTCCGAATCGAAGGGGAAAAATACAAAAGCATTGCACACAATTTAAACCAATCAATGTTGTGTAATTAACAGGGATAATCTGGTGTTTTTTAGTCGATGAGTAGTGCAGATATCACTGTAAAATCAATCGACAGTAAGAGGAATACTTACACCCGGGTGTACAATTCCCCGTTATCCAATGGGAATGGACGCTCACATTGCCTTTAAGGGCAGCCGACACAAACGAATGCCGTGCTTCCATGAGCGTCATATACCGACGCAGATGGGAATACATTGCAATCAGTTGAAAGCTATTTGCGTGCCTTTATGGCGCTAAAGGAGCCTAGGAGCGTCACAATTGGACGCCACGGACACTGACCAAACGTCGCTCCTGGACGCTTAGGGAGTGAGAGTGTGTTGACCTGTAACAGTCAACTTGTGAGGAGTTGGAAAGGTAGTTTCTGAAGATGTTACAAATAACACACAGCATACAATTCCATAATAACTTTTTATTATTAGTGTAGGACACTTATGTATAACATCTGAAGATGTGTAGTTTTATTCATGTTTCACATAATTTTACAGGATATTGCTATATTATTTCACATATTGTAGTTCTACACATTAATATTTGATTTGTAAAACAACATAGACAGAAAGGTATATCCGTCATTTAATGGTAAGTTATTGAAATTCTGAATCCATAGGTGTGTCTCCCATCACCCAAAACCCCTGACTATTCTCTCAACTCAGTATTTACATTCTTTAATGCAAAGAAAATCAGTAATATCTTTAAAAACTACAAGTCCCTTTCTATCAGCTGTGCACCGTTATGGTGTAAATACAGCCTATCTACCAATTGGATCAAATATAAAAGTCAGCCGAATTACTATTGATACTGCAAGGAGACGTATTGTGTGAAGAGAAATTAAAGATGTTGTTTAATTGCTGATATATTTATGATCCACGTCACATATTCAGTTTCGGCGACATTTCTTCCAGTTTGTCCAAAGGTCTTCTAATCAGGGCTCTATAAATAGAGAACTACGGCAGATGTGTAATATTTAATGCAGCCGAACCATGTATTGCAATGCCGTTATGTGATGACTTCCAAAGAGAAAAGCAAGAACACTCGGAATAAAGTTTTTTTTAGTTTTTTTTTTATGTTTTCTGATTTCACATCGCATAAACACCATATCCCAATGTTCATTGCGGCAAAAACATCCAATCACAGAGCTTCAACGATAGCTGAGGATTATGGGTAGTTCGATTTTTTACTTTATCAAAACCTCTGAAAACAGAAATGTGTCTCTCAGTATTGAAAGGGAAAAATCTATGGGGAAAACGCAAAAGCATTGTACACAATTTAAACCAATTAATGTTGTGTAATTAACAAGGATACACTGATGTGTTTTAGTGGATGAGTACTGCAGATATAGCTTTAATTTCATTTGACAGTGAGGGGAATACGGTTTCAGTAGGAAAACTTCAAGACCGGAAATACTGTTTTCACCCCGTGAGGGTTGACGCTAACTTTACATGGACGCTCCTGGCGAGACCTCAAATCATTTTCGTAATATCTATCAAACTATAGATCCTACACATCCACTGGACGTGGATTCTAAAAGTACAATATACACTTCTCGCTAGAAATCTAATCAAAAAGCATTTGAATGGCCAAACTATCCTACAATTTAGGATTTTCCAGAGAGGGTTATTAGTGAATATACGACCCTCCGGAGCGTTTGCAATCAACAGGAGCACTAGCGGTCGAAAACTTTAAAACATGATTATAGGTCGTAATAATCGATTGAACAATCAACCTATTTGGTCGTAATAAGGGCTTGAACAATCGACCTATTTGGTCGTATGAGTTGGAGGACTTGTTGTTATAATTATGACTCTGCGAGTGAACACAGCTTGTGACACGAGAGAAGATTGCAAGAAAATGTCTACATATATACTGAGACTCTAATGTGCGTCCCGAAAGATCACTCTTCTACATGGCAGTTTTTGGCATGAAATAGCCAAGCAGGTCCACATTAAATTAGATGATGTGTCTAATTAGTCATTTTCAGATTTGCTGGCCTTCTTTACTTATTCTCGGCAGCAGAATAATGTACAAAAAATATATGAATACCTCCACCTTCCCATAATTTAGTTCTGATATACTTTTTTTGTACCAGAAGCAAATTAAATCAATGAGAATGAAATTCACTGAACAACATTTAAAAAGTGAAAAAGTCCATCAGAATTTTTTTTTTTAAATGCTTTAAATATTACTCATATGGTCAGGCTTCCTGTTAGAGATCCTTGTGAAATGCTATCACCAGTCACTGAGCCACCAAATCAAACTTAGAAAATACCTTATTTCAGTGTTTTATTGCTGGATTGACTCCTCTTAGGCAGTGCATGTGAAGTATATACATACAGTATTTAAGGAGCTTAGTACCTTTGGGAAATCCACTTATTGTGCCATATTTAATCATATTACTTTCAAACACAAAAATGCAAATCTTGACGAATTAAAAACAGATATGTCGCTTTTGTCCTGCGCATCCCCCATCTTGACTGTGGCTTTATATTACACGTGTATTCAGGAATAATTGATGTATACAGTAACATTGATTTTTCCAATGAATGCAAAAACCTTTTATTGACATTTTTGTTGAGGACTGAAACTGAGAATTACACCACAGGCTACAAAAAAGCCTGAGGTAAAAAAAAGCAGCATATGGGTAACAACAAGCAGGTCACCCTTGAAAAAGAGATATTTTGATCTCAAGGGGCTTTCACCTGGTTAAATAAAGGCTACAAACAAACAAACAAACAACATGAGATTACTACCAAATGTTTTTTTTTATTTCATTTAACAAAAATACCAAGAGGCGGAAAACAAAGACCCTTCTGCTGAATTACACCATCACAAAACTAAGTTCACTCCGTAGGTGTGCAATCTCTTTTTCAGCTTTATTTTTATGTTAAATACACCCACATATCAGTTTTAATCATTGGTCTACAACAGTAACTCAGTCCCTCAGAATAAGGTGCCATAGATGTGTCCTGTAATTACAAAAAGCGATTCTGATTTTGATTACAGATGCTTTTGGGAAGCCAGAGGAAGAATTTCCTTTCAAAGACACTCTCTCATTTTCATTGAAGTGCATGAACCTCCTCATGAACGTCCCCGACCCTGAGTCTCCCATTGTTCGGAGTAATAAATCCACATCATGTGGAAGTTATTTGCTAGAAACTAGGTGGTAAATACTTTAAAAGTGGTAATTACAACAGGGTATTTTGTCTTTTCTGAATGTGCTGATTTATCCGACTTGGGGCTAAATAATAAGGGTGGCAACTACTCCTTAATTTAATGGTACCTTGCTCATTATTCCAACCTATTCCAATTATCTTTTTTTTGTTTACTGATGTAGTACCTGACTTATAAAATGAAGCTAAATGTTTTACATTAAAAACTAACAATTAAACAATATATAGGACCAGAAATCAACACCACTTGTTGAATATTTCAGTTAAAGATGCAGGTAATCTCTCTGTTTTGCTGTTTTCTTATGCATAGCGGTAATTTACAATTTTTGAGGAAATGCCAGGGTAACTCAACACATAATTTTACAAACAATACTTGCTTTCAGCATTCAAACCACTGCCCAGGATGATAAGGTATTATCAGATGACAACGTACCATTTATGTTAGGCAAATGAATAGCAGGATGGAAAATGTCACTCTCTCCATCTAAGCACAGACTGAGCTAAGGAAAATATGTTGTGTGTTGTTCTTATTCATTTTGTATGGTATGAGTTCCAACACGATGTAGGGACTGCAAATTATGTTGTTTGTATGGTGTATACAGCGAAGGCTACCGTAGCAACCACTTCAAGGGCACTTAAAGGCTTATTCATATGTTCCAACATAAACACTTTTGGCACTTTGACCTGAGAGCTCTTTGTGATTCAGCAATCATCTCTAACATCTCATTTAGCCATAAGTATTAGTCAGGTGTAAGGGAAATGGGAGTGAAAAGCTGATGACAGACAGGCATGTTTTGCGAGCAGCCCTGAAATTAAGTTATTAGATTGATTTAAATTGAGATGCTGCCGAAACATTGTATGGAGCAAAGACTTCATATTAAATTGAGTAGATGTTGGCACCCAATGGTTTGTGGACAACATTTTTGCTTTACCAGCTTGTTTTTTGCAACGAAAAGTGACACCGTACGGTTGAGCATAGTACAACTGATCACTGAACCAATCCGAAGTCATTTCTTTCTGGACATAATGAACATCATGCTGTGTAATAATTCATTTGAAACAAGCAGTTGAGGAAATGTTTACCAATTTAATAAATCAAGCGAGAAGTAGAGTATCATCTTTCTCATATACTTCTATACAACTACACTTCTTTGTGCAACCAGTGCAGTGGCCCCCTGCTTGATATTCAGAAGAATGCAGGTTAAAGACACCAAGCCTCTGTTTCACTTTTCAGACCCGGAGGTTCACTGTACATAATTCTGTAGTACTACATCTTAATGTCTGTTTTATCTTAAAACCTAGATTTTCATATACTGCACATTGGACTCATTATCCATTGTGTATAAATATATACAACAGCTGAGCCATAAAACCATGTTGCAGGCAAGTGACAAAGGCCCACATTTTCATTGCTGGTGAAAACATTGAACATGGCCCTTTGTAAACAGAGAAAAAACACTGAATATCCCATACATCCATGCATCCATTTTTTGCCATTTGCAGTGGCAACAGGTTAAACACTGTAAACCACTTTGTTATTTTAACCACAATAGAAACTTAACTGCAACTATTACCTCCGGCCTTTAAGGGTTTGCAGCTGCTGGAAACATCTGGAAGAGGAATCACAGGTGTGGGAAGGATGCATTTCACGTTGTTGCCTTCCAGGTTTTTATGCTGCAGCCTGGGACGACCGGTGAGACTGCTCTGTAGGGAAACACAGGAATGTGGGACTGTAATTGTTTGCTAATTAGTTTCCTCTTCTCACTAATTGAAGATCACATTGTTTATTACGATGTATGGTTTACACATACCAACATCAGCAAAAATGTACCCACAAGTGTTGATTAATGAATTGTGTTCACTCCATAAAACATGACCTGTTCCTTCACTTTGATGTCAGTCTGCTGGTTTTCTGCCAGTCTGCAGCCTACAGTTCTTTATGAGGTATAAATACTTCTAGGCATGTGTAAACAACGACAATAAAAATACTCTAGCAATTAATTCAGACAAAAAACAACAACAGAAGACTCTGGCTGACCAATAATTCCTTAAACCTCAAAGTTAATACTTTAGAAGCTCTACAGAACATGAACAGTTTGTTTCTGATTGTTCAATTATTTTGGAGAGGACGTCAAGAACAGCATTAAGGATGCCAATTTGAAAAAAACAAGAGAATCTGATAATGTGAAATAATCTTAATATAAAACAAGCTATCATAAAACATGCAGCGCAAAGAAAACTCCAGCTGTTTGATACATTGGTTTTAAAATGTGTTGTTTTACAACCATCTTGTATCTGCCTGTTCATGATTTCCCCATGATATTTATATACGAAATGTATGTACTGTGCGCTACAGTATCTTAATTTCCACCAGGAGACAGCTATTGCATCATGTTCTTATTATTTTCCTTGATGCCAAAGTTCCTTGTCCTGTCAGAGTGGTGTTTGGCCTCTTATATTTATTGTCCATTTGCTAAATGTAGTCAGATGCTCAGTGCTAGAAGAAAACTGCCAACTGGAGACAGTATGCTTTCCATATCCTGTTAACCCATTTTGCAAACTCCCACATTTCAATACATTAAATAAAATAAAAGTGTCACTGACTTCATTGTTGTAATCAATTGTATACTTTCTTTAAAATAAAACACACTTAAAGGTGGGGTAGGTAAGTTTGAGAAACCGGCTCGAGATCGCTAGAATTTGAAAATACACAACCGGAGAAAATCTGCCACTTCCTTATAGAGCCCCCCTCCTCCAACACACACGAACGCGCACATGACCAATGAGAGCACGAGAGAAGTGTGTGCCCCGATGGAAGGCTGACAGGCAGGTAGACCATCCGTTTAGCCGGGCCGGCTAAACGGATTGGTTGTACTTTTTACAGTATTACGGCTTCGACAGATTACCTTTTTTTATGGATTTTTTGTCAAAGCACTTAAGATATTCATTGCTATCGGGATGTTAAGAGCATTCCATGGAATATAACAAAAAGTGTATCTCGAGCCGGTTTCTGAAACTTACCTACCCCACCTTTAATAAACAGTATGTAAATATTAAACATCTACGTAGCATGTGATTCATGCTAAATGTTGTCAAATCAATTATATTACCAAAGTTGTTGCCTGATCCACACATGTGCACATTAATGACATGCCCAGTTACATCACATCAGAGTGTTTTACACCATAACATGTACAAGTCATTACCTCTGGGATTATTCCTGTATTACTTTGAAATTGGGATAAACAAGTGATGTATTACAAACACTGAATTCTTCCAAACCACACATCTGTCACCCTCTGACCAATAAACAATATGTATTCTTATCCACCCTCTCCTTTTACTTATATATGGAGAACATTTTGCAAGAACAGCGCAGTAATCATGTAATCATTCACTATTTACATTTTACTTAACATGCCTTATTGCGTGTTTAATCAAGCCAATAACCCCAACTATACATGAGCACTTATCATGTTCTCTGCAGTATGATTGTACACTAATCATATCATCTTAAGAAAGCTGCAATGATTTGTGTCATAATCAAGCACACTATAGCTGTGTGATTGATTAATGTTCAAGGACGGTAACGATATACAGTATGACTGACATACAGCCACTCTTTGGCAGAGGGAATCCATATGTTGTTGAGTATTTCATGTTAGGTACAAATGAGTGTTGTATTCGATGTATTACTAGTAACATTAGTAATACTGTAGTGAAATCATGTACCTGAATAATATACACTGACAATTAAAAGTGATAAACGGAAGAAGAGATGGAGGATGGAGTAGGTGGGTGTGCACTTTTGTTCCTCATCCCTGCTGTAGTGTGTAGCACTCACTGTGAATAAATGTTTCTCAGAGGGCGTTTGTTTCCATCCCACTCCTTTAAAGATGCTTTGCATAATTGAATTGGTAATTACTGTGTTCTGTTGGTTTAATCAGTAGCTATCCCAGTGTGCTCCAATTTCTACAAAGTGTAGGGACTTAACCACACCAAGTTAGGACATGTGCTAATTCTGCCAAGCTGTACACTATCCAACACGTGTCCCGTTATAATGTCATCACATTAGGGAAGGAAGTTATTTTATTACTGCTCTGGAACACACTTCAAAGCTGCTCTTCAAAAACAAGTCATATGAAACCCGAATATTGAGGGTTAGCCTGCTCACATAAAATCTACTGAAGTGAGGGAAAGTGTTTTGGTAACCCTTAAAAAAACATGTTCTTGTAAACAAAAGCCTTTTCGAGCATATATTTGGATACAATCTGTGATTTCTCTTTTGAAGAAAAATAACTACAGCAAAATATCAAAGCTGTATCCAGACACAAGAGTTTAAAGTCTGTTTCAATTGACCTGCTTGCACCCAGTCTCTCTGACACGTTAAACAGGAGATATTGAGGAAAGCAGCATTTGCAGGGGGAATGCAGGAGCCCATCAAGCGGAGTGCATGGCAAACATGTATAATGAGGACCTGTCTACTTGTCTACTGAGCAATTCTGATCATGATTGGAGCTTTGCAGCATTGATATGGCTGACTTCCTGTTTGTATCTTTGCTGCCAACTTTGTCACAGCTAAATGATCTGCAAAAAAAACAATAAGAGTGTTCCTGACTGAGCCGTTCAAAACATTCCCTCACCTTGATAAGGAACTGATTACTGTGGCTTGTTCAGCTGTCTGGCAATTCGACTCGTCGGATAGTCAATTAGTGTCAATAATGCATGCATCCTCAATTCAGAATAGCTCTGTGTATGGTTTGTTTTTATCTTTAGAAAAGTTCTTCTATTGCTATTACTCTGTTGACCTAGCCGTAATGTGCTCCATACAGTACATCACATTTCAGTCTAGAGCAGGGGTGTCCAAAAATGTTTCACTGAGGGCCACATACAGAAACATGGGGCTGGGCTGGGCGCTTCACTAGAGGTATATTGCCTCATAAGTTATGTTATAATTCAACAAAATATATCAAATGTAGGTAAATTATGCTTTCTACTTGAATATGATTTAAGAAACTTCACAGGTCTCCAGAGGGTTTCAGTTATCCTGTTGCAGCTCATCTCTTAAAACAAAAGCCTCAGATTGCTTATAATAGGGGAAATATGAAGGGTCTACTTAAAGCTTGTAATGGAAATAAAAGTCAGATTTGTTTGAACATGCTCTCAGCTCTAATTAACTGAATGTATTTGAAAAGTGGGCTTATTAACACATGAATAGTACTGTGTTATATAGGCTATACTTTAAGAATTTTCTGAGGGCCAATTAGAAATGGATAATGGGCCGCATTTGGCCCCCGGACCGTAGTTTGGACAACCCTGGTCTAGAGTATATGAATGCTGTAATGTCCTTTATAAAAATAGTGGATAATTATGCAATTCCGCCTAGAGATCATGTAAGACAGCTAAAGATATTCTGAAGGAGTGGCTCATGATATATGTTGTTCCAAAGACTCTTTCGGGCAGGAGCTTTACACCTGGTATTTCTTTGCAACAGAGTGAATGTGTGTAGAGCACAGAGCATCTACATACATCTATGTATAATAATAAAAGGATAAACACAATAGATAATAATAATTTAAACAATGACAGTTTAGTAGAGCATGAGTAACGGCCCGTCTACACTACAGCGTCTACAGCGTCGACAGCGTCGAAAGCTCCAATCTGCCCATTCACTTTCAATGGGGTGACGTCACGTAGCCCCGCTTTTTCGCCGAACTGAATTGTGGGTAGCAGAGCGGTCCGTCTCAGGCGTCTCCGGCGACAGAAGTTGAACAATGTTCATGACGCGGGAGACGCCGGAGTAGCCAGCGCCAGCCAATCAAATCCCGTTTCCCAAAATCTGACAGCTGAAGCCGTAGCCAATCAAACCGCGTCTAAGCTGGGAGAGATATCCCGCCGTTCATTTCTATATTTCAAAAAAAGTCGGAGGAGAAACTAACTATCGCCGTAGCAAATCACCCGGTTTTGTATGACCAGACCCTCTTCACCTACCGGGATACAAACCGGAGGAACCAGCATGGAGGGAGGTGGCAGAGACAGTGGGTGAAACTGGTAGGTTTTCGCCTGTTTGGGGAGTTTATATATATATTGCTCCCATAAAATCCCCGGGGTTTTTTGCATTGTATGTCGGGGGCGGGAGATTCATGTGATTGGTTGTTGGTCGCATTGCTTGAATAAAATCCCCAAGCTACAGACACGCCCAGCTCCAAGCTTTTTTTGAAGCTGTAGTGTGGACGCTCCGTTAGTCGTGGTTACTGTACTTGACCCTTTAGCTTTAGCCGTGTTCGTGGTGATTGTGGGAATATTGTTACAAATACCAGACAATTAAAATGTCGTGCTGTGCGCTTGAATGTACTAACAGAACTTCCAAGAAGAAGTCTACTCTCAGCTTTTTTCGGTGAGTAAAATGATAATATTATACATGTTAACCCCGTTAGCAGGTGTTTGTGTGCTTGTTAGCTTAGCTTGTTATGTAGCTTATTAGCCAGCTAAGGACCTAACCCTTTATACATGTGTGTATATATATATACAGTTTAGTTTATGATTCAGCCTTGGGAAAGACTTTTATAGTCTATGGCTATGACGCCCATAATGCTAAATGGGAGCAAATGTTAAAAGGCGACCCAATTATCCCAGTGGTGGCCGCCGGAGTCCGCCGCCGAAGCTAACCGGAGCCGTAGCTAGCCCTTTGCGGCTCCGTTAGCTTCGGCCAGCGGCGGAGCCCGGCGTTATAACTGGAGATCAAGGAATGCAGCGAAACGCGGAATTGGTTCGCCTGCAGCCTTCAATAGTATTAGCTAAAGAAATGATGTTGAACATGTCTTATTAAGCTGAACATCGCCACAATTGTTCTGCTATGTATCGGTACTTATTTTATTTTATTAACGTGTGAATGACAAGCATTAAGAATAACAACAAATAGCTATTTATCTTGCATATTGTCTCGTTTGATTATGAATGTAACGTTTATATAGTGGAACTACACTGTTTTATCGAAACCAAAGTGCCACGCAGTAACTTGGTATGCCCATGCATGTATTTGAGCAGGAAATGTGCAACCTAGATTACATTTACCAACACAGACTATATAGAAATATTTGTAAAAGTTGTTCATGCGTTATTAAGTGAATATGGCATTAACCCTCCTGTTGTCTTTGGGTCGGTTTTCATGTATTTTTGAATAAAGGTTTCCTATAGGTGATCCAGACAGGCTGGACCAGTGGGTGCTGAACATCCGGAGGAATAAATGGACCCCCAACGTTTCTTCTCGCCTGTGCAGTGAACACTTTGAGAGTCATCACTTCAGCACGGACTCATGGGTACAGATCCTTTTTTTTTTTTTTTAAATAACTTGGTTCCATTTGTGAGTGTAAATTGTTGTTACTAATTAAATACATGTTCATGTTGTACATCATACAATGCTCAATAATTGTTATGGCACATCAGTGATGAGTAATGTTCTTTTGATTAAAGGCCAAATTAAGATTTTGCCAGTTAAGTATAGAAACATAGAAAGATTTTTTTTTGCAAACCATCACATTTCTCTTCAATTTATGCAAAGACTCTTTATCATAGATAGAGAATTGCCATTTCCCCCACATACTCTATGTTAAAAACAGATGAATTATATTACCTCTTTTTACATTATTTTAATAGCAACATTCATTCATCTGTTGTCATCTTATAACTTATTTATCTTAACCGCTATCACTGTAAAAAAAAAGGATTTAATTTCATCTTACTATACAATATTTATCTTTACATTCTGTTCTTGCATATGTCTTATTATATTTACGTGTATATAGATTTCTGCCTGCACCAATTTATTATTCTTAATTTAATTTTGAATTTATTTTATTGTTTTATGTCTTATATAACTATGCTGCATTGTTGGAGGAGCTCGGGACAGATGATTTTCATTGCCATTCCTACACTGTAGCCTATGTGCATATGACATAAATCCTTTGAATCTGAATCTTGGAAACACGTAATTGTTGAATGGATTAACTGCATAGTTAACATGTTGGCCCTCTATTGTCTTTTATAATGCACTCTTAAATTTAAAACAACATTATTCAAAAGAAAGTTGAATATCTACAGACCTCAAAAAGTTATTTTATGTGTTTTTGTTTATTATTTTTATTAGGGAAGGAGATGCCTGAAAAACACTGCAGTGCCCACCATTTTCTATTTCACCAATGGCAAAGAACAACAGCCTAGAAGGAAAAGCAGGGTGAGTAGCAATGACGAGGTAAGTGACAGTCCTAGTTCGACTGTTAACAGCAAGGAGGAGGTTGCTGATGTAGACCATGGTAGTGGTGAAAACAGTCTTGCTGCTGATCAGAGAAATATCATTATTATACAAGACACACATGAAGAAGCCTTTGTTGTTCCACATGTGGAGCGTAATGACATTCCAACAGTCAATGCTTGTGAGGATGTTGGTTTGGGCAGCAGCAGCCAACAAACAGACTCCGCCTCTGTTCACTCTTACACTTGGGCTTTAAACTAAGACAGGTCATACTGAATAGTTTGTGCACACATTTTTAACATGTGATCTTTCTTTCATGTAGGACGCTTGAGGGAAGTTGCAACGCCTCGGCCAATGGGATGTCTTCTCCACGTGAAAGAGATTGAAGGCATAATTTATAACTTGAGACAATTTTCCAAAAGTTATGACTTTTATTGTCTTGGGTAGTAATGGATTACATCTAACACGAATCAAGATCCTATAGAAAAAAAGGAAAGTGTAATCCTTAGTTACATAGGAAAATATGTAATCGGATTAGTTTGACTTTTTTTAATAATAGGGAAACTCAGGATTACAATCTTATTCAAAACCTAAAAAGAGCATATAGTGTTTGTTGTAAAATGATAAAATGGTATCTCTTCTCTGGAAGCGGTACTGTTCTGTAGGCTAATACTTTAATTGTGAATCTATACACCTACTGCCTGAATCTACTTTCAGTCAGACAACTCACGTGTTCCTTTAACATGTTTATTAGAAGCAGCATATAGTTGAATTTGGCGACTAGGCTCGGGCATCATCACTCCATAGATATACATAGCACGATGAGTGATGATTAAATAACTAACCCCCGAGCCTACAGGTGGAAGCTGGGGTGGTGGTGGGGCAGGCAAGCAGCAGCGACGTAGAGGTAGCTGCAGCAACAGCAGCAGCAAGCAATGCATGGAGAGAGATCTGGCAGGTTAAATAGAGCGGCAAGTGGCAAGGGGGCGTTATGTATGAATGCAGCATAAGTGCTCGAGTTGACTGCCTGAACTAGCTCGCAGGCTTCGCCCCATTTATGGTATTATATTATACATTTAAGTAAAAAAATCATATTAATATTTCTTCTCTCCTGTGTTTATTTGCATTGCATTTGATATTGAGGTAATCCAAAAGAAAAATAAAGTTATGACGTTACATTACTTTTATATCTTGATACTCACATGAAGTTACTGGTTGTGTTTTTGGCAAGTACCCCTCCCAACCCTGTACATAAGTTATATCATTTTAATTACTGATACAGTTGTTGCACATCTTTAATTTATTTTTGTAGTGTACTTAAGTCATAAGATGATTCGAAACCTTTACTTTTCATAAAAAAGAGGAAGAGCAGCCATGTTAACAGTGTTATGGCTACAGATGTAATATCTAACTCAACATTAGCCATGACAGTCTGGGCTTAGCAAGGGCCTTAGAATACATACTCTAAAGGCCAATTCCAAAAACAGTGATACTGACATGTTAGCAGTTCACAGTCTTTGGAGGTGGTCTTTCAGGCAATTGGCTAGTGACCTTAAAAAAATATAATTTCCCCTAGGGGTGAAATGAACTCTATCTCGCAAAAACAGCCCAGGACTGTCATGTCTAATGTTGGAATGGTCAACAATGACACCATTTAGGCTATGAACAAAAGTAGCCATAAAGAAAGGGAGGACACCTCTCCAGCGCAGTCCACCCCAACCGAACCAGCACACCCTCAGGTCGAGGCCAAGGTTGCTGCTGATGGTCTCTGTAGCTCTCTGGGCTCCACGCCGGACACAGCTGTCTCCGATTATCCATACAGTCACTATGGGAGGAAAATAAATGAGAGTAACAAATGCTTCAGATAATGAGGAATATCAAATTAAGTATAAAGGGTTGCTCATTTTGTTCCTTTGACAATAACATACAAAATAACTGAAATCACACCTGTATGGTTAAAAGTAACAAGAGAGCAAAACCTCAAAAAACAGATTAACAGCACACAGTTTTTATATATATATATATATATATATATATATATATATATATATATATATATATATATATATATATATATTAGGGATGTCCCGATCACCTTTTTTTGCTCCCGATCCGATTCCGATCATTTGATTTTGACAATCTGCCGATACCGATTTTTCCCGATCCGATCTGTATGCAATGCATTAAGAGAGAAAAAAGGTAACAGATAACGGCAGGTCATCCAACGCGATGAATTCAGCTATCTTGGCTGTTATTTCTTTGGCCTTTTCACTGTTCTGGGGCAGTTTCTCTTTCCTTTTAAAAGTCTCTGAAAGTGTCGGTTGTTTCAGTGCCGTTACCTGAGTGGCCGCTGTGTACTCGTCGTGTTGTTGTTGGTGTTTGTTTCTCAGGTAGCGTATTAGATTGAACGTAGCTCTGTTCTTTCCACCACGCGGAACCTCCGCCTTGCAAACATTGCATCTGGCTGTTACACTGCCTTCGCTTTCAATTTTATAATACTTCCAAACTCCTGACATTTTCTCTGTCCCGAGTCACCAGCTGAACGTAGCCTCTCGTTAGCTTACTGCTACTATTAGACACTGCGCCCACTCTGTTGCCAGATTTGAGAGAAATAAGCAACCAGGTCTGAAAACAAGCCCAAAAGAAGCAACACATACATGATGTTGTGTAATTTTAAACCAAAACTAAGGCCTCAGGATGACTTTAAGACGTGAACATGGTCATTTTTGTTTTGTAACATTAAAAAAAAATTCCGATCCACGATTTTTTCCTCCCGATTCCGATCTTTTGAAAATCACGTGATCAGCTCCGATCCCCGATCACGTAATCGGATCGGGACATCTCTAATATATATATTTATATACTGTGTGCTGTTTATCTACAATTGTGCACACATGTATATATATATATGTATAGTATGTTTGTGTGTAATGTCAACCATCTGAAGTCATGTAAAGTATAAGCCAGGACCATCAACTTACAGGTTGTACAGTTTGGCGTGGAGGTTGCCATCTTCTTTTTTCTTAATGCTGAAAGAAATAAAAATGGTTTAATCAATATAAAAGCACCTTTCTTTTTCTACAGTCATATTTCATTAATTAAATTGAGTTCACGCAACACTGGCCATATCTCTGCTAGTTTACAAAGTTTAGTTACAAATGACATTTATATTTGAAAAACGGTGAAGCACTTAAAAACAATTGTATAGTGTAGGTTCAAGAACATTTAAATCAAAAGGACACGTTTTGTAAAGTTACAGGGTATCTTACCTTCAGAATATGCCGGGAACGAGGAGCAGTGACCGCAAGCTGGGTTGTTAGCATAGACTGTGTTGTTAGCATAGGTTGTTAGCTTAATACTGAGAGCATGTTAGCTTAGCTTCTTAGCCTGAGCTAGGTCTGGAACGTCACGCTCGGTGGCAGCAGGTCCCGCCCTGTCCCGCCTCGGCTCCGCCTCTTTGCCCTTATTTGGAGCAGGCGGGAGAAGGCGGGAGTTAGACTCTGACGTCACTGCCGCCACTGTTAGTGGCCGACAGTGACAGAGCCCAGGATGTCTCCCATCCAAGACATTGGTGCAAGCGGCGAGCTGGTCCTCGCCGCTCACTTTTGTCCGCCTCTTAACAGGCTGGACGTTCTACTCCCAGTTGACTCAAGCAGTGCTGGGCACCTGGTTGAGTCGGAGCCCTACCTGTTAAAGTTCTGGTCGGTTTGTTGATTTTCGAGATAAGCTCGCCTGGCAATACGGGAGCTACAATTTCCCATAGTGAGACATCGAACGGAGTGTTATGAATGAGAACTATATGTTACTTATGTAACCCCAGTTCTCAGAGTAACATGAAGTGAGATGTCTCACCAGACGGCCCTCCTTGCTATGGTGAAGCGAGAAGAGGTGCTTATTTTGAATGACGCATGCGTCGTGGCGCAAGCTACTTATAGGGGGTGAATTCTCTGACGCTGACGTCAAGATCACCAGCCAATCAGGATTGGCGTAATGAGATTGATGCTTCTGTTTGCTCCGCGATGAGGCGCATCCCATAGTGAGACATCTCACTTCATGTTACTATGATTACTGGGGTTACGTAAGTAACCTATAGTTTTACTACACAGAGGAGAGGCCTCCGGTGTGGAGGGATGTTGAGTCTTGCTCCTTAAAGCTCCCACTTCCCACTTATCTATATTCTGACAACCCTAAAAACCTTAAAAAAACTACACCTAACCTTATAGTTAAAAATATAATTGGTGTCTGGCAGGAAGTAAAAAAATATATGAATGAACCTTCTTCTCTCTCCTGGTTCAGCCCGATCTGGGGAAATACTCTTTTTGCGCCAGGGAATGCCGATGGAGGTTTTAGACTATGGGCTGAAAAGGGGGTGGGACAGTTAAAAGATATGTTTGGAAGTGATAATGGGAAGTTTCTATCATTTGAGGAACTTCTCAGTAAATACGATATCCCTCGTAAAAAATGTTTTAAATATTTGCAACTCAGGAGCTTTGTAGGAGCAAACCAGGATCGACTCATGCTGGCCCCTCCTCTGTCCATATTGGAGAAAGTTTTAATTAAAAACCCCTTTGGGAAGGGCATCATATCTGAATTCTATGATCTCCTGCTGGCGTTCTACTCAGAATCCTCGAACTCTAGACTCAATGCCTGGAAAAATGACTTACAGGAAAATCTAACGTTGGAAGAGTGGAGCACAGCTTGTAAGGCGGCCCAAACACAGACGGGTAATACGCGTCTAAAGCTTCTGCAATACAAGTGGCTAATGAGAGTGTATATTACACCAGAAAAACTGAATACATTTAACGCTAATATCCCAGATACATGCACCAGATGTGGGGAGGGAAAAGGCACACTGTTCTATTGTCTATGGTTATGTCCAAGAATAAAGGAATTCTGGGAAGAGGTTAGGGTAACAGTACAGAATATTTTAGTGATCAGCTTAAAGCTGGAACCAAAAAATGTCCAACTTGGCCTATATCCGGATGGACATAACATACAGCGTTATAAACAAGTTTTTATAGATATGTGTTTATTACAAGCAAAAAGAGTGATTGCCTTAACATGGAAAAAGTTGGGCAAACCTAGTATTGCACAGTGGTTTAGGGAACTTTCTTTATGTCTGCCTTTAGAAAAAATCACTTACATTCTCAAAGACAAACAAGAACTGTTCCAGAAGGTCTGGGGACGTTTTATAGAGTATACCAAGAACAACGACCTATCTCAATTTCTGAACGAACCTGGGGCAGGATAATGCGATAATGCTATAATATGCTATAATATGTTAAAATGTAAATGACTGTGATATCCTCTGTAGAAAAATACGGTCCTATTGCTGGAAAACTGGATGGTTGTCGATGTATGAGAGTGCCCTTGTGGTATGTACCAATTTAATTTAATGTTGTTATTTTTCTTTAATGTAAAGTGAAGTAGTTGTCCTGTGTATATATGTATCGCTTTTGGCTCTATGTCTTCGTCCTATGTATGTGATTTTTTGTAAGCTGAAAATCAATAAACATATTGATAAAAAAAAAGGAAAGTGGCACACAACACTGAGTTCCACTACAGTGCATTTTCCTGTTACTTCAGTTGTAGTATAAGATAGAGAAAAAACTAAAGAAAACACAGAATCAGTTTTTATTCCCTTGTTTTGTCATTCCAAACAAAACGATATTCAAAAGCAGCAAATCCTTGCATTAATAAAGCTTTACATTGGATTGACTCATTGATAAAAGCATTGACGATTTCACCTTTACATCTGGTAAACAAATTGGATAAAATCACTGGTTTTCCATTGTAAGGCTGACAATATTCATTTCTGTGTGCGTGGGTCGAATGTTGATTCAATTCTATTGTAATTTTTAGGCTTTTTCCTGTATAAGATTGCATCATAATGAATTTCCAGAATGTGCTTAGGTAGACTGGTCTTAATGCCTCCTGGAAGCATTTCCTTCTGGCTTTTATGCGTTTTGCACTATCCAATCACAATGTAATCACCTAGGAAATGTTAATGACATTTGCTATACAGCATAAAGGGGTCAAAGAGATAACACTTATTGCTGACAATATTGAGGAGCAAAACCTCCCCAAGATTTCCACTCAGGTTTGAGACTGCAGAGAGAAAATACCTTACTTTAAGAATCATTTTCGTGGAGGTTTGGTTTATTTTATTGTACACTAAAATACACTAATACAGGGTTTAACTACTGAAACCCAGCTTGATTGATAATACCAGTGCTGGTATTATGAGACGTACAGCCTAAGGGTCAGCTTTAAATCTCTGATATAAGTGTATTTATGGAACATCTGTGAAAACCCTGTCAATGCCTCCCACAGAGCTCTGTGTTTAAACTGTTGATAGTGTAACTTTAATCAAGTGTTAATGCCTCATTGTGGAATATGCAAGCGTGTATAATGATCAAATACAAAACATGTTTCACTACTGTAAAGCCAAGTTGTTCTTATGAATTTCCATTAAATACTGTATACAACTGGGGGACACAATACTGTAATTAAAAACACATTATTGTACTAAGGTTTATGATAGGATAACAGCCTCTCTATTGTTGGTGTTTATGTGCAGATCAGCACAAATCCCCTTTTAAATAAACGTATTTTCCAACAAATCACACCACTGTGCCCCCACAGCTACTTTCCATGTATGGAAGGCTTAACTCAGTGACTCTGTCTGTGCTGTTTTGGATCTTTCTGTGGGGTCAAACATCTTGGGGAAATAAACACGACACGCCATGAAATTAGACTGTTGTTCGAAAAGGCCGAGGTATACTTACACTGAACAAAAATATAAACGCAACACTTTTGTTGTTGCTCCCATTTTTCATGAGATGAACTCAAAGATCTAAAACATTTTCTATATACACAAAATAACCATTTCTCTCAAATATTGTTCACAAATCTGAAAGAATGTGTGATAGTGAGCACTTCTCCTTTGCTGAGATAATCCATCCCACCTCACAGGTGTGGCATATCAAGATGCTGATTAGACAGCATGATTATTGCACAGGTGTGCCTTAGGCTGGCCACAATAAAAGGCCACTCTGAAACGTGCATTTTTGCTTTATTGGGGGGGTCCGAAAACCAGTCAGTATCTGGTGTGAGGGGTAGAGGTAGGGTTAGGTTGGGGAAGAGCGCAGGGCTCCGGAGGAGCAAAAACAAAAGTGTTGCGTTTATATTTGTGTTCAGTGTAGATACACATTTCTTATTAAAGAATTGTTTGCACACAGATCTGTGTTGTGTCTGAGTGGACTGCTGCAATATTGAGCAGACAAACAACCCCCCCTCACCCCCCTCTCATCTCCTTGGTACACAGCAGGTTTCAGACTGCAGCGATATCCTGCCTTACAATGCTGGATTGGGTTTTGTTTGTGGTGATCGGATGAAGAGGTGAATTCCAAGTATAATTTAATATTAGGGAACAAGAATATTTCCATAGGTGTTGGATTGAAAAATCATCACAATCATAGGGACAATGTTAGTTTGTATATAAACCATAATAGCACTTTTGGGAGAGTTAGATTTTTATTTAAGATAAGTGAAACAAAATTAAGCAATACTGCCGCGTAATTACATTTAGATATTAATGAATGGTTGTAATTGTGTTTTATGGGAAACCATATTTCTGCATTGATTATGTTCTCCTGCAACCTGTTTTTTTACAGCCCATTAAATGTTTTTTTTTTGTGGCATGTAGTTTGTAAGTATGTGGACTGGAATTATGAAAAAGTAGGTGATCTATCCCTAACCTTGACCAAGTTGTTGGTCTTAAACCTAACATTGAAAACTTTAGTAGCTAAAGAGCAGATATTATGGACTATGTACTGCAATATATGGTTGGTGTAGCAAATTAAACCAACAAATTGAGGGGAAACGATTAAATATATAAAGTAAAATCATTTGGAATTAAGATGTTGTCTTATTTATGTTACATTAATAACACAGTATAAGAAGTGGCTTTACATGGTTACTCGATAGGTATGCACTTAGTGGTAAAAACCTTCTTTTGTTGTGTTTGGAGGACATTTGGATGAGGCTTTCACTGCAGCAGAGAGAAGGTGTGAAGGGCGAGTTTGCGAGGAGCCTTGGAAACTGCCCAAACAGATTGTGTATGCCAGATCAGTTTTTCCAATACATGGGCCCCACCTGGGCAACTAGCCCAGGAAAACTGGTCCAGAACCTGCAAGTTTGTTTTTAAATAAAACTCAAATTCAATCCCAGTGGTCGAAATTAACTAGTACTTTGTTACTTTCCACCACTGGTATTACATTGGAGTTGTATTTACCCAAGCACTGCAAGTATGATTTAGAGCAGGGGTGGGGAACCTTTTTCCTCTCAAGGGCCATTTCAATGTTTTCAACATCCTCCGAGGGCCGTACAAATTATTGACCTCTGCTTAAAAATACTAAAATCACAGCCCACTCATTTCACCTTTCTTTCATGCTGTGCAAAGAAAAAGCAACCTCTTAATCCAGATATCTTGCCATGACTCGCGCATGCATGCACGTGCACGGTTGTGGCATGACCACCCAAACAGAAAGATATGGACACAAGATGTGTGCAAATGTAAATTTTAGACTCCTATCCATGTGAACATGATTTAAGTGGGGGGGACCTAACCTCCTCTAGGGGGGTCCGGGGGGCATGCTCCCCGGGAAGATTTTTTTTTAAATGTTGAAGTTAAAAGCATCAATCTGATGCACTTTGAGAGCAACATTAGTAGATCTATGGATACATCTCTCAACACCCATATGAAACAGAACTGTAAACAGATTTTCTTTTTCTTTATGGATATTTTACAAATCACTAACCTTTCAAACTGTATTCTTGTTTATTAATAACAACTTTTTTTTTACTGTCATATAGTATTTTATACCTGTTTACTTTATTCTCTTATTTTTTTATAACTATAATGATCAGGGAGGGAGGCTGTGGCTCAGTGGATAGAGTGCTGGACTGCGAATCAGGGGGTAGCAAGTTCAAGTCCCACTGCAGTCAGCATGTCGTTGTGTCCCTGGGCAAGACACTTCACCCCAAATTGCTCCTGTGGGGATTGTCCACAGTACTGAATGAATGTATGTAAGTCGCTTTGGATAAAAGCGTCTAACAAATGACATGTAATGCATGTAATGTAATATATGATCATTATAGTTATATGTATTGGGATGGGAGGGTTACTTTGTAAATGTAATCAGTTACTGATTACTGGGCTCTGAAAGTAATCCAGTTACAATTAACGTAATCAGATTACGTAATCAGATTACTTTCTTTTTCCATCACAGATGGGTATGTTTTGGTGAACAGGAGACAAAAAAAGCAAAAGGAAACTGAACGTGTTTTTACTGTTTTAATGGCTTATCAAGAGCACAACTAAAACATAACATCTGAAAGGATGCGACAACATAATACACTTTTTGAGAATGCAGCTTGGGATGTGAGGAGTGAGGGACACGGCTTTGAACGGGCGTGTCGCCTTCTGTCATGTCAGTGTTGGCAGGACATGAATTAAAATGTCGAACTTGGACTTCATTTTAAAGGAATGGTCCACTCATTAGATAATTAATCAAAACTTCAGTATTTAGTGAAACATTATGTTTAAACCATACCCTGAAGAAATCAGCGATATTCCCCGGTAAATAATGATTTTATAGCTCTTTTTTATCAAAACCTTTATATTCCGTCTGGCCGCCGCCATTTTTTCCATTTTAAGTAGTCACGTGATGGTCGTGACGTCATCCATGCGTTCACTTTGTCAACACACGGAAACATGGCCGAGTATTTGAGTTCGGACTCATCAGCAGAGGAAGAAGTTTTGATGTTTTATCAGTATGACAATACGACACCCTCTGTCCTTAGACCCTCACATCGTACAAGGAAAAACTTCCGAAGAAAACCCACAGTTTAAAGGGAACATGGGAGAAACCTCAGGGAGAGCAACAGAGGAGGGATCCCTCTCCCAGGACGGACAGACGTGCAATAGATGCCGTGTGTAAATTGAAGAGATAATACATTTGCAACATAGGTAGACCAAATGTTTGGAAATGCATGTGTGTATAATAGGAAGATGATATAAGATACTATATGTATGCATGTAGTACCACCCTTGCTAGCGATTCCCTCTCTAGTTTAGCATACTCAGCTTCGTTGTCCCTGGCCATAGAATCACGATTTTATGGGGCCGGAAAAAACTGGGGGGAAATACACACTAGTCGGTACTACGCTATATGGAAAGGCCACCAAAAACTGTCCTGGCCTGGACGCTAAAGGACGTTAAAACGGGACTAGCCGCTGCAATGGAAATGTACTATAACATACCTTATTCTTACTCCGAGCACTACTTCTGCTCCTCCGTCCCTTCACACTTGCAGAGGGCGATTTCTCAACTGGCCGAACTGGTGTCCTGGTCGGTGATGACACCAGAAAGACCGATGGTACTGCATCTCCATTAAGTAATGGTTGTTCCATAAATCCCATGTTATGTTTTATCATACTCTCAGAGTAGTCGTCCGGAAATTTGAAATGTTCGCTGCATACATGAGCCTGTGAATCTCTCGGTTCGGGCCGGCCACATTTCGCTAGCCACTGCCTCTGAATGTACTTCTTACGCTTACCTTTTGGCAACAGATGGAACTAAGCATTCCGTGGATTGTTCCTATCAGAATTGTGGCAATATTTCGCGATACAGTGAGGCATATTTGAAGAGAGAAACTACAGTAAATAACATGGAGATCAACGTGTCCTCGAAAACCAAACGCATGGTTTACGTCACGTCCGGAAAATGGCGGCGCCCACAGTGTTGATGTTATTTCGGTATATAATCAGTTTAAAATCACTGATAATGTCATCGGATTAAAAAAAAAAAAAGAAAGACTGGCAGAGACTGGTCTGTTTTATCGGATGATAATTATTTAAAAATGAGTGTCATGAGCATACCATTCCTTTAAGGACATTTCGGCCAGGGGTGTAGAGCTATATTTGTTTAAGCACCGGATTGGCAAAACAGGATACTCTGTGCTGAGTCTGCCTTGATCTATGAATTCATGTCTGTGACTCTCACAGTATCTGCTGCCCACAGCTGTTTTATAGAAGGAAAACCTTCTTCACTTCATGAAATCTCTGCAGCACCAGGAGGCAGCGGGAGGGTTAACTCAGCCTCTGAGAAGCCGAGCGCGCTGTGCCTTTCACGCACCCCCTTCGCTATGTTTACCTTCAGAATCATAAGGCTAAAGAGCGACCGCAGGCTGATGTGTTTTAACCACACACACCTCTACACGTACACGACTTAAACCCAGACTTTTGTTCCTCCATGTTTCGTTGTTATTGTTTCACTGAGCGGACCCGCCCCTTTTTTTCAAACGCTCCCTTTTTTGGTCCATCTGCGGCGGTAAAAGTTTTTGTGCGCTGTGATGATTCGGCTGTACCTTTAGTAATGAATATTAAATGTTGTGAGAAAATCTTTCCACCAATAATTCCAATAAGTAATCCAAAATGTATTCACTTCAGGTTACGAAAGTAACTGTAATCAGATTACTCGTTTTTCAAATGTAACGCGAGCTGAATACAGTTACTTGATTTTTGTATTCTGATTACGTAACGCCGTTACATGTATTCCGTTACAACCCAACCCTGTGTATATGTATATATATGTGTATCGCCTCACTGGTTGTAGAAAAAGCTTCTTATATTCGTTAGCATAGCTAGCTAACCAGATGCTAATAACCACAAAGTTATTGACTGTATGATCAGTATGACAGATCGCCACTGGGCTTACAACTAAGACACAGCCACGCAAAAACTGCAGCATGTGTACGGCTCCTTATGGGTACTGCAATTTTTGGGTACTGCAAAGTGCCGGAGCGGAGCTGCGTTCTGGTGCTCCCCGTCAGAACTGCACCCCTGTCAGACGAGACATATACCACGTGATGACACGTTAGGCTTGTGTTGTGTCAAGGACCCTGACCGGCCAGGAAAAACAGGCACTCACTTGTTTAATTATTTTGCTAGATTTCTTTAATTTTTTTATTTTTTGCGTGTGTTTATAAATTACCTCGAGGGCCACACCAAATGGTCTTGCGGGCCGTATACGGCCCAGGGGCCGGAGGTTCTCCACCCCTGATTTAGAGTTATCCTTACTTTACTTGAGCATTTTCATTTTTTTCAACAAGTCAGAGGCAGAAATTGTACTATACTCAACTAGAGGAATTTGCATTTATCCAGTATTATAAATTCCCAGTTGTTTGTTAATATAAATGTTCTAAATATTATTCTGAGATTATAAGCATGTTTACTTTTGGTGCCACAATTATATTTTGCTGGTTAAAACTTTACTTAGGCATTTTTGGTGAAGGATATTTGATTATATCGGTATATTTGCACTGTAGTATCGGTTATTTTAAGATTGAAGTACTTATTTCTGGCAGTGAAACAATATCAAACCTCCAGTGCAACATGAGAGTAATGCGTGGAGTGCATATTATTTAACATTGGACTCCAATCACTTAGCCTAGGGCAAGTAACTACTTCATAATTCATGAGAAGCAATGATATATTAAAGTCTCATCTATTCAAGCATTGCAAAATACAGTATTTGTGGCCTTTATTTATATCTCAGTCATTTCATTCTGAGGTCCTTTCATGTCAGGACTGGGAAACATGCCATCATTTCCTAATTACTGTATGTAATAGCAGATGTCAGCCAAAGCATCCGTGGTGCAGACATGTAGACAGCAATCACCGTACATGGCATCCTTTGAAATAATAACCAACGCTTGTGTGCAGACTTGTCAAATGACACCATGAGATTCGTTAATCGTTAGAACATAAAAGGGAAATTCTCAAATGTGCATCTGCGTAAACAAACGGCATGATGTGCCGAGACTCTGGTCTAATATTATATCACATGTGCTGTGCAGTGCGCTTCACTGGGGGCTAAACAACCAATGCTCCCGTCAGCTACAGGATGTTGAAATGTCTGTGAGTTACAAGCAAACCTTAGTCACTCCATGCATAATGTAAGTGCAAGGTAGATGTTAGGAAAATATCACTCATCACCGGCTTGGTCTTCAATATCAGGATATATGTATTTATTATCCTTGCAAGAATGGAAGTAGTCATCACACACAGGGCTGCGTGGGACAAATAGTGCCCCGAATAGTGTCCTTGACATGCTTATATACAAGAGTGTTACAGTCACAAGATGCAGTATACCGGTTCAAATCAGTATTCAATGTTTAGTTCAGATTAGCTAAGGCCTGCGTAAACTATAAACATGACAGTCATATGTCTATCTCCATAGAGGCTGAATCATCATGTTAATCGTTGTCACATAGCTATCATATGCCTGAAACAGTGTGTCCTGACCATATACAGTCTATGGTCCTGACGCTCTTCTAGGTAATCATACTTCCTGTTACGTACACAGCTACGTGGGGCCTTTGTTATCATGTGCTACTCTGATATTAGAAGAGGACATTCAGTATTTTCCCAAGAATATATTTGAAGGATTATCCCTCAATATTTTTGATGGAATTAAAGTTTACTATTGCTGTTATTCCAATCCAATAATTCTTATACAGTACAGGATGGGTTACAATGTATTGTAGTAAATCTAGTTTGCTCCCTTGATTTTGATTGTGTTATTTTGTTCTACGATACAAAGCCATACAATCCCGTTAAATCAGCGGTGCGTGTTTCCACAGATTGTTGTTCTCTCAGTTGCACATTTGTTCACTCTATATCACCAGGGAAGGACTTGAAGTCACACACATAACGGCTATTGGACAGGGCTACTGATAATTCACCCTTTTAAACCTCTAATGCGCAGCTCATGCTGTGGTTGACACTCATCTCTGTGTCCACTTCCCCTGCCTGCAGTCAGTCATGCCTGCAGAGATGGAGCAAAGACAATTAACATTTTGTTGGTTGGATCACAGGATTCCCCGTGAAAAAAGTCTGCAACTTAGATATGGTAAAACTTGGGGAAAATAAGCAAACACTTGAGCCAAGTAAAAAAGTCACCTTCGGCTAGCGACTTGAAGAGTGGGCAGGCCCAGTGTTGGCGGCCCTCCAGTCATCACAGACACGACACAGTAGTCCGTTGTACATAAAATGCAAACATTACAATTAACAACCTCATTGTGTGGGAGGATGCTGCCAAAATGACAGTAAGTGTTTCAGTGATTTACCCAAATAAATTACAACTGTTCCTTCTGCCCTTTAATGTGTTTGTTCTCAAATATTTTTCACAAGTTGGAAAAATGGGTTTAACACATTAAGGAAACACTTATTCTCAACAGCAGCACTACACTTTTAGAAGTTTGGTGATTGTGGTCCACTCTGAAAGTACATGATGTTCTTGTTTTTATACAAATATTGCATAATGACTTCTACAATATGCAAATGAGCTAATGACATTTGCAATTTTAGCACATTTTGGAGATAGTGCTACATGGACATTGACTGTCTGCGGTGAAAACAGAATCCCAGTCTTGGAAAGGTAAAGTAAATCTTGACCATCCTCTAGGCACAATTCCTGATCTTCCGGCTTCAAAATACTCCCTTCAGAGCAGTTGTCAATCACAACTATCAATCAAAACTGTCACACTTTATAACACCTACAGTTTTAGATGGTTCTTATTTTCAGCTTTGGGAAAGAGAGCAAAAAGATACAAATTTGACCTTTTTCCATCGTTATCATTTGTAACTTGTTATAGGAGTAAAATCAGAGATATTACAGATCATGACCATGTCTAGAAATACATACGGTTCAGTAACAGCTCAAAGTTGTGGATGCATCTGAAAACAAACAGAGGTTTTAATGATATTTGCCATAACAATGCATCTTACAAAGTCATCGGTTCACAAATAATTACTTTTTAATTGTTGGCGTGTTGTTTCTTTGTTTACTTAAAATGTCTCAGTTTGCAGTGCATTAGTCTCTGTATTATACAGATGACGTAGAATTAGCTTTGACAACATGTGATGAGTTTCAGTCTTTCCCTGCGGAATAATAAAGGATCCTTAAGCCCTCAAGAGAAAATAAATAATCACCATGTCTTCATATACAATGTAAATGAATTACAATTTTGAAGGCAATGATGGAAATAAAATGAAAGTTATTTTTGATCTATTAAAAGCATTCCACATGTGAAAAACTTAAAGGCCTAGCATGTTAAATAAACACATTTTCTTTGTTCTTGCTTTTTCTTACAGGGGTGTCAGACGCCAGTGGCTGTTCACTTAAAATAGATTAATTTGCATGTATTGAAATAGATTTCCAGGGAGATATTCTACATGTTTTTCCTTTTGTGTTTTTTTGATAGCATTTAGTTATTTAATTAATCCTCTGCTGGCTTAAAGAAATAACTATATTTATATTCACTGGAGGTTAAATTATGTGATTTCCAACAGATTGGTCGACTTGCATTCACAATTCAAACTGTAGCTTTACAAACCGCCCTCTGATGTTAATGTCATTGTGAGTCTAATGGAAGGATGCTGAGTAAAATCTGTAATAACGGCATGAGGGTGGGACGTAAATGGAAATCGTGGCTCTCTTATAGCTCGTGTGTGTTTGTGAAACCGAGACATGACCTCTACATCTGTAGGCCTGTTAAGCTCTTGATGCTGATATCACCTGTCGCTCTGCTGTTTGCGCTGTGTACATAAACACAACTGGCTCAAGATCCTGCTGAATTCTGATTACAGCCCTCTTTCATTTCTCTGGGACTTATTTACCACTTCTCCTGACATTGTGTTAACAGGCTGTAGAGAAATAAAGCCATCTTCCTCCTTCTACTTTTTAATAGCCCACAATCTCCTCCCGTCTCCCCACTGTTGTCACTTTTGTGTTGACCAATTTAGATAGCCTTCGTTCCTTTTTTTTCTTGCAGTCATTCTCTTTTGTCTCTCTCAAAGCTGGCAGAAGGATGCCATCGATCTTCATGAGGTTTTGATACACATCGTTTCACCTCCTGCAGTACCTGCTTTATCAGGAGATTGGAGGAGAACGGATGACTGATCAGACTGATATAGCTTCTCTCGCATTTCAGTGAACCCCCCCCCCACTTCCATTTTCTCATTCCTCTTCAGTCTTCTTTCCTCTCCTCTTACCTCCTACAGGGTAATTGAAATTTGAACAGCTTTAGCCTTGGGTTTGACTCATGTTGACACTAATGTACTTACATATTTGTGCTATGCTTGGTAAAGCCAGTCGCAGCAGACAAATATATTTCATAAAGCTTTGATATTTATTTTCTGAGGTTCACATCTTTCAATTTTAATACATGTTTAAGCTGTTCAAATGATCCAACATCTCGAGTGAAATGAAATTCAGTGCATCATGTGAATGCTGAAGAAACAAACCAACCAAATAAGAACATTTGCTCAACCTTCAAAAAAGGGAAACAGCCAAGCCCTTGAGCAGGGAATCAAAAGTCCCATCACTTCCCTATAATATTTCACCGGGAAACAGGTCAACTTGATAAAGGAATTTATATGATGATGACTGATTTACTTAAATGACTTATTTCCTTTGTGCAGCTGGTATCAGTGAGTTGATATTACAGTGGATATAATTGAGTACTTGAGAAGAGTAAGATGCAGGGAAAGGTCACATGGCAGGTTAACTTGTCAGGAATCCTAAGCAAGGGGTAACCTTGACTACATGATTGTAAAAAATAAGGATATATGTTGATAAGCAGGCAGTATCTGATGCAAAAACCCTGCCTGACCAACGAGGAAAAATGTACCTTGCCATGCATGTGACTAATCTGATCTATATAGCTGAATACCCCTTACGCTGCTGATGGCTCTGAGATGAAAAGATTCAGTTGTATGACTGATAAACCTCCACCAAGGCCAGGCAACAAGACATTAAATTACTCTAGGACAAGTCAAGTGTCTCTCCGTCTTTCCTCTCTTAGAGAAAGAGCAGTTTACTGTCTGTATGTCTCCTTAAATTATTCGCATTATTGCTCCTACATTTCATAATAAAGGGTTGTAACAGGTTTCCAGGTAACAATGTGAAATACTGTTGAGACAGTTATACGATGATGAAGGCAACAACATGGAACTTGAAGTTCAATATCATCGTCTAGATTCAATTTCAAGATTCAAGACTCACAGGTTTTATTGTCATATGCACATAAGCTACATTGTAGAAATGGCAATGAAAATCTTATGACCCGAGCTCCTCCAACAATGCAACATACATACACATACATACACACACATACATACACATACATGTGCACAAAAGGAGATAGTGTTTGCTTTGTTAAAGATTTTGATTTTATAAATATAATATATATAATAAAACAGCACATGTTGGTTGGCTTTAAAGATCTAAAGATTTAAAGATCTCCCATCATGCTATTTTTCCTATTTATCAGATATATAAAAATATATATAAAACATATCTATGATGCTCAAAATACCAAACAGATCATGCATTGTAGACATCCCTCATATCCCTCTATTTCAGCCCCATAGAGAATGGCTGATGCCCCATTTACACGGGAACGCAAACGAAATGCAAACGAACCGAATTCGATATCAAAAAAGTCTTCCGTTCACACGGATACGGCTCAATAAACGTGTGGGAAGATAGACGAACTAACATCTCTGTTAACCGCCTTTGCTTTCTCACTGTCACCGTCCCCACCAACTCATAAAGCTGGCAATGTCCTTTATCTCATATTCTCAAGGAACTGCACTACTTCTAACCTCTCTGTAAACCCGCTCCACACATCTGATCACTTCTTCATTTCATTCTCTCTACCCCTTTCCAAACATAACAAACTAATCTCTTCTCATCCTGCACCTGTCCGCTGTAACCTCCGTTCCCTCTCCCCCTCTACCTTTGCCTCATCGGTGCTCTCAGCCCTCCCTTCCTCTGACTCGTTCCAACTCCTGCCTCCAAACTCTGCTGCAGAAACTCTCCTCTCTACTCTCTCATCCTCTCTGGACTCTCTCTGGACTCTCTCTGTCCTCTCACATCTCGGCAGGCTCGTCAGTCCCCTCCTGCTCCCTGGCTAAATGACGCACTGCGTGCTAATAGAACCGTCCTTAGGGCAGCAGAGCGGAAACGGTGGAAATCCAAACACTGCGACGACCTCCTAACCTATCAGGCTCTCCTCTCCTCTTTCTCTGCTTCGATCTCTCAGGCAAAAAGCACTTTCTTTCAAGATAAGATCCAATCTTCCTATTCCAATCCTAAACAACTATTTTCCATCTTCTCCACCCTCTTGGACCCTCCCAAAGCCCCTCCCCCTCCTCACTTCTGTCAAGCGACTTTGTTAACCACTTTGAAAAAAAGGTTGATGATATTTGCTCTTCTTTTTCTGACTCACCTTTACTCACCGCTGGGTCACCAGACCCTCCTTCCACCCGCACACTAACCTCCTTTTCCCCTCTCTCGCCAAGTGAGGTTCTTACCCTCATTACCTCTGCCCGCCCTACCACCTGTCCTCTGGACCCTATCCCTTCAAACCTCCTTCAGACTATCGCTCCTGATATTCTACCGTTTCTCACCCATTTCATCAACACTTCTCTAACTTCTGGTCACTTTCCAAACAGTCTCAAGGAGGCAAGAGTAGACCCTCTCCTAAAGAAACCCTCTCTCAACCCGTCTGATGTTATAAACGACATGCCTGTCTCTCTACTCCCGTTCCTGTCTAAAACACTTGAACGCGCTGTCTTTAAACAACTCTCCTGTTATCTCCATCAGAACAACCTTCTGGATCCGCACCAGTCTGGTTTCAAAGCAGGTCACTCCACAGAAACTGCTCTCATTGCTGTCACTGAGGAATTGCACACAGCCAAAGCAGCTTCCCTATCCTCTGTCATCATCCTGTTGGACCTATCTGCTGCATTCGACATGGTGAACCATCAGATCCTCCTTCGCACTCTCCAAGAACTTGGAGTTTCAGGCTCTGCACTTTCCAAGTACCTACAGGGTTACTTGGAGAGGGTCCGAGTCCGACCCTTGTCCATTAACTACAGGGGTCCCTCAGGGCTCTGTTCTTGGTCCCCTCCTCTTCTCCCTGTACACAAACTTGCTCGGATCTATCATTAGCCTGCATGGTTTTCCATACCACTGCTACGCTGACGACACCCAATTAGTTCTGTCCTTTCCCAGCTCAGAGACCCAGGTCGTCGCACGCATCTCTGCTTGTCTAGCTGACATCTCTCAGTGGATGTCCGCTCATCACCTCAAGCTCAACCTTGACAAGACTGAACTGCTTTTCTTTCCGGGAAAAGATTGTCCCACTCTTGACCTGACTATCAACATCGGCACCTCTGTTGTTTCCCCGACCCAGACTGCAAGGAATCTGGGTGTGATCCTAGATAACAACCTGTCCTTCAATGCAAACATCGCTGCTACAACCCGTTGCTGCAGATACGCGCTTTACAACATCAGGAAGATACGTCCCCAGCTGACCCAGAAAGCGACGCAGCTTCTGGTCCAGGCTCTCGTCACCTCACGCCTAGACTACTGCAACTCCCTCCTGGCTGGTCTACCTGCATGTGCCATCCGACCTCTGCAGCTCATCCAGAATGCAGCGGCTCGACTGGTCTTCAACCTTCCTACATTTTCCCACACCACTCCGCTCCTTCGCTCCCTTCACTGGCTTCCGGTAACTGCTAGAATTCACTTCAAGACACTGGTACTTGCATAGCATGCTGCGAATGGATCTGGCCCTTCCTACATCCAGGACATGGTTAAACTGTACACTCCAGCGCGTGCACTACGCTCTGCATCAGCCAAACGACTCGCTGCACCCTCGCTGCGAGGGGGACCCAAGTTCCCATCAGCAAAAACACGTGGGTTTGCTATCCTGGCTCCAAAATGGTGGAATGAGCTCCCCATTGACATCAGGACAGCAGAAAGCTTACGCACCTTCCGGCGCAGACTGAAAACTCATCTCTTTCGACTCCACCTCGAGCGATAGAATTACTAACAAAGAACTGCTAATAGAGCACTTATATACTAATAAAGGACTGGCTTATCTATAGCCAGTTGAGTAGCACTTGAAATGCTTGGCTCTATGCTTGATGTACTTATATGATTCTGTTTTCTTCAAGGTTGTGTCTTCCTGGTCGAATGTACTTATTGTAAGTCGCTTTGGATAAAAGCGTCAGCTAAATGCAATGTAATGTAATGGAAGAGCCGGCCCGGGACGCGTCTATCGTTTTTCCAACCCAGTTTAGATTTAACCACGCCCACTTCCGAATTACGCAAGGATCGACGTAGCTCTACGCGATAGCGTCATAGACTTCATCTTCGGCAGTTTAGCGGTCGCGGTAAAGCAGGATATTGAATAGTTGGTTTTTGTCTTTCCAAAGGATTTGTTGACTGAAAGTAAACTATCCTATAATCAAAGCCATATTGAAGAGTCCTGAGATTGTATTACTGGTGTTTTATCATCTATAAATAGCCTGTGTGTATCCTCAAATGTCGTTTTCAGGACAAACAAAAGACGTTTTAAATATCTTATCAGAATAGCCTGTGTGTATCCTCAAATGTCGTTTAAAACGTTTTAAATATCTTATCAGCTGGTGTAAGTGCAGAATATTGAATATTCTACCCTTTTGTTTTTGCTCCCATATTTCAATTAAAATATATTTTTCAAAATCAATATTGGTGGGGCCTCTTTTGCAAAGATAATCAATAACACCACCTGACAGTTGTTTCATTTTTACATGGCAAAACGTTAATATGTTATTAATGTCAAATGTTATATGTTGTATTATATAACAAAATAGACATTTAGAACATATTATAAATGTCTACCTTTAAATAAATGTTATATGTTGTATTATATAACAAAATAGACATTTATAACATATTATAAATGTCTACCTTTAAATAAAATATTAAATAGATACCTTTACATCCTAAACAGAAGGTTAAAATGTTAATATGTTACATGACAAACAAAAAAACAAAACATTAGATATATATAGGCTATACAGATGTTTGCTAATGTATCCCTCTTATATCCATCAGGAATTCATATTAAATGATGAATTAACATTCCTCAGCACTGCATAAGTGTGGTCGTCAGTCATATTGACAAAGAAGCACTATTATATTGTATATTGTATATTATGCGGCGTTTAAAAGGACGGTATTTCGCTTGTCAGATTCAGATTTCGTGGGTGTGCCACGTGAGGCAGTGATGTAACCATAGGGATGTAACGCCAGGTTGATGCTGTGACGTAACGCCGCGTCGATGCTTGCGTAATGCGGAAGTGGGATCTAAACTGGGTTGGAAAAACGATAGACGCAGCCGGGACGCCAATACAGAAGTGCCACACACTGCAGTTAATATATTGGCCGATGTTAAAATGCCCAACTTTACAGCAGAAAGAAACATGTTTCTACCCCTGGCTGCAATACATATTATTATGAATATAGTTAAATTCCACCTTCATGATTATGGATCTGTGAGTGAATTGTTTTCTAACACGACCCTTTTATTTATATTAGGTCTTAAAGTTTTTGCATAAATTAGGGCGTAGTCACATTGAGTGACAGCTCTGTCAAGTGACTGCTGCTGCTAGCTTACGGCCCGTCTACACTACAGCGTCGAAAGCTCCAAGCAGCTCCAAGCTGCCCATTCATTTTCAATGGGGTGACGTCACGTAGCCGCGCTTTTTCGCCGAACTGAATTGTGGGTAGCCGAGCGAGGCGTCTCAGGCGACCCAGGCGACCAGAAGTTGAACATTGTTCAACTTCTGGTCGCCTGGACGCCGGAGTAGCCAGCGCCAGCCAATCAAATCCCGTTTCCCAAAATCTGACAGCTGAAGCACTAGCCAATCAAACCGCGTCTAAGCTGGGAGAGATATCCCGCCGTTCATTTCTATATTTCAAAAAAAGTCGGAGGAGAAACTAACTATCGCCGTAGCGAATCACCCGGTTTTGTATGACCAGACCCTCTTCACCTCCCGGGATACAAACCGGAGGAACCAGGCATGGAGGGAGGTGGCAGAGACAGTGGGGGAAACTGGTAGGTTTTCGCCTGTTTGGGGAATTTATATATATATTGCTCGCATAAAATCCCCGGGGTTTTTTGCTTTGTATGTCGGGGGCGGGAGATTCATGTGATTGGTTGTTGGCCGTGTTGCTTGAATAAAATCCCCAAGCTCCAGACACGCCCAGCTCCAAGCTATTTTTGGAGCTGTAGTGTGGACGCTCCGTTATTGTCTCTCTGCTAGCTGCTCCGTGAAGCTACAGGCACTCTGCCTGCTTAGTTCATACAGGGAACACAACTTGACCCCGGCCGTATTTGTTTGGTCTTCATGCTTATATATCGGACTATTGTGACTCGCTCTGCGGTTGAAACAGACGGTGCATGAATGCGGTTTTGCGGTAAGTGAAATTCGAGTACTTTGTTTATGTGTTAATGATTTTAATCAGCTACGTAATGAATGTTAAGGCTTGGGTTAGCGCAGTGGTTCTCAAATGGGGATACGCGGACCCCTAGGGGTACGTTGGAGTACTGCAGGGGGTACGTGAGATTTATTTTTATGTTAATGAAAAAAAAAAAATACCAATTTTAGGAAATGTAACGAAGTTTGAGCAGTGTGGGTTTTATATTAACAGAGTTACACATATTTCAAAACGCGAAGTGTAATAACTGCAGTGGCCTTCCTGTCACTGAGAATAACAAAGATCCTCAGTGAAGCATAAGCCCATGTTTCTCACTATATTGTAAGTACAACTTATTACAAAGATCAGTTCAATGCAACTAATGTCGTCTTAGTGTTATTGCATGATGTTAAAATTGGTTTGCCATGAATTTAGTGATGGATTGTAAACATTTGAAATGTAGCATTTAAGTGTTTCTCAGTTACAAGGTTGTTGTTTTAATAAATCAGACACCGATGGTGCAGCACTGTGCTGTACCTCAAATATAGGCATGTATTCCCTAACAAATTGTTTTTGTGCTGATCAGGGGGTACATGGCTGAATTTTCTTTTCAAAGGGGGAACATTATTGAAAAAAGTTTGAGAATCACTGGGTTAGCGTGTAAGCGAGTGGTAGCTACATCGGTGCTAACGATGCTAATCGTAGCCTCCAAGTTAAAATCATAGACTGTATAGGTTGAAACGAAATAGACAAGTGTTAAGTGGGATAATACTGTACAACAAACGGCTTCTGTTTGAGGTTGATAAAATAAGGTCATCCTTGTAACTTAGAGAGATATTTTATTATGTAGGTAGGAATTGTATGCATCGCTAAGGTTAATTTAAATTGGCTATGCTCAAGTATGTAGACAAGCTAATTTCGAAGTAGTGTATGTGAAATCAACCTCACAATAAGATGCGTGTATATTACAATTATTAATGTCATATTTCAAGATGATTACTTAGATATTACAATATAGTTGGTTGAGCTGGAGTTCATTATTGAGCTTACACGTTAACGTCACAGTCATCTGAAGAACGAACCCAAACCTTGTTGTTTTTATTAATTGCATTACCAAATGGGTATCAAATCAACAGTAAGCATTGTTAACACATCTTCCAAAGTTACAGTAAAATAAAAAGGACCCTGACTCGGACAATACACAATCCAACATGTTCAACAGAAGATAATCAGTTATATTGTTTGTACACATGGTACTTTACATATATATATATATATATATATATATCTGTTTGTTTAAGGTGTCCAGGTAGGCTGGACCAGAGAGTGAGAGACAGAACTGGACTCCTCACAGCAGTGAACTTCAGCACAGGTACAAAGACTCTTTTTTTCATACTGTACAAAGAATCGAGAAAGATATTGGTTTAAATAAATGAAGTATTGACTTTAATACACTGATATACATTCCATTAAACAATACTAAATACTAGATCACCTACACATCAGTTAAGTTGAGGGTTTTTTCCATGCAAAAAGTCAGCTTTCTAATTTAATGTATTGAAGGCAAATATATTTAACACATAGTGAGAACTGCTACTATTTATCTCTCAATATTGTCTATAAAAAACGTGGTAAAAGTTATTCTTTCAGTGAGACAACAGAGCAAGCTTCTACAGTTGCACTACGTTTTGATAACAGTTCAATATTATTTTGATAATAACTAGGGCCGGGACTTTAACGCGTTAATTAAGATGAATTAATTACACAAATATTAACGCGTTAAAAAATTAACGCATTTTAATTTTTCAGGCGTACCGATTATACTGGAGCACCAACTAACGTTCATGACTTCAGCATGGGACTTCAAACAACAACAAACCACGGGGAACAATAGTCAAACATGAACGAACAAGCTGATGAGACCGCTTTGGTTGGCCCCCGTGGATGGGACATTTTGTTTTAAAAAACGGACGGATGGAAGCGTCGATAAGAGCACGGTTGTGTGCAAATTATGCAAAAAAGAATTTGCATATCACCGCAGCACATCAAGCCTAAAGTATCACCTAAATGCAAAGCATGTAGCAGCTAGTGTGGACGTTAGCCCGACTCCGAGTGCAAGGAACCACACCCTGACCCAACCCACACTCCAGGATAAGTAAGTCCACGTCTGAGAGAATAACCAGCTCCCTGGCTCACTGGATTGCACTCGACTGTCGACCACTTGGAGTAAGATCCATGTGGAAATTGCTTCTCACTGTTCTCAGGTCAAATATGTATATTTGATTAAAAATGCGATTAATTTCGATTAATTAATTACAAAGCCTCTAATTAATTAGATTAATTTTTTTAATCGAGTCCCGGCTCTAATAATAACATATATTTCAATGTTGATGAACTTCATAATGTTCATTCATAATCTGATTGTCTTTGTAGCTCACTGTTGAAATAAAACAAAAACATTACAATTGCAAAATAATTATATCTACAGTGTGTTAATTATGAAAGCGGTGTGTTTGTGTGTTTAGGACACACAAACACACCGCTTTCATAAATAACACACTTGTTCTGCAATAATATGTTTTATGTTTCCTGTCATTTTTGTTAGGAAAGGACATGCCTGAAAGACACAACATGTTCTCCTTCTCTGAGTGTCAAGAAGAACATCCAAGAGGAACATTAAAAGCTGATGTTATGAGATTGTAAGACCAGTACAGGACATTCACTAAGAAACTACTTTTATTGTGAAAACACAGTCAGCTGATCGACACCTATTTCCACATCTACACTCCATCAGCTGATTATTTCTATTTGCCTCGCTTTATGAGCTTCACATCACTTGTGCCTTGTACCGCAGAGTTTGCAACGTCACACATAAATGGGGCCAATCTTCAGTCAGATGTGAATATGTAATCTAACATTTTCAGTAACGGAGCGTCCACACTACAGCTCCAAAAATAGCTTGGAGCTGGGCGTGTCTGGAGCTTGGGGATTTTATTCAAGCAACACGGCCAACAACCAATCACATGAATCTCCCGCCCCCGACATACAAAGCAAAAACCCCCGGGGATTTTATGCGAGCAATATATATATAAACTCCCCAAACAGGCGAAAACCTACCAATTTCCCCACTGTCTCTGCCACCTCCCTCCATGCCTGGTTCCTCCGGTTTGTATCCCGGTAGGTGAAGAGGGTCTGGTCATACAAAACCGGGTGATTCGCTACGGCGATAGTTAGTTTCTCCTCCAACTTTTTTTGAAATATAGAAATGAACGGCGGGATATCTCTCCCAGTTTAGACGCGGTTTGATTGGCTAGCGCTTCAGCTGTCAGATTTTGGGAAACGGGATTTGATTGGCTGGCGCTGGTTACTCCGGCGTCCAGGCGACCAGAAGTTGAACAATGTTCAACTTCTGGTCGCCTGGGACGCCTGAGACGCCTCGCTCTGCTACCCACAATTCAGTTCGGCGAAAAAGCGCGGCTACGTGACGTCACCCCATTGAAAGTGAATGGGCAGCTTGGAGCAGCTTGGAGCTTTCGACGCTGTCGACGCTGTAGTGTAGACGGGCCGTAAGAATAATGGACAAAAGGAGTGCAAATACAAATACAATTTAATGAAATGTGAACCAAAAGTTAGTCAAAAATGTTTTAAATAAAAAGCACATATGGACAGAAGGTGTAAACCTATTAAATGTATAAGTAAACACATTTAGTCAAATAAAGTGACAGACTAGGCCAGTGCAGTTGGTATCAACTTTGCCCAGCATGGGCTCCTCCATCAGGCCTGGTCCTCCTCCGTCCATCACACAGAGGTTTCTCCCTGAAGTCTCTGCAGCTCTCTGGGCACCACGCTGTCTCAATCCGTCCACACTGAATATGAGAGGCGAAAAATTAAAATAATAAATGCTTTAGACAATAAGAAATATAAAGTTGACTGTTGAGTTGCTCAGTTTTTTTAGATTGTAAATACTATTACTGTATAACTAATATATCAGGTTAAGATGCACATTCAAATAAAGATTGGTCTTTAAATACATTTTGTCTTTTGAATTGTTTGTCTAAAGTTAAGGATCTAGAACTGGTACTTCATTTTAATGACAAAGTCTGGTTATTACAGTATGCTGTTTGGAGGAGGCCTCACAGGTAAGAGCACTAACTAGCTACCATCACATGTACCTTAGCTTGACTTAAATGTATTAAACGTATAGTTAAATGATATCAAAATATAAATAACTAATGTCATGCAAACATATTAATATTTGCTTGATTCCAGTGTTGAATTTAGCACAATTGCATACAAACGTCAAGGGATTTTAAGATTCTGAAGTATTATGCTAAAAACTCAATAACTTAGATTATTATTTATAGTTTTGATGAATAGTTTCATGTCCGCTTACCGTAGAAACGTAAAATGCGACGGCAGTGTGCAGATGGGGAGCATGTTAGCTTAGCTTGGTAGCTTCAGCTAGCTCTGGAACTTCCAGCTCGGTGGCAGCAGGTCCCGCCTCGGCTCCGCCTCTTTGCCCTTATTTGGAGCAGGCGGGAGTTGAACTCTGACGTCGCCTGTGGAGCCGTTAGTGGCCGACTCCGCCTACTAAGGGCTTCTCGGCAACTCTGCAGAATCCTATGGGTGACGTCACGGACCCTACGTCCATTTATATATACAGTCTATGATCTACATACACACTGTTTTCATGACCCAAATATATGTTCATTTTAATTAATTTCTTATTTTTCATAGTTATTTTATCATGGGTGGAGATACTGGGTGAAGATATGCTTGATTTGTTTGTGTGTGCATTTAAAAAAATAAGTGTTTTGCATTATATGTACTGTATATAGTTATTTGAATATGTTCCTTTACTAAAGCAAATGTTGCACAATTGTGTTTTAATTTAATAACAATAATTGTATAATTAAGACATTTTATATATTACTGTTTTGAAATGTTCTATCATTTGTCATTGTTTGTTTCTTTTTGTGTGCTCTGTTCAAAATAGACGTTTTGCCAAGTAAGATCCTTATTGGAAATGCAGCTATTACACGCAGGAGACTGTTGCACAACATGACAATTTTGTTAGAAGTCTACACTGAAACTTCATTTAGAGCCGGAAACATAATGGACTTAATCAAAATCGCGGGATCCGTGAATCCAAGACAATGATCGAGAGAGACCAGTAGCATACGAGTTAGTCACTCAGCGGAACTTCACAGACTCAGATTCGTAAATCCTGACTCACTGTGCAAAACACAGCAGTCTCGTGCGGACTCAGAGCCGTAACCATATAGCAGCAGATCCAGAGATCCAGCAGACTCGTCATCATACACGAGTCAACAGCAGACTCAGATTCGCAAATCCTGACTCACTGTGCAAAACACAGCAGACTCAGATTCGCCAAATCGCAAAAATAACCTTTTTTTTTTGTGATCAACATTTTTTATTAAAGCAAAAGACACTGTGTAGCGGAGGTTAATATTACGTTAGTTTAATATGCAACAAGTTTTCAGTTTCACCGATAGGATTTCTACGGTGACTCATATGACTCAAATGAGATGGACTTTTTATTTTTAAATGAATCCCTCCCTTGTTTCTCTGCATTTGACCCATCCTAGTGTTAGGAGCAGTGTGCTGCCATTTTGAACGGCGCCCGGGGAGCAGTGTGGGGAACGGTGCCTTGCTCAGGGACACCTCGGTAGCAGTTGGTCTTGCCTTGAACTGGTGACCTTCCATTTGCCAAGCCAAGTCCCTATCGACTTCGCCACCACCGCACCTTATGATCCGGATCTCTTCAATGACCGACTCAGAAGACCCTGAGTCCGTAAAAGGATCCGGATTTGCCATCTCTCGTAAACAGCACCTGATTCTGTGACTGTAGCTGCTGGCCACGCCCCCTTTTGAGCACTAGGCACACTGTGAGTTCTGTGAAAGCAGGCTATCTGCTCTGCTCAGATACTCAGCATGCTGCCGTGATTAAACGCCATATCATGTTCCAAACCACTTGAAGGATTATTTTTGATGTATGGAGCTCAAATGCTTATTTTCTTGCGGGTTTACTACAAGGTGAGTTCCTTTTTTTATTTCCTGCTTTTTTACACATACTCTCTCCAGTACGGGTTAGCTCTGAGTGTTAGTATGCTTGCTAATGTAAACAAAGACAGGGTTGCCAACTTTGGGTACCTGGCTGGAGTGAGATTTTGATATCATGGGTTTAATTACGCATATGCACACTAAATTACTGCTATCGTGTCAGTAGCGGGACCTTAGCATATATATAGGACAATATATACAAATATACAATATTGGACACAGAAAAGGGCACAAAGTTTCCTTCACTAATGAAAGTCAAACACATTTGTTTCCACTGTTTTATTGTGTGCATTGTCGCGATAAGCAATTAATTGACTTATCGTACGATAAATAAAAATGAACTCGATAACTTTTCTGACCTCGATAAATTTCCATTTACATGAGGATGTGACTAGCAGTTTGAAAGGATGTACTTGAATTATTATTATTATATGTTATCATTATGTCAGTGGTCTAAAATGGTCATACAACGGTGCCGACAATATTATCGTTTATCGCAATAATTTCCGGGAAAAGGTATCCAAAAAAATTAATTATCGTGGCCTACATGAAACACACACACAAACAAATCTACAGACTTAATCCAAACTGCCAAATATATTAATTAACACACTGTCACTCTCATATACTCTTTGACTCTATTTTGGCCTAGTAGAACAATAAGCAGCAGACTTTTACTTTTTTATAATTTCTACTGGATCTTAGATCTGCGCATGCGCAATACGGGTCGGGGATTGACCAACCGGTTCCCACAACTCTGCTGTCTGTTAACGTTGTTAAGAGTGGTGGGGGCGGGTAGGGAGCGGATCGACAGCTTAAGCAGCTGTCAACTCAACATTGTAAATAACCAACCAAAAACGATTGCCGGTTCATCTTGTTTTTGGCGTGAGAATAGTGAAAGAGTGAAACCGCGTGTCACATGCCAGATGCGTGAGAGTTGGCAACCCTGACAAAGACCATATTACGTCCAAAACACGTTGCGCATTGTTTCTTATAGCGGTTTCTGATAGGGCCGTGGGTGTAAAGCCAGCCCACATTTCCGATATTACGTCATATCGGACGCAAAACTGGATCAGCTCCGTTGTACCCCCCGTTTTTAGAGAAGTGGTTACTGGGGAAAAGAGAGAGGGTTTTATTCTCTGACACTTTGTGAGTTCCCTGACACACCGGGGACACATGTATGTATAAAAGACATCAAAAAGTGCATTTCGCATGATAGGACACCTTTAAAGTAACTTGGTGGTTCATGGATTTTATTAACCAAAGGAATCATTTGATAGTTTAAGGAATATGCGTAGTAGCTTTCTTGTGGAAAATTGGATGAGAAGAAGTATACCTCTCCCCCACATCTGTATGATAAATATATATCTATACTGCCAGCAGCCAGTACTCACAGATTAGTTTAGTTAAGATTAGCATAAAGACAGGAAACAGGAGGTAACAGCTAGCTTGGTTGTGTCCAAAGGGAACAGTCTGCCTACCTCTAAAGCTCATTAACACTTTTGTTAAATCCGTACATGTTAACAAGCACATTTTCCAAATGTCAAACCATTTGTATTCATAAATATATTTTGCCGTGTTCATGTCTAATCTTTTATTCACCATTTTTCAGACAAGGATTTCCTTTAAAAAAATGTAAAAAATAAGGATTAAAACTGGTTTGTGTGTTGATTTCTCAGGAAAGGCAGACTGCTTCGATAATTATATTTTTTGACATAAGAGTAACTCAGATCCAACCAAGACGAAGAGAAAAGCTCTTGAAACCTTTATTGAATTGGCCATTGAACCCTGCAAGGTTATTGCAGCAGTGTGTTGAAGCATGCAGCCTTCATCAGGATGCACTAGTATACAGAACACTTCTTTATTTTTCAAGACAAAGCTGACTTTATTTTTTAAACCATTTTATTTTTCTCTTCATACAACCTTTGGCTGCAGCTTGTCTGTGTAATTTCAACCCAGTCTCACAAAAAAACGTGTAATAACTACGTTGGTCCACAACGTAGGATGTAGTATTTCTACAAAACGCCTCTGAAATTGTAAAATCCCTACGTTTTTTTTCACCATTCATTCCAATGGCTGGCGTCTATGTCACGTGATCTTCACATTTCTCCCTGCAGAAAAAAAAAACATGGCCGAACTTTGTTTTATTCTCGGTGTAAAATGCCTATTTAAAATTACTTTGGCCATTAAAATGCGTTTTGATTTGAGAAATATGAGTTGTTATTTCAGATTATGTGTACAGTGGATGTACATGATCTTTAGTTTGCTAGTTATTACGAAGATTACTTCAGGAAATGGTGTCTATACAACGTTTTCATTGTTACCAAGGTGGTTGCTAGGGACGCTGCTATCGATATTATTTCTGTTATGTTGTGTAACTGTTTAATGGTGTTATCTTTATTGCTACCCCATTCCCCGTCAAAGTATAGTGTTGTTCCACAGCGCAAACGTATTAGTTTAACAAAATCTGCATCTAAAATGGTGCAGAAACGTTATTTTCCCCTGTACAATTCCAGTCTCACATCTCACATCACATCGTCATTAACAAATACCGGAAACAGACCGAAAACACTTTATTCCGAGTGTGCTTGCTTTTCTCTTTGAAAGTCATCACATAACGGAATTGTAATACACGGTTCGGCTGCATTAAATGTTACATATCTGCCGTAGTTCTGTATTTATAGAGCCCTGATGAGAAGACTTCTAGACAAACATGAGGAACTGCCGCCAACACTGGAAACGTGACGTGGATCATAAATATATCAGCCATTAAACAACATCTTACATTTATTTTCACACAATACGTCTCCTTGCAGTATCAACACTAATTCGGCTGACTTTTATATTTGATCCAATTGGTAGATAGGCTGTATTTACACCATAAAGGTGCACAGCTGATATAAAGGCACTCCTAGTGGTTAAAGCATGTTATTGAATTTCATTATTTTTATTATTAGATATTAATAGAATCCCTATAAAGTATGTTCATTACTCGTTATTCTCTACTAATAGTTAATTAAAGACTGTATATAATGACTATTTTGCACATGCCTTTCAAGATTTCAAGATTTTCTAAGGTTTATTGACATGTCATATTCACAAACGGTGTAGTTATGCAATTAATGTAAAACTTTGTGTATACCTCCAGCAATGTTAACTATGTTGAAGCACTTATTTTAACTGATATTATACATATGTATTATACTCTTATAAGATGTATGTAGATAGTATAAGAAATGTGCAGAATATGACAATTTAATGGTGGAGGTACACAAATATTGAAAGATGTCTTGTGATGCACTGTTGAGGAACCTGTGACCCAAGTTTTTCATCTCCGGCCTTGTTAGGTATTGAACAATCAATAAATAAAGAACACAGAATTATTAAATATAAAACACAGAATTTGTGTGATTATACTAAATGATTTACAAATAAACACCACTGCATATTTACAACTATACACATGCTGATGTAACGCAAATGTTTCCAACTTGGGATCAATAAAGTACATCTTATCTTAAGATGATTGATGGCTATGCCATATTTGCTAAATTTGCCTCTGAACCTTGACAAGTGCATGTTTCAGGCTCATCAATGAACAACAGGAGGGGTCACAAACATAAGACCAGCTGTTAAAATAAAGCTCTTCTGACTTTAGCTGTCGTGTGGGTATATATTAATGCTGCCCATTATGGGCACAAGCAATTTTCACCCATTTATTAATTATGTTTTAAATGTGAGTGTTTCCTATCCCCTAAACCTCCAGGGATGTACACAGTTTAATACTGGCAACTTCTTATTATGGGAAATACGAAAACGTCTTTTAAAACTACAACTCCCAGTAGAGACGTGCCATAGATAGAGAACATGTTGCGAAACACAATAGCCAGCATGTGTAGTTCTGGGGACAGGGTGGGGGAGGGGGGGACGCGGTGGACCCCTTCAAATCCAGTTTTGGACAGTCTGCCGTGGTTCCATCCCATTTCAAGTGCTGTTCGACGCTCTGCACACTCTCCAATCACAGAGCTTGAGGACACGGGGTTTGTCAAGCGAAGCGGAGAGAATACTTACTTCCGGTGTCAGTACCAGATGTGTTCGGGCTACCAGATATGTTCTGGTGTATTTCCGTCGCACCCGTCATCCGTCATATCCGTCGACTCACCTCCCTCTGCTCCCAGCGCTCTGCTGCCACACACCGGCCGTCTGCGGAACTGCAGCCGGAGGAACTCGGGACAGCTTGTTATGTGTGGGGTGCTATGGTGGGGTCCCATGTACTTGTGCACCTAAATAATGTTTCTAATTATTTACAATTAAAAAATATATATATTCTGCGTTACTTTAGCCAACACTTTTATAAGGCCACTAGATTAGATAATTACGAAATGTGTAGATAGAATACATATCTTTCAGGTTGTTATTTTGTCATTATGTTTCATGTTTTATTTACCTTTTAGTATTTTTATATAGTATCTGAGCTTTGGAGAGGAGTTTGGAGACAAACGACACATCAAATCACATCTACAGATCAAGACAAAGCGAATGGAAGTACTCCCATACTCCTAGCGTGAAAATGTTTGTGAAAACGTGTGCAAAGTCTCCGAAAATCCTAAAAATAAGCTCATATTTGAATTCCCCATAAAAAAACAAATCATTCAGTAAAAACAAGGCCCCACTGATCATATACTACTCTCTAAGACGATTCCAGGGATGTCTGGCTTGAGTTTCTACCACCAGGGAAAGTGGACAAAAGTGCCCGAGATCAGCCTCTTAATTTACCCAGGGCCTAGTGCTTGGCTTTGGGCATGAAAATTCAGGAAACTGAATTATTTTATTAAATATCTGAACTTTGGAGAGGAGTTGGGGGAAACACGACACATCAAATCACATCTACAGATCAAGACGAAGCGAATGGAAGTACTCGTAGCGTGTGAAAATGTTTGTGAAAAACGTGTGCAAAGTCTCTAAAAACGGAGCAGTGGCTGTGATGCTAGCTTTGCGGCTAGCGGTTAGTTGTTGTTTGAAGTTGTTGCTATGGAAACAACATGACGGAGAAAAAATTAATATCTTCTACATATAATAACGGACAAAGTAAAGAATGAAGTGTCGGCTATGTTTAAATGTTCGGAATTTGACCATCATGGCCCTCTTGAGTTGCCGTAAAATATGACCGATGACGGATGCGACGGAAATACACCCGAACATATCTGGTACCCCGAACACATCTGGTACCTACACCGGGGCCCTTTCTCATTTCTCGAACTCCCCTCCTCGACTCCCCTCCTCGACTCCTATCCTCGATACTTAGTCCCGCCCACAGGAGATGCGAGCGGAGGAGCCGAGGAGGGGAACCGAGGAGAGAGGAGGGGAAGCAGCAGCAACTCCTCTCCTCTGAGCGGTCATTTTAAAGAGACGTCCATTAATGATGACAGAAGGCACAGCAGCCCTCTGTCTGATGGACAGATGTGTTCATGATGACTTATATATTTACTTTGATTCATTCATAGTGCGGTATAATGAGACAATAACAGGCTACAGATGCGGACACACACGCACACATATATATGTATATATTTATATAAATATATACAATTTCAGAATCGAACAGAGCACTCATAATAACGTAACACTATCAGAGACTGGATATATACCCCCCCCCCCCTCTCCCCTCTGGTCGCTACAATGAGGGAAATAAATGACGGGCCAAAAGTTGTATTTACAAGTATTAAAAGTAAGCAGAGGACACCAAACCAACTGAGACCTGTCTGTCCGCTGCATCTATGCACACACTGTACCACACACACCTACACCACACACACGCACATACAGCTCCTAAAACAGGCTACAGCCGTTGTGTATTTTATTGTGAAGCACTAAATGGTTTTAGAAAAATATCGACTCTTTGTTTGTAGATATCTACTAAACTACAGCAAATACAGAGAGTAATGTAGGCCTGTTATACTGAGTGATATATATTATACACACTGCTCTGCTTTCTGCACGGACCTCACAGCTGTTCTCACTGTAAACATCGCGTCGCGATGAAAGCAGTTAATAAAATAATATCCAGGGGATGCATGCAGAGCTGTCATTGGCTGAGATAAGTCCGGCCGTGCGTCACGACTCTTTGAAACATCTCGGTTGCCGGAAATGCATCCATGAAGGAGCCGTGGAGGACCGTGGAGGACCCATCAGTGTATCCTCGGTTATAGCTCCTCCAGAGAGCCTCCTCGACGCTCGGTCCTCGAAGTGCATTTAGAGAAATGAGATGTCCTTCAACATGGCGCGCTAAAATTCATTTCCGGGTCACTACCGGAGGACCGAGGAGTCGAGGAGGGGGATTTGATGAAATGAGAAAGGGCCCTGGTGTAATATTCTGTAAAGCAAATGAGCTGCTCTGACCCTCGGTCCTGACCGACTCCAACTTGTGTTTATTAATCAAACAAATAAATAAACACAAGGATAATTATGTGTTATTGTTGAGTAAATTGAGAATTGCACAGGGGAAAATAACGTATCTATTGTGGTGATTGACATTATTCACCCACGGATCTATGGGTTAGGGTATTGTTCTGCACGGACATTTTAGTGAGCCGGACTTCCTGTCTTCGCCGGTCTTCGCTTCCCGGGCATGAAGCTGTTTACATGTGTTTTGAGATGCTAAATAAAAGTCTAGCTTGTACCTTTGATACCCCGCCTCCGACTCCCATCTCTCGGCACCACACTATGCCACAATTTTAGATGCGGATTTTGTTAAACTAATACGTTTGCGCTGTGGACCAACACTATACATTGACGGGGAAGGGGGGTAGCAATAAAGATAACACCATTAAACAGTTACACAACATAACAGAAATAATATTGATAGCAGCGTCCCTAGCAACCACCTTGGTAACAATGAAAACGTTGTATAGACACAATTTCTTGAAGTAATCTTCGTAATAACTAGCAAACTAAAGATCATGTACATCCAGTGCACACATAATCTGAAATAACAACTCATATTTCTCGCATCAAATGACATCAAAAGGCATTTTAATGGCCAAACTAACTTTAAAATAGGCATTTTCCACCGAGAATAAAACGAATGTCAGCCATGTTTTTTTTTTCTGCAGGGAGAAATGTGAAGATCACGTGACATAGACGCCAGCCATTGGAATGAATGGTGAAAAAAACGTAGGGATCCTACAATTTCAGAGGCGTTTTTGTAGAAATACTACATCCTACGTTGTGGACCAACGTAGTTATTACACGTTTTTTTATGAGACTGGGTTGGTAATTTCCACCTACATCTCACGGTCGCCCCCCAACAAAGGTTTAGATTCAAGTCTTTCTGTGCGGCATTTGCATCTTCTCACATTGATATGTGTGCCCTCCAAATGCTCTGGTTTTGCCGCTGCACACATATCTGCTCTGTACTGTATGCTCTGCTACATACTAGGGCTGAACGATTCATCGATTTTATATCAAAATCGCGATTTGAAATGATGCAATTATCAAATCGCAAAGCCTGCGATTCTTTTGAGTTTTTTCTTTTTAATTTTTCTTTTTTTTTTGTTCTTCTTGTGTGTCAGTCATGCACACCAATCAGAAGTGCTGTGCTCCACATGTACCAGTCATTGTTAACTAGGGTTGGGTACCGAGAACCGGTTCCGGTTCGGAACCGGTTCCAACATTTCGATTCCAACGGTATCATTTAGAAATGTGAATTTCGGTTCCGCTTTTCGATTCCTGAGGAAATGTTTCTCCGCACTGGCATTATAAATGTTCGCCTAGGGCGCCAGATCTGTGGAGGCGCTGCGCTGACAGCTCTGGGAGAAAAAATAAATGTTTTGACCGTTGGTGCTCATCCTAATTTTCGGCCTTGATGTAACAACATTCATAATTAAGTAAATGTAACACCCTTTTCATCCCGGTTACACTTTGCATTTGCCCTGTACGTTGGGCGCTGCAAGTGATGAAAATGGGGGATGTTGGCTTATCTGGCAACCGCAGCTCACGAGGGTGCACTGGAACCGGCGCTGTTGTTATTAGCATCTGGTGCTAGCTGCTCTTACGGAAGAAGAAGATGTTTCTACAATGATGTGGAGGGAGAGTCCTCTCCAGTCAGACTGAGGCTGATAACTTCAGCTCAGTGAGGTAAAGGACTCTCAGTGTTTAGATAGTTCACTTTAGTCTAAGTTATCTCAGTGGGTCTCAAACGTTTTGATCACAATTTATGTAAACACATATTTCCAAGGCACTCCTTTATAATTATTGGGATAAAACAGGTTTGAAATCATTCCAATGTATACTATAGGACAGTAAACCAGACATATCGTTTTAAACTGGAGAGATAAAAAAATATGCATAAATAAAATAGTAAAATAAGATATGAATGAACAACAAAAATAAAATGCATTACATGTAGGCTATTTGTTATTTAATTATTCAAATGTAAACCGATCTTTTTCATATGGGTGTTTAGAGTTGTACCCCCTAGATCTAATCTCTAGTAATTCTGCGTGTGCACCAGATTGAAGCATTTTACTTCAAAATGTTCAAACATTTCTTCCCGGTATGCCTGAGAAGGCAGATATGCTTGTTTTTCTCAACAAGAACTGTTTTTAAAAGTTGAACTGTTGTAGCTTCAGTGGTTCTCAGGTTAAAGTTACATAGCAGTGAATATAAACAGACTGATTAATGTGAATATTACTTTAAACTAACCTGTGTAAAAGTTTCTCGAATAAATGTAATTTTTTTGGTGGAAGAAGCATGTATCATTTTTTTACCCTGCCCCTCAAAGAATCGGAATCGAGAACCGTTAAGAACCGGAATCGAAAAGTAGAATCGGAATCGGAATCGGAATCGTGGAAATTCAAACGATACCCAACCCTATTGTTAACCAATCAGAAGTGGCCCATTATAGAAGGTGATAAGACAGATTGATCCAATCACCTGCCAAGTATTTTTGAAATACTTTTCCAAATGGCTTCCAATGGAGCTTTCCTAGATGGTTTGGTGAAACAAACCATCTGAGTCAGGTTAGTAATGCTCCATCACATGTTTACATCTATTACAGGGTGAATCTTAAACTGAAGCTTGACGTTAAAGCAACCCAACAGAAGTTTCATGTAAGTTTATTTATTTCACTATAGCTCGGGCTGCGGGGGTGCTAGAGACGGGAACATATTGATGCGACCTTCCTAGCCGGAGATATGGCCGCATTTTTCAATAAACTTCCATTGGGTCGCTTAAAAACAAATACCGCAAATCGAATCGCAATATCTGTCAGAAAAATTGCAATTAGATTATTTCCCCAAATCGTGCAGCCCTACTACAGTACTGTACTCTTACTGGGAGGGTGAATGTGTTTATCTGTGTTGACTAATATAAACATTCTGGGGTGATTCAGACTGTGTGCTCTTTAGAATTTAAATTGTGAAACAACTAAATTAGTTTTCTCGTTAATCACAAGAAATGCCAGTTTTGACATTGACCTCAAACATATAGCTCCAAACCCATCCAATCTCACTCCTGATAGGAAATGAAAATATCACCTTATCTCAGACTTACATCTACTCCCCCATCATCCTCCTTCCCCATAACTGTGGAGTGCCTGAAGATATTTTAATATTACATGCCATCCTTTTGGTTTTAATAATTAAAGGCTGAACCATTGATGTTGATTAGAAGCTTTCAGATGGCATATGAGGGAAGGGAAAACAGCATTACTTTAAATGTGATTAAATCAGAGAAATATTCTGCTCTTCAGAACGAAGCATCCTTTTCAGTAACCATGGTGTACCTAAGCAAGCTATTCATGTTCACAGTAAAACAAGGACACAACAACTTGGCCTGGTCTAAGGGCTGCAGACCCAACAGCTCAAAACTGTGTGCTTTTCAGAAATGTTGCTTGTGGTTGCCTTGTTAACTCTGTGTTAATGTGTGTTTTTTGTCCAATTGGAGCCTCAATAACAGCATTTACATTATATAAAAATCCAGGACTGAAATTGCCATAGTAATTTACCTCCCAAGGAAACCATAGAAGAATTAAGTAATGCCGCTGGACTGAATTTAGAAGTTTAATCAAGTTAAATATACAACAAATGCATTTTATCCATGGGACACTTTAGTGGGAAACTATGGGATGGATTGTCTTAATCAGGAACACTGGACACTAACCTGATAGACTACACATTAACACAACATGAGCATTTTTCCCTGGGTGGAATTAAGTAAAGGACATGGAAAGGTGACAATAATGGCCAACAAAAATATTAGGGGAAAAGGGGATTTTCTCTGTTTAAATTACCTCATTAATTTCAGGCAGCAGGGTCTAGTAAATCTGTGTGAGCACAACGGGAGGAGATACTGTGTTAAATTAGGAGGATGCTAAATGAAGGATAAGGTCAGAAATGGGAAACCAAAGTGTTGGGAACAGATAAAGGGCTCGGGGAGGAAAGAGAGCACGGGGAGGTGGGGAAGCCGAGCCTTTGCAGGTGGCCCCATCACCGTCCAAACGTGCTGGTAATAGCTGCCATTCATTATCGAATGTGCGACTGCCTGGTGAACGACCAAGTACCCCATCCATCCCTGTCAGCTAGTGGCATGTCAATGACAAAACCTTAATTACACCATTAATTAATAGAACGATTTTTTTCCAGCATGAGCTCTGTGCCTGATGTTTGGTAAGCCTCCTCGTGAGCGATTGCTCATGCCACTATACCATTTAGCTGACAGAAGTACACCGAGAAAAAACAAGTCAATGAAATAGCATTCTGAGGAAGGAAGGCCATGAAAATCACCACGGAGGTCTATTGATTGACAAGATAAGGAGAGAAAATGGTTGATCTCGTTAGATACATCATCAATTGGAGTCATTCACATCCTTTCAAAACCCCCTATTGTTTATTTGACATAAGAGAATGTCAAACAGTGCTTAAGGTCATGAAGGTCTCTGTGCTTTCTTCCTGTATGTTCCTGTGTACATACATAAGCTGCTCATAACCAATTGCCCCTTGCGGGATTAATAAAGTTGTTGATTGATTGACGTTACAGAAATAGGATAGTTGGCCAGAGCAGGAACATTAAAATAGACCGAAAAATCTTGCATGTGAAGGAGAACATCAAGGCCACTATACTACCCTCAATTTTATACAAGTCCAGCCCATGAACCAACCGGTTTCAAAACCACTTCTTATGAGAGTAGCAAATATTCATCCTGTGCTTTCATCTAAACTGTAACGAGGTCCATTATAAAAGGTGTCCATCTTCAATATCTTTTCATGTCCACTGATAGCTGTTCAGTGCAGGAGTACCTGTGGTTGAAAAAGAAGTGGAGTGTTGGAAGAAATACAAGACATCTCTGAAAAGCACTTACACAAAAAGCTTTTCATTCTAAATCCATCCAGTTTTCTGTAAATCTTGAATACAAAAGTGTTTAAATGTCTAGAATGAGACATCTCAACTCCAATCTCAACAAATCTAATTTTTCTGTGCCGTGACGAAGACTGACTGAACAGATAATCATACGCCATTAATCACTGTGCACATTACATAGCACACAATCACAGAGATATTATTAAGGTCACAATAACAATGATGATAAATGCGAGGTAACCCAGTGTGACTGCACAGCACTTAGTCTGTCTCATACTATCACTGCAAAAACAATGAAAAACACTGTTAATACTTAATCTGTTTAAAAAAGTTTATGAAGACATCTCACCATCAGTCGAATTAAACATAAAAAAAGGAACACCATCAAATTAGCCCTGCCACAGAAGACGGGAGAAGAAAGCAAACAAAAACAGAGAAAAGGTTGGAATGCTTGAAATTGACAGTGCAGTGTAGAAAAGCTGTGTACAGAGCTGTGACCAGTGGCAATGCCTCATCAGTCGCAAAAGGAATGGCAGGCAAGATGCTGAATAAACCATCAAACCAGTTGACTGTAGCCGAGAGAAACAGAAAATGGCCATGGCTGGTGCTGATGACCAGTTAAGGCGAGAGCAGTGGAATAAAGGCAAGTTTTACACAACCTGTTTCCAACAGGTTGTGTAACAATAAAAAATAAGAAATTACACAAAGACCCAAATGAGAGCCACAAACATTTGTAACACAACCCTGATACTGTATGAACATGACAACATAGACTTGAAATAGGTACCCAGATAGGCAACACATGATTTAGAACCACGTAAGAGCAGGGAGGCTGAGCCAAGTCTGATAACACATGGCAACCCATTTACACCAAAGATATAGTGCCACAGGTAGAGAACTAGACAAAAAGGAAAAAATTGAAAAACATGTTATTAATGTGCACTTACTGTACATGTGGAGAGCTGCCGTCTAAATGATTATAGACTTTAATTACACTCGGATGCAGCTATTTGTACTGCACGATCCTTATTGCAGATAATGGAGACTGTGTCATGTTTATGTTAGGTGGATAGATAAGTCTCATCATTATCATAAAGCATTGCTAAGTCTGTGCTGCACTCTCCAGTGGGAGCTATTTTCTTGGTAGATGTTCCTCTGTGCTACATTTGATTTACTGCTTTATGGAAGTTATAAATGCTCAGAGATATTGAAATAGAATCAAACTAAGAAAGACACTATGGGCCAAAAGCAAGCCAAGCCTTCCCGCTTAGTGTGTGATCCGTGATCATTATCACAATAAGCGCACAGGATAATCACACCTCATTAGTAATGTTTAATATTAAGGGGGGCAATATAAATACATTCCCCTTGTGTTTCAATTGGCTAAGCAAGAAAACACATAGCCCTTTATCTCGCAACTAATGCAGTCTGGGTAAATGATGGGGCTTTGTGCTGCTAGAGCCCGGGAGAGTGAATACGCAAACACTTCTTATTGATCCTCCAAGTGGTTCTGAGGCGAGAGTCTGCATATATGACTTTGACAGAACAAACCCAGTCTGATCCTGAAAGACCCGATCTAGGTCCAGGGTTCTCAATAACTTTTTCTAAAAAAATACTAGAGAAATGTTCTATTGATAAAAACAAGCTGAGATGCGTCTGTGTTTGTACACAGATGTGGATGTTTGGGGATGTGGGTGAGGAGAACAGGGGAGCCAAGCTGAGAAAAAGAAGGTCATGGTAGTACATATCCACATTCAGTAATAGAATATGGCAGACTGTGTGTGATGCTGGAATCTGTCAGATCTCTCTGCCCGGCCTTACTCTCTGTGTGTCCTGCTTGAAATTTCTGTTTGATTCTTCGCTGGGAAGAAGAGTCATTAATACACCGCAATATCTTCCATGTCCTTTGGTGCTGAGGGAATCCTTTACCGCATCCCTCCTCCGAAGTTATGTAAATCAAAATGTGCATCAAAAGCCATTTGCCACATTAAGCACAGCCTGAAAATATATGTGTACATGCAAGCAACCTTGACAAGGCAGAGACTCCCTCTTGTATTTCAAATTCCCTCTCCTCATTTAAAAATCAACCATGCTTAAAAAATGAAGACATAATCAAGCAGCTTGCTTTGAAAATCAATGGATTCGACTTGTTTACTTGTGAATAAGAGAAATGTGTTATTTGTGTCCATCAGAAATGTTCCATTTGATTTGTTCCATCCTGGGATATACAGGAGAAAAGAAACATAAATTATTAAACGACAATATTGTTCACTGATGCTGTACTGTATATTCTTAATATCAATCCTCTGATTGTGTCAAATAAGTAGTAAAATAACAAGATGTTTTGTGATGCCATCATGTGAAATCTGTGTTGTAGCTGCCGTGCAGCTGCTCAAAAAGTAACTAGTGGGCTGTGGGGGAAAAGTTCAATTGGTAAATCATGGGCTGCTTAAGTTTCTTAAACTTGATGGCAATACTGGTCAAGACTGTTGCTAATGGAAACAAAAGAGCGAAATTTCAGGTAATGGTAGACAAGTTTATTTATAAGATCGTAACACAGCTAACTTTTTCAAAGGCGAACATGTACATTCTTTTTTTACATCTTCAGAATATTGTATCTATTGTATATTGCAATGTTGAAGAAGCCTGGGACATAACATTTTCATTGCCAACAACTACAGCCACTTTCATTGCATTTTGGATGATTTAGTCAACTTTGTAACACCATGGGTTCCCGGTCCATAAAGAAAAGGAAATTAGTAACCATCCGGATCAGATAAAATACACACACAAACACACACACACTAGATGTGTCCCCCCCCCCCCTCCCCTTATGTGCCCAATCCCCCCCATGTGAATCACACCTGGCAGACACAAACACACACACACACACACAACAATTTGACACATTTCCCGCTCTTATGTGCCCATCCCCCGGACATAGATCACAACCTGGCACACGCAAATTGCGCAATACATGTTCAGTGTCCTATTCTTTGTATATTTACTGCAGTTGTTCATGTATACCAGTAGTCTGATACAATATTTACAGTTTGAAAGGGTGTTAATGAAATTTGGTGATGATTAATGGTTTTTGTGTTAAAGGGCCCATGTCATGCTTTTCCGGTTATTACCCGTCCCCTTGGTGTGTTATGAAGGTTTGTATGCATGGTAAACGGTCTGCAGAGTCAAAAACACTCAAAGTACACCCTGTAGGGAGTAAAACTCTAACACAGTCTATGCTGCCCCAAAACGCCTCGTTATAGATTCCTCATGTTCCATTGTTACTTCCTGGGTACTGTGACGTGTGAATACCCAGAGGCCACACCCTCTGCCAGCATTTCACGAAACAATGTATCTACCACGACTGTTTAAATGGGTAAAACGTTTTTCTGGGATCGCAGAGAAATACCCTCCGCAGACCCATTCTCACAGCGTTATAAACCTTTTTCTTACTCAATATCAAGCCACACTTATTGTTTTTACTTCAGCTGTGAGTGTTTGTGTTGTGCTCAGGATGAGTTTCGCTTGTTCTCGCTGTATTGCCGACCCGGAAGCCTGTCCGCTCCTCGCAGCAGATCGCAGCAACAAGCCTCACAAACATCCCGACCAATCAGAGCACACTGGGCTCACAGGGAGGGGGGGGGCAGGAGCTTTTAGGACAGAGATTGAAATACCGGTGAATACACATACTTTACAGAGATGCTGTATGAGAAACCAATGTGAGTTTGGAAAATTGCACAGTATAAATCTATTTTAGTATACCTCAACAATGGAATTATGATCAGTAGAAATGGCCATGACATGGGCCCTTGTAATAGCAGTTAAAACAGGACCGGTCAAATTTGACCGCGAACCCCAAAGTAAGGGGGGGAAATGAAGACAATAGGAGGGTTAATTGAAACACAATGTGTCACACAACAATGACTTGGTTTGGGGAATGACCATAGGCATGAAACGCTGTCTCTCTGTGGTAATTAGGAAACAAACAGTGCTCTCTTGTTTTAACATGTACTGCGTCTGCTGTATTGTTCACCCATCCATCCATCCCACTGTGGCAGCATTCCTTAACTAAAGCTTTTAACTTCATATTGGCATTAGCATTTATTTTAGAGGATGTATGTTATAGAAATGTATAAATAATTTCTTGATTCTACAGAGCATTTAGCGAGGAACGCCGGAGTGTATGCTACATGTAAAGTTAAGTCATTCCGAGGCAAAAGGCATTTCGGTAAAAAGGATTTCTGCCAGAGGCTATTTTAATGTTCAAATGGATTCCTGTGGTGGAGCAGATTGAAGTGGAGGTGGTCTGACCGCAAGGATTAATTATATACAAAGGGGGGCTAAACAGGAGAATAGATTGCTGTCACAGTTGGTAATTTCATGGCTTGATTGATGGCTGGCATATGGTATTGCTCATACAGAAGTGATTAATCCGTTTTTTGCATAGTTCAAAACCTCAGTTGCTCTCCCTTGTTTGCCTTGCCAGCAACGCTGTCGACCACGATTGTATGTCACTTTCCTTTTGATTCCATATTCTTTTCTTAATTCCTCTCTAAATACCCTCGTCCTTCCTGATGTGTTGAGGTGGGATGTGAGTGAGGGAGATGTCTGAGTGAGTGTTATTAACCTTGCAATGTTTACTCAGCCTTACATAGCTGCATGAGCTGGCAGTCCTTAATTCCACACTGATAAAAAAAAAAGCGTTTAAATTTCAGACAGAAAATGAAACCTGTCAAATATGTACACAATTGATATTTGTAATTAATGAGATGAAAAGAACATGAAAGGGTGGCAGCAGGTAGACCAGATGACGGGGGTCAATGGGAGACACTATAAAACTCATTATGATTGATGATGACGGATCAGAACATTTGTGCATGCAGGGGAGAATTAATTGGAAAATTAGTAACCACGGTGAAATATTTTGTAGCCAACAAACAATATGCATACCTATTTTAGAAGAACCTTATTCCATTAAATGAAAAACTATTTTATACCACAACACCGGGCTTCTACTTTTAATATAAAATTGCGGTCGTTTTATTCCCACATTCTTCTCTAAAAATGATAATACTGTCATACATGTATACCGAATGGAAAAGCAGCCCAGTCAAACGGGAAAGCCTGCACGATACACTGTGTAATTACATTTCACTCATATCCTGGGAGGCATGTTTAAGATGCAGATTGAGTGTGCAACAGATGACTTCCATGGCTGTCGATTCATTTTCTCACAGGATGCCATGCAATAATCTGCAGGTCAGAGCACAATTTCATAAATAACTCATTCAAGATATTGTAACAGCTAGGCATGATATTGCAAATTCCTCCCTGAGATTGAGGGTTAAAAAAATAAATGGACACCAAGGCAGTCATTTAGCTTAATCGGTTTCCCTTCTGAAATTCCGTCACGCTGCATGTAGCCATTTCTCTACACGGCTGCCATTCCAGGAAAAGGGCTGGAAATTGGAAACGTGACTTTTTGAATCACACCCTTCAATTCCTCGTAATCATTATACTAACGATAATGAGGAGAATTTCTACTGTACAGATTAAAAATACAAAATATATAAAATACAATAACTTTAATAATGAGAATACGTTTCCGAAAATACAAGATCAAAACTCTGATCATTTTTACTTATTATAAGAAATGACTAATGGACAAAGGACAGAAGACAGGACTCTAAAGATAGACGAGTGAATTAATTTCTGTCTTCAGCCATGCAGCCACAGGGGTCATTAACACGGACATGGCTTCATTTCGAGATAATTGTTATTCCCAAATTGCAACACATGGTTTAGTGTATTGGTGGGACTTTGATGCCCTGAGCATGTCCTCTCAGTGTTTGGCAGAATGTCACCATCAGAGCCACGGACAACAACGGGAGGATATGCAAAATATTAATTCAAAAGGCCTTTAAAACCCCAAAAACAACACAGACCATCCTAAAATCAGCTAACAAATCTGCCTCTCTAAATATTTCATCACATGAGTAGGCCAACACAAGATATACTAAAACAAATACAAACAGTTATATATCTAATTGTGATCAAATAGAGCTCCAATATAGCACACGCTACTTTTATTTAGTTATTTAAGTCAACACGTAGCATGCTTTGGCATAGCCCTGTCACCAACATGAAAACCACCCTCACCTCTGTATACTTTATATGATTTAAGCAGCCAGTCGCAGTTTCCTGTTTGTGCTAAGCTAAGCCGGTGGGGGGGTACTAGCTGTAGCTTCACATAAATTGATTTTCTCATCTACCTTTGGAAAAGAAAGTAAATATTTCCTATAATGTCGAAGAGTTCCTTCAAGGCTAAACGATTCCACACGTGTCAAAAACCCTGATACAATTTTCTGAAACAATTTCAAAAATAAAATACATTCGACATAAGACCTTTTGTGTTGGTCCCCTCCAGCTTTGTGTCCATAGAAACGTTGCTGTCCCTTTTATATCATGAGCAATGACACTGCTTCCCACTTGTGAACAAACAAGTAATTGGGGCTAAAGACAGGTAGTGACCCTCACTTAAATTACAGCCAACCAATCAAGGCAGTGGTGCAGGCTGCTTGTCTAATCAGCCAAACAAACTGAAGTAGAAACCATTGCACTGGGATGAAAACTAATGATTGAAAGCACTGCAGTTATTACATATCCTTTAGGTTTTACAGTAGATAATATAAAAGCTACTGTGGGTTATTTGGAAAGTCTCTCCTCCTCCTGAAGTGATAATACTGCTTTGAAGGCAATTTTCTGTAAAAATGCAGCAGTGTCAAAGTGGGCATGATGTGATGCTGCAATACTTGACCACATGCATAGGGAGAAATCTGCCATTCCTGCACTTTTCTCCTTGTTACTTACCCCTGACCTGCTCTTTAAAAATATATAGTCAGCAGCATTGCACCCCCTATAATGATGTGTAATCACAGTGGTTTCCTGCATAATACCTTCAATGTTGGGAGAAACCATCAAGCATTACTGATATCCAGGGACATCTTAGGCAGATGGTAATACTCTACTTCACTTAATAGAGAAAGTGAGAGAAGACATATTTTCACACCTCAACTAATAGAGCATTGAATACATTCAGTATTTAAATAGGAAGTCATGAATTAGCTTGATTTCTTAATGATTTGATGCTATACTGTGTGTTGAAAATGGCATGAATAGCTATGATTGATGTTTTCCCTTATGTGCTGTGTGTATTCCATCCTTTTTCAGAGAGCATGGAGAGAAAACCATTAAAATTATTCATGTCAATCTTTAAGCTCTTTTGAAAAAAAGATTGGTGAGCAAGGCTGTTTGAAAACTCATATCCATGTTTGCTTATGCTGATTTCATGCCGCCTTGTATCCTATTCTATTTCAAAGCAACTCAAAGCATAGTTCTGCCACAGATGAATTCAAATGTGGATGCAATTAAATGAAAAACAGACTTGGGGAGAATATGACTATGTGGATGAATGCATTACAGACTTCCCTTATTGCAAAGACACTCTAAAAGTGAAAAATAGTTAAATTGTATCAAATGTGATCTATAATTTGCTGAATGCACAGGATCATGCGGCAGTGGCTCAATCAGTGGCTTGGACTATGAGCCGTAGGGTCGCCGGTTCAAGTCCCCGAACAGACCTACATATGGAGTGTGCACTCACAGAAATGAATCATGGTAGAGTTTATTTTTAAGAATTTAAATCTATTTGATTTTATTTAAATACTCATATTTTTTAAATGTATGTATTGAAATGAATTATAATCTGTATAATTCCTGTCAATTCTAAAATATATTGAATGTAATTACTTAGAGGTTAAACAATAGCAGGACTGCTACTTGGAGAGTACTACTGCTACTCCCAGTTCACCTCCTTGGCCCTGCCGTGTTGCCCTTGAGCAAGGCACCGGACCTCCCCCTTACCCCCCACTCCCATTGCTTCCCGGGCGCTGTACAATAGCTACCCACTGCTCCTACTACTAGACTCCTGGTACTAGGATGGGTTAAAAGCAGAGAACAAATGTCACTGTGTGTGCTGTGTGCTCTGCATGTGTGACCATTAAAGAGGGTTTCATCCCTCCGATTCGATTCTATAATAGGATAATAGGATCGTACAAAAAGTGCTTAATTATCCTCAGAGCGGCTGTTCACCAATAGGCCTAATGGAAGAGCAAAAATAAAATATTCTCCCCCACGATTTCACTATCCTCATTATGTGACCAAGAAAACACCATTACATGTTACTTGTTAGACGCTTTTATCCAAAGCGACTTACATTCTCAATACTGTGGACAATCCCCACAGGAGCGTGAAGTGTCTTGCCCAGGGACACAACGACATGCTGACTGCAGTGGGCATTGAACCTGTAGTCCCCTAATCCGAACACCAACGCACTAGTCGACTGTGCCACAGCCTCCCTTGTATATTTATATACAAATATACTTATATTTAAAGCAGTCTTTGATGCATTTACTTTACCAAGTCCACAAAGTTAATATATGGTTGGGTGCAGGATAGAACAGTGTAGGTGAGAATGCAGTTTCAGTATAGCATTGTATTAATATGACTTACAAGAAGCCAGTGTTTGCTGGCTAGCAGCTGTCTGGGGCCCCAAGTGCAATCCCAAGAAGCACCTTGGTCCCCCAAAAGTGCTAGCTGCAATGAAGTATAGTGACTTTTAATTTCCCTCTTCGCCATATCATGTTTGCAGCAGGCCAGGGAGGGGAGGAGAGGAGAGGAAATAGATCCCCAGATTATTTCCATCCATAATTTCTTATCTGGTGGTGTGGGTTCTCTCCTCATCTCCTCTATTGCTACCCCCTGCAGGCAAAGCATTTGACTCCCTGGGTGTACCACCAATCTAGAAATTGAATTTGAAGGGAGGAAATTAGAAATGAGAGCATTTTCATTTCAATTTATCTTTCCAATGAGACAATTTTGATGAACGGTCTTCCGTGGCTACCATACAGAACTCCCACTCACTTTATAACCTTCCCTCCATGACCTTGTCACGCATACCCCACTGCCACTCTTTAAACCCCTACCAGCCGCTCACCCGTCTGCTTTCCCCGACCCTCTTTAAAGAGCTCTACATCTAAAAAACAGGCAATTTCCAAGCCAAAGTGTGCCACCTGCTTTTTGGCAGCTGGAAGCCCTGGCAAATGTAGATAAATGAACAGAGCCACCAGAGGGATTTTATGAATCTGCGCTGGCTTGGCAGATTTATTTGCTCCCCGCCACCAGAGGGCTGCACTGGTAAGCACAGATTACGGTCTACAGCACAACTGCCCCTGTCCATTCTCCTGTTCTACCCTCTATTTGTCCACACATACAATCACTGAGGGGTGGTTGACCTGTAATTCATCAGTATTTAAATTGTAAACTGCAGGCTTGTGTTTCTTTGTGTCCGCCCCCCCCCACATCACGATTACTGCACAGTTTTGGAAGAGATCCTGTATTGCCCTTGGGAAGCTGTGAATGGTTGTTTAGTGCCTGATTCTCATTATGCAGATGATATTTTGAATAAGTCTTTTAGAATTGCAATTACATTTTTTTATCAAATCCAATGGCGTTCTGTACTTCAGTTATATGTGTCGCCATACAGCCTGCCTCAGTCAAACACATTTTCAAAGCTGCCAATCTGTTTTTCATTTGCTTTATAATGTATACAAATATGGTAAAAATAAATATATCAAGAATAAAGATCTTCTATTGTGTTGTCTTATGATGAAAATCAACCATATGTTTTCACCTTCTTTGTGGTTATAATTGTATTGATTAATCTATGTAATTTTAAAAGGTTTTGTTGCCAAGTCATGTGTACTAAAATGAAAAAGAGATGTTGACCAGCATAATTTAAATTAAAGATGCCAATTTAGAAATAAAACAATTTAAATGAGAAGAAGCCGGCTTAGGTTACTAACCATCTTCAACTTTCCTCTAAAAGGATATTAATTTGATAATATCAAATTAAATAAAAAAACAGAGATATGTCAAGAAAGTTGTGCCCATGTGCCTACATAAAACACAATACTTATGATGGCACTTTATAATCTGTCAATTAAATCAACAGATGGATCAGTTGACAAAACGTTATGAGTGTTAATTTACTTATTGCCTATTGAAGAAATACTAAGAATCTCAACAGCGCTCTGCTAATGTCTGATCAAAAAATAAACTGAGAACGTGTTCAAGTTGGGATCGGAGATCAACATGCTGCAGCACTGAAACTATTCCATTTCCCATTGAGCCCTTAAGTACCTCTAATACTCACAGTGATCAAATTAAACACTGTGTGCTCGTCAGTGTGTGTGCAGCTTTAAACGGAGATGTGTGTATGAGTGCATATGACAGTGCGAGGAAACACCAGGGAGTATGCAGGCAAAACAATTAAATTACAAGGCTGCCGGGAACGACAGGAGAGAAAAGAGAAAATGTAGAAAAAAACAATGTTTTTCTGGACTGAAGACATTTTTCATTTAAATTCATCTACACCAGGGGTGGCCAACCAGTCAGAGGTTAAGAGCCAACATGTTTCTCTGTTACTGCAAAGAGCCACATCAAACACACAGTCACTGATACCGCTTGTTTCAGTTTTTTGTTTTCTGGAGACAAGATTTCAACCACGTCACTGATGCATTGTTGTGGCATTGGGATATATATTTTTTAAATCCTCTGGAGCAGAGAGAGGAGCTGTGGATTATTGTTATTGATTAATGCATCAGTGTTTATAGGGTCAAAAACACTAAACTCACAACTTAAAATGAAAGCCTTTAGTTTATTTAATAAAAGAGCACATGTTCAATGTGAAAAGTGACAGTAGTCATAGATTATTTTCAATTTAGTGCTACATATATATTTAAAAAAATAAAATAATATATATATTTTTTTTTTAAACACCTTGAATTTCAGGCGGGGCGCGGGGCTCCGTTGGCGGGGCGCAGCGCCCCTCCAAGACAATGGTAGGGGAAACACTGGATAGTGTTTAATCAACGATAGGTTGCTCAGTTTTTTTAGATTGTCAATACTATTACTGTATAACTAATATCTCTGGTTAAGAGGCACATTCAAATAAAGATTGGTCTTTAAATACATTTTGTCTTTTGAATTGTTTGTCTAAAGTCAAGGATCTAGAACTGGTACTTATTTTTAATGATAGTCTGGTTATTATGCTGTTGGCCTCACAGGTAAGAGCACTAACTAGCTACCATCACATGTACCTTAGCTTGACTTAAATGTATTAAACGTATAGTTCAGTGATATCAAAATATAAATAACTAATGTCATGCAAACATATTAATATTTGCTTGATTCCAGAGTTGAATTTAGCACAATTGCATACAAACGTTAAGGGGTTTTAAGATTCTGAAGTATTATGCTAAAAACTCAATAACTTAGATTATTATTTATAGTTTTGCTGAATAGTTTCATGGCCGCTTACCTTAGAAACGTAAAATGCGACGGCAGTGTGCAGATGGGGAGCATGTTAGCTTAGCTTGGTAGCTTCAGCTAGCTCTGGAACTTCCAGCTGGGTGGCAGCAGGTCCCGCCTCGGCTCCGCCTCTTTGCCCTTATTTGGAGCAGGCTGGAGAAGGCGGGAGTTGAACTCTGACGTCACTGTTGAGCCGTTAGTGGCCGACTCCGCCTACTAAGGGCTTCACGGCAACTCTGCAGAATTCTATGGGTGACGTCACGGACCCTACGTCCATTTATATATACAGTCTATGGTCAGGAGTAGTGTTGTCACGGTAACAACATTTTGGTTTCAATACCAAGTCAAGAATTGCGATTCTGATTCTTTTTCGATACTTTTCTTATAAAGAGGGAAACAGTCTTAAATGTAATTATTGTGCTTTATTTCACACCAGAACCATAACCATAACACACACTTTTAAACAATAGGAACAATAAATAAAATAAATGACAAAAATTCATATTAAATAAAATTAATACATTTCTTACAGACAGGCCTCGTGGTGTCCGTAGGCTTGCCCTCACTGTCAGAGATATAGCTAAAATACTTCCATATTTCGCTTCTGGCGTCTTTTTTGTCAACAAGCCGAGGCGCAGCGGCAGCTGCACTCCCACTTGCAGCCATGCTTCTCGTTTTCTCACATGCTCTGGCAGCTAGCACGTGCTTGAGAGGGGCGGGACTGCAGGCACGGCTGCAGTGCAGGGAGTGGAAGCAGAGCGCTGAACACACACGGCTCTTATTAAAACGGTGCTTTCTCACCGGAGTACTTTCCCCCGTCATTCTTAAAGTACCGATACTAATGAAACGGAGGAATCGTAACGTTTTTAAAGGCAGAGTATCGCGGTATACCTTTCAAGTATCGGCACACCGTGCAACACTAGTCAGGAGTCAGTAGGCTTGTTTGAGACAAGCAAGACCTGCGCAGACCTGCACAGTTGCGATCAACGTCTTGCTAGTGCGTTGCATGATGGTTAGTCATTTTGTCCGACTTGCTCTGGAGTCCCGCCCACATGAGACTTTGAAATCGCGCGGGACAAAGACGCCCGCAGCCTTGAGAGCGAGGCGAGGCGAGTTGGCGCAGTTGCTCTCCACGAGCTGCGGAAGCGAAATGCTTGATGGGAAACGGCTCGCTGGTATCTCGAGCTGAGCGCTCATTGGTGGTTTTTACCACGTGCTGCTGATGAAACTCTCCAATTGGCTGGCAAAAGTTTGTTGTTGTTTTGTGTCAGTTTTACGTCGCCACATCCATTCCCATTTTTCATCATTGTTCCACAATGTTTATCATCATGAAATTAATATCTATATATTTTATACTATACTGCTTACCGTTTTCATACTTTATATATCTTAGCATATTCATACACACTGTTCATACTGCTCACAGGCTGACATCTAGTGTATTCATTCATACCCCACTGTTTATTCATCATTCAATTCATTCTATATGTTATTCTGTAGATTGTGTACATTACTTTCCACTTCACTGCTTGTTGCACCTGGTTAGAAGCTAAACTGCATTTCGTTGTCTCAGTACCTGTAATATGTGCAATAACAATAAAGTTTCTCTTTAAGTTAAACCAAATCATTAAAATAAAATCTATTGTAATGCAATGATTTGGTTTAACCTTATTTATTGAATACATCATTTAAAATGGCAAGATTAAATCAAATTACATCCATGTTGTACACATCATAAAGCTTAAAGTGGCAGCTCAAGAATTAACACAGTAGCAGGTCTGTTCAATTCATGCTCATTAAGCTTCATGTGTGCGGATCTGAAGGGACTGATCATTTGTAGCCTGTCCACCTATCAGTTTTGCAAACATTAAGAGGGAGGAGCATTTCTAATTATGGAACCCAGTCACTGGTGTGGTTCATCATCATGACTGAATTAACAAACCTATATAAAGCAATGGAGATCACCTTTGTCTACAGTGGGTAAAATGGAATTTCCGCCATTGCAAACCCAGCCAGTCAAGCCGAATCCGAGTCCGAGCTGTCCGACTTAAGACGAGCTTTTTGACACCTCCCCCGGCTACTCTCGTCTACTTTCGAGGCGAGCCGCAATGTGTCTCAAACAAGCCTAGTGTCTCTCCCCCAAACTCACACATATAAAATTCGATATGAACTGAAGAGCCGCATGAAATTAGGCAAAGAGCCGCATGTGGCTCGAGAGCCGCGGGTTGGCCACCCCTGATCTACAGCATCGTTAAAACAATGTGCAATACACTCTCAATCTACAATGTAGATTCTAGAAGATCATGTCGGGGTACAGAGGGAAAAAACAAAACAATGGTTCATTTAAAAATAAAAAAGCTGTATCCATACATGCACATGCACTGTGAAGCACAATGTGCCATGATCCTCAACAAAGTTATATAGTTATTTTAATATATATTTAATTGTCATGAATCAGGTTTTTTATAAATGTACATTGTGTAGTTTAGATCAATTCTGTGTTTGTGGCCCAGTCACTGTAAACAAGAATAAAGTGAAGATCATACGTTTCATTACATCTAGGATATTTTTGGCCAAACTACAATGTTTCCTAAGTTCATATTGTTTCCCTGCATGAGTTTGATTTGCGTCTTCATTGTTTAACATTATTTGGGTACCACAGGCCAGGCCCTTTCATAAAAGTGAGTGAATTATTATTTTCCCTACAAGAGGATGGCAAAATGACATGCAAAACTCATGAATTAATCTGTCAAACAGTATAGTTTGATAGTAAAATAAAGAAGTGAGAGAGGTAAGAGCTTGAAACAATGGCAGTAAACCCAGCAGTCTGGAGATGGATGCTCTTTTTATTGCATGCATTATCTAAAAGACACTGGGCAATCCCTTTAACATACATATTCATGAAGGTTGGTTTTTGTATGTTATTACGATTGTGTTTTTTCCACCCACTCTACAGTTGATTTTGTAAAGCATACTGCCCTATATTGTCAACGTCACAACACAAATGCATCATGACATTGCAGTTAACTGATGTCCTTAATATGAACAAACTCTGGGGTGTGAATCATTAGCTTGGCCACAGATAAACCAATATCCTTATTTCCTCTTTTCTCCTGAATCCATAGAAAAAAGGAAGTTCAGCTCATTCCCTTATTGACCGAGTACACCCATGGGTGCATTTAATACCCTTATTAATTAACTGTATGTGGGGAGCAGTTTAACTAATATTGAAGCAGAAACTGGCTGAAGGCAGGCCAGACACAACGTGTGCATTAAAGCTTCCATTTAACATTTAACCACCCCTTTTGTTGCCAAGGTGATGCTACGAGTGTGCAGATTTATTAAGGTAGAAAACATAATTGTTCATGTGAACCTTCAGACTTTTTTGGTCAATGATGTAAAAGGATTTTCAACAGGCCAGTGATGAATACAAAAAATAAGAATATGTATTGCCGTTGTTCCACAGAGGAATGTTATTATAGATTTAGATTAATTGGCCGTGGTGATGTGGGGTTTAAATCAATTAATTTACATAATATTCCTAAAACATTTTACAAGTCTTCAGTTAGGTTGTATACCCATTCTCTAGGCTAAGTATGACAGTTTATTTCAAGATTAAGCAAATCTCATTTTTACTTATCTATAATGTCACTTTCGTAAATGTATTGACTGACTTATTTCTTTCCATTTCACATACACTGATCGAAATGCTGAAAAATGTATTTACTCCCACGTAACCTTGAAGGAAAAATTGTCATGCCTTCACAGTAAATAAAGGCAAATTAATCTCAACATAAAAGTCCCAAAGTGATAGTATGATGGTCTCACCATATGATTTCATAAAATGAACATTATTGGAGAAAGTTTGTTTGAATATTATGTTGGCAATGTATTGAGAAATAAGTCATGGCCAGACGGTTGCACCATATGATATTTTAACAGAACAATGAAAATAACTAATGGTTTTTGAAAAGTTTCAATTGAGAACATATAGCTGAACTCAGAGCGAGTAAGTGCCATCTAAGAAGGTAATAAATAGCACATGGTATGTTCTCATGTGAGAGTCCTGCTGGCTCTGAAATACCTCGACCATTAGTGGAGCTATTCACTCTGTGGCAGACAGGGAGGTGCAGAGCGGGGGCCTGCCAACAGCCTGAGCCCAAGCCTTACTGCCATCCAATAACTTTTTATGTAATGGCAATTACTAGTTAATCAGCCTACATTTAGAAAGCAGCACTGGCATTTCCTTTACAAAGTATCACCTGTGAATATAGTGCATTGAGAAGGTTACAGATTGTGTTCCATTCTGCAGTAAATGACCACTTTTATTACATTAGATATATTTTTTATTTTTAAAAAGGACATACTATGGTGCTCATTTTCAGGTTCATATTTGTATTTTGTTGTTCAACTGGGACATGTTTACATGCTTTAATGTTATTAAAGTGCCTTATTTTGTTCACACTGCCTGAGCTGGAAGACATATTTTCACCGTCCGTCTAAAACGAGAGTCAAGTCTGCTCTGATTGGTTAAATGGTTGGCTCTGAAGTGATTGGTCATCAGCTTAGAGATGTTCCTTCCTTTAGTCAATGTTTTTTAAGCGCTAGCCAATAGTTGCGAAACTGTTACATATTGACGTCACTATGTTATGCAAGTAAACATGGGGAGTGGCTCCCCCTCTCTGGCGTAAACCTTTGGATTTTAGACTTTGCAGACCTTGCACCATCAACAAACTACAGAAAATGGAAAATCCCCCAAAGCATAATAGTACCTCTTAAAAGTCAGCTGACACTCAATGAGTGTATTCTCTTTGTGAAAGGTTTGAGCTGATGTTGCTACAATGCAGAAGCCCCTTTCATTTGTTGTTATTTTATTCTAGTGTTTGCTTCTTGTCTCAAACTACAAGGCATTTAGAAGTTTTCTATAACAACTAAATTATCGGGAGGATCATTTATGACAAATCTGGCATTATCTACTTTTAACTGTCTTCTGCTTCCCACAATGTTAACATACCCAAACAGTAACTTAGTAGTCTGCTGACAGAATTTGTGCCCCGCACTATGCCACTCTGTTTCTCAGAATCCATGAAGTGCACAGACTGTCATAAATTGTTACAGAAGATTGGATATTCCAACCCAGTCTCACAAAAAAACGTATAATAGCTACGTTGGTCCACAACGTAGGACGTAGTAGTTCTACGAAAACGCCTCTGAAATGAGAAGTTATCTGAACTTCAGGACACTCAATCAATGTCCTCTGCCGGTGAGCCAGTTCATCAGAATTCAACCCGACAAGATTTAAATGGACAGCTATCTATAAATGACACTATAACTTTCCAAAGACCCACTGAAACGCAACTAGTAATGTCATGTGATGTGAATGGGATTTCTACCTGCTGGGAAAATCATGATGCTAAACCTACAGTATACTGACTAGGCAAAACGATGAATTCAGTTCAACCCCCTTGGACTGCAGACATCTGGCAGACAGCCAAAGGTGCATAAACACAGTACCTCAATCAACCCCGACATTACACCTGGAAAACAGGTTTCAACCATTAATAAATCTCAAGGAGACAGAAGTGGAGATGAATACTCGTAAATTCTGAAAATGGGAGTATAATGAAGAGTGCCAGCCGACAGAAAAAAAGACAAAAAAGTCCCCTGTTGAGTAAAAGGTGGGGGGGGGGGGGGGTCTACCTCAACCCGTGACTGTTGAGGGAGACACCACAATCGGAAACCTAAGCTGCTAGATATTAAAACATACAATTACAAAATACAAATTGTAGTGTTAAACCTACATGCTATGTATGTAGTATTTATTGTATTGTACGCTATCATGTCCTGAGGCCTTGGGTTGAATTTGTCAACAAATCAGAGATTGTGATCCTGACTATGTAGCAGCTCTGGTCTGACACATTATAAAAGAATAACATTCAATAAAATGTTTTTTTAGTACATTCTGTGCTTCAGATGCAACACAATCTACATTTTAGGAAAAGTCATAGGGTAGGGTCATTTGCATTATAAAAACCTGAACGCTCTGTCACACTGTCTTTGGGCTCCTGGTAAAGCATTTGAGACGCACAAAACCTACCTATAAACGTCACTGGAGTAATCCCAACAAAGTTAATCAAATCCTACTACATGTGGGTGCCAATGATGTTCGCAGAAAGCCATTGGAAGTAAACCGTTAAACTGTTTAGTTGTCTACAAACTGGAAGCCCAGTTGTTCATTAGTGGATCAGTGTTAGCAGTTTAAAGAGGGATCAACAGGTTTAACACATGCTTAGGAACTCAACAAATGGCTAAGCAATGCCTGTGGTCTGAGAGGGATAAATTCAATTAAAAACCTAAATCTCTTTTGGGGACACAGGCATCTCTTCAGGGCAGATGGCCTACACCCAAACAGATCTGGAGTTTAAAGTACTGATGGTACAATTTGGGGTTGGTCAGACTGCGACACCCATCGAACAGGCTAACTATGATACACCCTGACAAAAAGCATCCTCTGATACAAGGAGAAAAAAACACCACAGTCTTAAATGTCAGCATGTTGACAACCAGCTCATGGATCCGGAGCCTAATTCCTCTCTCTCCTCTCCCCTCTCTCCCCGGCCTCATCCTTCTTGGATTTGGCTGATAAAATTGAAATGCTGGTTACTGCTGGCATTCAATTCATTCCCCGGTCACTGCCACCCAAACCAAGCACATTCTGTATCACCAACATGGTTGATAACAAAGACGAGAAACGAGAGGACAGCTCCCTAGTGCAAAAGTTGACCAGATTGATAAGGCCAGCAATGTCAGAATAACATTGACTCATCAGTCTTTTCCTACATCCGGTTATAAGGATATATCTAACCAACTGAGATAAGAGATTGAGGGACTGAATGAGAGTGCAAACTCAGCAACCAAGCCTGTTGAAATTGCTCCTGCAAGTTTGCTTATTATATTCAACATTTAGCTTTCTTTTAATATTGCCCAATTTACCCGCAGGCATCAATAAGTTATTTGTGATTTTGATTCTGATAATGGATTTTTAAATCAACAACAAGCAGATCTGCCTGGCACCCACTACATTATGAGATATGACGTCTAAGACAGACAGGGTCCTTGCCAGACAATTCTGATCTGCTGCTGTGCTATAAAGTGCTCACACGTCTTGAACACATGGAGAGACGCAGCATGTATGCAACGCATTTAGCACTTTATTGAGTTTGGGATGGTATATTATGTTTCCCTATGATGTTTATACTAATTTAGCTTACAGTATTTGTATATTCTGTTTTATTTTGTACTTTGTTGTTTAAATTGCCTTTTTAAATATATGTTATTAAAATCTTTCTGTCTTATTTAAAGCACTATGAACAGTTTTATAAATGTTACTACAAATAGGATTTTGTGACAAATTATTTTGGAAGTCAATCAAGGCACCAGTATGCAATTAAGTATGTGACATGGAGACACTGTTTTGTAATCTGATCCACCATAGATGAGTGACTGGTACCATGTATCTGAACAACCACATGGAGTAAAAATGGGTTTCTGGCTTCAGTGTGTTAACTTACCCAGTGTGATGGACAGTACATTACAACATATGAACTGGTGGCCAAATGGTTCTCATTCATAACACTCAACGCGTATGCAAACAGAAGCATCAATCTCATTACGCCAATCCTGATTGGCTGGTGATCTTGACGTCTACGTCAGGGAATCCACCCACACTTTAAGTAGCTTGCACTATGTCGCAGCGTCATTCAAACACCTCTTCTCGCTTCAGAGCACATTTCGAATATCAGTAGCCGGGCTAGCTTAACGGTCCACAGACTGAACCCAAGCTAACATTCGGTCGACGGGCGCTTGTCGGTTACTTTTTTGCTTTGCAGAAGAATTGAACAAATATTAACACACCAGTTAATATTGTAATCTGCCCCGCCGTTTTGTCTTTCGAAATAACGGTAAGGTTTGATTTTTTCTTCAAACAGTAACATACCTGTTACTAGCTTGTCCCTCCGCGCCGACACCCTGGCAAACGAAGATGGACCCTTCTCTCCCTCACACCAGAGGAGTAGGAGGCTTGGCTCTGCGGCTGCGGGTTTAGGATCTCGGGCACGGACTCACACCAGGTCTGGTCGTCCTGCCTTGGGCTGGAACACGCCCAGGAAGCTATCGATACCCTCGGTTCGTGCGAGCATTGTGCCCGCTTCACCATCAAGAGCCTCCGCCGACGGCTAGCGCGCCAAGCTAGCCTGTCGGGACGGGACCCCTTCATGTCCGTTGATTCGCCGGCCGGCAATCGGGAGATGGTGGCGACCGCCGCGGAGATTGAGCCCCGTGCTGTGTCAGGCTGGGGCTCAACAACGGCGGTAGCCGCAGAATCGGAGCCCCGCGCCGTGTCAGGCTGGGGCTCCCAACTGGATCTCACCGTGGTTCCACCCGCAGAGGATGTCCTACAGCTGGATTATATGGAGGAGGATGAAGAGGATGCCTCTGAGTTCCTCTTATCCGACTCGGATGAGCACGAAGATGACATTTTCGTTTCATCTGCCCAGGCTGCCAAGCCGGAGGTGATGTCCGCTCCCCCGGGCGAAAGCACACCAGCTTCGCCCTGCCTCAGTATGGACTTGCAAACCGTGTGCCAACGCGCTGTGTCCAGGCCCCTGTCCCCTGGCCTGAAGTGGCCAAGGAGACCTCCAGATCTCGCTATGAGGGGAAGAACTTGCCCTAAGCAGCGAGGATGAGGAAGCAGCTTCTCCCAGTCTTTCCAGAGAAGCTGGACGAGGTGTCGGTCTCGTGGAGAGACCGCCCTTTCAGCAATAAGGCCCCAATCCAGGGTGCCTCCTCTTTGGACTGTGTCGACATGGAGAAGCTCGGCCTGCTCCGCATGCCGCCCATGGAACCGCTGGTGGCAGCCCACCTCCAACCACGGCTGGCTTCGGCACCGAGCAGGAACCCCACGCTACCGGCAAAGGCAGACCGCTTCCAGTCGAACGAGCCTATAAAGCCGCAGCTTTGTCCGCCAGGGCGCTCAACGTCTCCTCGCTGCTGACCGCCTACCAGGCGGAGATCTGCGAGGACATGACGATCAAACCTGAGCCTGCCGTGTGGGACGAAATCGCAGCAATCACGTACATTTGCCTCTGTGTGCAGCGCTGTGCAGTCCAAGCCACGGGCAAAGTACTGGGGATAATGGTGGTACAGGAGAGAGCCAGGTGGCTTACCCTGACTAACCTTCCAGACCGGGAAAAAGAGGACGTCTTGGACATGCCTATTGTTCCCGAGGGCATATTAGGCTCCGCTCTAGCTTTGAAGAAGACATGAGGCGAGGACGAGCTGGCCAAGAAAGTCTCCGGTTCCGGCAGCAGCCGCTCAGGCACAGCCGGCCCAGACTTTCAGCCACCAGACGAGGAAGAAGAAGAGGCATGGACGCGCTCGCGCACGTTTGGCCTCCGGTCCTTCTGTACGCATTCCCACCCCTGGCTCTGATACCCCCAACTCTGGCCAGAATGAGAGAACAACGCCACACACTGATCCTAATAGCTCCACACTGGCCTGCAATGTACTGGCTGGCGGAGATATATCAGCTGCTGTGCGGGCAGCCGTGGCAGCTCCCGCTACGCAGGGACATACTGTCTCAGGCGGGGGGGGGGGGGATTTTTGACCCACACCCAGTGCACTTGGCACTATGGGCCTGGCCCGTGAGTGGTATAACCTGAATACAGTGGGACTCCCTCAGAAGGTGATAAACACTATTCAGAGTGCAAGAGCTTCCTCCACCAGGTCCCTCTATGACTGTAAGTGGAGGGTGTTTGAGGAGTGGTGCCTTCAAAAAGGACACATTTCTTTTCAATGTCCTGTCGGGGTGATTCTATCATTTCTACAGGACCTGATTGAGTGATCAGTGCTTTCTCTACGATCAAAGTGTACCTGGCTGCTATTGCTGCAGGCATGTGGGCTTTGAGGGAAAGACGGCTAGCCAACATTCCTTGGTCTGCCGTTTTATGAAAGAGGCTCGCAGGCTCCTCCCTGTTTCCAGGTCACTGGTGCCCTTATGGGACTTGGCAGTGCTTTTTGATGGGCTCACTCAACCTCCATTTGAACCCCTGGAAGAAGCTGACATGAAACACCTGTCACTGAAGACAGTGTTGTTACTGGCTCTGGCATCTGCCAAGCGAGTCAGTGACATTCATGCGCTCTCTGTACATCCTTCATGCACTCAGTTTGCCCCGGGGCAAACAAGAGTGTTGTTGAAGCCCAACCCTGCCTTTGTACCTAAGGTGGTTGGCTCATGTACGCCCATTGATATTGAGGCATTTCCTCCACCACTGTGTTCCTCTGAGGAACAGCGGCCAAATTTGTTGTGCCCAGTCCGTGCTTTACGCACCTATACTGTATGGACAGGTCAAAAGAGTTTTGATGCAATGACCAACTCTTTGTATCCTGGGCTAACCCTCATAAGGGCAAGCCCGTTACCAGGCAACGGCTCTCCCACTGGATTGTGGAAGTGATTGCTCTGGCTTATACGAGTCAGGGTTTGCAGGCACCAACGGGCCTGCATGCTCATTCTACTCGTGGACTGGCTACATCCTGGGCTTTATTCAAGGGTGTTTCCATCCAAGACATTTGTGCAGCAGCGAGATGGTCCTCACCGCTCACTTTTGTCAGCTTTTACAGGCTAGATGTCTCTGCTCCGAGTGTGGCCCGCACAGTGCTGGGCCCTGTGTTGAGACAAGGTTCTTCCTGTTAAGTTCTGGTTGCTTGGTGATTTTCGAGATAAGCATGTCTAGCAATACGGGATATTCAATATCCCATAGTGAGACATCGAACGGAGTGTTATGAATGAGGACTATAGGTTACTTACGTAACCCCAGCACTCAGAGTAACATTAAGTGAGATGTCTCACCAGACGGCCCTTCTTGCTAAGGCGAAGCGAGAAGAGGTGCTTATTTTGAATGACGCTGCGACGTAGCGTAAGCTACTTAAAGGGTGGGTGGATTCCCTGACGTAGACGTCAAGATCACCAGCCAATCAGGATTGGCGTAATGAGATTGATGCTTCTGTTTGCATATGCGTTGAGGCGCATCCCATAGTGAGACATCTCACTTCATGTTACTCTGAGCACTGGGGTTACGTAAGTAAGTAAGTACTCGGACTCCTATCTATTTATCAGGAAAGAGGATGAAATGCAACAAGACCATGTGCCAGAGATAAAGTCAAGTTTATGAAAAGCTCCTTCTTCTGAATGTTTTAAATCTGTAGATACCTTCAGATCGCACTCTAAGCAATCAGCCAGAGCTTGAGAGCATTTGCTAGGACAAATGGAAAACACTGCCCAAATATAATGGCCAAAAACAATGAAAAATGCAGTTCATAATGCAACATAATGTGTTCAAATACTCCTGGAAGCCACTGCAGATAATAGTCACTGTTATTTTCAAGGAATGCTCTTAAACCTTAATTCAAAAGATAACTCATTCAAACACACACACACACATACACACACACACACACACACACACACACACACACACACACACACACCTTTTGCCTTCCCTGAAGGCTTATTGAACTTCTGCATCTTTTCAAATGTCACATCTCAAGGGGCTTTCTATAGAACTGCGAGCTCCACAAAATATACAGTAGGCTACACAGGCCAAAGATTGGCATTATCATAACATTACCTAGTTCGGCATTGTATTGCAGAATTATGGATAGATATTAAGTTCTCATTCATAACACTCCGTTCGATGTCTCACTATGGGATGCACCTCATCGCGGAGCAAACAGAAGCATCAATCTCATTACGCCAATCCTGATTGGCTGGTGATCTTGATGTCAGCGTCAGGGGAAATCACCCCCTATAAGTAGCTTGTGCCACAACACATGCGTCATTCAAACACCTCTTCTTGCTTCAGAGCACATCTCACAGTAGCCGGGCAAGCTTCACTGTCCACAGACTGAACCCAAAATACCATTTCGGTCGACGGGCGCTAGCCGGCTACTCCTTCTGCTTCGCAGGAAGACGGTAGTACTAACGCCGTTAGTACTTGGGAAAAAATCGACCTCGCCCTTCTCTACGAGAAAGTAAGGTAGGTCCGATTTTTTTTTCAAGCTAGCAACACACCTGTACTGACACCACGGTAGCGAGGAAGTTTTTTCTTTTCTCTTCCCCACGGAGGGGAAAAGGATTAAAAGAGGAGCATACTGCCACACCAGTCAGTATTCAACGGGATTAAAAGACCCACACCGTCCTCTTTCCCCGGATTAAGGACAAGGTGGTAATACCTTTTTTCCCCGTCCCACCTGTCGAGAGCGGGCCCTCTCCACGCCACGAGGCGACAAAGATGGACGCCCCTTTCCCTCACACCAGAGGAGTCAGGGACTCGGTGGCTCGACTCGGTGGCTCGACTCTGCGGCTGCGGGTTGAAGATCTCGGGCACAGACACACACCAGGTCTGTTCGTCCTGCCTCGGGCTGGAACACGCCCGAGGCGCTATCGACAACCCGGCTCATGTGGACATTGTGTCCGCTTCACTGTCAAGAGCCTCCGCTGACGGCTAGCGAGACAAGCTAGCCTGTCGGAACAGGACCCCCCCATGTCCATGGACCCGCCGGCCGGCAGTCAAGACAGTGGCGTCTGCCACAGAGAGCGAACCCCTCTCCGTGTCGCTCTGGGGCTCACTGTCAGCGATGGCCTCAGAACCGGAATCCCGCGCCTTGACAGGCCGGGACCCGGTGACGGCAAGACACGCGGGAACGGGTGGCTCCCGGTTGGACCTCACCATGGTCTCACCCGCGGAGGATGTCCTCAAGTTGGACTATGAGGAGGACGAGGAGGGGGACGCCCTGGCGTTCCTCCTGTCCGAGTCGGATGACCAAGAAGAGGACACCTTCATGTCATCGGCCCAGGCTGCAAAGCCTGGAGCGAGGGCTGCTCATCCGGGCGTCAGCACACCAGCTTCGCCCGGTCTGAGCATGGACCTGCAGGCCGTGTGCAAACGCGCTGCGGTCAGACTCAACGTTCCGTGGCCTAAAATGGCCAAGGAGACCTCCAGGTCCCGCTACGAGGGGAAGCATCTTCCCCAAACAGCGGGCAAAGGCGGACCGCTTTCAGTCCACAATGACTGAAAAGTCCTATAAAGCTGCAGCGCTGTCCGCCGGGGCCCTGAACGTGTCCTCGCTGCTAACCGCCTACCAAGCGGAGCTCTGCGAGGACCTGTTGGGTAGCCCGGGAGCAGCCACTCTGGACGAGATGGCAGCAGTCACGGACATTTGCCTCTGTGTCCAGCGCTGCGCCGTCCAGGCCACGGGCAAAGTCATGGGGATCATGGTGGTGCAGGAAGAGCGAGATGGCTCAACCTCACCAACCTCCCTGACCGAGAAAGGGAAGATGTGCCGGATATGCCCATCGTTCCCGAGTGAATTTTCGGCTCTGCTCTCGCCTCCATGCAAAGGAGGTGCGAGACTAAGAAGAAGGAGGACGAGGCACTCCACCTCTGCCTCCCTCGAAGGGTCCAGCCGCTGCCCTCGCAGCAGCAGTCCTTCACCCAAGCGAACTCTGCCCGGTTCAAAGCACCGGTCAAGCAGAGGTCGCAGCCCACCCCGAGTCCCCAGCCCAGGCTGGAGACAAGGGCAAGTTGGCCGAGAATATCTCCGGTTCCGGCTGCAGCTCAGGCTCAGCCAACCCAGAATTTCGGCCAGCAGTCGAGGAAGAAGAAGCGAGCGGCGTGACAGCCCCTCCTTCTCCCCTCCGTGAATGTGTTCCCGCCGCCTCGAGAGATGCCTAAACATCATCCTCAAGTCCGCACAAACACATGTCACATGCTGATTGATTCCTCTGTCATAAAACATTTGCCGCTGACGCATTCAGGCTTCAGGCCGAGGGCGCAGCTCAAAAAAATTAAAAGAAAATCAATAAAAACCAATAAACAGCCAGCCAATTCTTCCCCTTTTGAGAGCAGCTACGGCATCTCTCAAAAGGCGGATTATTGACGGGTCTGTGAAGGCACCACCGCCACGCGCACGCGCAGTGCCGGCTGGGGCTTTAAGGGCTGGGGCTTTATAGGTTACTTACGTAACCCCAGAGCTCAGAGTAACATGAAGTGAGATGTCTCACCAGACGGCCCTCCTTGCTATGGTGAAGCGAGATTATTAGATTATTTTGAATGACACATGCGTTGTGGCGCAAGCTACTTATAGGGGGTGATTTCCCCTGACGCTGACATGCTTCTGTTTGCTCCACGATGAGGCGCATCCCATAGTGAGACATCTCACTTCATGTTACTCTGAACGCTGGGGTTACGTAAGTAACCTATAGTTCCCGTTCAGCCGGAAACCATGACGACAAGTAATGAGGACAAGAAACAATAACAACAACAGCAGATATTGCCTTTCTTGAACAAGCTGTAGTTAGCAATATACTGTAGGCCTACATGTTTCAGCCTCGGGCTATGTCCACACAGACCAGTGGTTTACATATTAGTGTTGCTTCTTCAATAAATGCTCCCCGGAGTGGACAAATCAGAGAAATATTTTGTTATCAGTCGTAGATATGACCCCACTCGAAGTAGCCACTACTACATTATTCAACCTGATCTCACCAGAATGCGTGACTCCACCACGACTCCTTAACACCGCATTGCGTGGTGGACTCACGAACTTTGTTACATTTACGTGTCTGCACCACGCAAACAAGCCCAATGTAAAGTGAATGAGGCTCCTTTGTCGTGGTGCACACACGCATTTCTACAACGTCCTTCAGGGAGCTTTTATTCTATAAACGTTTTTAAAATATACTTTATAGCTTGTAGTAACTCACGGGAGGCTTCTTTTATTTTATTTGTATTCATAATAATTTTTATTTTTCGTCAGAATGTATTATGGTGCATTAGTTACGATTTTTTGTTCTAAAAAAACAGTGCATTGTGTGTAATACAACTGTGATTTTTATTAAATGAGTTTTTAAGGAAGGCCAGAGCTTCAGCTGTGTCCAATAGATTGTTCCCTTTAGTTAACGTTTTTTAAAAGAACATTATATTCCAATTTGATCATGTCCCCTTTATTGTATTACGGAGAGCAATGTGAGCATCCATTCCCATTGGATAACGGAGAATTTTACACCGGAAGTAAGTATTATCCTTACTGTCGATTGATTTTACAGTCCTATCTGCATTACTGATCAACTCAAAAACACCAGATTATCCTTGTTGATTACACAACATTGATTGGTTTAAGTTGTGTGCAATACTTTTGTAATTTTCCCCTTCGATTCGGAGAAACAAAGATTTGTTCAGTTTAGGATGGCCGAAGACACTACACCAGAGATGGGGACTCGAGTCTGCGACTCGGACTCGAGTCGCACTTAAGTCGCACACACAGAGACTTCAGACTTGACTTGGACTCGTGACCAAAAGTCTTCAGACTCGACTTGGACTCGTGTGTTGGGACTCGTGAACAATCATTGTGTTTTCTATTTTTGGCGTATTAAAGGTGGGGTAGGTACATTTGAGAGAAACCGGCTCGAGATCGCTAGAATTTGAAAATACACAACCGGAGATAATCTGCTAGAGGCTGCTACTTCCTTATAGAGCCCGCCTCCTCCAACACACACGAACGCGCACATGACCAATGAGGGCACGAGATAAGTGTGTGCCCAGATGGAAGGCTGACAGGCAGGCAGGCCATCCAGTTATTTTAGCCGGGCTCATTACGCAGACGTGCGCGCCTCTGTTACTACCTCGTAGTAACACAATGGCGACCGGCGGCACACCTGCGGCTGTACCGCTTGTAATTAGGTTCAACTACAAAAACTTCGAACAAAACGCCGGCGGCACCAACAAAAGGAGCACACACTGCAAAGTCTGCAATATCAAAATCAAGGATGCTGGCGCAACAACATCGAATTTCATCAGGCACTTGAAAACTCACCCGGAGAGGTCAGTCACATTAACGCAGGGTTAGCAAACATGTTTAGCTCAGCATCAGCTATGTAATGTTAACTTAGCTTGCTACTAGCTTTGTATTTGTGATACTGATTTCTGATTCTGAAGTGCTTATAAGTTGTTTGCATTTAGCTAAAGTGTGATGTTTTTCCTCATATTGCATTGCAATAGCCTGTTTAAAGTGATCATATAACAAACAACTAATCAGTACTGATACTGTATGCTAATAGATATAGGAGTGATAATAACACAGTAAATGCTTTGAATTTCTTAGATATAGCTGTGCAGTATTCTTAACAGACTGGATAGCAGCAGACAATAGAAGGCTTATTACAACCAGAAGAGACATGAGACTTTTATTTGTTTAGAGACTTGAGACTTGTCTTGGACTCGTGACCAAAGACTTGAGACTTGATCAAGTCTCACCCCACAAAGACTTGAGACTTGACTTGGACTCGTGACCAAAGACTTGAGACTTGACTTGGACTTGCAAAAAAAGACTTGTGAACATCTCTGCACTACACTACCCAGAATCCTCAGCTATTGTTCCGCGTTGCCTCAAGCTCTGTGATTGGTTGACCTCCAACTGCATTCCATATGAAAAAAAAGGTCATACTTTATTCAGCAGTGCTTTCTTTACTCTTTGAAAGTCATCACATGAATGCATTGTAAATAGTACACATCTGTCGTAGTTCTTTCTTTATCTACAGAGATCTGGCCTCAAAATAGACCAGAAACTATTCTTTTACCGTTCTGTTTTAATTTCACAATAAAGTTAGTAGTAATAATTTGTTTTGATATTATTGTTTTTTATTAACTACTCATGTTAAGACTATCTTTTCTGTGTTGCTGTGGGGTTTTTCCATCGCTTTTGTGTTACAAATATTAAAACAATAACAGAATATATCGGTCGTAAACTAAACCAGAAACAGCAGTATATTTTATTTTGTTAACACTGTAAACTTGACAGCTTTTTAACCCAAACCACCTACTGGTTAAAGCACGTTATTACACGTTTAGAGTAATATTGAAATCTTGAAAAGGGATGTCCAAAATAGCAATTATATACAGTTTTTAATTAACTAATTAATTTGTAGAGAATAACGAGTAATGTATATACTTTATAGGGATCTGCAGACAAATATTTAGTCTTCTCAAGCACCAACAATCATTACATTACATTACATTGCATTTAGCTGACGCTTTTATCCAAAGCGACTTACAATAAGTGCGTTCGACCAACAAAATACAAGCTTGAAGAAAACAGAATCATAAAGTACATCAGGCTTCATAGAGCAAAAACATTTCAAGTGCTACTCAACTGGCTTTAGATAAGCCAGTCCTCCAATCAAATATCTCTCCTGATTGTTGGCACTTGACAATCACCTTCCCTGAATTTTACTCAGATGTAACTAAAGTCTGCTTTAAGGGTTGTTTATATTTCACATCATTAATCAGAATCTGTAAAGTAACTAAAATAAATGTAGTGGAGTAAAAATACCAGGTTAACCTTAAAGAAAGCCCTCATACTGACGCTGTGTACAAGAAGGGGATGAACAGACTCTATTTTCTGAGGAAGCTGAGATCCTTCCACGTGTGCAGCAAGATGCTGGAGATCTTCTAGTCTGTTGTGGCCAGTGCACTCTTCTTTGCTGCGGTCTGCTGGGGGGGCAGCATCAGAGCCGGTGACACCAGCAGGATCAATAAACTGATCAGGAAAGCTGGGTCTGTCATCGGCATCAAGCTGGACCCCTTTGAAGCTGTGGTGGAGAGGAGGACACTGAACAGGCTGTTGTCCATGATGGATAACCCACCCATCCTCTCCACCTGCAGCTGGACAGTCAACGGAGCTCCTTCTCCAACAGACTGCTGCAGCTCCGCTGTCACAAGGACCGATACAGGAACACATTCCTGCCCACTGCAATAACTCTGTACAATAAATCACCTCTGGCTGGAAGAGAACTCTCTGCTCCATAGTTTCTCTAATACAACATCGCTGTACATTGTACACATATATAATCTGTTCAATATTTGATATTCCATATTCCATTGTCATATATTTTTGAATATGTATATTTGCATATATAATATCTACATGTATATTTTCTATTTCAACACGTAGCCTATATTTTCTATTTTCTTTTTTTTCTATTCTTGTTTGTTTGTAGTTTTGTTTTATTGTAAAATCCTCCGTTATCCAATGGGAATGGACGCTCACATTGATCTCCGTAATACAATAAAGGGGACATTATCAAATCGGAATATAATGTTTTTTTAAATAACGTTAACTAAAGGGAACAATCTATTTGACACAGCTGAAGCTCTGGCCTTCCTTAAAAACTAATTCATTTAATAAAATCACAGTTGTATTACACACAATGCACTGTTTTTTGAGAACAAAAAATCGTAAATAATGCACCATAATACATTCTGACGAAAAATAAAAATTATTATGAATACAAATAAAATAAAAGAAGCCTCCCGCGAGTTACTACAAGCTATAAAGTATATTTTAAAAACGTTTTATAGAATAAAAGCTCCCTGCAGGACGTTGTAGAAATGCGTGTGTGCACCACGACAAAAGAGCCTCATTCACTTTACATTGGGGTTGTTTGCGTGGTGCAGACACGTAAATGTAACAAAGTTCGTGAGTCCACCACGCAATGCAGTGTTAAGGAGTCGTGGTGGAGTCACGCATTCTGGTGAGATCAGGTTGCATTATTACAACAAATACCCACATATCCCTGGCACTCACAGTAGTTCAGTTAGAATGTATCTTAAAAACTAGTAAACGTGTCTGGCGATAAAGAACACATTTATGGTAGCCTACCAAACAAAGTGCAGTAGCCTACTAAAACCTTTTAAAGTAGGCTTTTTGCGTCAGAGCCCGACTGCATGTTTTTTCCTGAATGTGTATTTGGGGCACACGAGCACACACAATAGGTTGTTGAGGTTTTCCCTTTTAGAGATTCAAACCATCATAAGTTGTGTTTACCTGTCAGAATTGTGCCTCGTGTTGGTCTTGCAGCGCGACCTCCTCCTAAATCTGCTGCAGGTTAAATTATTCTGCAGGTCCATTATATTGTAATATTCCCTGTCCACTCAGGATGTCCTACTGCTGCTTAAACAGTTTTCAAACCGCAGGAAGTCCTCAAACCCCGCCTCAGATTACACAGAAATCACCCACAGGAGGGTTGTGGGCAGGGCCGCCTTAATGTACGGGCTGACCTGGGCTGAAGCGCAGGGGCCTACGGAGATCAGGGGCCTATCATGAGCCAATAACAAAGTTTTTAAAAAAAATGTAGTTAAAAAAAAAAAGTTTTTTATTTCGCATGTTTTTACAAAACATTTAAATAAACAAAGTCTTGGCTTTCAGAATATGAAACTTTTATTTCCAAAATCACACGATAAATACATTTTTAAAGCTTGTAAAGGGAAGATGACAGCTCTCACTCACCACTCACTCCTCCTCCCTCCGGCTGACATTATGAATGTAAGGCGTATAGTAATCATAGATAACACGGCAGGGTCCGTTACAGTTTGTTTTCATCTAGTTTCAAATAAACAAAGTCTTGGCTTTCAGAATATTAAAATTGTTTCGGCAAATTCAGATAAATACAACTTTGAAGCTTCGGCATAATTACAAGCGGAGAACGGAGTAACTTGACGTCACAGCAGGCATAACAAGCAGGCATGTTTCTCGTGAGTGTTTTCCCCGGGAAACAAACACAATACACACAAACGCAAAAATACACAAACACACACACTCGCAAGCTTCCCCGAGAAAAGTAATCCAAACGAAAATATCTTCCCTCCGTAGTATTTTGATCATTTGCTCCGCTAATCAATCAGATCGATGGATTCCAGAGATGGCTCCGTAACAGTCCGTGGGCACCACTTAACAGCCAATCAGAATGAGAATATGTTTCACATGTGACTTATTCAAATTGCGAGTGATTGAGTGACAGATGAAGGTTGTTTAGGAGAAAAAGTTTGAGAAGAAAAAGTTTGAGAGTGGCGCTCGGGAAAGGAAATTGTTGAGGGAAAAGGAGTTTCGAGACAAGCAGCTATTACAAAAAATGCCGAAGCTTACAGGTTATTTTAAACCTGTAAGCCAGGATGAGGAGGAAGGACAGATGAGTTCTGTACCGAGCGGTAGCGGTGCCGGCTGCGGGGCCTCGGAGCCAAGTAGGCCGTCTGGTTCTGATAGCGATGGAGTAGCGGGAGAGGAAGAACAGACAGGAGGGACATTATCTGTTGGAGGAGATGAGAGGACGACGAGGACTTGCTACGTGGAGGGGAGCCAACGGCAACCGGACAGATACATGAGGGAGGCCCGATACGTCACTCATCTGGAGGAGAGGACCAGGCGTGCGCAGAGCAGAGTGGAGAAGTGTGATCACAGAGCCTGCCGAGGCTATAAATGACTTTCATTTGTTGTTTAAATAGGGGGCCTACAAAACCAGCCCCAGGGCCTGATGGCAGGTTAAGGCGGGCCTGGTTGTGGGCATTTTACCCATAGACATATAGCAAGCATGTTGCCAATCACGCAGCATGTCTGTTGTTGGGTGTGTTTGATTTGTATCACTTGGTTGGTCAATGCACCCCTACATTAAATATACACCAGCCCAATCAGCTGAAAAGAAAAGATTATAGCTACGAATAGGCAAGGACCATGAGAAAGCATTTCTGAGGGTCCTCTGAATCCTGCCTAAAGTAATTGTAATGTATTGTGTTTACATCCTCTTAATGTGATCTTGATTACAGTCAGAGTATATGAATAAGAAGAAGTTGAACTTTCTGATAAACAACTTGATTTTGTTACGTAAATAGCATACTATTCATAAATGCAAGTATTTAAAGGTTAGGCCTAATAGCAACAGAATACATGACAGATAATTTAACATACTTGTTTTTGCTTTAACAGAACTTCACTCTTTGTTGAAGCAAGAATGTATCAGTTGAAGTTGTTTTTTTGTTAGATAAGCCCTTTTTCAACACCATTTGACTAAAATGAACTTTGAAGACAAGAGGCCTTTTTTAACCAAATAATAGGATGAAATGACTAGCCTATAGCTTCAAATTAGTGATAGGACCAGTTGGTGTTGTAATGTTTTGATGTCTTGTTCTAAATTGTTTGTGTAATCCAAAATCTATTTTAATTTACATGTTTTTATTAATATAGATGCCCTTTAACCCCCATGTTGTGGGTGTATTTAGGTCTTGCGTCCAAGGCATGGACATCATTGCATTCAAACTTTTATTTATACCACAATACACAATTATGCATATGGTTCATTGAAATGTGAGCAACTATAGCCGTGAGAAGGAGGAAAGTTATCTAAAGGCAAAACACGACCCTGAAAATTCAGATGCATGAATCCTAGCTTGGTAATTAGATGCTAAATTAGTCCACATGGACCAATTAGGCAAGACAAGACATGGGGGCTCTGTAATGCTTTGTCAACAGGAATGAAACCAGTACAAGGAGACAGACGGGTGGAGGAGAAACAAGTCTGAATGAGAGACTGAAAAAGAGGGGGGCATGAGAGCATGTACCCTGATTAAAGGGGAGAAGAGGATCAAAGAGATTCTTTTGGCATGTGTGTGAAGATTAAACAAACCTTTAGAAGAGAAAAGGGTCCCATCATTTCCTGTATTAAGTTTGAATAAATGTTTAATGCAGCAACATTGCTTGATCTCTTTCACAAATGATGATGCTTTGATTTGGATGCTTAAAATGTAAGTGGAGTCCCTTGGCCGAGTGCTTGCTCACTAGAAGTGTTTTACATTTATTTTTATAAACTTGCCTGACCTTACTTTTCTTTCCAATTAGACTGATATTTGGAAATACTATAAATAATACAGCTGAAAATATCTGGTTCATCCTAATGACAAAACATTTTAGGAAGAATAGAATTTGGTTTGTGGTGCTCACAACATTCACACAACAACATACTACAGTACATGATCAACAGCAAGCACAATGATTTTCCAGACACAATGTTGTTATCAATGTGAACACTGTCCACAGACTGAACTATCTCAGCAACTACTGGGTGGATTTCTTTGAAATGTTGTGCAAACATTCATGGTCCCCCAAGGACGGATCCTGTAATGACTTTGAGTTCCCTTGAATTTCCCTTTAGTGCTCCCAGCAGTTCAAAGTTTTCACATATAGTGAAATATTTCAACTTCTGCTGACAATTTTGGACCAACATTCATTTCCCAGACGTGTATGAGGTGGTTTTGAGTGAAACTATTGGGGGGGAAACACATTTCTCCAGTCATGAGCAAATAGGTTTTACTCCCTGCAAAACTGTCACCATGACATAGCATTCAAACCAGTTCTATACCACTTGTGTCCTACCACTACCATGCTGTCCCATTTGTAAAGAGAAAAACGGTTAGTATGTTTTAATTTAGCATGGAATATGCTAGATGTTACTATTTTATGAGTGTAAAGTTGATCATCTGATAGAATAACATGTCTGCTGCAGTAGCCATAACACCTTGGCTGTCGGGATGTGCAGGCTGTTTTTTCTGTGATGGTGCACCTGCAAGGAGAAGATAAGGGCACTGATGATAATAACCTGTCGGCATTCTGACATTTCTCTGGACACTCGGCAATGAGCTGTTGGTCACAGCCTTGCAGAAAGAAAGGGGAACCGCAATTTGAAGGGGAAAAACAGGGCTTTGTAACCTATGTATTCACATAAGAGAAAACAAACCTTTTAAAGATTTAAAACGAATTGTACTTTGTTATCATCAATATGAAAAACACTGTGCTGCATATTATGTATTAACATTACACAATACATCACATTTACGTTGAATACAAAATATACAAAGATAAGGCTATTGCATTTAATGTATAAAATGATTTTACACCCAATTGATCATTCTGGATAAATGATTCTGCCTGTTATTATTATGAAATAAAATCAATATTTGTAAAGTGACAAATGATCAAGTACTGTATGTGACAGCTATCAATATGGATATATCGACTCTGTCAAAAGAAATCACAATTTAGTCAAAAATAATAATAATTATGTGGCTAAACCAAATCCATGCTGCAAGACAGATTTGGGTCTTTGGTCACTGGTCTTTTACATATTGGACTAATCCCACATGCCTCATGAAATATGCTCAACAAGGCCTTCTGGGGAAATACGTTGTGTCCTGGTGGCTCCTTGGAGTGAAAAAAAACATATACTGCCTTTTTAGTGTTCATCGCTCTTGAATTGTAATACATTTCTCAATAACTAACTAACGATCTTGTCTCTTGGAAGTGCAGCATGACTTAAACTCAAAAGATAAATACAGTTACAATACATTGCTAGAGTCGATTTTGTGATACCATTTTGTTATATTAATCCATGCCAGTGACACCAGCATGCAGCGTGCCAGTACAAATATGTGGGCTGAAGATGTTTACATAAATTGAAGGTTTATAGGTCTAGACATTTACAAGGTGAGAATAGCCCAGAAGTATTTTTAGTAGCGGTGTGCAACATTTGCAAACGTGTTTTATGATCTCATGTTTTCTTTTCTAATACAGATGTATTATTGCCTCATGTAAGTGCCAACTTATATTATTGAGAAAGGTGATAGCTGTACTCAGTGTACAAGCAGAAAAAGAGAAAAAGTAAAGAAAGACATGTACACGACTTACATACAGTACTGTGGACAATCCCGACAGGAGCAATTTGGGGTGAAGTGTCTTGCCCAGGGACACAACGGCATGCTGACTGCAGTGGGACTCGAACTTGCTATCCCATGATTCAAAGTTTAGCACTCTAAGTTCCGCGCACTACACCACTGAGCCACAGCACCCATCAAAAACAAATATATATTATTTATTTTTAAAGAAAATACATTTGCGTAAACAGTAGCTTTTGGTTTTCATTTTCATTGTATTTTATCTCTATAATACATGAAGAAGAATTGCCAAAACGACAACCAACAAATTAAACCTTTTCTTTTGCCATACAGCCCAACATCTGCAGTCAAGTTGATCTCCACTTTTCCATGACTATGTTCAAATCGTTGAAACAGCATTGCCTCTGGACAGTAAATGTATCCAAAATTAGACGGTTTAAAATGTGGACGCACCGCCACGGAGGGAACGGTTTACAAATTGGAAGCATAGACTGTAGATTTTGGTAAGGCATATGACATTTAAATGTCTGAAATAAAGCCGAATAAAGTGTTACACCAAAATCAAGGAAGAAGATTTAAGATGCTTTACTTGAGTAAACATACTAATACATTGTTGTCAAAATACTTAATTACAAGTGAAAGTCCTGCATTCAAAATATTTCTTAAGTAAAAGTACAAAAGTATTATCAGATAAATGTATTATAAGTATAAAAGTAATAATTTTGTGGACAAATTGCCTTTATATAGCCTAATTATATTTACGTGATATTTCTAGATACTATTGTTGCATCTAGTAGCATAATATTGTAGACAATCAAAGTTCTGATTTACTTTTTGTAAAATAGTTAAATAATTTGACTCTTTTGTGACATAAAGAGATAGTCCACTTGTTTAAGTTTTAGAGATGCATTTTGTTAAAAGAAGCTAACGTTTTTTTAATAAATGTAGTGAAGTAAAAGTACATTATTTCCTTTTTAAATGTAGTGGATTAGAAGTATAAAGTAGCATTTTGTGATTAAGTACAGTACTTGAGTACATGCACTTAAGAGAGGTGGGAAATAACTAAGTACATGTACTCACGTACTGTACTTAAGTACAATGTTGAGATACTTGTACTCTACTTGAGTATTTCCATTGTATGTTACTTTGTACTTCTACTAAAATTCTGAGGTAAATTGTGTACTTTTACTCCACTACATGTATTTAATATCTTTAGTTACTTTGCAGATTTGGATTAATGATGTGAAATATAATCAACACTTAAATCAGACTTTAGTTACACCTCAAGTAAATTCACAATCCTCCCTGCAGTATAACATAACTAAAACTAGCTGCACCTTTACCAGCTTTGATAACACTTTAATGCATCAATAATTATAATCAAAACACATAATATCTATCATTCTGAAATGGACCAATCTGCAGAATGAGTACTTTCACTTTTAGTACTTGTATGTAAATGTTGATGCTAATACTTTTGTACTTTCACTTGAGCACCATTTTGAATGCAGGACTTTTACTTGTTACAGAGTATTCCTTCACTCTGGTACTTCTACTTTAACTAAAGTACAAGAGTACTTCTCCCACCTCTGGTTCTTAGTTACTTCCCACCAGTTGCTACCAGTTACCTTTCGTCACCTTGCGCGTTACTAAGATTATCGCGATATCACACAATAATAATAATAATAATAATATATTTTATTTATAAGCGCCCTTTTCATTTGCGTAAACAAAACTCAAAGTGCTACAAAATTAAAAATTAAAAAGGGTGAAACAAAACATCAAAAACAATAAAAAAACAATTTTAAAACAACATAATAAAAGCCATGACATTCATGCCGGCATGGCATAATGTGGGGGATTTAAAAATCAATTTAAAGGCTATTCTAAAAAGATGCGTTTTTAGGCCTTTTTTGAAAGCCTCCACAGTGTGTGGATCGCGCGAGAACGTGTAGACCAACATCTGGCGCGTAAAGTAAAGCTCACTGCGGTGGAAGAAAGTAAACTTTACCTGCACGCGGTAGAGGACACATGAGCAGTGGGGATATCATGAGTATTACAAAATGTACATTTACAGCAAACTCCTCTGTGGAATACCTCAAGTCCAGCGGGAAATGATATGATATGTCTTTTGAACACTTTGCCACCATGAAGTCTTCTTAAAACACAGGTAGGAGAAGCATCAATCCCTCTCTTCCCTGTCCACTGATCTGTGGCTTTACTGTTAGCTGAATGGCCTGCTATGAATGACGTTGCGTTTCCTTACCGGTGTTGAAGTGGTTATTTGGCTTTTACTGGGTAAAGTTATGCACCCTCTTTTCCAGCATTGAGTTGTATCTGAAAGCTACTGTGGTTTGTTATTGTGTGGTACTCAGCACCATGGACAGGGTCCATGCTTTGAAACAAGTTTAAATGCCCACATTTCACATTTAGCCTATTGTAAACAAATGACTGTGGAATGGCGATGGTTTGCAGCCTGAAAGGACCATTTGCAGTTTATTGAATGATCCTTTAATTGAGCACGTATGTGTTTAGAAACGCTGATAAAGAAAAAACATTTTATTTGTATAGAATATGTGTACAGCTAAGTGACTTAGCGCTTTGCAGGGACAAATAGCACAAGGGCATAGAGTAATTAGTTTTCATTAGAAACTTGATAGGCAGCATGTTGTGCATCTGTGTACAAAAGATGGTAGTAGTGTGTACAGTAAGTAATGTATTTGATACATACATTGTGAAATATGAGTGTTGTTTAATATTCTGCTCCTATTCTGTTTGCTGAATTTTTGAAGATTATTAGTAGCGTAAACATGTCAGTGAGGGTGAACAACATATTACAAACATTTGTCAGTATCAATCATCCAACTGCATTGGTGTAAGCTAGTTGTACATTATAAACTGTCAACTGCTAAATAATAATAATAAATGGTCTGGGCTATCTGTGCCAAGATGCCAGAGAGATTAAATTAATTCATTTAATTCACAATATGATTGACTGATAAATATTGATAACATACATACAGCGAACGAAAAGTATCACAATGCAATCCTTTGTTGTAGATTGCAACAATTACATAATACCAACGTACAGAGACAATGAGCCAATATGTTACAGCCAGAGAACAATGCTGTTGATGATTTGAGTTGCAATTTTCCCACTGAGTAGCCTTCAGGGTGGTATTGTTTTACAGCCTCCTCCACATCTGATAGAAACTGCAGCAGGCGTTCACCAGATACAAGAGGCCATGCTAATCATGATTAGTGTAGGAACTTAGCAAATCCATTCATTTTTCCAAACTCAGTGTCTGAACTCAATTCAGAGCCCTGCCGTCATATAAGAAGAAAACAAAGGGCACAGCAAAGAGAAATGTTTTTTGATCAGCAACACCAATATGTTGAAATGGGCCCCGAATAGGACCTGAAAGCTATACATAGGAACACCCCGGGTACATGTGTACTCTCTAGTCTCAAATCTCGCTGTCTAATACTTATTTTTCAAATGTTGGAAGAATCTGCAGACTCTGTCTAAGCCCTGTTTGCACTAGCTTGCATTTTACATTGTAAGATGGACTGTTGCAACATTTCATTATGATTGATCAGCATATACAGAGAGCAGCTGTCCTTTTGTGTTTCTGCAACTACCGTGGGGGCTGTAGGCATGTGTGAAGAATGAAATACATGTATTGCAACATCTTAAAGCACCATTTCACAGGGGCATACCTAGTCAAACTACCAAGGCCAAGACATATAATTGCTATGGTTCTGTGGAGCTTCTTTACTTTGCAGGCTATGTGAGAGATGTGCACTTTATTCTTGCAAGTTTCAACCCACCTCATATGAGACATCTATCTATCTATCTAGCTACCTAGCTATCTATCTAGCTACACTGAACAAAAATATAAATGCAACACTTTTGTTTTTGCTCCCATTTTTCATGAGATGAACTCAAAGATCTAAAACATTTTCTATATACACAAAATCACCATTTCTCTCAAATATTGTGCTGTGATAGTGAGCACTTCTCCTTTGCCGAGATAATCCATCCCACCTCACAGGTGTGGCATATCAAGATGCTGATTAGACAGCATGATTATTGTACAGGTGTGCCTTAGAATGGCCACAATAAAAGGCCACTCTGAAACGTGCATTTTTGCTTTATTGGGGGGGTCTGGGGGGGTCCGAAAACCAGTCAGTATCTGGTGTGAGGGGTAGGGGTAGGGTTAGGGTAATGTTGTGAATCGAGTGGCCCATGGTGGTGGTGGGGTTATGGTATGGGCAGGCGTATGTTATGGACGACGAACACAGGCCACTCGATTCACAACATTACCCTAACCCTAACCCTACCCCTCACATCAGAGTGGCCTTTTATTGTGGCCAGCCTAAGGCACGCCTGTGCAATAATCATGCTGTCTAATCAGCATCTTGATATGCCACACCTGTGAGGTGGGATGGATTATCTCGGCAAAGGAGAAGTGCTCACTATCACAGATTTTTTCAGATTTTGAACAATATTTGAGATAAATGGTTATTTTGTGTATATAGAAAATGTTTTAGATCTTTGAGTTCATCTCATGAAAAATGGGAGCAAAAACAAAAGTGTTGCATTTATATTTTTGTTCAGTGTAGCTATCTATCTATCTCTCTAAAGGCACATCGAAAGGCATTAAGATTGGCATGCATATACTTACATACTTCACTGTCTACGTAAAATGAAATGTAAATTGTAATTTTCACGTACCATGATTTCAAACTAAATGACTGAGTAGCATGCTGTTCCATAGCACTGGGCATTTTCAGGATGAAATCAGCCCAGTAGCAGTTCATTATTTTACACAGCATGGAGTACACATTTTTATTTATTTTGTGTTCAACCATCAAGGTGACCTTCCTGTTTCACTGGTGTGCCCTCCAGCCTACATAATATCAGTGCAGTTATCTAACGGACGTTGGATGTCGGGAACAAAAAGGACTATCTGGGATAATCATCTGTGTTTTTTCCCATGTAGTGGGATATGATGAGAGACGATAGGTGGGAAGTCCGGGACGACTCAGTGTGACAGCGGAGGACTCAGGTTTCACTGTGCCCACACAAATTATACTGACTATTCAGAGGACACTCTGATTTTGTTTACATTTGGTAACTCCAATAGATAATAAGAGACTGGTCTTATAAGTGTAGAAAACAATTGTGCATCCATCAGAGGTTTCTTTTGTGTGTTTTTGACAGAATCATATAATTGATAGAATAGAATTGACATACATCTGTTTAAAATGTCATTGTATTTTTTGAATGTATTTATTCTCATTGTACATTGCATGCATTAGTCTGAGTAGTCATGGGTCTTAACAAACACATTGTCAAGGCTTTTTCAAATTCTTATTGATACGAGTTATATTATAATCAAATAAAGCTAAAACATTAATCAAAAAGACATAATTAAACATTATCCACATGATTTCTTATCTTTCTTTATATGCTGGCTAATAAAAGCAAGCAGTATTGAGGTGTTCGTAGAAGAAGTATAGTACAGATTGCAAGTGAGAGAGAGGAGGATAGAGAAATGAGACGAAGAGAATGAACAGAGTAGCTCAAAGTCTGGCTCCTAAAGAAAAGGCTGCTTAAAGACCAGTTTTTCAACAGTTTTCAACATGCAACTACAAAACTGAAGATCAACCACATTACAGAGAAAGAATAGCCATCAGTATGTTAAGGTCATTTTTTTTAAGTAAACAGAGAAACAATTCAAACCCTATTTGTAGGATTTACAGTTCAAACCGGAGAGACGTGATGTAAGAATTACATATTTATTGTTTACACGTCATATGAATGAAATGATTGCCATGCTAATACAACAGGAGAATGTAATGGTGTTTGGTGATTAGGCCCCGGTTTGCAGGATAATCATTCAGGAGGGAAAGCACCGCTCCGATGAAATCCCCGGGGTCTAGACACTGGTGGTGGTGCTGAGTAGGTGAGACCGGTCTGAAGAAGGAAGGTTTAGCTTTGTCCTGGAGGAGACTGGAGGCGAGAGGGGTGGAGGCGGGTTGCGGTCATCTGCAAATGACAACTGACAGGGAGGAAGAGCAGGCATTTAAGGAATTTAGCATGTGCAGCTATTGGCTGCTGAAGGGTGACGCCCTCATATTTAATGAGGGGGGAAGGGAGCCATCGGGTGACGTGTAAGTGACTCGTGTTAGGTCTTCCTTATTGAACTTGCGCTAAGCTTCATATAGCAGCAGATAATAACGTGGCCCATATACTAACCGAATGCTTTTTTATCATCCTGCCACTACTACTAGGTAGAAAAGGTCCCTCTTCACAAGTTGCAGAACATCCAAACTAAAATAATAATAATATTTTTGAATTGCCACTGGTGAATGACTATTCTCTAAATGGAAAAAAAAAAGTTTAGATTTGGCCAAAGGGTGCACTTTATTCTGAAAGTTCCACTTCACTCTTGAGAGCATTCCCTACTGTGTGCACAATATATTTCATTAAGAGAAAGAAATCCATGCAGGTCAGGGGTTCTATTAGTTCCTCCACTTCCCCGAAGACTAACAACCATATATGGCTTACTTGGAAAAAAAACAGCCCACCCACGCGGAAAGAAAGAGGAATAAGAGGCCTATTAATGTAATGCACGAAAGCCCAGCATGCTACATAACGTTACTTCTCTTTCCTTTCTCTGCCCTCTTTCCTCTCGTTCAAGCTTCATGTAAAGCTATGGGGAGCGCTGCATGTCATGCACTTTACATGTACAAATATGCTCATTATCAGCAGGGAGGGCATACAGGGCTCTTACTCACTTCCACAATTAACTGAATATGTGAACTTGGTATTTTTAAATTCTATTGTTTAAAAGATAACGTTTTTGATCCTCAACCCGATAACAATCAGTTCAAACATGTTGGGATTCATTAGAGTTCATCATAGCCGTGTTGTTTCAAGCCTTATTTGTTCTTAGGAATCCGAGACTCAACCCCAACCCACATCTTTTTTCTAGCTGTGATATTAATTTTTTTGTGTAAGAAAATGTAATAGAAATAGTAAATAATATTTGGAAATTAATACAACAAATTATAGCAACAATCAAACTGACATCCGTCTCCTTGCAGCAGATGATGGTGATCCTAAGTTGCTCTTTTTCTTTGACCTCACTGCACCATTAGCTAGAATGTTGAATATTGCTTAATTTCACAGTTTCTTCTGGCATCTCCCAAAAAGGTTTCACAATCTCATAGGTAACTGATAACCTGTCTCAGTGGCCATCCGTGTTAAATGTTTAGTGCGTTACAGACATGAAGAAGACAGAAATATTATTGGCAATACCAGAATCAGTGTTCACCCTGCAATTGACACCCAAGTTAGTGCCTTTATATAATGTATTTCCTTTACAATTGATCACAAGGTAACATGGTGTTTGTGCTACAAATCTATAAATGCTACAAATTCACTCCCAAAAATTCTGATTTGGCGAAAACATTACTGCAGATAAATGGTAATTATACAAGTTGTATCAACAGAGGTTATAATAGTCCAGTGTGTCTTCATGCATCAGGCCATATGCTAGGAACCTGTTAATGATAACAGATAGTCCTCACACCTTTAAAGTCATATTACGTTTTAATGTAGAATTATATTTAAAATTCGACACATCCTTGCCCCATTTGATGTAGAGCCATGGTTCATGCACCAATATTCTCCAGACTAAGACTTTCATTTCATTATATTCTGAATTTGCCCAATGGATGTGCTCAGCCTCCAATATTTGCTGCTGGTAGATTATTGTCTAGCCATAAAAACAGAACATAAAACCATAATCATTACCCTTGCAATGGCTCCTTTTTAAATATTGAATTAATTTTGAAGTTTTATTATTTGTTTTTAGTGCCCTTTGTGGTCCTGCATCTCTTAACAATACAGCTCTACCTACACCCTATAGTACCATTTGGCCCTTTCGGTCCTCCAGCCAAGATATCCTAATGACCCCACAGTCTCATCTAAAGGGCTGATAGCTGGGCAAACACATCACATTGGCTTCATATGTCCATGTTTATCAAAGTTGTCTTAAACCATCAAGTACAATCATTTCTTTATGCACTTTTAAATTGGACTCTCTATAACCATGACACTTTATGAATCAGTATTTTAAAAATAAGTATTTTTGGGAAGATTAAAAGTCTTTATCAGAGAGCTGAAGAGAGGACAGGAGGGGTTGGGATGGAGAATGAAATGCAAAGGTCCCTGCTATGACCCAAGGTGCATTTGAGGTCTGCACATTTAACCCTTTGGGCCACACGGGTGCCTGGTGATGAGGTTTCACTTGGGTTTTTGGGGTGAATCATTATCAAATGAAGCTGCTGTGTTAGTTTTCCTTTTCTTTTAGGACATTACCAAACCTTACTTAAGCCTGGGTCCAAACAGTTCAGGGTATTTGTACGCCTTCTCCCAATTGTTTGATAGACAGAAATGACCTAATTGAATAAGGAGGTAGTAAAGATACTGTATATAAAAACATGAATGAATGGAGAGAATGTATTATTTGTCAGTAGTAAACACATAACAGATCAAATATATTTACATATCTATTCATGTGAAAAATTATTACAACGTATTTTACCTGATTACCCCACCTTCATATAACTGCATTTTACAAATAGTTCTGTCCTGTACAACAAATGGTTACTATAACAGACTTTTGCAGACTTTGGTAGTAAGAACTAATTTAAAAGGTGATATTGCAAACCTTTAAAAGTTGTATTATGTGGTCTCGATTGCAAGGACATCAGGACATTTCCTTCATTTCAGTGCAACTGAATCACAGTTTACTGGTATTAATGAAAGAGAGCCTGCAATGTATAAGCACTCCATCCCAATCAACTACATTATGTTTACTATTTATGTGGGAATTACAAGGAACAAGAAATGCAGACAAGAATCCTCTGAAGTACCAATTGAAAAGAATCAGTTCTCTACTGACACAATAAAAAACGAGACAGTAAGAAAACAAACATTTATACCTTGAAGCTTAGGAAGCAAGCTGTCAAGCCGCACACTATTCTCTCTTCAGAGTGTTACAAGAGGTTGCATGACATGGAGAGGACAAATTTAATATATTTCTGAAATTCAGAGTAACATTTGTCCCGTATTGCCACATATGTTGCTATTCAGACAAGAACAAAAAAACAAGCAATTATAATAAATCTGTCTGTGATCCTGTCGGTTCACAGTTTTGACACATCTTCTAAGCTGTGTAAGCATTGAGTGTTTTACTTTATGTCTCCTGGTTAGGTTGTCTTTACTGAGTTGGATAATGTTTGTGAATGTGTCGTAAGTGCAGTGTTTGAGATATTTACTGTATTTACAGTATGTGGGATGATTCACGCCTCCAATTATTGCTGCGCACTGCACACAGAGTGGGTCTATATCAGGGTTCGTGGCCCTACTTAATAGAGCTTTGCATTTAATAAACTCCTAGTACTCTTGGCTGAGATGCTGCCAGTTTCTCATAGATTTGTGTTTGTTTCTGTACACAAGGGAGGACAGTCACAATTCAGCTTGTTATAAGTATTTTATATTACATCTAAAGATTACAGTAGAGGATGCTCAATGAAAGATTCCTATGGCCAGTTTAGTAACTGAATCTCAAACACACACACACAAGTATGTATGTTTTTTTTAGAAATTAGATCAATTCAGGCCTCAATCAGACCATAACTCACCCTTGCCTTGTAAGCATGTCATCACGGCCCCGTCCCCCCCAAACACCGGGATACTTTGGAGCTCCAGCATGTAGCCTTCAAGAATTATGGATGAGGTCACGTTTACATTTGTACTGATTGAAATGGGGTCTGACATCATGGAAAGTTATTTTAGAGACACAGACATAATTACACTATTGCAGCTACTCAATTATGTGTCATGCTGCTCCGGACTTCATCACCAAGACCTAAAATGCTGCCCCTAATGTATCTCTAAAGCAATTACAGTGTGCTCCAAAGACTAATGAATATAACTTGCTTTTTGTTTCAGTTTTTTTCTTTTTCATTAGATTAACCAAGCTATTAGTCATAATGTCTCAGATTGATGCAGTGTGACATGCACGTGAATACATCGTTTTCAAAGGATACAAATAATAACAAGAACAAACGCCCAGAATGTCGTGTTTTGTACAGTAACAGTTCATTTGAGGATAGAATGGGGTCTTTCATTTGGACAGTCATTACTATCTAACATGATACGACAATGACTTACTCTGATAATAAAAGCTGGCTCTTTCAGGGGTTTTTGTGATTATTTGAGTTAATTCACTTCAATTAGCTTGACATTATTCACTGCCACATGTATGAATGGCCCAATTGTGCTCTAAACACTCACTATGTGACCCTGTGATCAATAAAAAGGATGTTTTTGTTATCTAGCTAAATGGGCCTACACACCTTATTATTCTTCAGTATAAGTAAATTGGCACTAAATGTGTATCTTGAGGTGCAGGTTTGTACTACATTTGATTACCCATCATTTGTGTTGGAAGGGAGTTCATTTAATTCCCCATGGGAGTGAACTAGAGAGCTGACTCAGTGTTTGAAACTTCACAAATCTTTGTGGCAAGCTCCATCAGCTTCAGCTACTAATGTGTGAAAAGAAAAGAGGACTTTTTTTCATACTGTATATATTTGCTTCCTCTGGGATATGACCCAACATCAATTGTTTTCACTACATAACATACAGCATTTCTTTTTTGGTAACTTTATTTTTAGGTTTACTGAAAAAAGAACACAGACCGTATTGCAGCAAGTACATCAGATAAAAGTATAACATACAACATGTCTTGATTTCAACTTAAATTGAGCATTTAGCATTTCAACTAGCCTGGTAAAAAGGAAGCAAACTCTCAGCAGTACATTATTTGATTTAACCTGGTCTTTGTTATTGATTATTGTACGGATTGATTGATTGATTGATCACCTTTGGCGATCACATTTCCAGAGTTAACCGATGGGTTTACGGCTGAATTTACACAGTGCTCAGAGTGAGTTTATGAACAAAAAATACATAAATCACAAAACATTCTATAAATACTCTGCTGTATCAGCGTTCTGTTATTTCATTGTTTGACTGAATTTGAACACATATTCCCTTTAACCCTACATCCACTCAGGGAGCTGTGTATCAGACGGGGATAAAGGAGCATCAATTATTTGTGGATCCCCAGATTTTTACATCAAACACTTTTTGACACCATGTTCATGGCTAATGCATTTTCTACATGCAAACTAAAAGCTGCAACGAACCCTTGTTCAATGTCTACATATTTTATTTTCCTAATTCTTGTTTTAATAAAGACAGATGTACCATGACTGCAGTTCCTGTGCCTCTTATTGTGGTTTCAGCAGATACACAAGGAGGGATGTGTGGGAAAGATATCAAGAGTGTGGAAGAGAAATAACTTTAGAGACAACAAGGGAGACACAGTCGGACAGAGACTGATGGAGGAAAGGTGAATTTACGATAAGTGCCTCTCTGAACTGAGGATGTAAATTGTGATCAGCAATGATACTCCCTTAGTGTTCTATTGCTTTTAGACCACAGGGTCAAACAAACAAAGTCAAGAGAATGGATATCACTGAGAGACAGAGAAGGCATTTTTCAACAACACATAAATCCAAAAGAGAAGACTTAAAAAATGCCTGTCAGATTTCATAAACAAGCAGAGGTAACTGTAAGAATCCCCCGATGCAAACAAATACCTCTCATCTTGTGTTACGTCAGGCTTCATCTGAATAACGGTCGAGCAATTTGTCTTTTAAAGGAAAGAATCCAGCCATGAATGGTCTAACACCATTTCATGGCACCAATTTGTGATAGTCAGGGTATTCAATCAAGGAGTTGTCTTTGTGGCGAACAGTCTAGTAAGCAATGCATTCCTTTTCAACATCCAGACAATTCAACTGAAGCATTGCTTATTTCCTACAGAGTGTGTATGTTTGATGCCAAGCGAAGCAGAATTCATCAAAAACAATTACACCTTATCTCTCCAGACAGGGCTGCTTTCTCAGAGAAATGCTTGACCCTCAAATGGAACAGTATATGAGACAGTATGCTAACAATACATGCAAACATGACTATTTTCATTTGTTAGTTTCCTGCATAAAACAAGAAATATCTTCCTGCGAGTTACTGATGTGCTATCTTGCCTTCTAACATTACATTGCAGATCGAAATAGTCCTTAGTTTTTTGTTAAGATATGTAAAATTAACTGCAGGGTAAAGTGCTTCAACAAAAGAAAGAACCATGAAGTCTGTGGCTGCAAGTTAGAGAATAATAATGAGACAGCATGAAATGGACTTACCATTTACACCTGTCTATCACCTGAAAGGCTATTATTAAAGTGTATGCTTCTAAAGACACTTTGTTAAAGTCGCTGAACTCAAATAAATGTGATGGCTCCCTGCCAAGAACAAGTTGGACTGATAACCTGTACAGATGTTCTGCAAAGATAAACAAATGAGACATGTTATTTAGTGAGTGGGTAGACTTGTTATTTTTGGATAGTTAGGCTGAATTCACCATTGTGGGTCTTTATGCCTGTTAGGTCCCCACTAAGGTCTAGGGGACCTGGAGACAATAACGTACAACCAATAATTATGAGAGAGTCAGAGTAAAGGTTGACAAAAGGTTTATTCCTTGTAACCTATCATAACATAAAATTAAACAGAAACACTCTGTTGGTGAGGAGGAGGAGGAGGAGGAGGAGGAGGAGGAGGAGGAGGAGGAGGAGGAGGAGGAGGAGGAGGAGGAGGAGGAGGAAGAAGAGGAAGAGGAGGAAAAGGATTGTGCCAAACAAAAGAAACAAGCATAACAAAACCAGGCCTATCTCTACAACTATCCTTTGAAACCAAACTCAAACAAAAACCCTCACTAACTAACTACAAAGAATTTGACAAAACAATATACAGGGGTGGCACAATCCGCTTACCTAGTGTGTCTAAACAATAGTTAGCTAGGTGGTGAGAAATGTACAGGGTACCCCAGACTTACCTAACTCCTCCACCTCTCAACACACACACATTAACAAAGGTCAGAGTATTCAAAGAGCTTCAGTTGCTAAACACAGCCGTGTTCCTTCCTTAGCAACAGGCCCAGAGTGAGAGAGAGAAGACTTCCTGGGTGCCTCCTTTATGGTCGGCCCTGGTTGCTGATAGGCCAGCTGAGGGTGAGAGGATCCAATCAGCCATCAGACTCATGTGCACAGGCAGATACCGATCAGCTGCTGATTAGCTGTGCAGAAGACAGGGAGAAGAGAGAAACACAGGAGGGAAGGAAAACCACACATGTACAGCCTGCCTGGCACGTAACAATGCCAAGCTAGGCAGCTGCTGGCAGTAGCTTCCTAATGTACCGACAATAGTGAGTGGTATCAATTTGTTCATCTATTCCTCAGCAAGGGAGCTAAATTACCCAAATGTGTAACTCTAAATATGTAATGTTCTGCCAATTGTGGTCTCTTAATCAAAACAATAACAAAAGACGAGTTTAGTGACGTTTAAAGGAGAGTGAGATGAGTTGTTTGTTACGACTGGAGCACACAAAAACTGATAGGACCCAAATGCACGACTCCAGACAAAATATGATTTCAAAAAAGGTTTTTACTGTGGTGATAATCAAGGTTAAAAAATGATCTGGCTCTTGGCACAGGGAACACACAGAATATATACACATACAAGGGACTCCACAGGTGCAAACAATAAGGGCGGGGCAGGTAATCAGGTCAGTGAACATACTGACAAGGTAGGAGTCGAACTACCTAAAATGGGAAAGGAAATAACAAAGTAAAACAGGAAATGGCAGACACGGACTTGACAATATAAACTAACAGAGAAATAATATTAACAAATCTGACGAGACACGACAGTACCCCCCCTCTAAGGCCGACACCGGACGGGGGGGAGGAGGGGGCTTGGATGGAGGAACCAAACGACTCTCCTGAACCGGTTTGACTTTGGCCAAATGAAAGGTTGGATGGACTCTCAGGGACCTGGGCAGGCGCAGGCGAACAGCCACCGGGTTAACAACCTTAGTTATGGGAAACGGACCCACAAACCTCGGAGCCAGCTTCCTGGAGGCCACACAGATCTCTTGTAGATAGCCAAACCTTTTTCCCGGGTCTGTAGGCAGGTGCCGGACGACGATGTCGATCTGCTGCCCTCTTCATGCGAGCAGCACTCTTCAGGAGAACCTGGTGAGCTCCTGGTGAGCTCCTGCCCAGACTCTGCGACACCGCCTCACCAGGGCATGTGCTGACGGTACAGTCACTTCCTCTCTACTTCTGGAAAAAGAGGAGGTTGGTAACCATAGGCGCAGTGAAAAGGGGAGAGACCCGTGGCAGATGTAGGTTGGGTGTTGTGGGCATACTCCACCCATATCAGCTACTTGTGGGATTCTGAGACACCAGACACCGTAAACACGTCTCCAGTTCCTGGTTGATCCTCTCTGATAGACCATTAGCCTGTGGGTGGTAACCAGATGTGAGGCTGGGAGTGGCTCCTATCAGGCTGCAGAATTCCTTCCAAAACCGGGAAACTAACTGCATCTCGATTTCCTCGAGGAAATCCATGCAGCCTGAAAACATGAGACAAGAGCGCTTCTGCTGTCTCTTTAGCAGAGGGAGATTTGGGCATGGGGATAAAGTGAGTCATTTTAGTAAATCTATCAACAACAGTGCAGATGGTGGTGTTACCTGCAGAGGGCGGCAGTCCAGTGACAAAATCTAGCGAGATGTCTGACATCTCGCTAGACTGGCGGCTTGGAATGGACAAAGGTTGCAGGAGTAGACCCATAGGAGACTGGGTAGAGGTCGTATTCCGAGCACAGGTAGTGCAGGCTGCCACATATTCAGTAACCTCCTTCTCCATTTTAGGCCACCAAAACCTTTGCTTGATCATGTACATAGTTCGTTTGATACCTGGATGGCATGTTAATACAGATGTGTGAGCCCAGTGAATCACGTCAGAGCGGACAGATGGGGGAACAAAGAGGCGGTTAGGGGGGCCACCACTGGGTACGGTTTTTCCCTCTAAAGCTTGATTTACCTTAGCCTCAATTGGCCATGTCACCCCTCCTATCACCTGAGTGGGCGGTAAAATGGATTCGATCTCCTTGGAAAGAGCCTCTGGGTCAAAAAGCCTGGATAACGTGTCTGGTTTGGCGTTCTGTGAGCCAGGACGGTAGGAGAGAATGAAGTTAAACCTATTGAAGAATAAGGTCCATCGTGCCTGTCTGGAGTTTAACCTCTTAGCCTTGAGTATGTACTCCAGATTGTTGTGGTCTGTCCACACAACAAATGGCTGTTTTGCCCCTTCTAGCCAGTGCCTCCACTCATCCAGTGCTACCTTCACGGCTAATACCTCTCTATTGCCTACATCAGTGGTTCCCAAACGGTGTGCCGCGGCACACTGGTGTGCCGTGAGTCAAGTCCGGGTGTGCCGTGGGATTTTGTGACAACTATACGTTATTATTGCAATATACAACTACACAAAAATAATTATTTAATTTACTATATCAGTACTTTGTAGGTTTATATGTACGTAATCTGCGCGACTTGCGGGTCCACATCTCCACGTGCAGTGCTGCATAAACATGGCTGAGTCAGCGATAACTTTCGAGGGGTGGAGGTATGCCCATTATTTTGAGTTCGTCCGAAGAATATAAGGAACGTGACGGTGAGGTGCAAACTGTGTCCAGGCCAGAAGCTGTTATCCACTGCTGTAAACACCACGTCAAACCTCAACACACACCTGCAAAGAACACATGCTAAGGTGAAGCTAACGCACACGCTATTTGTTGTTTGTTTATATCACGTAGTCTGTTCTTCTTCGCTGTCTTCCGGTTGTTGCCTGTTTTGAATGACAAATACACACTACCGCCGCCTGCTGGTAAGGAGAGTTATTGCCACTCACGCATGCGCAGTTCGTACGTGCTTGGCGAGTAAAGTAACGAGTTACTTTATGTAGATAGTAGGGGTGTAACGGTACACGTACCCGTACCGAAATTATTCGGTACGGGCCCTTCGGTTCGGTACACGTGTGTACCGAAGTGTACCGAACGAATATAACGTTAAACGTAAAAAATTGAGAACGTGAACAACTTATTGGAAGTAATCTCAGGTGCTGCGTCGCAGCATTCAGAGTAATTTCCTCACATTGGGCTCATCGCGTCATAGAGCGAGCAAGTCATTTCATTGGATGAGAGGGCATGCTATGAGAACTGGTCAGAGGGATGCGTTCAAAGTTAGTCAGTAATTTGAGGAACTGTCGAAAATTAATGGCGAACGCAGATAAAGTTGAGCTCGAAAATCCTCCAGCATCATTGAAGTCTCCGGTTTGGGAACATTTTGGTTTCGCAGTTATGTACAAGGATGACGGACAAAGACAGGTGGACCAAACCAAAGCCGTTTGTCGGCATTGTTCAACTAAAATTGGTTACGCGGCTGGCAATACATCAAACTTGCACACTCTTGAAAAGGCATCACCCGAACGTGAATATCACCGGTACCAAAAGAAAAAAGACTGAAGTGCAAAACCAACTCCCGCTAGCATTTAAGCCTCCACCACTCGCAAAAAGTTCAGACCGAGCCAGAGCTATTACAAACGCCAAATATCCTTATGTTGCCATGTTAGCAAAGCGCTACCTGGCTGTATCTGCTACCTCTGTCCCTAGCGAGAGGGTTTTCTCCACAGCAGGAGACATTGCTAGTGCCAGCAGATCTGCCCTTTCGGCAAGCAATGTGGACAAGTTCATTTTTCTTTAGACAACATGAAAATACAATGACAAGCAAGTCCTAATGTCAAACTGGCTGCTTAGGTACTAGTACAGTTCAGTTCAAATACAGATTATTTCATTTCATCGAAATGCTGCACCTTAATGTTCATTTGATTATATTTTGTATTTATTTGAGTGAATATTCACAGTTTAATAATAATTAAAAACCCAAAACTAATAGTTTATGTTTTGTGAGTACTTGTACAGTAAAGTTCAAATACAGATTATTTCAGTACATCGAAATGCTGCACCTTAATGTTTATTTTATTATATTTTGTATTTATTTGAGTGAATATTATTCACAGTTTAATAATAATAAAAAAATATATATATATATGTTTTGTTTTGTGAAAAAAAATTCTGCTGTACCGAAAACGTACCGAACCGAACCGTGACCAAAAAACCGAGGTACGTACCGAACCGAAATGTTTGTGAACCGTTACACCCCTAGTAGATAGTAACAAAGTAGTGTAATATATTACTTTTTTTTAAAGTAATATGTAATATATTTAAAAAAATTAGTAACGACCCCATCTCTGGAGTTGGCGTTCTCTACTCTGATTTACATGAAGAACAACAGGAGGTCACGGCTCTCTGTTGAACAGGACTTGCGAGTGGCCCTCTCCTCAGTGCCACCAAGGATTAAAAAATTCTGCACGCCCCGACAGGCACATGTATCTCACTAATTTGTAAATCGGCAAAATATTTACAATAGCACATGTTTCAATGCTGATTGCTGAAATGTTACATTTATAATTTGTAGTTCAGGACCATGGACAATGCAGCTTCCTTGCATTGACAGTTCTCTGTGCTGAATTTCTGCTGAGTTTCCTTTGTCTCATTTTTAATGTTGTGACCTGTCTGGTTTAAATGAGTGTGTTGCTGCTTTGACGAAGCCTAATGTAACGTTTCAAATTAATTTCTGAAATACTTCATTAATAAATATTTCATGAGTAATATAGTTGTCTTTGTCACATTTTATTTGGCATTAGTAAATAATTATGCACATTTACAGATATTTTACATGATATGAGTGATAACACGTGTTATAAGGGCTATTTTGCACAATAGGTGTGCCTTGAGATCTTTACTTGTCCTTTGGTGTGCCTTGGGCACAAAAAGTTTGGGAACCACTGGCCTACATCATAGTTCCTTTCAGCCGCAGTCAACTTACGTGAAAGGTAGGCACATGGATGGAGCTTACTGTCTTTCTCTGCCCTCTGTGAGAGGACCACCCCGATGCCCTCGTTGGAGGCATCCACCTCCACCATGAACTGTCGTTGAGAATCCGGGATGGTAAGTATAGGAGCTGTTGTGAACACTTTCTTTAGCTTCTGGAAAGCTTGGTCTGCCTGTGAGGTCCACACAAACTGAACAGAAGGAGAGATGAGTACATGCATAGGTGCGGCAATAGCACTAAAATTCCTAACAAACTTCCTGTAGAAGTTAGTAAATCCAAGGAACTGTTGGACTTTCTTCCTGGAAGAGGGTGTGGGCCATTCAGCCACAGCGCTCACTTTAGCAGGATCCATCATTATCTGGTCAGGACCCAGGATGAAACCCAGAAATGAAGTGGAACTGACGTGGAACTCACATTTTTCAGCCTTAACATAAAGTTGATTGTCCAACAACTTTCTTAATACTTGGCGAACATGCGAAACGTGTGAACCTTCATCACGGGAAAAAATCTAAATATCATCAAGATAGACAAAAACAAAATGATTCAAAAACTCCCTCAACACATCATTTATGAGAGCCTGAAAAACGGCAGGTGCGTTTGTTAGACCAAAAGGCATCACCAGATATTCATAATGTCCGCTTGGAGTGTTGAAACCAGTCTTCCACTCGTCCCCCTCCCGTATCCTTACCATGTGGTAAGCGTTACGCAGGTCAAGTTTTGAAAAAACTCTAGCACCTTTCAAAAGTTCAAACGCTGAGGTCATAAGCGGAAGGGGGTACCTGTTCTTAATGGTTATGTCGTTTAGGGGGCTGTAGTCGATGCAGGGTCTCAGGGATCCATCCTTCTTCCCGACGAAGAAAAATCCAGCTCCGGCGGGAGATGACTTTTGAGAGAGCTGTCTTTGTACTCCCTCATAGACTCTCTCTCTGGAGCTGAGAGAGAGGACAGTCTTCCCTTTGGCAAGGGGGACCCAGGCAGGAGATCGATGGCGCAGTCATAGGCGCGATGAGGAGGAAGAGATGTCGCTTTAGTTTTATTGAACACCTCCTTGAGATCTCGGTAGCAGCTGGGCACGTTTGAAAGGTCGGGGAAGTCTGAGTCTTGATTCTTTTCATCTTCCCTGTCAGTGTATATAATGGACTCTAACAGTTTCAGTAGTTTTACCCATGAAACACGAATGAGAACATTCGCTTTCCCACCCCAAAACTTTACCAGTCCGCCAATCAATGTGAGGGTTATGTTTACACATCCAGGGATAGCCCAGAATTACTGCATGCTGTGCAGAATTAAACAGATGAAAAGTCATATGCTCTGAGTGTTCATGATCAATAGTTATTTTAAGAGGCATGGTTCTATGAGTCACTTTGCACATGAGAGTACCCTCAAGAGCGCTAGCCTCAAGTGTCTGAGTCAATGGCACGGAGGCAATTTTCAAACGTTTAGCTAACCCCCAGTCCATTAGATTAGCGTCAGCCCCTGAATCTACAAGTACTTTCAAACCTATGCTGTGCTCATTATTACTAACCTCAACTTGGGTCATGGAACGTGAAATGAATTCTGCGGTTGTCAGTCGGCTCACTAGCACCCTCCGTTTTACTGGTGAGCCCCGTCTTTTAACGGGCAGGCTCCCAGGAAATGTCCCTGCTTCCCACAGTAGAAACATAACCGCTCACGGAGACGCCGCTGCTTCTCCTCGGGAGACAGCCTGGCGCTTCCGAGCTGCATGGGTTCCTCTTCTGTGTTCCACGAAGCAGGTTTCACGGTAGAGGAGGGATCGTGGGTACGAAATCCGGGTCGTCGTGGAGATCGTGCAGGAGGTGAGCTTCCTTGTTTAGCTAGCGGGGGTGACACTTTCCTGGCTTTCTCCCTCCGTCACTCTTGCAGCCGAGTGTCTGTGCGTATAGCCAAGGCGATCATACTGTCCAACTCCGGCAGAAGATCAAGAGGAACAAGAAGATCCCGCACACAGTCACTGAGTCCGCTGAAAAACATATCGTATAGTGCGTCTTCATTCCATCCACTGTCCGTGGCCAAAGTGCGAAAATCAATGGCGTAGTCAGCCACACTCTGATTCTGCTGGGTGATCTGTGTCAGGGCTCTGGCAGCTTCTCTCCCCGGTGTGGTTCGATCAAAGTTTTTTTTTATAGTCTCAGTGAACAGTTGTAGTGAATTACACACCGGAGACTTCCGTGCCCACTCCGCCGTAGCCCAGGCTTCCGCTCTTCCCGTGAGGTGGGACACAATGAACGCCACCTTGCCTGGATCGCTGGGGAAAGCAGCAGGCTGGTAGGTAAAATGTAGATCACACTGTGTTAGGAAAGGACTGCAATTACCAGACTCGCCCGAAAACTTCGCAGTAAGTTGGCATGGGAAAAACAGCTGTCGGCTCTGGAGCTGGGGCAGCCACGTCGGAAGGAGCGGCGTGCACATGATCCAAACGTGTGAGTACATTCTGGAGCTGTTCAGCCAGGTGATTGATTTGCATCGTAACTGCACCACGAAACTCACTCTGGCTGTTAGTCAGGGTCATTACTCCCTGGTTTAAGTCCTTCATGTTCTCCTCCTGCTGCCACAGACGTTGAGCCTGAGAGCAAAGCGCTGCTCTCAGGGTTTGAGAGTCGGCTGAGTCCATTTGTTGGCCAGATCATAATGTTACGACTGGAGCACACAAAAACTGATAGGACCCAAATGCACGAAAAAGGTTTTTACTGTGGTGATAAGCAAGGTAATCCATTCTCAAGGTTCAAAAACGATCTGGCACTTGGCACAGGGAGCACACAGAATATATACACATACAGTACAAGGGACTCCACAGGTGCAAACAATAAGGGCGGGGCAGGTAATCAGGTCAGTGAACATACTGACAAGGTAGGAGTCGAACTACCTAAAATGAGAAAGGAAATAACAAAGTAAAACAGGAAATGGCAGACACGGACTTGACAATAATAAACTAACAGAGAAATAATATTAACAAATCTGACGAAACACAACATTGTTGTCTAACCAACGACTGCTGTTATTGCCGTCGGCTTCTCCTCTTTTGGCGGTTTTATTAGACTGGGAGCCAAATTATCAGTAGAGGTCTCTTTCTCTCCAAAACTAAATTAAAACCAGTAAAAACACTAAACGTGGAAGTCTCATGTTAAAAATGTGTCTTTCCCCTGAATTCAGCAGCAGCAAACATTTGTTCATCTTGTGTTTCTCATAACTCAAGTTCCAGATGTCAGTTAATTACATTATTGATCCGTTTAGAGTTAAAATGAACCAAGAACTAAAAGTGTTAAATGTGGCTTAAAACTGGATACATGTATAACAACTTACTGCACACAACCATAATTATGAAGCATGCATAAAGGGGACATTTCAGCGTTAAATGTGACCAAATGAAACAGAACGCTATCTTGGTTCAGATAACCCGATAACTTGATTCAGTTTGTAAAATCGTTGGAAAGATTATACTAATCTAAGTCTGGACGTTTTTAGACATTTCCACATGTTTCATTGTACCTTTAAGAGTTAAACGGACTGTCAGAGCTCTTAAAGTAGGGTGAAAGATATCATCGTTGTTGCTGTCACCGAGTCCATCTTTTTGAAAACTGGAACAAATACATCTGCAAACTTTATAGAATTGATATCTTATCTTAAACTGTTTTTGCCGTGGCACCTTGCCACCAGGCAGTGATCTGTGGCCACAATACATTCTCAAAATCTGATATTGGCCCTCACACACTAAATCCTCGTTGCTGTTGTAAATGAAAGGAAGAATTTCAACAAATGCTCCATTGGATCTTTTAGTGAAAAAGTAGACAACAGGTGTTCTTTGCCAGGGTAGAAAACATTGAATTATAAGAGTTAAGTGATATACTTGACTCACTGACAAACCCAGTTACACATCTTACTTAAATGAGCCTGTGACATCATCCCAACAACTGTTGTGCAATGAAATATTGGGCTACTAGTCATCTCGAACCGTCGGTTTAAAAAAGAAAAAGCGATACCGTTCCGTTAAATATCAATAATTTCGAACATCGCGGGAAATTCCTTCGACTCATTTTGAAGTTTTGGGGAAGCCGGAAGTGACGTCAATGCGGGAACGCTTCACTGTGCGGCGAGAGAGCCAAACACGGACAAAGTGTGTTGTCATGCGTAGAAATGGTGAATTACTGAGTTTTGGCACGTTAATAACGTTGTAATGAAGTTGACTACAGTATATTCATATTCGTCAGTGCTTTCATGTCAATTCGGCGAACATAAACATAGATGATCGTGGTGAAGATGATGATTACATTAGGATTAAAAATCGGTAGTGAGAGCTGCTGAATTTCCTCCCGTAGGATGTGATATAAAAACAAATCGATTATTTTTGTGGTTGTAAACTCAAGTGGATGAAACTACATTTATTAGTGCTTTCATGTCAATTCGGCGAACATATGATACATTAAATGATCGTGAGGATGATGATTAAAAATCGTTTGTTTGTGCCGGTCTGCATTTCCTGATGAGAAAACAAACCGATGCTTTTTGTAGTTGTAGTACACCAACATGGATTAAACGTGTGGTTTTTTACCACAATGTTGGGGAAATTAATGGATAAAATGCACGGATTATTATTAGGGCCCGAGCACGAGAGTGCTAGGACCCAACGGCGTCCTAGCACGAAGTGCAAGGATACCTATTGTTATTCGTGGTATTATTTTTTTTCTGCTGGCGTTTCCTGTTTTTGAGGCTTTTAGGACGCTGAAAAAGTTGTATAATTTTGCACGGACGCCAGAACTGGTGAAAACTACCTTATTCTGGAGTCAATGGGTTCACATTGTCCAACTTGCTCGCTAGCGCCACCTATTTCAATTCCATTTTGGAAAAATTCACAAAGTCCCACCGTAACTCCGAATGACCTGAAAGTTTGCAAACATATCCAGGTGGACCTGCTCTACAAATAATCCAATTGGAATCCTTAGCTCCGCCTACTTGAATTTTTTTAAATTAGCATAATTTTAAAAACACTTAAATATTCACTTAAATTTCAATTTTTAGTTTATCAACACCAAACTTCGTATACAGTATCATCGGAGGGTCATACGCATTACCCTAGGAGATGAGCATGTTCAAACGATAAATATTTCCGCCATGAATTAAAACGTACTCGCAAAAAGGCGGGGCTTAGAAAGAAATGCTCCTAATTCATCAACAATGTATCCAAACATCACAGATTTTAGTGGAAACGTTAAATCTGTCTTGGGGAATAGGCACACCAAAGTATTTTCATTTTGGACTATAGGGGGCGCCAAAAACACCACCAATTTATAACTCAAGAGGGGATGGACTAATCTTTTTGTTTTTTATTTACACATACTCTCGGGGCGACTATGAACTTATATTCAAAGTGTCGCAACAAGTTCAGAATGTGGGCGTGGTCTATACATTATTTTTAAATTGCGATAGCATAAAATGAACTTCGGACGCAAAACTTGGGACACAAGTCAGATCCCAGGACTTTTTCGAAAATGTAAAAAAAAAACGTACATTTTCAAAAAAACTGCTCACTAGCGCCCCCTATTGTGTGGTAGTCACATATAATTTCTCAAAACTTCACGAATTTTGGCACAGACATTTCTCATGGAATTGCGGATATATTTGTAAATACATTCCATTAGCCCCGCCCCCCAAAAAGTCGGCCATTTTGAAATATGTGCTTTTTCAGCCATTTTACGCACGTTCTTGCGAACTCCTCCTAGGGGAATGATCGGAAAAATTCCAATGCATGACAGGTTCAGCCCCTATCCCATATGATACTTAATTGCGGAGCACATTTTTGAAAAATTACTCGTGGAGGTCGTAAGCTAACAGCGAATACACCATTTTTGACGATTTACATGTCGCAAATTACTCTAAACTACTCGGATATAGTTATTCCGATATTCACGAAACGCTGTATACATATTCCTATTATGATTTCACACATATTTCAAATTGCCTTCCATTAGCTCCGCCCCCCAAAAAGTCGGCCATTTTGAAATATGTGCGTTTTTCAGCCATTTTACGCACGTTCTTGCGAACTCCTCCTAGGGGAATGATCGGAAAAATTCCAATGCATGACAGGTTCAGCCCCTATCCCATATGATACTTAATTGCGGAGCACATTTTTGAAAAATTACTCGTGGAGGTCGTAAGCTAACAGCGAATACACCATTTTTGACGATTTACATGTTTTTTTTTTGTTTTTGTTTTTTAATTTATTCTACTAAAATCATACAAAAACAAAAACGTATAATTCATACACACAAATGAACAAAATTAGTAGAAGCGGGAGGGCTGAAGCATAGCTTATGGGGAGTAGCCCTCCCGTGCATCATCATTAGCATCAATATAGTAATGGCACATATTTCGTCAAAAACGTATAGAAATTAAGGAGTACAAAAAAATAAAGAAAACTAACGAAAACTAGAAAAAAAATAAAATAAATAAAATAACAGTTAGGGCAAGAAAAAAGTAAATGCATATATAAGCAACACTGGGAATATCAAATACTTGTTAGCTGGAGTAATCTGCAAATATAATTGATTTTACTTTAGTTTTGAATTGTTGATGACTAGTAATACTTGAAAGGTCTGAGTGAAGTCCATTCCACGTTCTAACTCCGATTATGGATAAGCTGTGTGATTTGATGGTTGTTCTACAGGGCTTGCTATACAACCAGTTAGGATGCCTGGTTGGGTATTTCCTAACTGTAGTTTGGAACTGCTTTTGAATGTTAGTAGGCATTTTGTTATGGTAAATGTTGTGCATAATCAGTACTGTTTTAAGTTTTACTATATCAACAAATTTGAATAGATTGAGTTTTTTGAATATGGGAGTTGTGTGTTCATATTTACCAACACCACAGACTATTCGTAATACTTTTTTTTGGGATGTTATTATTTTTTGTAGATTTGTTGCGTACGTGTTTCCCCATATTTCGGAGCAGTAATAAAGGTAAGGGAGAAATAGACTGTTATAAAGAGTTCTGAGTATTTTTTCCTCGAGAATGTTCTTAGTACGATACAAAATACCTATTATTTTTGACAGTTTAGTTTGTACATAATTTATATGATGCTTCCAGTTGAGTTTTTCATCAACAATGAGTCCTAAAAATTTACATGCACCAACTTTCTCTATCTCAGTATTGCAAATCCGTATAATACAGTCATTTCTACTCTCAGACTTTGTATTGAATAACATGTAATTTGTTTTGGCCACATTAAGGGATAATTTATTAACTGCAAACCAGTTACATAGTATTTCCAATTCTGCATTAACAATTTTAACAAGATCACCAAGATTATGATGGGAGCAGAGAATGGTGGTATCATCGGCAAACAAAATGAATTTTAACATGTCTGAGGTGTTGATAATGTCATTAATATAAATCAGGAACAGTTTTGGACCTAAGATTGATCCTTGAGGGACTCCACATGTTATAGGAAGATTGTTTGATTTCGCCTCGTCTATGTCCACATATTGTAGCCTATTTATCAGATAACTCTTGACCCATTCTTTGGCTTGACCCCTTATGCCATAATGTTCTAATTTGTGAAGCAGTATGGTATGGTTCACAGTATCAAAAGCCTTTTTAAGGTCAATGAATATACCAGCTGTAATCATTTTTTTTTCAATGTTGTTGGTAATTTCTTCAACCAATTCAATTACTGCTGAAGAAGTAGAGTGATTTTTCTGAAATCCATATTGGCTGGGGCATAGTATATTAAATTTGCTGAGGAATGACTCCAGACGGTTGTTAAAGAGTTTTTCCAGGATTTTTGAGAATTGTGGTAGTAAAGAAATCGGTCTATAATTATTAAAACTAGATTTATCACCAGATTTGAAAACCGGAATTACCTTCGCGATTTTCATTTCATTGGGAAAAATACCTTGTTGAAACGATTTATTGCATATATTTACTAGGGGGGCTACAATATTTGGTGCAACTTGTTTAACAATATTCATACTAAGTCCTAAATAATCTTTGGACTGTTTACTATGTTGAGTATTAATAATATCAAGCAGTTCATTTTCTGTGATTGGGTTCAGGAACATACTCTGTTGGTTGCAGTTTTTCAGAAAATCATCCACTTTAGATGAAGTTGGGCTGATTTTACTCGCCAGGTTGCGGCCAATTTCAGTAAAGAACTCATTAAAGCTATTTGCAACATCCGTTGGGGTTTTTCCTTCAGTTTGGAATTTCTTGAATTCATTTCTGTTGTCAGTTCTTTTCTTCTTAATTATGCTATTTATTACCTTCCAAGTGGTTTTCATATCTCCTATGGCATTTTCAAATTTTTCAGAGAAGTATCGTTTTTCACAGTTTCTAAGGATTGTAGTCAATTTGTTTTTATACAATTTATAACGGCTTTCATCTTCAGTGCTTTTACTTTTCAAAAAAGTCCTATATAGTGCATTTTTCTTACAGCAAGCGTTTTTCAGTCCACGAGTGAACCAGGGTTTTGAGTCATTATTATTCCTGTTGCCAATCTTAATTTTAATATATGGACAACATTCATTCATGTTTTGCATGAAAATCCTTACAAACTCATTATAGGATTTGTTTACATCTTTAATCTCAAATACTTCTTGCCATTTTTCATTTTTTAAGTTAATATTTAATTTATTTAGAGAACTGTCATTTAATGTCCGTTTAGTTATGTATGTCTTTTGTTCTTTATTATTTACAGGTTCTCTTCCGCAAATTGTGAATATTGGCAGGTGATCACTGACATCAGTGATGAGGGCCCCACTATGATGTTCCGTTTCAAGGACGTTAGTGAAAATGTTATCAATTAACGTTTCAGTAGTGCTAGTTAACCTGGTTGGTTTGGTTATTAGAGGGAGAAGCCCGAGAGAAGAAAACATATCCATGAAGTGTCTCGCCTGTTGGAGCGAGTTGTATTTTAATAAATTAACGTTGAAATCTCCACACACATAAAGGTTTTTAATTCTATGAGGTCTGAGCATTTTTTCTACTTGTTCATTAAATTCCTCAAGATTGCTTCCAGGCTTTCTATACATGCATGAGACGAGTATATGTTTGTTCTGTTTTAGCTCAATGTCTACGGTGACAGATTCAAGGAGGTTGTTGCAACAGAGGGAAAGACTCTCTACCAATCTCGCAGAGAGTGTGTTTTTAACAAACAGTGAAACCCCTCCACCTCTTTGGAGTTTGCGATTCATATGAAAAGCCACATAATCGGGTAAAAAATTGTCAACAGTGTTTGAGTCTGTTTGCCAGGTCTCTGAGATTGCAATGATGTCAAAAGATCTATTTATGAGTTGAAGATATAATTTGATTTTGTCACTATTTGCATTAAGGCTACGGGCATTAAAGTGTATTAATGAAAAACCATTAATAGCTTTAAGTTCTAAGTTAAAAAGTGTTTCACTATAGTAGCAGCAGTTGTTGGTAAGATTCCTGAAGAAATTAGAGTCTGGGTCAATGTGGGAGTCGAAACAGTTCTGTCTTATTAGATTTTCATCAAAGAGATTTAAATCCTTAGAGTTCACTCCGGTCACTGTGGTCACTGGGACTGGGTGATTTGAGTCCATGGTGCATACACGGAGGTAAGTTCATGACTGATCATACAATACAGAGGATTTATATTAACACACAGGACAAAATACAAAACTGAATATAACGGATTATTATCGAGTGGTCGATGTAACTTTTGACTCACGCTTAATGAATGAAGTAAGGGAAAATAGCGCATAGATATAATTGCATTATTTGTCAATACTTTACCAATAGCGGGAGTAATATTCTTATCCTCAGAGTTCATTAAAATATAGATAAATCCACACTGTCCTTCACAATCGATACTTTTCCTTCGTTTGTTTTAATGAATATTTTACAGTCCCTGATCCAGGTAGCTTCGATTTTGTTCCTCTTCCTCAGGTCTCTCGCAGTTCTTGCGATATCCGCGTTCCTTTTCGTGAGGTGCTCGTTAATGTAGATTCCGGTCCCTTTCAGTTTCTTGGCATTTATCATCATACGAACTTTTGTCTTTCTGCTCACAAGTTTTATGATCACCCTTTGGAATCCACTTTCCGACGGCTTCCCAAGTGTGTGGCAGATCTCAATCTCCTCAGACTTCAGGTACACGCCACGATCGTTAAGTGCCTCGAGCACCTGTGTTTCGACCGAATCATGTCCGTCTTTGTCTGTAGAAGGCGCAGAATCTCCTTTCACTACCTGGGAATATGGTTTTATGATTTTTAATCCGGTCACGATAACATCCTCTTTTCGGGTGTGTTGTTCAAGCTCCTCGATCCTTCTCTCCAGCGTGACAATCTTCTCGTCTTTTTCCTTCATTATCCTCTCCATGCTTCCGATCGTTTCCAGCAGTTTTTTAATTGTTATGCTGTCATCCTTCCGGGTCTTATTTAAGTCACTTATATCCTTGGTAATACTGGATAAAGCGTCCTTAATTTCTAGGAGATCAGCGTTCGCTGCGTTCGCAGCATTCGCTCGTGTCGCCATCGTGTCTTGCCCGTCTTACATGTGGCAAATTACTCTAAACTACTCGGATATAGTTATTCCGATATTCACGAAACGCTGTATACATATTCCTATTATGATTTCACACATATTTCAAATTGCCTTCCATTAGCTCCGCACCCCAGAAAGTCGGCCATTTTGAAATATGTGCGTTTTTCAGCCATTTTACGCACGTTCTTGCGAACTTCTCCTAGGGGAATGATCGGAAAAATTCCAATGCAGGACAGGTTTAGCCCCTATCCCATATGATACTTAATTGAGGAGCAGATTTTTGAAAAATTATTCGTGGAGGTCGTAAGCTTACAGCGAATACACCATTTTTGACGATTTACATGTCACAAATTCATCCACACTACTACATTTCCATTTTTGGAAACCTTTACAAAGTGGCACCGTAACTCCGAATGACCTGACATTTTGCCCACTTCTTCGGGTGGACCTATTCTACATATTATGTCCTGGAACCCGAAAGCTCCACCTCCTTCATTTTTTTTTAATTACCATAATGTTAAAAACAGTGAAATATTCACTTAAATTTCAAATTTTGGTTTTTCAACACCAAACTCAGTATACAGTATCGCCGGAGGGTCAGACACATTATCGTAGGGAATGAGCATGTTCAGTCGATAAATGTGGCCGTCATTACTCTAAACGTGTTCGCAAAAAGGCGGGGCTTAGATAGAAATTCTCATAATTCATCAATAATGTACCAAAAAAACACACATTTTGGTGGTAAGGTTCAGTCTGTATTGGGGAATAAGCACAACAAGTAATATCCATTTTGGACTATAGGGGGCTCCAAAAACATGACAAATGTATAACTCGTGAAATGATGGACGAAATATTTTCTTTTTTTTTTAGACATACTCTGGGGATGAGTATGGACTTATATTGATAGTGTCACAACGAATGATAATTGTGGGCGTGGCCTGTACTTTTTTTTTTATGACGATGTGCTTAAATGTGTTTCGGTACGCAAAACTTGGGACACGCATCACAGCCCACGACCTTTTCAAGAATGTAAAAAAAAAACGTAATTTTTCAAAAATACTGCTCACTAGCGCCCCATATTGTGTGGTAGTCACATATAAGTCTCAGAACTTCACGAATTTTAGCACAGACATTCCTCATGGAATTTCGGACATATTTGTACATACATTCCATTAGCCCCGCCCCCCAAAAAGTCGGCCATTTTGAAATATGTGCGTTTTTCAGCCATTTTACGCACGTTCTTGCGAACTCCTCCTAGGGGAATGATCGGAAAAATTCCAATGCAGGACAGGTTCAGCCCCTATCCCATATGATACTTAATTGCGGAGCACATTTTTGAAAAATTACTCGTGGAGGTCGTAAGCTAACAGCGAATACACCATTGTTGACGATTTACATGTCACAAATTCATCCAAACTACTACATTTCCATTTTTGGAAACCTTTACAAAGTGGCACCGTAACTCCGAATGACCTGAAATTGTGCCCACTTATTCGGGTGGACCTACTCTACATATTATGTCCTGGAACCCCAAAGCTCCAACTTCTTGATTTTTTTAAAATTACCATAATGTTAAAAACAGTGAAATATTACCTTAAATTTCCATGTTTTCTTTTTCAACGCCAAACTTAGTATACAGCATCAGTGGAGGGTCAGACACATTACTGAAGAAAATGAGCATGTTCAGTCGATAAATATGCCCGTCATTAATCTAAATGCTCATCACTGCTGTCACTTCAGCCTTACATACTTTTACTTATAATTAAAAAATTACATCTGTGTGCCATGTAGTACTTGTCATTTTGCATAATACTGTATACTTATTACATTGCTGTTAACATTGTCATTTTGCATAATACTGTCTACACTTAATCTACAACTTCTCTCATATTATTGAATCTACATTGTGGTTGTTATATATTTATCTGTTATCTTGCACTTCTTTGCGTCTTAGGTTTACATTTTAATTGTTGCTGTGACGGACTGCGGAGCTGAGCAAAACACACACTAACAGTTAGACCAAACACACTTAGCTATTCCATCTACCTCTGGAACTAGCTAAATTAGTTATAAATATGTTTATTCTTCACTGTCGGCATATTGCTACCTGGTTGATGCAGGAAAAATGGTACCAACACAGTTGGCGCACATGCCTAAGATTTCCTGGTCAGAAACAAAGGAATGCAAAGTCAGGTAAACAATTTAGAGGGATGACAAACGGCTCATTTCGGAGGACTGAGGGGGGGGACCAGCAACCCTACCCGACAGGCGCACGGACGCGAGGGCCCGCTCATCACTGCGCGCACAAGTGCGACCGCAGTTTTAATTATTATTATTCCCACTCCGATCGGGACACTAGGTCCACCGTTTCCCCGCAGCGAGGCTCCCCCCGTTGACAGTTTACGTGGGCTGGGTGCAGTGGCGGACTGGCCATCGGGACGAATCCCGATGCGCCGATACCGAAGTGGGCCGGTCGGATAAGTCACTAGCACATCCCCCATAGGCGGCGCGTGAGGCTCAGGTTTGAGAAGGCTAAATAACTTATTTTACCTGACGCTGCCCGCCTCCGGTGTCTATAGAAAAGAGATCAACTCAGTGTGCGGAGTTTAAATCTCTCAAGTCATATTACAGGATAAAGGAAATACAGTTTAAACTGCCGTATGCAGAGAAGACGCCGACGTGTCACACTTATCATTCATATTACATCATCAATCAGATCATCGATCATATAATATCACAATATATCATATATTTCCTGATCTGAGTCAGCTGAGCCGTATCTGGCCGTGCAACACTCACAGTGTCACAGACTGGATGCAGAAGTATTATTTTAAGCAACACATTATGTTGACGAAACACTCGAGTCAAATATAATTAAAGTCAGATCCACTCGTGTCTTAGACGTGAACGCGCTCTCAGCTGGAGAGAGAAACCCTGGCTTGATTTACCGAGTTGATAACCAGCGTCGTAGGACCGCTTAGCGAGATCTCGTGTGTTAGTTTGTTGTTGTTAGTTTGTTTGCTACTCAAACATATCCAGGGTCTGTTGAACTGGCTTCGTAGTACAGGGCACAGGTGGCTAGCAGCGCTGAGGTCAAAGACACAGACATTATACATTATATTTGTATTTTACCAGGATGCAGTGACACAAATATTTACATATTTACATTTACTATCTACAACACCCGCCGCCCCTGACATCCCCCACTCCCCCCGTTGACAATTTACTAGCGGTACCGAAGTGGGCCGGTCGAGATTCCCGGGATGATTTTTAGTCCCATTCCACCACTGGCTACATGACCGTATGATCGCCCATATTGACGCACCTAATTCCTAAACTTCTAACAGATACAACATAAACCGATCCTTCAGCCTCATATGAGCTCTCAGACACGTTCAAAATTAAACTGTCATCGCTGTCTGAGATTCCTGCTGTGTGCGCCATCGTGCGTTTACATGCAGAAGCTGGAATCCTGGACGGTGCAACTGGAGCGCTGTGCCCGCAATGACGTCACACATCATTTGGTGGGACTTGAAGAATCCCCGAGAAGATCCGGAAAATGGTCAACATTGAAGGGCAGATTAATGGTTATCAAAGTACAAATATCCAAAATCAGTTCAGTAACGGTTTGCAAGGGGACAATATTTACTCAAATTGATGGGTTTGGATGATGGGGGAAACTCGTGTCACAGGCTCTTTAAGTCCATAGTGAGCAGTGTTGGGACTAACGCGTTACAAGTAACGCGTTACTGTAACGCCGTTATTTTTGGCAGTAACTAGTACTCTAACGCATTACTTTTTAAATTCAGTAACTCAGTTACCGTTACTACATGGTGCGTTACTCCGTTACTGCGTTAGTTTTTTTATATAGTCAACAGCCAGGTGAACAGAGATGAGAACTGTACTTAAGTACAGTACTTGAGTAAATGTACTTAGATACTTCCTGTGTCAAATGCGGAGACGGGCTGTGGGCGTGTTTGTGTTGTTTACTAACAAGACTGTCATGGCGGCGGCGGAGCTCAAGTCTAGTTTCTCCACCTGGAGATATTCTCACTATTTCACTTTTGTCGAGCACAAAGAAAAGAACGTTTTAGTTAAATGTAAGTTGTGTCCTGGCGGGTCAAAGAGCCTATCTACTGCCCAAACCAGTCGTTCAAATCTCTTCAAACATCTGCAAAAACAACATGCTGGGACGAAGCTAGTAGCTAAGACCACAGAGACTCAGTAACTAGCACAACACTGATAGTGAGTGCACAAGTGGTTGAAAATTGCCGCCATGTGGTGAAGAGACACTTATGAGGGCAGACATCAGAGTGAAGTGAGAGGAAGGTGTTCAGGTGATATTGCCTGCTGTGTGTTTGTTTTATGGTTTTGTTAATTTGCAAGATTAGTTATTACTCATCTGCTAGCTTGATAGAAACAACTACATTTACTGAGGTTGATACTCGCGGGGGATTAAGAACCACCTACCAAGGAAAGACAATGAGGTATTTTTCCCGATTGTCTCATTACACCTGAAGTTTATGTATACTTTTGGTTTTGTAGCCGTTATTTCCTCCATTTTATAAGTAAATCTGACACTTTGACATGCTATAATTAGAAGGGCTGCAACCAGCAATAATTTTCCTTATCGATTAGACTGCTGATCAGTTAATCAATGTATTGATAATCAATTCATCTATGACACGTCAAACAATTCACGAAGCCAAATATGATGTTTTGAATTGTCAGAAAAGCCTCTCATTTGACAGGCTTGAATTGTGGAATATTTTTAATTAAACTTTGTCTTGTTTGAATAATTCCTGAAAATATTATTCGGTCATCAGATACGTGATCATTATTTTAAAAGGTATAGCATTAAATGAAATAAGAGGACCCGCTTTCTAAGCTCTAATTTCACTCTACACACTGTGGAGAGTGGGCAAGAATCTGAAATAAATGATCTGATATTAAATACATTTTTAAAACTCTTCCCTTTGGCTATTGCCATGATGTTACACAGTCAAGGCATGGTGTATACCACTCTGACTGACCCGAAGCATTATTTGACAGAATACATTTCAAAGTAAACATGAGGAAATCGAGTAATTGAAATGTGCTTCATGTTTACTGAGGGACTCATTGAAGTGTATCTGCAGGTAATATCCTGGCTCAATAGCTACTGAGGCTGTATAAATAAGCCCTATTTTAAAACCTAATGTTTATTTCATGTGTAACATTACTGTATGTTCTTATTGTATTCATTTGCTATATTATTGTGTCTTCTACATCCTAAACCGAGGAGCTTCTCTATATTCCTTTCTGCTTTACTGCCTGGTGAGCAGTGTCATTGTAGATGTTCCCATTCAACATGAATGCATCTGTTAGTCTAAACATAATTTCAGTGTTTCTTTTACTCGTTATTTCATTTTCCAGGTGGTTTTAAATGTTATATTCTGAGATATTTGTTGTGAGTGAAAATGAATGAACATGTGTCCACACGTCTGTTCGTCAAACCTTATTTTAGGCTCAACTTCCTTTCTGAGTTGTAACAATGGTCAGACATCTCTTTAGAAATTGCAATGCAGAATGTATAAAAACGTGAACAATATTTTAATCAATTATGCTTATTGGCTGTAATTCCTCATGGCAAAGAAACAGTGTGTTACTATATTCTCAATAGGAACAATGTATTGGCACTTTCCTGTGCTCAGTGTCTCTTCAAATACTTAATCAAAAGATTCAGGGAATTTCTAGCAACGCTGAACTGATCTGTTTGTCAGTCTATCACTGACGCTCTGGTCGAAGGAGCACTAAAGCTTTTAACCTTGCAAAAAATGGTAATATAAGATGTGAGCTGTGGATAGCAGAGCAGCCAGGTTGGCAGATCCTAAACTTTGGGCCAATACTTGTCCCTGAGTTGAAAGTAAACTGCCTAAAATCCTTTTCAGTAACCTTCCCAGTGATGTGCTGACTTTGAGCATGAAAAAGTGATTTCTAAACAGAAAAACATCCTCTCAGATTCAAAGGGGAGAACTCTCTCGGTAGTGTAGGAAGAACATCTGCTTCGACCTTGTGTGGCATCAAAAAGCCTATAAATATTAAAAAGGTCTGTGTCGGATCCTTTGCCCTCAACAGTGTTGGGAAAGGTCACAGCCCAATCGTTTTCTAACACCAAAAATGACACTTTGTGTGTAGAGTGTAATGTGTCTGCTTGAGCAATGTTATCATCATCATCATTTTTGTTTCAGAAAACCACACTGCATTATGAAACCAGCCAGAGTTTAAATCGTAAAATGAGATGAAATAAATATTGTGAAATATTGATTTTAAAGTTTTCATAGAAAATCCATGTTGCACATTCTGCATAATGTATCATTATGTATAGTATCAAGATGGAGGGAAAGAAAGAGGGGAGTCCCTTGCGGAGATTGTGCAGCAATGGAAATGTTTATTGCAAATCTGGCACATTTATCACAAATGTATGTCATCCGTTGTCATGACACATATACATAAATCCTCTTCTATAATACATTAAAGTATATTGTTCTGTTAGGAGTTGTGTGTATTCAAATCTAACACTGGCATGTGGTACTCAGGGAAATGCAGGGGGAGAGAAGAGAGGAAACAAATATTACAAAATGCAGAAGTATCTAAGTACATTGTCAACACCAGCAGGAACTAAATAGAATTGATCCCCCCGTAGCACCAACCCTCAGGAAATCCATCCATTGATAAACACTTTCTTGAGATAGTCACGCTGTGGCTCCAGCACTGGTTTCTCTTTTCCATTTGTGAAAATGAGCCGGCAATTTATTTCTAATCCAAAAATGGGCTAAACACAATAGTGTCTGCATTGCTCTCTCACTATGATTTATGGGACAGAATCTCCCTATATTTCTTTGGCGATAATAAGAAAATACAGCAATAAATCTGGAAATGTGAGGCAATTTTGTTATCACCTTGTTGGAATATCTGAATACATTATCTTCTGAGAGGAGAGGAGGACACATGTTAGACATAGGAGTGTTGGTGTTCAGTCATCATTGCTGCTGTACTGCAGCTCCAAACTAAAGGAACCTGATACACTTTCCATTCTAGGAAATGTTGCTGCTTTTCTCTATTGTATATTATAAGTTATGATACAGTGTATATTGAATGTTTTATGACTGTTGCATGGAAACAAGTATTTATCTTGAGCTCGTGATTGGCCTTTTCAGAATGTGTCTATCATCTATTTACAATGACTAAGTAATTAATAAATCCTACTAGATACATTCCTGTGTTGTTGTTGATGATTTTTCTGAATACAAACAGCAGAGGAAAGTATTTTGTCACAATGACATCTGTTGTAGAGTGCAATATACCATCATGTAATTACGTATAATCATGTGTAATTATATAATTATGGTTCTTGCCGCAGTTACCCGGGGTAGATGCTTCTTGAGAAGCTACAGCTATTTATGGCTCAGCTTTCCATACAGCAGAGATCAGTAATCACTTAGGATAAATAAAGCCCACATGCACAGTCTTGTTCCTGGACTTGCTTGTCATCATTGCAAAGGTCATTGAAGCCCCCGCCCTGCCATCCCCACACTGTCCCTCACACACACACACACACACACACACACACACACACACACACACACACACACACACACACACACACACACACACACACACACACACACACACAGAGACACGGACACGGAGAACAGAGCGCACAGGGAAGGAGGCTGGTATGAAGATTGCTAGCTCATTTGTCTCTTTATCAGACTGTGTCTCCCTCTCTCCAGAAGAGGTGTCTGTTTGAAGAATGTGCCACGGTTGGGAGGATGAATTTCCATGATGAACTTGGAATTTATTTATTTATTTCCCATCAGGCAGCAGCCCACCATCATCCCCGTTGCTACAGTAAAACTGATTTCTATTATACGCAGGGAAGCTACAGATTCTTTGTCAGTTAAAGGCAATGTCTTGGATAATGATTGTGCTCCTTAAGCTTTCACACATGAAAAAGCAAAGATTTGTTACACTTCTACACAACATTCAAACATAATAATTCTCAGCGTAGCATTGCAAAGCGCTGTAGCTTTAGATGCTGTGCACATTAGGTTTTCTATCCACTGGCAATATCCATAAACTGCCCGAAGAACGTCTGAAGAATATAAAACAATGGAGGTGTATGTGAGTGAGTGACAGACAATCTGATTATGGCGATCACTCTCAGTTTCACTTTGCATATGATACATTTGTCCAGCATTGACTTGCAGGCTAAGCATCTCTTACTTGGTTCATTGAAAATGGATACTATAAAGCACTACTTGCAGAGAATTCATTTGCACAGATGTTGCGTCGTTTGAAGAATTCTTTAGACCCTTTCAAACTAAGGATGATCGCAATAAGATAATCTTAAGGCAGGGCATTACAGTACTTTGTCATCACAGCCATTATACTAGCACTATAAATTCCGTCAGGACCATAACTACTGCTGAATCTCTAGAGGCTCTCTCAGACTGGCTTTTCCAGCTGTAAATATTACCGCCACTCAAAGTGTGTTTAGTTGACAGCATGTCCATGCGCGTGTCCTACACAGGATGAAAGTGGGAGCAGCAGTAAGACTTTTTATAAGATTGTGGGGCCCATTTGATGAGAACATTGATCTGTGCCTTGTTACACAGACATGCTGGAAGAAGTGACAACTGCCTGTCTCTTTTTACCGTTGTTGTTTTATAGCAGTAGTAGACATGGTGGCAGCAGGACAAAAATAAAGGTGGCTGTCTCCTTTTTTTCTTTTCGTAATACCCTATAAATTACTACCAGTTACTGCAAGATGAGTGTTGGTCATAAATCAGAGGGTAGCATCAACAGTTATGTGATCATACTTGTTCTCATCTCAGTTAAAAACTCACCTCTTTGCACTGGCTTTTAATACTAGTTACATTACATTTTTACATTTGTATGTGTTTTTATATGTTTCTAGTTATTGTGCTTTTTATCATGTTTTTAATTATTGTTTTATTATTTTACTCCCATTGTGTTATTTTATATTGTATGTATTGCCTGTACAGCACTTTGATCAACTGAGGTTGTTTTAAATGTGCTATATAAATAAATAAAGATTGAGATTGAGATTGTTCCTGCAGGCTAACCTCATTTCGTCTCGGGTGCTTGCTGACAAGTTTTGAACCACTTGGGAAAAGTAGCTTCAGGATTTTAAACTAGAGACATTTGGTTTTCCTGACAGCAATGTGGAAGTTTAAAAAATGTCATGAGAGCTGGAACCAGACTTTCTATTGCTGGACCGCTCAAACCTTCTTTCTTTTTTTGTGTAAAAGTATACGAAATTTGATGTTGTGTTCGAGAGCACTGACTCAGACTCACTGACTGCATGTGCATCAGACTCACTGACTCCTCAAACTAAGGGTGCAGGTACATCAGTAAATGTGACACCATGACAGTCAGGCAGAAAGTGTCAACATTAACTTTCATCTATTCATCGGAGCATTGGGTTTGTTTGCCCTGCAATCAGCAGTCAGCTGCTGAATATTGATTCCAGAAGATTATGGGTTTGCCAATACACAGCTCCATACAAATGTGACCGAAAATACTGTCATTGCATCATTAATGATTAATCATCTTACATGTGCAATCCATTTGCATGTGTACATTTCCGTGAGCATGTGTGTCTTTTACTCGTCTAAGGAATGTTCTCATTTAAAAAGCTTGTGTACTATGCATACAAAAAACACATTCAGATGGCTATTTCCATGCATAAGTATGGATTTGATGTTGTATTGTGAACATGAGAACATTGTACGTGTATGAGTGCATGTGCATCTATATCTAAGTCAGTGTTATTCTAGTTTGTGGCATAGGAGAAAAATGAGATAAAAGGAAGCACAGTGCTCAAAAGCATTAGAATGTGCAATAAACTTAATTGAACATGAAATTAATTGAGTCCATCTCTCTTGCCGTAATCGCAGGATAGTCACATGAATCTTATATGAGATATGACTTTTTTTTTTTAGTATCTATGTCTTCTCATTTTGAAGCTCCAGAGATGGATGTTGTTGTGCTTTGCCGTTATTTAGATCTCCACTGGACACCAAATTAGGTAATTTTCATTACAAAACCTTTAAGTGAAAGCAGTCTGGTCTCCAAAGTATTTAATAATACCTTCCAAGGCAGCAGTTTCAGGAAGAAAATAAAACACATGCAGTCAAACGCTTGTGATGAAACAGCCATCAGGTTAGTGAAATGGATTTTGAACATTACAGGCGCGTTAAAGTGTTGTTTGCAACATGAAGGATCATTTGACGGATCATGCTTGTCGTCTTAATGTTCCTATTTTTTATTCATAACACCGCACTTTAGTTCTCAGCAACTAAATCGTTAAATACAATGTTACAACTAACAGAACCAATGAGCCGATGTGTGGAATTAATACCCAATGTAGTGGCCAAAATCATATAGAAATAAAACAGATAATTAACTTAAAATAATACAGCCGCTGAGGCACTAGTTAGCAGATCTTACGCAGGGCAATGATCCAGGTCCAGACAAGATTCTCCATTTGTGCAGTTTATTCCGATAACAAAGTACAACGAACAGGTTTCCTATATCCCTATTCCTTAAGCCTTTCCTATGGCTTTCCTTTTGCTGGCTTGAAACACCCTGGTAAAAAAAAAACGTTTGCCTAGTGCTCTGGCTCCCACCTCCACCTGTCTCAAATATATACAATTACACCAGGTGCTCTAATCACCCAAAACATGCCTTCAAAATAAAAGCATAGAAACTACTCTAATTTATGAGACTAACTAAGAATACATTTACAATAAACACTATAAAACAGCAAGAAAATAAATGTTAAACTATTAAATAATATAAAGATATATATAGCTCCAACACCCACGTTGTTGTGGTTTTCCTTTAATATTTGAAATCATCATGTCAATATTATCAAACTCTTTCCATACATTATTTTTCAAAGGCAGAAGTACCATGTATGTTCTTAGTGTGGTGCCATACATATAGATGAAGGGACATGGGGACTTGTTTGTCCAGACTCTTTAAAGTAAACAACCCTGACATGTGGACCAGCCAAGTGTGTTGGAAAAGCGCAATAAGAAATGTGGAAGTGACTGTTTCAATATGAGCTTATAAAAACAGTTATTTTGTTTTGTTTTCCCTTTCCCTAATTCTTGTTTTATAAGTATGATGTATCTATAAAGTAGCTCAACTGCTGAAAGTGTTATACTGCCCAATTAGAGTTTGTTTAATGGCACTGGTGTATTTTTGTTATCATAGCTTTTCTAATGTGCCTGCAATTTAGAATAAACAACACAAAACAAACTTGTGGGTAAATGAGCGTAAGTAGGTTAGATTTAACTTCAAATAAATGGTTAGTGCAATGGCTCATGTAAATATGTATTTTATGCCAATATGTCTGTGCATTTTATAGTGGGCAAGAGTGAAAGTTAATCTTTGCAGATACATTCTTTTGCATATAGGCTGACCCATTTATTATATTCTCTTGAAACATCTCTATAAATCATTGTGTATACCCCTGCTGACATTTGAATGTACTGTGCAAAGTCTAGTAAATTCTTGTTCATAGAAATCTATCATTGTATTGATCGTTCAGCTCCATGGCCGTACACCAAAGAACATCATGTAACTGCTGCCTATTGTTACCGGGACCGCTCCCTCTGTGCGACGCGGCCATCCCTTATTCAGTCGAAGCGCCTTGTTATCTTGATTGTGTGAACCTGCCCCTAGCTGAAGTCAGCTGAAACATTAATTGGACACAGGGAAAAGTTCACATTCCTCCCAGCCATTCGTTGCACACCTTTCCATCATTTATGTTCCCTGATGTAAGGAATTCCCTTTGATACGTCCAATCAATGTAATACGTTCTACCCAAAGAAAGACGGCAAACACAGTATTGAAAAAGCAAGAGAATAGGCGATCCCAAATGCTTCATGGACGATGATGCCTGTGCAAACTCTCGGTGTATTCAGTGAGAAACAGTATACGTGTTGGCTTTGATATTTTCTGATGTACCTGCAAGATGGACATTGTCATGAGGTGTGAGGTGAACAAATATTTTACTCACAGCGGGCCTATCCTGCATTAACTTTTTAAACCAGTAACATTTAGTCAATGAGATGATTACATATCTGTATACAGTATGTTATACACAGTTATATATATGTATATAGTATACTGTAAATCTCACAGAAGGATGTTTATTCAGTTGTATCACATACTGCTACAGTACACACACACCCCATAACAAAGACATGCTGCATTAAATTCGAACCGCGGTGAAACGGCTGTCCTGTCTTTCTCCTCCGTATTCCAGCTAATGAAGGAAAAAATGCAGCAAAAGTAATCTGAGAAATATAAACAATTCCCAATCCACAGTCAGCATCATTATTTGGAAGAAGTCCTCTGTTTTGATGAAATATTGGGCCTGAAAAGCCTGATTTACTTGAAAGCAAAACCGTCAGCCCTCGATACCCTGGACTGTAGTAACTGAGGATTCCGACTCTCGGTAGGCTGTGGTGTGCGTGCAGCCATCAACAATTCTCTTTTAATATCCTTTGCAAATAAAACATTGTGTTCGCTTAGTTTTTGAAGATCTCAAAGTTTCTGTATCTCTCTTTCTAGTGCTCTCCAGCAGATGCAGCCTACACGTATTGATCATCTCACCAAAGCATTCCCTCTTGTAGCACAGCAAGGACAATAGCTCATGATTTAAGAATAAGAACTTCGGTTTAGTCACAACACGTTTCTTGTCACTGATTTTTATTTTCCCAGTGCTCAGCAAAGTACTGCCACTGATTGATTCGGTGAGATTTCTGGGTGATGGCTGCCCGTGAACACATACTAAACAGGTAACAGATCGGCAGGACAGGCTGCATCGCGAATAGAAGAGTAGATAAGGACGAAGAACAGGTCAAGCCCTGGGCCTTCGGGAACGGGGTAGTATTCTAGATGTGCAGTGCAGAAGCATTTCATTGCTTTAAATAGATTGTTCTTCTTTATTACAACAGTTCATAGATTTTGATAACACTGTGTTCACCGAAATGATGGTAGAAATCTGGCTCAATTGTGACTTTACCAAAGCCTGTTCAATGGGACAAGGGAAGAGCAGACATTTTTTATTTAAGTAGTCGCCAGATATAAAACTGATGTGTATATGCTAAACAAATACTTTCTCTGATATAAACTTTTATGCGGGTGATATAATGATGAGGAGATTGAATATAAATTCAGATGGGTAACCATTTATGTTTTGGTTTGCCAATTTCACTGATTGTGTCAATTTTGCGGGGGAACACAGCGTCCTGTAAACTGTCAATACATACATTTAAGTTATTTATGACTTTCATCACTCTTTTTATTTACATTTGAGCTGTCATCTCCCTGTTAATGATCGTTTAATGTTATTCTGAAATGTGAAGCACTTTGTAGTCTGTTCCAACCTGGTTGCCATGAGTGAATCATTGATCATCCTTCTGACGTTTCATAATGCTGATGACTGAGATCTTACTGCCGTTATGCTTTGCACAAACATGTGATGAGTTAGCGGTATGCGAGCTACAAATAGCCACAGCCGTGCGTAATGACAGCTGCTGTGGTGTCATTGGAGAACCTCGGCAAGGTGACACTGTCGGTGAAATTGGACTTTCTTTGCCATATTTCTCATTGACAGGTCTAATGAGATGTGGAGCAGACACAAGTGTCAATAAGCAAACGGCTGTGTGAGGCAATTCGACATCCATTCAGGTCTAAATGTGGGTGTGGAAATGAGGCTTGTGAGTTCCAAAATGATTGAGATGTAACAAACAGACTCAGGTGTATGTGTGGCTTAAAACCTGTTAAGCCCCGAGCCTGTTTTTCAGGTCTCAGGCTCGAAAATGACATTCCCAGAACAAATGACCATATCTTCCCTTCTAAAAGGGTTAAATTAATAATCTTTTTTCTCAAAGCAAGGTTACACCTGTGAGTTGGATGTAGAAGTGTCAGAATCAATATAGATGTTTTTATTTTAAAGTAAATTCAGATTGAACACAGTAAAAAAATGTAAATTATTGATGCAAAACAAGTTAAATTTGGCCTTTTTAGAGAGATTTAGCAAAAAAAAACACTTCTGGGGTCATTTGGGTGGATTTGACCTATCTCTGGCCCCCCTTGCTCGATTTTGCTGATTGACATCTCTTTCTAACCGTGAGAGCCAATGGAATCGAGGGGAACTCCCATATACTCCTTATGTGTGTGTGTGTGTGTGTGTGTGTGTGTGTGTGTGTGTGTGTGTGTGTGTGTGTGTGTGTGTGTGTGTGTGTGTGTGTGTGTGTGTGTGTGTGTGTGTGTGTGTGTGTGTGTGTGTGTGTGTGTGTGTGTGTGTGTGTGTGTGTGTGTGTGTGTGTGTGTGTGTGTGTGTGTGTGTGTGTGTGTGTGTGTGTGTGTGTGTGTGTGTGTGTGTGTGTGAGACTACACCGGAAGCTGCGATAACTCTGGTGGCTACCATTAGCAGCTAACTTTTACTCTCCGATTTTTACATAAAAATGGAATTATGGACTATAAATTAAAAGAAAATATTCGACAGAAACATTATCAACCTATGGATTAACCTATTCAGCCACGTTTTTTCTCATTTTAATGCCATTGAATAAGTCTTTTGATCAGATTGACAGCTACGGTGAGACGATCTCCCGTAAAAGCATACGTAAAGGTACGTGTTGTGATGTCTGTGTTTGCTTCCCCTGTCAATAGTTCGGATCACTCAGTGATGATATATATACCTAAATAATCTGTGGAACCTCCTCTTTAATCGGATATATTGTATGTGCAGCTATGATAAGTAATAAGGGTATCTTTTATCTTGAGTTCTGCGCCAAAGTGCGTTAGCATTTTTCGCTCTGGGGTTATTTAGATGCTTCTTATGAGACTTGTGTTTTATTTTGGTAATAATGGTTTGTATCGTCAGTTAGCTGAGATTATTCCCGTTAATCTGGTATAACACATTAATAGGTTCTTAAATATTAAGATGCCCTGAGACACAGTGTCGTGAAAAGAAAAAAAATCCCCCGCTGAGGGGAGCTTTGGGGCTTAACAGGTTAATAAATATGGCAAAAAGAGTTGTATATCCAACAGAGACCTGGGTTCTGCTCTCTTTAGTGCAGCCTCTGGTTTTAAACTAACATCACTGGTAGTGTTATACCTGGTTTTACATTCAGCCTCAGTGTCAGTATACAGTATATATATTTTTGAATTCATGGATTGAAAAGAAGAATGAACCTGTGACTACAGTTATAGTGCCCATTGCTCAAACCAAGAGATCACCCCTTCAACTTTTCTGGAAAGGTTAACATCTGGTAGCTTCACAGTAACAGATCTATAAAACCTACATTTGTTTTGTTTTTACCTTCATATACATATTGAAATGCGTATCAAGAGTGAATATGCCAAATAAATAATACATTGGAGCATGTATCATGATTTATAGCCTAACATCATAATGAAATATTAGAGCAAATGGCATTTAATAACTTTATGAGATGCAAAAAGTCATTATGTTTTACACTGTGTTTCTATAATAGCACAGAAAGGTTATGCCTATTTCGAGTTTTGGTTATATTTGTATTTCATTATCTGAAGTAATGGCTTTGCATACAGTTATTACATAATAGCTGATATAATATATAGAAACAAACAGGAATCAAATGTAATCTCTCCAAAATATAAAAGTGTTGTGAATGTTTTCCTCACGTCCCTCACCACCACGTTCTCTGCCTCAGGTTTAGAAGCAGATCCGGTAGGACTTCAGGTGGCTTTGCTGTTGTAATCCTCATATTAGTGACACTTAATTTGAGCCCTTCTCGCTAATCTCAGGTAGCGGTTACACTTAATGATTCTCCGCTGCCCTCATTCTACTTAAGTAAATGGGAAAAGGGGAATGAGACAGACAAAGAGGCAGAGACACAGAGAGAGAAAAGCAGAGAGAGAGAGAGAGAGAGAGAGAGAGAGAGAGAGAGAGAGAGAGAGAGAGAGATAGGAGTTTCTCTGAGCAGGGAAACAGTGCCATCTGTTGACACTGGTGAGGGGAGATACAATGGAGCAAAGACAACAATTTAAGGATATTTCTTATGCTCTTGAATACCTAGCACACATGTATAATTTTTTTTAAACTAAATCACAACAGTGCTCATTTATTCCCAGGCCTCTTTTCTGAAAACAAACGGGAGAGAAATACTTAGAAATCACATTCGTCAAAGGAAAAGAGCTGCATATGGCAGAATGAAAATGAGTCACCAGTGAATTTTTTGTAATTGATCAGTGTCTTAGCAAAGCAAAGGCAGGGGGGGGGATGGGAGGAAAACAAACACTCCAGAAATGTTGATTTGGAACAGACACTTCAGAGAACAGATTAGACTATCTAATTATCATCTTTGCCTTCGGATGATGCCTTTGATGTGAATGTGACTGCGGAGTATTTCCCTTCACTCTGTAAATAATGAGAATTCTAATTTAGGGATGGAATAATCGCGGGGCTCACGGCCTTGGTTCGCTTGTTATTAGGGCCGCCTAAATCCTGGGGGATGGACGGCGGGCATTCAGAAGGGCAATGTGCGGGATGTTTGATTGTTGTTGTGTGGATGTTAGAAGTGTTGGCCGGTTTACTGGCAGGCTTGCTTTTATGTTGTCAGTAGCGATGGACAGGGTTGTCAATCATCGAGTTATTGAATAGAAAGGACGTTGCTGTAGATTTTCCAATAGTAGATTATGGCTGTGTAGGAGCTGTGTTTGCACTGTGACTGCAAACCAGAGTGATGGACGGTGTAGAAGAGTTTAATATTCTCCCTAACCCCACCTGTTTTCTGTGTGATTAGTACATCTCATTAATATGTGCTTAGGGATTATGAATGCAGAAAAATGCAAGAACTGAAATGTCAGAGTTAAAAAGCACTTGTATGGATAAGAGTACATTCAGCAGGAGATTAGTCTTTATTTAATCCAAAAAGAGTTGTATACATTGTTAGCGTTCTTCCAAACAAGCAATTTTCAGATGATGGATTGGAAAACTGCCAAGTTGAAAATAAACTATCCGCTGTTCTGTTTTTTGGATATTTCACCACTTATCCAAGCTTCATTAGAGATACTTTTGGCATGGTCTCAGGTATTTAAACCTCTGAGGGTGATTGAGTATCACAGCATTGAGGAAATACCAATCACCAATATATAAAGTATGGTTTATCCATTATATAAATGTTAATTTAAATATGAGTATTTTCATAAATGTATAAATCCAACAGTAAGTATATCAAGTATTTATATAACTTCACCTTGTACAGCTTCTATTTAATTGCATCTTCTGCATGTATGCATCACTAGAAGAGGGGATATGAATAATATTGTCTTTGAATATAAATTCAAGGTACTTCTTCGTATCAAATGTAGTCTTGTTTAGCCACAAAGCTGTTTTAGTGAATAATGCAGTCATTTTTGCAATGGTCAAATACAATGAATCAGTAATGATGCACTGTCAGGGACCATTGTGAATAATAAGTACACGTTATCCCTTTGATACTTTGAGTACATTCTTTTTTATATAGTTTTGTGACTTTACCTTGTGCTGAAGTATTTGAATTTTTCTTGAGAAAACAATCTTAGTACTTCTTCCGCCTCAGCATGGTTGTGATGGTTCTTAAAGTCACATGAACTAAGTGACTGAATGAATGACTAAATGTGTTAACCTTAAATCAATTACCCTTAAGACCTCATCGACCCCTAACGCAACATGGTGTGTGTGTGACCGACCTGCAGATGTTAAAATACCTGGGACTCTTTGAAAGCAAGATGATGATAAAGTATCTTAAATCATCCAAGAAAACGACATTCTGGCCGTTTGATTCACCTTGATCATGTCGTAATGTCACTACTCTGAATAGAAAGACATGAGTACTGTTGTGCAGATTGAAAGAGTTACTTAAATGGGCCAACTAATAGATCACAACATGTTTACAGTTTAATGAGCGAGTACAGAAATCATTAGTTTTCTTCCCCCGTGTTTTTTACAGCTCATTCTGTAATTGTTAGTCCGGATGTTTCCAAAATCCAGAAAGCAGAGATGTGAAGACCGAACCTGTGTACCATCAGCATCTACAGCCTGCAGCGGCTCATTTGCATCTCTTTGCATAGTAGGAAGATGCCAGGAATTGTTCAGAGCTACCAAATGTTTGACTTTGAACTAACATAAGCGTAATTATATAGTGCTAAGAAATACACCGTTGCCCATAAAGTTGGAATGCTTAAGTTTTCAAACACATTACTCTTTTTATTCCTATTTAATCTTCACTGTGATATGTTTGGAAGAGATTCATCAATAACGTTTCCAGAAGATATATCAAGAATAAATCACATTCTCACAATAATTTCATGATTTTCATATTGTATTCCAACTTTATGGGCAACAGTGTATAATGTTTTTAAAATGATATCAGCTTGGGTGTTTTTAACAATCACAACCAGTTTTTCAGAAAGATATTTGTTGAGAAATAGACCAAATAACAGAAAATAAGTTATAATTGTTTTTTTATAACTGCTTTCATTCACAATCATAATCCTCCAGCCTTGGAAATCACTATATTTTATAAATAAATAATATTATCCCTCTGTAAAATGACTTGATCAAAGATATAAGAAAGCAGAAATCTGGATTCATGAGAATGAATTGTATTTAAATTATGTCTATCATTTTATTTAAACAAAGCTGGTTTACTGTTTCTGTCATGTTAATCTTGGCATGTCAAATTAAATGAATGAATTAGGATTCCTCTATGGGAAACAGATGGGTTTCTCTTATCAACACATTTAATTAATGTACAATATTCACGTCAGCTCTGCAATAAGGAAACTTAATCTGTATGCGAATAGCAGCATATGCAGTGTGCTGTACTGTTTGATAGTTTGTTCTAACTCCCTCAGACACGCCAATGTGTTTTATTCATGAACTCTCATTGTCCATCGCTCATTACACAAGCGGTCTGTGCTCCCTATTGTTCTGCTGTACAAGTTGGCTTTTCTGTGAGTCCAAATCCAGCCTTAAATCCTGGTGTTTTAAGAGACACTCCTGAATGCAGGGGGACTCTACTCTCATGCCTCTAGTAGTGTTATGTAATGTAGAGTCCATATCCTTTTTGAAGTACATTTTGCCACAATTAAACAGGAGAAGGAATTGAAACTATAGTTCTGCCACTAAATAATTATTAATATGCACAATATGTTCATCAGCATTTGCATTTTACTATTTACATACTGTATAATGAATCCAAAAATAGTTCCATGTAACAGCACTTTCTTGTTAAAGTCACGTATTTTAGAATGAAATAAATGGTTATAAACTACACAGAAAACACCCTTTAAATCAATTATATTATGCTTTTTGTGTGTATTAGCAGCATGTTAGATGTGGTTTCAGTATCTACAAATTACGCACACATAGCATAAGCATCAACAAAGCTGCTGTCACAGAGAGCTGCTGTTATTTCCCTCCGTATAATGTGCGCTACTGGGCATATTATACAGGGCCACCCCTGGCCAACTTGGGGCCCCAAGCGGCATTGTGAGATGAGGCCCCCCCCCCCCCCCCCAACCGACAGGAGTGAAACATTTTTTAGGCTACCTTGTAAATGGTAAATGTGCATGTATGTAAATGGTAAATGTATGTCGTTCAGTATGCGTTTACAGGTGAATACGTCTGCATTTCCTGCCAAATACTAGCCTCAAAAAGATTAAAATATAATTAATGCAAATAAACTACTTCTACTAATAATAATAATCATAATCAATTCAATAATATAAATACTATATTATTTTATCATAATATAGTCAAGACAAAACATGCTTATAACATGCTCAAAAACTGATATTTCTTAAATCTGTATTCAAATGTAGTTCCCACACATTTCTATCAGTATTTCTCTGTGTTGTGGTTGACATGATGATGACTGTTAGGAGTTAAGGGGAGAAGCTGAGCATCACCATGAAATGTGCAAATTGACATAAAAATGAATAAAAGGGGAAAAAATGCTCCATGTTTTTTAGGCTGTAAACTTTAACTGTGATGTAAGACAACTAGACAGACAGTGTATCACTCTTCCTCCTGTACATTAGCAGATCAAAGGCATAACATACTTGAATGAATGGTAAATAAAGAATGCTGGAAATAACTGCATCTCCATTATCCTATATGCTATGCAGAGACTGCCTTCTTCATGTTGTGAATTGCAGCTGATGTTTTAATATGGCAATTGGCAATTTGACTTATACAACATTCACAAGTTGTACATTTGACTCATACAATAACCCACCTTCGAGTGATGCTCTAGTTTCTTCATTGTTTTTTTCCCCTCTTGCTTGCGCCGGACTGAAACTGTCTTTTCACCGACATCTCTTCACCTGCACCAGTGGCCGTATCAAAGCCGTGATTGGTCAGATGTCGATTCATTGCAACGGTGTCGGGTTACAGACGTGCTCCCCTTGTCACCTCTCCCTCTGGGTGGGGCCCTCTGGGTGGGGCCCCCTGCGCAAGGCGGGGCCCCATGCAGCATGCGTGATTGGCCTGTAGGGAGGGGCGGCCCTGATATTATATCTGCCGCTGTCATACCGCAGCACTCTCTGTTCCTGTCTATCCTGTTAACAATAGGTCACATGATTTGATTCGAAAGAAATTGCTCATGGAGACAAACCCAAATAATCATGACTCGAGTCGTTAGCATCGACTTGTTTTGCTCTAGTGTTTTGGTTCTCTCATTGCTTTCACCTGCATAATTCTAGTTTTCTGTATAAACGTCTGATTCATTGACGTTACACCACCTTCCCAGCACAAAATGGCAGATAAACAAGGTCATTGATTCGTTGTTGACCATGGTGAAGCATTTCAGAAACTAAAGAGTCAGATATTTCTCTGAGGAGTTGGTTTAGACCAGGGGTCGACAACCCGCGGCTCTCGAGCCGCATGCAGCTCTTTAAGCCCTCTGCTCTGGCTCCCTTGAGCTTAGACAAAAATAAGAAGGAAATTAAAAAATATATATTTCTAGGACTATTTATATTGTGTTGCACGGTTGAAAATGTTTCGTATTTTGAGGTGATACTGTGACACATAAATAAAAAACAAAACGGTTTTAATTAGGTCAACTAAAATATGCATCATATCCTGTATACGGTCCCGCACCAGCGCCTTTTCTTGCAGGCGAATAACCTGACCCCCGGCTCGATGAGCGAACTATGGATACATCAAAGAAAAGTATCAGAGGAACACAGAGGGTTTAATTCTGCGTGGTTAGAGTTATATACTTTCACAGCAAACGATGCTGGCTTACCGGACAATACCGGTATGTTTGATATGTGGAGAGAAGTTGTCAAAGATGCTGCAGCCTTTACGTATTGAGGAAAAAACGGAAGAGGAAGACAGCTGGCGATCTTCAGTCATAATTCAATCAGTTAACTCTTTTTAGGGTGCAGCTATGTTTTTTTTTTATTTCAAAGTGGGCCCATTTTAATTATATTCATTTTCTTCAAATGTGCAGAGGACTCCCCAAATGCTGTGTTGATTTATTTTAAAGTAGGCCTGTGTATTTTTTTGTATTCTCCTTATAAGAGTTATTTGTTTATTATTACTGGTAAACAGTTTTCTATAATGTAATAAATAATAAATGCAAAAAAACTGTAGTTTGTGTCTATGATGTAACAATATACAACTTTCTAAGCAATCAATCTATCAAATATGTTTTGCGGCTCCAAAAGAAATTGGTGGAAAAGGGGGCAAAATGGCTCTTTTGTTAGTTTAGACCAAAACATCTTAAAGGTTATGAATACTGGATTTACGCCTGAAGCATTCCTCCACATCTTTGCCATTGTTTCAATATCAACTTTATTTGGTGATTAAAATGTCATCACCCTCAAGTAGCCTTAAAGCTATTGCAGGTGTTAGTTGGAAAGCTATATGAGGGCTGCTTCACTGTTAACTATTACATTCTGTTACTTCCTGGACACAATCCTCATCTGTTCAGGATTTTCCCTGCTTTAATTAAACCCTAGTCATTCTGCATCATAAAAGTTCAACTGACTGTTCAAACAAACCACACAATTGTCAGCCGATCACTGGAATTTGCTTCATTCGATCCAAAGAAGCAAGATACACAAATACGTTTTTGTCAGCTGCTTTACTAAACCGCACCAAAACATGTGCTGGTCTCCCTTGAAAAAGAGATCTATGATCTCAAGGGACCAATCTGGTTAAATAAAGGTTTGAAATTAAATGAAATGTCAAGCTTTAGTTAAAGGTATAATTTTGATTTATCTGATTTTGTCCTTGATGCTGCCAGTGTAAAATATATATAAATGAACAATTTTCTTTACTTTTAACGATTGTTTTGTATATTTTATGAGATCAAAAATAGAAGCAACATTAATATTAGAAATCACATTACCAATGCAGCCAAGTTTTAATGCGTCTCTCTTTGACCAAATGTCTGGATCTCTTCCTGGTGGATGTAGCACCAGTTTTCCACAAGCTATTATTATATTTGGTGGTGAAAAGCAATTGACAAATCCACAGCCAAGTGTTCATTTGGACTGAGATGCCAAATGAAACCGCCGCCACACATGGGCTGTCACTCTAGTGTTCCCGAAACGATCCGGTGACAAGTCATTCTCTCGGGCAGTGTTCACCTCTGATGTGGCCTCTCATCAAGAGAGAATCTGTCCTTATGGAATGAAGGTTGTCATTTACAATGGCCTTACTGCTTATTACTGAGCGGGAAGTCAGCGACACCTGTCAAAATACAGGCTGAGGAGGTGGACATGGTGCAATTCTACAAGTACCTGGGGGTGCATATCAACAGACTAGACAGGACTAATAAACCAAGAGGTGGCAGGATACTGTTCCTTAAAACTATACCTTCTATCAGTGGTGGCCAGCAAATAGTGCAGCTGTGTTGAATACCAATATCTTGCTATAGCTTGGTATTAAAGTTGACGCTTGACGCCACATGTGCTTATCAACGATATTGAAAAAACATATGAGAGTGTGTGAGTTAAAGGCAAAGGCTGGAGAAGCTGATAGTGTCTTTCATTAGTAGTTTAATTCACATGCTCTGTGACAATTATGACAGTGATTAAAATACCACATATAAGAACAAAATCCTGATACCGTGTAACTGTGTTTTCTGAGACATTTACCTTGCAATGAATATCTCGTACTGCTACACAAGGGCGGTTCTAGGGGGGCCAGGGGGGCCAGTGCCTCCCTAACACTGACCTGTGGCCCCCCTAAAAATTAAAAGTGAAAAAAATTAAAAATGTATGATTTATTACACGATTTATTGAATGACGGAATAGACGGAACTAACGTTATTCGTCATTCTAGTCAGACCCATTAGAGCGGTGCACTCAATTTCACTGTCCGGCTGAAACGCGCGAAAAACAAACACCTTTCATCTCGGATCATCGGAGGCTGTTGCATCCAAGAAAGACTGATTGAAACCTACGTTTCGAGAGACTACTACGCTAATTGAAGGTGATTTAAACTATTGTATCGGTGTAATTGTAGATGTAAAGTAGAGATGTAATTGTTCATTGCCTTTATTTTTATATAAATATGATATGGTGTTAGTGCAAAAGTGGTACTATAACTTAAGCTGAAGCTACCAGTAATAACTATAAGATATATCTGAAATAAATAAGTGTACTGAAACAAATACCAATAACTGTATTGCATTGTTTTCTTATGCGCAATTACTTCATACTGTCTAGTTCTCTTTTTCGTCCTGCATTTATTGTGCCCCCCTCAGAAAATAACTGGCCCCCCAGTGGCCCCCCCATTCAAATTGGTCTAGAATCGCCACTGCTGCTACAACCTTAATCTCCAGGGAAATTCAGCGACAAAAAAGTTATTTTATCTGAACTCAGAGGACCTGGAGATGCAGACCAAGACAAAAACAACAAAAACTAATTCCATCCTTGATAATATTTCCCCCCTGCTTCTATGGTTATATTCAGCATCTGCTTAAACACCCCACGGTGGCAGCATGAAGGTCTCTTGGTCTCTTGGTTTTACACCCACCACCATACATCTTCATTTCTAAATGGCCCTTTTGTCTCAGCAAATGGGGAATGTGGAGAAGCAGGTTGTCTCTCCTGACCTGCAGGCTCTGGACTCATCACTATGTTAATTATCATATACGGCTGCATTTATTTCCTATATTTCTGCATAAGAGTAATGATCCGTCATATTAATGTTACAATGAACAGTTAAGGGACCAGTGTGTATTTAGTGACATCTAGCAGTGACGTTGCATATCCGATACTCCTTTCCAAGCATATCAGAGACCCTGCAGTGGTCTAGAAGTAATGTACACGCTCAGAACGCCCTCTCTAGAGCCAGTGATTGTTTTTTTCTGTAGAAAGTAGGGATGCCACTGTGAGGACCATTTCGCACAGTTTAATACATATGACAACATTTGCATTACTGAACATTTTACAAGAAGCTGGCTGGGTCCGCTCTGTTCTACCGTATTGCTTCATATCAAATTTGACTGACTGCCATTATTTAATTAGACTTGAGATTTTCACATGTTAGCTTTTACATGTTCCATAGCTCTATCTGAGTGAGTGGTTTTGCAAAGGATAACAAATGGCATTACATGAATACAAAAAGGCACACCCTGCAGACAATAGTAATCTATCAGCATGTGTGGTAGTGGGTTTACTGCAGTACTGGTATCCATTTGGTTTCTGGCCTAACCCTAACCACACTTTTCTTTTTCTAAAATGTAAATGTTCTCTATTGGTGCATTATTCTAGTCTCAATTATAATTATACATAGCAGTTGTAATTCTCTCATAACGTGTGTGCTGTATGTGTGTGCCTATATCTGTTCTGTTTCCTGATCAATCACTTTTTCTGCTGCCTGATTCCAAACTCCCCATGGGGGACCCTTTCAACCCTTTTCAGTACATTTGAAAAATCCTCCATTGTAGTGTTTCTCTCGTATTTGTAATGGTCTTTTAAATCATAATTCCTTTTATTACTAAGGGATAAGGGATAAAAGAACATTTGAGAAAATTAAACATTTGTCTGTATCAATTTAAACTCTTCTAATCACTGGTGCATGCCTGAATGGTGATATATGAAGTCTTTCAGCACCAATTAAATAAAACTCCATTCATTTTGGAAGAATAGTCACTTTGTTTAAACATTTTGGAGGCAAGTGCTAGCCTCACTTGCACTGCGTTTTACATTGTTTGCCCCCAGGTCAGATCTTTGTTTCTTGAAGTTGGCAGATTGGGGACTAAACGGCCTTTTAGAGACGTCTTTAAACAGCGATTTTTCTTCTGAGCAACAACTGTGCGGCTGCTGTGAGGAGCTTTAGCACTGTGCTGTAATTAACAAGCTGTTAAATGTCTTCCCGTTTATGTCACTGAATCAGACTTGTGTCAAGAGTCATAAATGAAACGTGTCTTTAAAAGTATTTTTCTGTTGGCTCTAAACTTTACTTCCTGTTTCAGAGTAAGTTTCATCGACGCTTGAAGCAAATATTAACACAGAAGTCTGAAAGTTGTAGCTGAGCTGAATATAACCTCAGTCTGAATTGTCTACCATGCAGGCACACAGCTCTAAATGTGGCTCACCACCGTGAACTGAGGTTTATCGCAAATCCATTAATTTTACAGGAGAGTGAATTCAAATTGGAGACACTAATTTAGTCAAAGTGCAATACACCTCATATACATTCCTCAATATTTAAGTACATGTGCTGGAAATGTGACACAAATGATTATATAAAAAGATATTTGAGATATTTCTCAGAAGGTCTCCTGGGATGGGAGGGTCAGGGTTTTGACTTTGTGGTGGATTGTGTCATGCCATGTTATTTGCGCATCAAAATGCCGCCTCAGTCGTAACAGATACTTGCAGGATGGAACCTTAAACTGAAGCAAATCGTGAAAATCCTTTGAAAAAAGTCATTTCCTAACGAGGAATTGAGGTTTAAATGATCATCAAGGTGTGTCTGAAAATACTGTGTGAGGGGCCAAGCCACAATAAGTAATTTTAGCTGGAATTTTTAATTGCATTTTGAAGACGGTGACTACATCCTTGATGGAATTAGCCATCTAACCCTCAAAAGAATCATCCATCTTTATGTCAGCCGTCCTCCAGGACATCAGGAGCATGATTGGATAAAAGGGGGAAAATGTTACCCGCCCTGTTGTCATTACCAATCCAACACTGGCAGATCTATTTTTACTTCAAGTAATGAGGAAGGAAGTTGGTTAATTCTGCCTTGATCCTTCTTGAAAGCCTAGTGGGGGTTTCAGCCTGTGCAAAGAGGAAGAGGGCCGTCTAATGGTTTCTTTAATGTGTAGTTTAAATATATCTTTCAGTATATCAGTGAGACCTTTTAAGAACAAATATACAGATGAACAAGTGTGAATATCATCCTGTCATACTTTTCAAAGCATCAACTCTTACTTTTGTTTGCTAAAGAGTGTGTGTGCTTGCTTGATGAAATTGTTCTGGTTCAGAAAGGTTATTAAGTCCACTTCAAAGCTGTTGATAGGAAAAGACACGGCTGTGGCAACTTAGATACAAATGATGTCTCACAGTATATATTTAGTTTTGTATATCACACGACACAGTGCAACAGCGGAGTGTCTTTTAAAATCCCTTTTGTTTAATCCAGCAAATTAAACAAATGAAGGTACTTCATCACACTAACGCATACATCCAAATAAACAGATGCCTTTTTACTTCTGCACACAATGGCCCAAAAAAATCTTGGAGTTTTTTGTTGCTAAATGTACATTGTCTCACTGTACATGTAGTGATATCATACAACAATATCCCCAATGGCTTGTCTATCATTGATTGTTGTTGTTTTGTTCACCACTGATATCTACTGTATTGATTAAAATAACTAATACATTACTCTAGTAGTGTAGTCTGCTAGGCTAGCAGCTATGATTGGCTTATACTATAATGACAATGCTAACATGCTGATGTTTAATAGGTAACATTTAGGATGTTTATTAACTTAAATGATTATGTTAACATGTGCTAATTTGGCAATAAACAAAACATGCAGATGAGGCTAAAAACTGTCATTCTGCAAATATTTGGTTATTATTCGACAAATTAACATTCAGCCCTGATGGTGGATCCAAAGAAAAAGCTGTAGGGACACTTAAGATGTTACATGTCATTATAATTCATTGGATAGTTGTTTAAAAATGTCGCTTTGAACCAGCGATGTCATTGAGGTTAAACAAGGGATCACCAAAGTCATTAGGATAAACACTGAGGACAACAAGTGTGTTCGCAACATATTTCAGAAATGATTTTAGTCCTGTCCAACGTGGTGGCTAAGTAACTGACATTGCCGAGCCATACCACATTGTACATTTCCCTGTGATACATTTTCAGTAGGCCCTGAGCACAACCGTAATCACACACTTCAGTTTTTATGGTTTTTTTGTATGATGTGTGGGGAAAGGAAGAGGAAACCCTGCAGAGAGGGAGGCTGAGAGACAAACGGAGTGAGGCAGAAATAATGCGTGGTGTCACACCCTGCAGGCTGGTAAAGCATATCGAGGGTTGGCTCCACTGCACTGGGCAGCTGCTGTGGCGTAAAGATGTGCCGCCCTGCCAGACACACAGATGCAGAGTAATGAGTCATTGTGGACTGGAACTTTTTCAAAAGCCGGTATCTCTTTTCTGCTCACTCGGTCTCTCCCTCCCTCTCACCTTCTCCCTCTTTTAGTTTGGTTTTTCCTCTTTTTTCTCTTTGTATTGTGTCTTGTTTCTATTTGAATTGGACTTGCATTTCACTTTAATGAGCATCTTTCGTTCCCATGCTCCTTTTCATTTGAAGAATGGCACCAACCGTGTGTTCAGATGAGGACTTGACTCTCACTTGTGACCACATGGTAAAAAAATTAAGTTTAATAAGGTCAGACTAACAAAGCAGCGGCAAAGGGCAACAATTGTAAAGGTCACAGGCAGGGGTATAAGGGTCTCAGCATGCAGCTCAGCAGGGAGACACGCAGAATAATATGACAGTGGGAAACAATGAGCAACAACAAAACAGTCACTGGAAATGCTGCATTCATTTAAAATGGTTTAATTCCCTTGTGCTCCCAATAAATGTTTGACTTAGAGTCCAAAGACCAATGTGAAGCTTCATACATGCACCCTGATTCTTCTTCTTCTTCTTCTTCTTCGTACAAGAGTCAGCTTGTTCTGCTCAGCAATTAACCTTACTATGTTTGCGATTAAGTGCTGTGTCGTCATTTGTGTAGCTTTCTTTTGTACTTGTGCTTAAGATCTAGCACCCAGGATCAACTCAAAAAAGCAACCCATGAGAATACAGAGGACTGCAGGTACAGACACTGCCATATTCTCCTTGTGTGTAATCATTCATAAATGAGAGGGATTGTTTTGTATGATTATAAAAAAAGAATTCAGGAAAATCCTACTTTTCGTGCTTTTAAGTCTTGTAACATAAACACTGATTGGAAGAACAACCACTCTCATTCATCAGTCATCTTCTGTGATCTGCCAAAAGTAAAACATTAGTGAATAAATAGTCAAATAGTCCTCAATAAAGAATGGATCAAATAAAATGGTAAACCATAAATATATATGCTGTACACATTGTTTGGGTAAATGTTATTTATTAATGTAAGAAAACAGAACATCTGGTCTCTGTTTAAATATGTATATTAAATGAGAACTTAAATGTTGATTAAATATATGAAAGACTTTATTTACAAATGTTAACTTGATTAAGAAGGACAAAACAATTATCATTAGTTGTTGCAATGCATAAGACGGATCTAAATGAACCAAACTTCTACAGTTTGATTTTCTCCATGAACTCCACACACCTCTTTGCACCCAACTGCAGCTTTAGTTGGAGTTGCAGCAGAAGACTGTAGCCAAACATGCTCCGAACTCAGACAATGCAATATGTTATCACCAGCTACAGTGCCATCCGCTGGCGTGCTGGGCTGATGTGTGGACCCAGTGCGGCTGGATGTGGAGGAGAGATAGGGCGCTGTGAAAGAGCAGCCGGCGCTAAAGAAGAGCATTGTGTGTATCTAAACCACAGACCCACGCTGTTGTCTTAGTTATGCATCAGAGAACTGGATGTGTCTTCTTCAATCGCCCAATTCCAGCTCCGCAATTCCCTCACTGTCTCTCACAGCCTGCCAGTTCTCTTATTTAGTCAAACGTGCAAAGCTATGTGTTCAGGCCTAAAGAGTGGGGGCTGCTGGTTGCTGTCCTACATCCTAATGACTCGTCCTGCTCTCTTTCAGGGGTCCTGTTGTGAATGGTGGGCCTAATGGACTGGAGAGAAAATGGACGATTGCCGGTAAGGTTCAAGAGAGAAAAACTTTGAAAAAGAGTGACACACAACATTTCAAGGGTTGCAATAAGTCAGGGATGAAATGGGGAAGAGGAAAATTGTTGCATTGATTGGATTACTCGGCAAAGCATAGAAAGAGAGCGAGAGAGGAAATGGCTCAGAGAACTTAGTTTAATAGTATTCTTTCATACAGGGCCGAGCTAATCATCGGAGAGTGTGACTGACTTTGAGTTATCGGCCCCTTTTATTGTATCAGAATTGATCACATTATCTCCCATCCATCTCCGTACATTCATCTCTGGTGAAAGTGGTTGTCCGAAGCGCATAATGGACAGATTAGAAGAAAACCTCTGTTCTGGCAACACTCAATATTTCCCCATTAGTGCCGTGGCCTCGGGGATTAGACTTTTGCCACACATTAAAGATGTCAATACTGCTAATATTGTTTTTGGAGGTCCTCCACCTTCTTAGAGCTACAGCTTGTGTAACCAGATCTGTTTGATAAGATCTATCGAACAGCTCTGAGACTGGCAGTAGGGGACCTATAGGTCCTGTCCTCCATTTGAGAGGCGAAGACTGAGGGATAAAAGAGTGTTTGTCTATCTCAGACCATTAGAGATCACATCATCTTTATTCACTGAACATGCTAGTTCCTGATTGAATAAAGGCCTAAACACAACATATTCAATGCACATTGAAATAAGATTGAATGTGTGGCACAAATGATTTATTAAATTATTATTTTTTACAATTTAAATACACACTAGCTGTCTCTCATTTCGCTATTAGAGAATACATCTTAGCCAGATTTGAGTGTTTAGGGTGTTAACACCAAACATCGCAATTTAATGGACACTATATATTATATATATTCAACTACAACGCAATGCACAAAGGAAATATAGGAACTGCTCATAACTGCAAAAACATATGTGCAAGAAAACAGAAAAAAGTTATATTTGACTGGTCATTTGTATTTTGTAACTGCAATAACAAATTGCACATACTGTGTACGAGGGAGTGTGGCCTAACTACATATTGTATTCATATTGTACTCACACTAGAAAATAGATTAAATGATTTATACTCGAAGGACACATAATACATACCTAATACAGTCACTTTTTGGGGTACTGATGAACATGTATGTCCCACAATGCACAAAGGAAATAAATCAAAAAATGTCTTGTTGTCAGTTCCAAAAAATCTTCAAAAACACAAGCATTAAATCCTAGTAAAAACATTTAGTTTTTAATTGACAGCTGCTTCCGGAAAATGAAATGTAATAAAGTGTTATTGGCAGTAGTATTAACTATATAAAACTATGGTTTGGATTTGTCATAGAAATAAAAAAAAAGCAGCAATGATACATTTCCACCACAAGAGAGCCCCATTGCACTTCGTCAGAACACGAACACACAAAAACAGCAACTGCGCAGTGGTGTTGGTGGTGGCAGCCACATGGTGCTTGGATTGTGGACAATTTAAGTACCTAAATAGATTTACCAAGATCACACCTACTCTAAGTCTGATTAGATTTTAAATCAAACGATTTTAAATATAGAACCAACATTTAAAAAATTGTCTTTTAATTGTATATTTGAATTCTATTTTCAAATCAGTGCAAAATAAAAGTATGTATGTTTCTGTGAATGATTTCAAACATTCGGGCCCACTCTTCCCACAGTGCTGGCTCATGAATAACTGTAGATTGAATCACGGCTCTCAGCTCTGTCCTATATATTATTTCAGTGGTAAACATATACTCCTGCATTTGAGGATGTCCTCTCGATTGCAGCGGTGCTGAGGTCAGATCCATTGGGATGGCCTGGTGGTGTGTGGACAGGATGAGGAATAGAGCCCTACTTTCTGAGTTAGATAAATACCTCCATCCGCCTTACTAGAGCATTCACCAGGGACAACACAAAGACCAAAATCAGCAATACATAAGCATCAATAATTAAGCAGCCACACACACTGCGAGGGGAGGGTGGGGTCCTGCATGAGCACGAGGTCTGCTCTGAAATGATCCTAAATGCTGCTCCGTCACAAATGGAGCAGGTTGTATTTTATTTTGGCAAAAGGACACAGCTGTAATGCACTGTAATTCCTTTGTTTTGGTTTGTAATGTTGTCTTCTGTCTTCTAATTGCTTTCTTTCCATCACTTGTCTCTCTGTCTCTTGTTTCTGTTAGTTTTCATAGATTTCTCTCAGACAACTAGATGTATTTGGTCAAACTATCCTATTAACAACTACACCCTATGACCCAACCTAGCTCCTCCTGTGCCTTATCATTTATTTATGAGAGCCACTATGAGAGCAATACTGGACAAAACAACTGAAATAACATTCAAACCTTAAGACAGCCTATAAGATGTCTCAAGAATAACATAACATTAAAAATATAGCTCACTCTATTCAACCAAATCTATCTAGGAAAGGCTGTGTGGTTTAGTTGTGTAGTCTCCTTCTTTTCAACACACACACACACACACACACGCACACACACACACGCACGCACGCACACACACACACACACTCTCACACACACACATATGGTGTTGTTAACCTCCAACAGGATTCATTCTGCAGGCAGTTTTATTTTGGAAGGAAAAGGGGCTTTGGTGTTATGTTCCTGAAGGGGCTCTGGGACAAGAGGAGGTCTAGGATTTCTTCCAGTGTCACTTTGTCCTTGTGGAGTTTCTATCCTTAGTTTCTTTTTGGTTCTCTCCTCTATCTTCTGCATGTCTCAGTCACCAACCAACAGGAATGGCAATTACTTCTGTAGACTGCTAGGTTTTAGATGAGTTTGTGCTGTGTTAGTGTCCACTGTGTACTTTATGAAAAGGCCACTAGGGGGAGAGGGAGAGCCGATGCACATATGAGACAAAGTTAAAAAAGGGAAGTGTGAGCACCTGAAAGCGAGGGGGAGACATGTCTGAGGAGGAGACAGACGGTAAGACTTGATATAGGAGCTATGGATTGAGGAAGAGAAATATGAGAATTGTTGTGGAAAATCTAGAAAGATAGAGACGGTAGCAAGGAGAGACCGAGTGAGACAGATTGTTTGTGTGTCTGTGTCTGAGACAGTAACCGGTGTTCCCTCCCAGCCACCCCGCTCAGCACGTGCGTTTCCATGCATGGGGCATGGAGAGCAGTGACCTAAGGGAGACCCTGTAATCATCCTCTGTGTCTGTGACAGGCCCGGATAATCAGTCTCACTGGGAATACTGGGAGAGATCTGTGGACTAGTGATTCTGTGAGACCTAATCCTCAATGAAGCGCACTCATGGCTCTTGCACTGCAGTGCTCTCACAAGACGCCTCTTTGACACTCACAGGTTACACTGTGTGTGTAATCCCTCTCTTATTCCTTGTCGGACTCTATGTTGTATTTCTCACCAACAGAGGATTTAATTCATTGTATTTTCTACGTTTCTTTAGCATAGGTTGAATGGAAATGTGTGAGCAATAGGGTAACAAAAATACTAAATTGTAATTAAAGTATTAAACTATATAATTGCTGTGTCTGACACAGCAGTCAGACATCTAAGCCAATTAGTTTTTAGAAAATAAATGTTAACTGATCTTGATGTTGCTACGTAACCCAAATGACATTCCCTTCCTGAAAACATACGCTATGTTCATATATTTTTGTAGGAGTCACTTCATAGGAGAATGTGTGATGTTAAGCCTACATAAAAGGCAGTTTTACTGCAGATATCATGAACCAATAATAAGCTACAAGCCACATCATAGAGAGTGTTGGAGCTTCAGGTAGAAAGTAAAGGTTAACATGCACACTTACGCTTTGAAGTACACAAACCGCACAAACACACACCCCCACATCAGGGTGTGTACACACAAACACAATGGTTCAACATCTCATAAATGTTTCAAAGAGGCTTCACAAAGAAGTCAGGGATTTGGCACAAGCCAACAGTACACGCACGAGAGAAAACCCACACAGTAAAACACATTTCATTATCAATTATTGTGACAAAAAGTATGCATGCACACATTTTTATACATATATTGTTTATATATTATTCGCTTCTCCTATATTGAACTCTCACTTTGCAACTGGTGAGGAAATTCTTCATATTTTTAGCAGCAAAGTATTCTGGATCAAGGTATATCAAGAAATAATGACATGAATGTATACACGCGTTGACATTTCTGATGTCTGGTACTTGTGCTTGTGTGCCATGCAGGGTGAGGGAAGCGGCATTCCCACAGGGGGCCTGGGAATCAATTACCACTCTCCCGAGGCAGTGGATTGGCTACCAGGGAATGACAACATGCCAGACAGCAACACGGTCAGGCTGTCATCGTTTGATTTACACATAATCAACTCCTAATTATATCACATTGGGCTGCAGGTACATGTAATTTAAGATACAGTGTGAATTCACAGGGGTTTTGGCAGGCAGAGCTTTTGTGTCCCTGCGGTAATGAAGGTGAGGCGAGAGCTTTAATGTGCCTGGCCCCTGGTCGTCCTGTGCTGCTAACCGCAGACTCGCGGAGGCTTAGGGAGCAGACTTTTGTGCTCTGACAGTTTGATTGACAGCTGACATGACTGGCTCTGGAGTTGCCAGTCAATCCATAGCTGAAAGTAGCCCCAGTGCAAGAGGGTCTTACCATGGTAAAACTTCAAAGGGTTTCTCTTCCTGTGTATTTGTGTTGTCTTCTCTGTGAGTAATCAGATCCATGTTGCCACAGTATCCTCTGGACTCTGTGAAGTTTGGAGTGTGGAGCTGCTCTTTGCAAAGTTTAGAGACGGAGGCCCAGATTTCTGCTTCGCTACAATGCTGCTAGGTTATTGAGCAATTTAAAATATTGATTTAATTATGTGACGGCCTGAATGCTCTTACATCAGGTGATTAGCAATAAATGTACGAGGTATCAGACGGTATAATACGACGTCTTTCTTTTGCATTGTCTAACTTACTCTACTGCATCCATGACATCAGAGAGAAGGCAGCAGACTCCCCTGAGCATCAAAACGCAGACAGACTGAGAGAATAATCACAAGGCTGCTCTATTAATCTACTGTATTATGGCCCCTGATCAATATATTTTGCTCGTGTTCAACAATAACCATTTATCAAGTCAACCTGGCTCTGTGAAGGATAGCCTTTTAAGATGTTAAGAGGAAAAAGGAATTCTGTTTATATGCACATTTAAAACAGTAAAGCCATCATATGTACATAATGACAGTTCTCCTTTATTAAGTGTTTAACAAGCTAGATGCATTTTCTTCTTTTGTCTAAAGCTGAATATTTGAACAGGCAAGGCAATTTAATAGTCTTTATTCTAAAGGAGTATATTTGTCATGAGTCATACCAAACAGTATTACATTTCATTCTTCAACTGAAATTTGACATTAAAAAAAGTTGATCCCAGAATAATTAATGCTGAGAAAATCATGAGCGGAGCAAGCACTTAGATTGCATTTTTGACTTTTGACAAAGTCTGTTTAAATTCATGAAGGTGTGTTACCTGAATAATCTTTTCACCTGTCAGGTGCAAGCTACAATGCAATTAGACAAGGCCAAATATTAAATTCAACTGAGGCTCTGAGGCTTTGAATGAAGAGAGGTTTTTTTACATTTTCTGCTCCAACATGTTTCAGATATAAAAAAAGAATCAGTCATTTTTGTTGTTTTATAAAATAAAGGTATACTGAAAGAGATACTAAATGAGATGCAAGCAAACTTTCTAAAACATGTTTCCTGAACACCAGAAAACATTAGTTGTATCTTTTTAAATTGTGACTTTGTTTTTTGAATCCTTCTGCAGGAGGCATTATTGTTAATTATTGATCATGGAGATATTGTTCTTTTCTCATGGCTGAATATTTGGACTTGGTTCAGTCTCACATGTCTTGCCCATGTTTGTCTTAAACATATTATCAGTACCAAGAGCCTATGTAATTAATAGAGCTCTAAATCTGCAATCATTTCATAGGAAAATAATATCCATAAAGTGTCTAACTTCCTAGCATTCAGGCTATGGCGTGCAGTTTATAAATCCATTACCCTCTATTCAGTGTTTTACAGCACCCTGTAGGTACTCACGCAGTCTGTTTCTCACATATATGACAGCATTTCACACATTTGCGGTCTTTTAGGACCTCTTTGGAAATAGCATACAATAGTTAATATACCATTTCTGAAAATTCAATTATTTTGTTTCTTGGTAATAAAACATAGCACCTCTTTTGCAGAGAGGATTTTAAGTTCTTTTGAATGAAGTTGAGGCATTATCAAGATTAATTATTTACTTTTTGTTTGTATTCACCTTTATTTCATTTACCACTGACAGATACTATAAAAAGCATCCAAACAGAAGTGAACATTCATTGTCTTCATTGATTAATGGTAATTTGGTGTCATTACACTTGGGCATGTGAAACATATTGTAATCGGGAAAATATAATGCATCCTGCCAAATGTGTTAAACAGTTCAGCCCGTAGACTTTCTCTAACCTACTTTGTACTTTACAACTTAAAACTGAGCCACAATATAAAGCAGACCATTGGCAAGCAGATTGGATAAAAATATGTATTATAGTGAATGAATACAAAAACCTTTTTTCTCAAATTCAACAACAGGATTGACAGACAATAAAGCTTCAGCTGAACCCCTTATTTGAAGCAAAGGCGCATATTAAACTCGCTCCTTTCTTTTTATTTACTAACTATTTTCAGAAATAAAAGCCATTAATTACCCTTTTTTCTAAATGACAATCCATACACCCTTCAGCTTTCAGCCAAGTTTGGCTTTCAATTACTCTAAAAGTATTACAATTATTCAGTTCAATTTGAGCAGTTGTAAAAAAAAATTACATTTGAAACAACACAGAAAAGTGTTTTAATACTTCAAGGCCAATTCCTTTAATCTGATGAAACAAACAAGCACTTGCACACGCATGAATGAACACACAACATCACACATGGAAACAGGAAGTCATGGCAGCTTGATGCCAAAGGGCAGGCAGCTACAGGTGCACCTCATTCTTTACTGCCTGACTGAGATGGATCTCAGCAATTTCTAGCGCCAGCGTCGCACCAAGTTGAATCTAAATAATTCAAGACCTGGAACGATTTTCAAATTGCTTTTATTTTGAACAGAATACAAAACAGACAATGAGAAGAAAAAAAACGTTTCCCTTTTTCGGGTTGTGCAGAAAGATTTCCTTGTCAGAGAAAAGCATGGAAAAACATGGCGTGGTAAAATGATTTCATACATCTCATGTCTGCAATACTACACACTGTAGACTCGCAGAATGCAGGGCCATTTCTTTTACACTGCTCCTTTATTGCAGCTGTTGTATTTCTTTTTTTCTATTTCAAAGAACGGTGCAGCAGCTAACACATTAGTCAGCATTTGTACGGCCCATAGCTGCTGCAAGTTCTGAGGAACACATTTACAAAGTGGGCTGTTTGACACAAACACACACACACACACACACACACACACACACGCACAACTACCTACTCACGCAACTCAACAACTCTTTCCCTCTTCTCTGCTTTCTTTCTCCTGTGTTTTTGCAAAGTAAACAAACATCATTTTGAGTGATTCCTCCCAATCCTCCCCTCTGCCTCTGTGGTGTGTTTGAGCCTCGCTGTGCTTGTCAGAAGAGCTCCTTTAATCGCTCGGTGCAGGCATGTGATGTTCAAGGCCTGCGCCTCCTCCCAGCCATCTCCCCTCTTTATCTGTCAATCACGAGAGCTTGAAAAAAGAAAGCCCCGATGCCTTTATTTCAAGAGGTGCCTGATCAATATCATCAATCCATCCGCCTCCCCTGCTCGCACTCCCCACATGTTCTTTCTCTTCATCTCTCCCCCCTCGTTCTCTTTCTTTACTTCTCTCACTTCCCTTTCTCTCCCCCTCCCTCTCTCGTGCTCTCTTTGCTGCTGCAGCTGTATCCATTTCCTCCTGGCAAAAAGGGACTTTATGAATAAATGATACTGAATTGCTGAAGGTTCAGATACTAAATAATGAATTTCACCACCAAAAACACAACAACTTCTCCAATCATAAAATAGCTCTCCCCTTCCATATTGATTGTGCTTGTGCAACCAGATGCAGAGAGCACAGTCTGCATCCGTGCAAGGTAGAAGACCATACAAGGGAAAATGTTTAAAATGAGAGGGAGCCACCTTCTTTTTTAGCTATAGATACGCGATAAGAGAGGCTAACAGCTGGGCGCCTATGGCGGGTTCACTTTCTCCTCTCTCCTCTCTCCTGTGAGCCGAAGCACTAAGAGCGGAGCTGGTCTGAGGGAGGCGGAGGAGAGAAGAAAAAAATCTGAAAACTTTCCTTCACGGGACATTTAAAGTAAGTGCGGTCATCTATTCTGTGCTACGGCAACGGGCGATGGTGTGTTGCTGTGTGTGTGTGTGTGTGTGTGTGTGTGTGTGTGTGTGTGTGTGTGTGTGTGTGTACCGGGGAGCGAGTTGGTGTATGTGTGTAGTGATGTGTGTGTCTGTGTTGGAGCTGGCTTGAAGGAGAAACAGTATTGGCTGGTGAGGCCATGACTTTTTTTTTTCATCAGGTCATAGTTGGTTTTGCTGCAGCTGAAGTATTGAGAGTTGCTCCGCACCGCTGAAATTATATTTTGATTAGTCATCTCATTGTTTCTCTAGAATAATAATAATAGGACGAGAGAACGGCTCACTGGGGCAACAGCGTGTAAATAGGAATGTGTCTCATGGGGTAATGGTGTTATTGAACCAGAGGTTTTCAAATAATGCTCCTATTCTTACCTTTGCATGCAGTTTAATGCCTCCTAATATAAACATACATATATTACATGCTGGGGAGGCAGTTCAGCTGTAAATGTGTGTTTTTGTGCAGAGATGTGCAGACATACCACTAATATAACATATTACAACTTCAATAACTGTTAAATGTATTGAAAACTAATTAAAGAAGGCAGATGAAAAAATTAAGTATATTTTGGTTAATGAAAAAATGAAATATATATATATATAATATATAATAATAATAATAATAATAAACATAATAGATTCATACGTCTGTATTAAAGTCCTGTCTTCGACTAACATAAATAAAAAATGTAATTTTAAAGTGTACAAAAAAGAAAATATATATAATAATGCAAATCAATGTGTCTTTTTCTTACCTTTTTGTATTTCAATGCATTGCTTCTTCTTTTTTTTACAATATCCTGGTGTTGTTATTTGGCATTATTACATATTGATTTATTCCACTTATTGCATGTATTATTCAGTCAAATGCACACCCTGGTATGTTTTAGTGTATGTAGGCACATAGTAATGCAGCAAGTCATTGTGGTGAGCGATAAATAATTGATATCTCAATGAATATGCAAATGAGGAGGAGAGAGCGAGGGAGAGTCAGAGAGGTATAGTGTTGTTGGTGCACGGAGCTAAACAAAAGGCCGTCTGATTTTCATCATCCAATTAAGAAATATTACAGCCGCCATGTTGGGACTGCGACCGTTTAGAGTTGTTTGGGGTCCTGCATTCATGTCGCTTTGTGTTGTGCTTTTGGGGAAGCCTTTGAAGTAATTGTGTTCTATATTTCCCCAGATAGGGTTTTTATTTTTACATGGCGAGCTTCAGTTTAACTGAATAGACAATAAATCAGGGAAGGAAGGGAATTCATTTTAATGAAGTTGTGCCTATTAGTATGTAACAGATGGATATTGTATTCACAAATGCACAATTCATTTAAATGGCATGTCTAGTCATCAAGAATATATAAGTACAGTGTGAAGTTTGAATGAATATTTCCCGCTCTCTCTTCCTCACTGCTTCTGTTTTACACACACGTCAAAACTTATTGCTTGCCCTGGTTTGCATTAGCTTTATTACCTACAAACTCAGGGAAACGGGAGCTTGTGCAGCAGGAGCATGACAACCTTTCAGCGCACAACTCTGAGAGAAAAATTAAAATTTGATGTTAATCAAGCAGGCGGGGAGCTTGAGTTGACAGGTGCTTTCTACTCTACTTACGCCAGTCTCTTTCCATTTGGCATCAGCGCTGAGCTCCATCTTAAAGTTGCCCTTTTTGCCCCATCAAATAGCACTTGCCAATCAGTCATTTCATGTTTTAGCAGCATTTGTGGTTCTGACCAAAGTGCATGGCTGTGACTGATTCTAACCCTGTGAATAATTAAAGCGATTAATGAGAAAAGCAGTAAGAAGAAAAATGCAAGCTGTGGTTTTTTCCGAGCTACCGACATAGAAAATGTTATATTTGTTTCAGTCCGGTGTACATAGGGTATGGATAATTTAAACTGTGTGTGGCCACCAAATATCCTTTTTCGGTATTTTTGTAGATGTGACATTAATATACATAAATATGAATGCATTAGTATGAAAGCCATATAAAAGATATATCAAAACTATAAATCACCTTTTCTTTTCCTCTGTTGATCCACTGGAGCTTTTACCTTATCTTCAGATTATGTGGTCAACCCCCCTTGTCCCCACACACACACACACTCATAGCACCCCGAGGGACCTGGCTCTCAGACAGGAGTCACAAGGTTGAGTTGGTCATTATGGAGGTCCTTGACTAAGGCTCTACACAAACTTACGATCCCTAACATAGGCCTCCTACGTTCCCTGTGTGTGTGTGTGTGTGTGTGTGTGTGTGTGTGTGTGTGTGTGTGTGTGTGTGTGTGTGTGTGTGTGTGTGTGTGTGTGTGTGTGTGTGTGTGTGTGTGTGTGTGTGTGTGTGTGTGTGTGTGTGTGTGTGTGTGTGTGTGTGTGTGTGTGTGTGTGTGTGTGTGTGTGTGTGTGTGTGTGTGTGTGTGTGTGTGTGTGTGTGTGTGTGTGTGTGTGTGTGTGTGTGTGTGTGTGTGTGTGTGTGTGTGTGTGTGTGTGTGTGTGTGTGTGTGTGTGTGTGTGTGTGTGTGTGTGTGTGTGTGGCCAACTGCCCTGTCAAATCAAATATTACCAGCATGTTGTTCTTACAGCTAACTTTAACACAATATAACTTCAATAAAAAAAGACATGCAGTTTCCTGTAAAGTCCCTCACACTGTAATCTATAATGTGTGAACTTCCCGGTGTTCTTGTCAGTGACTCATTATGACTGCGTAGTAGACCAGAAAAAGATGGAGCCTAACCGCATTTTAGGGACATTTTAAATCTTATTTCCCTGCTTCCTGTGCACGATCTGAAAGAGAGAAGGGGAAAAAAATATTTCTCCTGCACTCTGTCAAGCCCCCTGAATTACTAGGGGCATCAATATCTTTAGCATATTGCCGAGGGCTTCCAGACAGTATCTGCTTTCATTATTAGTGTCAGCTCAATTATAGCTCACACCCAACTGTTTCTCAACATCTAATAGCATCAATCGACAGGGATGGTTGACGAGCCAGCACACACATGCACTTTCACACGCACAAACGATACTTTAAGATCAGAGTTCCCGTTAGCCGGTAATTACCGGACTACAACCGGTAAAATATGCTGAAGACCGGCAAATCTAAATCTCTCCGGTCAAAGTGTCCGTTCAAAATTATTTCCGTTTACCGCAATACCACATCAGTTGCGCAACTTGCGCCATTTATGTGACAGACAAGAATAGTCAATTCTAATGTCTAACACTTAATGCGGAGAAAGAGATGTCCTGTATGGGTTGATTGTGCGTTGATCTGTTGGTAATGCCTCGGGGTTCCGGTGGGCATGTAAACTAATGCATAATGCTGCGCTATACTTTGTGGCCTCACCCAGTTGCATAGCGACACTTATTGTTTAGGTGTCTTTTAATAAGCAGGTAGTCATATCATTAGCTAGAAATAGCTGAATCTGATCAATATGGACATAAACGCGAGTGAAGTCTAATCTGATGGGAGAGAGAGATCAGCTGCTGCTGACGAGTCGACACGCAGCTCTGCATGATCACAGAACAAAACACACACCAGGTTAGAATAGCACACGTAGCTATTTTAATGACCTCTCAAACTACCGTAACTAGTTATAGATATGTTTAGTTTTACTGTCGGGTCACTCATTACTGATCCGCGAGCTGCATGATAATGACGGGCTGTCAGGAGAGGGAGAGCGCTCCGTTTATTATTCCCGTGTTATTGTAAATTACTGTACACTTTTGAATAATGTAGTTAATCTACTATAATTAGTTTGTTTAATATCGAATCATATCAATTTGTTTTAAAGCACAATAAATAACAAAGAAGACCTTTGACCGGCACTTTTCTCATTTTGTCCGGAAGATTTAAACTTTAACGGACATTTTGACCGGCGAAAAAATATTCTAACGGGAACTCTGAGCTGCGCGTGCATCCACACCTCACGTTCTGCTGCGTTCTGTCATCCCGCTAATGTACACGGCTGAGAGGAAGTACAGGGCTCATAATGGAGGCCATGTTCTTAGTGGCGATGAGCAGCTGATGCAGCCTGGCCCATTTTCATCAAATATTAATGGCATGGAAAAATACACCCAGACTGAGGCCTCGTCCACAGCCAAGCTGGAGAGGCTGGGGGAAAGAGCAATGGGGAGAAAGTGCAGTGAGTGTGTTTAGAAGTACTGTCTGATGGCCATAATTAGGGCCGCTCCAATTAAAAATTCAAAAGCCCCAGTTTATTTGAGCGCATGAATCTTCCACTCACTCCAGCATTTATTTCCCTTTTACAAAGTATTTTATTTTACAACGTCAATTGTAATGGGATTTTCTTTTCTCCTTCTCCACCCTTTCCTCATGTCTCATGCTTTCGATTTCTCACTCACTGCCTCTCAAGTCGGAGAGCCGTTAACTGAAGAAAAAAGGCAGTATTTTTAACATACTCGGCACATTCTCCAGGAAACTACTGTCGGGTTATGCAAAGGATAGACGGCTATAAAAAGGAAAGGAGAAAACATGAAGACACAAATAAATGATTACAACTGATAATGACTACTGCACTCATAGGAGGAATGCATTTGAGTTCCCAGATATACTCCGTTTAATCCTGAAAATCACAAAAGAATTGACCCAATATGCAGGTTAGTGTTTAACTGACACTAAGTGATTCACAATAACAGCCTTTTTCTTTTCCTGCGTTTAATGCTTCAAGCATTAAACCATCACTGACAGCACAAGAATCACCTTTGGCATGAAACAAAGCAGATAAAGTGTGAGAGATCCTCCCTGTGCTTTGTTTGATTATACAAACAATCGTTTCACCTTTTGTGTCAGCATCACAAGGAGAAATGAGCGATGAAGAGCTCTCTGAAAAGAGCTAGGCTTTGGGGAAACATTGACGCTCTTCTCTCTTTTTGCTTTGCTCCTCTGTATTCTCCCTATGCCCTATTTTTGTTACTCTCCATAACCCTCTTTTTCTCTATCATTCTGTATCCTTCACCCATTTTCCACTTTTCTTCCCCCTCTCTCTGTGTCTCTCAGAAACACGCGCACACACAGAAACATGACACACATTTGAGCAGTCTATTTCTCTTTTGAATAACACCTCTTTTATTAGTTCGGGTCTTTTCTCTCTTGCCCGCTTTAAACAGAGAGGGGAGATGGGATTCTAAAGAGCTGCCAGGGGCTCAGTTTGCACAGCACTTTGATGTCATTGAGATGCTGTGGGAGCAAACACACACTCACACACACACACACACACACACACACACACACACACACGCACACTAGACACCTCTACATAACCAGACAGCATGCAGCCCCCTCTCATGCACACACATATAAACATGCATACAGTACAGATGCACTCGCAGCACCACACATGGATGCTCACACTTCCCTCTGTTTCTCTGTTCCTCTTTCTGACCCACAACAACATGTCTTCATTTATCTGTGCTTTTTCATGAAGATGTTATTTGAAGTAACCCAAGGTTTGAAAGAAAGCCTCTGTTCTCGCCTGTTATCATGATAAAACGCTTTGTCCCTACTTTGAATTTCTTGGAGCAGAGTCAATTGGCGTAACTTAGCCCGGATACACACTGATCCTCATCCGTTATCCTGATAGGTTAAGGAGATTCTATTTATCTTTTTACAGAGAGGTCAAGAGCCCTGGGAAATGGAGGGAATAATCAGAAGTAGGGCCATGTCTTCATTATGTCCAAATGAGGTTGGGAGAGATTGGACAAATACGACACATGCACATTCAGCACTTCATATTCATGACCCTATTAAAGTGGTCTGGAGTCATTTTCAGAGCAAATTTGATCAGATCTACCCAAGGCATGGAGGCTGATAAGTGTTATTTGAGCTGGGACTAAATGAAAGAGATTGGGGAAATGAACACGTATGCTAATGTGCTCATAGTGACAGACACACAGTGATTTTGCTTCTTGTGTGTGTGTGTGTGTGTGTGTGTGTGTGTGTGTGTGTGTGTGTGTGTGTGTGTGTGTGTGTGTGTGTGTGTGTGTGTGTGTGTGTTGTGTGTGTGTGTGTGTGTGTGTGTGGTGTGTGTGTGTGTGTGTGTGTGTGTGTGTGTGTGTGTGGTGTGTGTGTGTGTGTGTGTGTGTGTGTGTGTGTGTGTGTGTGTGTGTGTGTGTGTGTGTGTGTGTGTGTGTGTGTGTGTGTGTGTGTGTGTGTGTGTGTGTGTGTGTGTGTGTGTGTGTGTGTGTGTGTGTGTGTGTGTGTGTGTGTGTGTGTGTGTGTGTGTGTGTGTGTGTGTGTGTGTGTGTGTGTGTGTGTGTGTGTGTGTGTGTGTGTCACCAACCAACCAACCAACCAACCAACCTTGACTAACAAGCATATGTTAATTATGGAGGAGATCACAGGCAGGTCATCCAGCACTCCGCTACTGAAAAGGGAGGAAGATGCATTACTGGAGGGCATATCCGGGGTTGGGGATGGGTATAACACCACCACCTCTCTCTCTTCCTTTACACAACGTCTCCCTCATCGGCCTTTTATTTATTAGATGTTCCTTAAAAAACGTGTTCCTTTTAAAAAGATCTTCCCCCCGCCTCAAACTTTTTATTTCATTAATGATGTCCTCTGTCCTGCTCTAACACACAGCACACATCAAATAAAGCCCATGAAGTATCTTTATATTGTCAGATAATTAACCAACAATTAAACAGCTATATATTCTGTGCTTTATTTGTCGATTCAAATAAGCACACCCAAAATGTTGGTACAAATCCCACATAACACTGGAAAACACAAATATGGTTTGTCCAGTTTTAACATGGGAGTGGTTGTCTGATGGATGTTTGGAGATGCACCGCTACACCCTGCATGACCAACAGGGGAACTAGCATTCAACTAGCATTCAACTAGGGCTGCACGATATTGGAAAAAATGGACATTGCGATTTTTTTCCCCCTGCGATATATATTGCAATATGAAAACATACAGGAATTGAAGAAAAGACCGTTTTTTTTCCGCAAACCATCCTTTCTTGAACTTTAATTCTATACAATTGGTATTTTTTTAACTATATTTAACCGGATGAAGGATTTTAGTCACGGACGTCTGGATCTTAAGTTATCAGAGCAACAAGCTGAGCTAGCTCGGTTAGCAGCGCCGAACTGCCCTGGAGAAACACATGAAACTACTTTATTCAGTGTTTTTACCTTTAATCACCGGGTTCGTTTGCTTTGGAGATTTGATTGTGATTGGTGGTTTGCTGTGCTTGCAGAGCAAGACATGAGAGCTGCGCAAGTTTTCCTTTTGTAGCAAGCAGCAAAATAATTGTAACATGACGTGTTTGAGTTAATTTGCCTACTTAATATCGCAAGTCCTAAAATAAAAAATGTAAATCGCACGTCGACGCGATGTGAATATCGTGCATGCGCATATCGCGATTATCGTCACGACACGATATCTCGTGCAGCCCTACATTCAACTAGCATTCACACTGACAATCTGAGAGCACGTTTACTGGCGGCTGGGCATGCTAAACGTTGGTTTGAGTTTGACGATTAGTTGATTTAAATTGTGTTTTTTGTTTTGTTTTTATGCCAAAAAAGTGGCATTGAGATTTGCTCTCTGGTATTTCTCCCGCAGAAATTACAAATGATATAAAGAGTTGATTCATGACAAAGTAATTTATAGAGAAAATAATCATCACGCAGCCTAATTCACTCGATAAGTTTGCATTAGCATTGTTTATATCCAGTTTGTGTAAACTAAACGGAGGTCAAAGAATTAGAAAATGCATCAGGATCTTGAGAAAATCTTTACTGTGGTTCCCCTTTGCTCTATCAAATCGTACTTATCCTATAGGGAGAGTTGTGTTAAGTGCTTCTTTAGCATTAACCTTTTTACACTAGTACACAAGTTGATAAAGCTGGGGGCTTGTTTGCAACCTGCATCATCCTATCAAACTCTTCCCCCATTGTTTAGCTTGTTCTTTGTACACGTTATGACCTAGTGGGTACAATGTTATCATTACCAATAGGAACTATGAAAAGTAAGACCCACGTTGTTTTCCTTTAGCAAGCCCCCGGCAAGCAGTAACCCTGAGTCACGCCAACGCCAATATTCTTCCCTTTTGGTTTTTAAAGCCCACCCCACCCATCCCCTACCCCCAATTGCTTCTTCCTGACTCCCCCGCTGCTCCCCTCTCTCCTCTCTCAGACACACCCACACGCTTCTACCCTATACCCCCCACCTCCAACCCCCACCCCCAGGCCTTGCCCCAGAGCACATTGATTCTGCTGTATACCTAATTACTGCTCATAATCTATTCATTTCACCACCGCCAAAGAGGGCAGCAGCTGTCACACAACATAGCACTAGGGGACGGGGGGGGGGGGGGGGGGACACCGGGGCTGGAGACCGTGACGAGGGTGAGGATTAAAAACTTGAAGGAAAGACTGACAGCTCCATGACAGCACTGATAACAATCACCCCTCACAGGGCCTTACGCTCAACATGTTTTTCTCTAAAAACATTTTCTTATAAATGTTGATGTGTGATGGAGATGGAGATGTTTTTTTGTAACTCAGGGTTGCTCTTCAAGTCTTCGCTGAATAGTGCTGGTGGAAGCAGAGTGTGTTGTTTTGGCAGGTAGAGGGAAAAGGGCAAACAGAGTTCTCTCTTGTTGAATGTGTTTATCTCACTGAGTGTGGAGAATCCTAACACTGTGGAGTCGGTCCCTGCAATGACATTTAACCTTGGAGTTTCACAAAACTGGTGCTACAGTCATTCGTATAGTTTTATACTATATAAAAATTAATTAACAGAATATCAGGAGGACAAAGAAAGTTTATGATGTGCATGCTCAAGGTGAACATCTGGTTTACATGTCATGTCATGTCATGTCATCAATGTATTTGGTATTATGGCTGGATATCATATTTCTTAATGTTAATTGTTTGTCTTTAATAGAAAATTAATATAACTAGTAGTTAAAATGTTGTTACATACATAGTGGTGTTGATGTGATTCTGTGAAAAAGTTAAAAGAAACATTTCTGTATTTGTTTTTTTCTTCTGGATAACAGAAAAGATAACAAAACAAGTGCATTTACTTTCCAGCACAGCTATAATGGTTTTGAACATCAGATAACGTATGTCATTTATTTGGTAGACATCATGCAAGTCAAATTCAGCAGCATTTATCTGCAGTTTGATGGGAGGCCCTTCTGCAAACACTTATGTAACCTTTGTAGAACAGAAATGAGAAATCCAATAATAAAAAACGATGGCCATGAAAAAATTACATTTACACAGTTACCCAAAAAATCAGATATGAGTCTTGCAGAGATAATATACTTTGAATAAGAATGCTCCGATGACTGCATTCAAAATGTCTCTCCCTTGCTCTCTTTCACACAAACGTTCTCTCCAGTGTGAAGTAATGTTTAACATTTTAGCTGCTTGCAAATATAAATAAATAAATACCTTCTGAGTTTTTAAAAGTTTCGACAGGTGTGCAGTTGACAGTTCTCACTAAATGTTTGGTCTGAACCTTTCATCATACATCTCAGTGCACAGTGTCAGTGTATAGGACCTCTAACACTGAGTACCTCAGAAGTCAACATGGCAAACAAACCCTGAGAAAATGCACCTCAGCCCGCCCAGTGGCAATCAGCATCTGTTTGTTTAATCTGCTTAATCTGCTGGTGAGATCCGCTGGGCGTGCCTAATTAGCAAAATGAATTTGTTAAGACATTAGCGTGGTAAGAGATGGCCAAATGAAGCTGCACTGTTTTATGCAAATGAGCTGTGGATTTGGCTGGCTCTGTTACCTCAATTAGACCCTTCTTTGATATCTGATGCCTTTTTACTCATTCTGTGTCCCCCTCTTCTTTCCTCCCCTTTCATCTTTCCTTTCTCCTCATTATCACTGTCAGATTCCGCTAATCAGGAAGTACTCCTATTGTATGACAGTGAGGATGGGCCATGGAGGGGAGAGGGGGGGGGCTTTCACAAGGCTCTGAAACTGCTAATCATAAAAAAAGGAAACAGGGGATCCAGATTTTCAATTAAAGCACACAGTGGAGCTTCTACCACCTCTACCACTGTTATCATCCCCACTACCACCAATGTGTGTGTGTGTGTGTGTGTGTGTTTTTATTTCAGTGTGTTGGTGGGGTAATTAGTCTTGCGTACGTTGCCACCCTCTCAAGCCTGTTTAAGGGTTAATGAGGCCCCGGCAGCTTCTCAGCACAGGTTGGGGGGGGTGGGGGCGCAGGGGGATGTGGGTTGGGGTTGGTTCAGGCCCAGCTTCAATAAGAACCCACCCATAGGACTGGCCTTTGAAGTGTCAGAGGGTCCCCCCTTGTTCCGGGTGGCTCCTGTTTCATTTGTCTGAGTGGCAGCATAAAATATAGATGAGCTGCCAGACGACACAATCTATACACCCCTCTACCAAAATAAAACCCCTCCCTCACACATTACTCCACCCTCACCCCCTAACATTATTCACAGATTAACCAACGCCTCCCTGTCGCTCGACAATGACCTCCTTTCTCCTCCTAATCTAGCTTTGAAGGCGGGGACAGTCAAATTAGATACACTCAGGTCATTTGTGAGTTGCCTCATAATAACTATAAATCAATGTATCACCACCAGACGACAACATAACTCTATATATTTTATGAGATAAACATAAACAGAGTTTATAGTGTATATTTGCTCGTGTTGCCCTGAGGAGGGGTTTGTAATGAGTCGTAATGCAATACAGGTGCTAGTGATACTGCAGCCTTGGGGATTTGTAGTAGTGGGCTCCATTGTGTGCCCACTGTATTTCATCCCTCCCGGTCCCAGTGGGATGTCCGGTGGTCCATCTGAACGCCATCTCTCGTGCTGAATGAGCCTCCGTCAGCTGCGTCCACACAAGAGAAGGGCCATATTGCTCTGTGGTCAATTATAACCGTGACAGCTAACAAAAGAATAGGTACATTTATTACCAAGTGTGTTGTTACTATTGTTTGAATTCAACACTTAATACTTGTTCTCTTTGTATTGTGAAGGAACTGGAACCTGCTTTGTCATAGGGCTGCTCAATTAATGGTATTGTAATCGCAATTACGATTTTGGCTTGCAACGATTATGAAACAACATAATCGAAATAAAACTATTTATTTTATTTTTTTATTTTTTTTTATTGGTTTTTCAGTTGAATCATACTTAAAGTTCAGGGTAATCAACTGTTAAAAATATACTGTTCACATTTTTTTCCTTCAATAAATGGATGTTTTCAAAGTAAATGGATTATCGTTTTTAATAATCGTAATATCAATTATTGACCCAAATAATCAAGATTATGATTCTGGTATGGATTATGATTCTTGCCATAATCGAGGTGCCCTACTTTGTCATCAAATTGTCTATAGTTAAAATGTTAAGAATATTTCATTTCAAATGAGTCTGTGTGGCACCATTGTGAATAGTTTATTATGACTTCATTTGGTCTAAATAACAGTAAAATAAACAATAGATCAACAAATGCTACAAATGCTTAGAATACCCACAATTACACTATATCATCAATACACCTGATCCTATAAACTTACAACAAAACATCAACAAAAACATTTGCATTACATTATACATGTAGAGTGAAACATTTAAAGGATTGAAATCTCCTATAGGCAAGGCAAGTTTATTTATATAGCACTTTTCTGTACGCGACAATTCAAAGTGCTTTGCAAAACAAATTTAAAAGACTTTTTAGGAATAAACACATTATATAATGGCATACCTAAATAATTTCCACATCTATGCACAAGTTTAATATTATTGATTTGTAATGTACTTAACTGACTTGCCTTTTAATGATCTCATTGCTCTTAATATCTTTAGATTCTTGACATATGATGTATGCTAGACTATGACACAGCGATAAGGCCCTAAACACAACATGTTGTTTATTGTCCTCCTTACAAACCTTAATGCTCCTATTCTTTTTCATTTTTCTGAATATTATATATTACACTTCACTTTCTGACATCTCGATGACAATGTAAGATCATTAGTCCTTGAGTTATTGACATTGGCAATGTAGTTCACAAGTTGACTGGCACACATGGCATTTGCTATACCGTATAAGAAAAACATAGAGTTTGTAGATACATCTTAGAGATTTCATTTGAGCTGTTCATATCATATTTCATGTCTTTAAAGTGAAGTGTTTCCAGCAGAGTCCCTTGATGTTAATGTTTTTCCTTGTCTATATTCCCAAAGCCTGCATCAATCAAGAGAAAGTTAGAGAAGAGCATTAATATGTCCTCATGATGACAAAATGCATTAGAGTCGGGAGGCACCACATTTCATTACAGACTTCAGGGACCTCTAATTTCATTCCAGTCCACTTTGTGGAAACGACAAAATGTTATTACGTTCAGCGGGTGTATGCAACATTACATAGCCACTATTTCTTTTCACTTTATTTGCTTAAGTAACACAGGGGCATCTGCAGGTAATTGGTTTAAGCTTCAGAGAGTCTCTGTACATAAAAAAATCATCTCTTTCTCCTCTGATCTCCCGGGAACCTTGGCAGTGGACAACTTTAAATGGTTTGCCTGGAACAACTTTCTCCTATCACTTTGTAAAACTTTTTTTTTTGTCGGAGCATGCTATTAGAAAAGCAGGAAGATTGCTTTGACCTCTGTCTTACTTCACACGTTTGCTTCAAATGTGGAAACAGATAACTGAGTGGCCTTCCTGTCGACGAGGTCCATTCTAATTACTGGATGCATTCTTCATTTGAAATAGGAATATGTCACTATACAAGATTAAAGCCTGCATATAGATATTACACATTTAAATAGCCATCCTTGAGTAACAGTGTTTGCTTTGTTCTATATAATGTATGACTGCTTTTTAAAGGCATCAGGTACTTACTGTATGTGGTGGGCTTTGACATAACGTAATAAGACAGGGTGCAATTGAATAAGAATAATTGGAAATTCACATTCTTTTGAGTGTTGTCTTTTCAGCAGAATGAAGAATAGAAACTAATCTTGATATGGTTATCTCTATGATAAATGTTGAGGAAATAGAGATATACTGTGGCTCTGCTGAATCCATTTGAGCAGCAATTACAAACAAGATAACAATTGTGCTTCGTCGTCTTGAACGTTGAGAAGTGTGTAAGAGCTGACAGGAGGAATAGGGATGAGAATAATAAGGCAGCAGAAGAGGGGAGAGGACATTTTTAATCTCGAAATTATTATATCTGGACTAGTGACTCTTCAAGGTTTATCAGATTGCTTTTCCTAATCATTGCACCCTGAGTATGTTTGATCTCCATGATGAACAGATGATTAGTTTTTCATGAAACCATTCAAGCAAAACGCTCCGACATGAGCTGTGGCGAGACGCTGTTGATTTAGCTGTTTGAGAGGCGGCAGGCCCCCCCGCCTACTGCACGGCAGCCTGAGCAGTAAACCACATGGGAGCAGGGAGGGGTCAGCGAGGGTCAAGTCTATGGGTAATGATATATCACCTGCCATATATTTAAGGTTTTGCTAATTCTCCTCTCAATTATGACCATTCCTTTGACCTGTTGGCCTTGGAAGCAATGAGGCGACACAATCAATTTGAGCGAGGGGTTTACATTTTGGCAGGGAAACGACAGCGTCCGGATGCTGCAAATCACAGGCGGGCGGCACAGATGATCCCCCAGCGTTAACCTGCAGACGTGATAATGTCACTGTCTGGCAGAGGAAGGACATGACGGATCACCCAAAGTGACAGGGATATGGTAAAAAATCATGTATTATTAAAATCAAACATTTGGCTGTTTTATTTATCTCCTAGAAAGAAATGTAAATATTGTTTTTGCTCATAAATACTAGAAGAAGTTGTAATGCCATTCATTCCGATCCAGCTGCGATATACAGTATAATGGCTTAGTTCAACTGATCAGTATTTGGGATGAGACTTCTTGAGTTCCAGGCATTTGCTGAGAAATATCTGAGGGTAGAAGGTCCTTCATTTATTTTTTTATGAGAGTTCTACTATATCTGCTTTTTGGTGGGTCATGATGTAATGATCACTTGTTCATCTCATGTTGTTTCTTTCGGGATTTGAGTATAAACGACTACATACTGCATCCCTTGAGGCTTTCAAAATACAAACATATTCAACAATAACATTTAAAAAGTCTAGTTCTAATGTCTCAGTTGTAAGGATATGCTATATCTGTACAATGATAAGCTGGGAGGGATTGTTGGTTATACAAAAACAAGCTATTTGAAGACACAACAGGTATTAATGTGCAGAGGTTTCTTACGGAGAAGGACAACGTTCTCAGCTCCTCTCCATTGAATTGAGAATAACACAATATGATAATGGTGAATTATCTCACTGCATCTTAAATTGGTTTTAAGGAGAAGCAGCACCCCGAACATTTCCAAGAGCAAGGGAAACATCTATTTGACAGTTCAGAAGAAGTGTTTTCGAGATCTGTTGTGCGAGGCCTGAACATCGTGAAGTGCACAACTCTCCTCAGATAAACACCTGCAACCTCTGTACCACGGCTCCGCCACGCAGCATCTCATAATGGGATGACGGCTCGTGTGAGTGGAGCGGGGGGGATGAAACGAGGGTGAAATGGATTATTTAACCAACAGAGAGCGAGGAACTGCAGGGGGGTTCAGTTCCCCATCAGTAACTTTGTTCTGCTTGGATAAAGTAGAGAGGAGACAGGAAGTGGAGTGCTCTCCTCAGAGCAGAGAGGTACAGGGCACACAGCGGGCCTCTCATGAAGACTACCCCCCCCTCTACTCTCACACTCATTAACTTATTACAGACACAACCTGCATGAGGCAGCATATCATTTAGCCCCGAGTCGACTCACATATCCTCTTACAGTCTCATAGTATGCTTTAGGCCTTGTGGCATTTTGTTTATTGTTTATGGTTTCCCTAACAAACTCACTCCACACACTGATTATTTTGCCACAGTCCCTTATTCAGTGTGATGGCTTCTGTGGAAATGACCAACAATGGGAACATGGAAACAATTGTATTAGCTTTATCTGCCTATTTTGTATCCGTTGTTATTTCTCGGTTCATTATTTTGAGAGGCAACACCTTGTTTTGAGTTTGTACGACTTGTGAATTCTGGCATTATCGTGGCATTACTGTGTAGTTTAATCTGTTTTAGCTTTACAATGAGTATTATGTGGTCAGTTAAATACATAAGGCATATGTTGACACTCCAAGTTGCCTTGAACTCATTTCAGTAGAGGTGTTCTGAAGGATTTCTACCCAAAAAGTGTTTTTCTCTACAGGTGATGAGGAGTTGCCATTCAATCAATCAATCAATCAATGTTTATTTATATAGCCCAATATCACAAATGTTACATTTGTCTCGGTGGTCTTCACAGTGTGTACAGAATATCAGTATGACAATACGACACCCTCTGTCCTTAGACCCTCACATCGTACAAGGAAAAACTTCCGGAGAAAACCCAGTTTAAAGGGAAACATGGGAGAAACCTCAGGGAGAGCAACAGAGGAGGGATCCCTCTCCCAGGACGGACAGACGTGCAATAGATGCCGTGTGTACATTGAAAAGATAATACATTTGCAACATAGGTAGTCCAAATGTTTTTTGATGGATTTGATTGCATCATTTCAAACACTCATAAGAACACACAGTTGTTGTCAGTATAAGAAAAGCAAGGGCTCAGGAATCAACCTGAAATACACATAGACACTAATACAGGTGTATTTTCATTGTACATCCAGGTAGTTTCATTTGAATGATAATGAGTTTATTATCTGGGTTTATATACAGCTATCTCTCTGTTTATTCTTTTCATAATAACTAAACAAATGAAAAAGCTCTCATAAAATACACAATGCACTGTTGATTTCTGGTGCCTTTGTTGGGGTGATGGCCTTATATTCACCTGCTTATTTTCAAGATATATAGTTTCACGCTTTCAACAGCGTCCAGAGGCTCTCCAGCCCATTGTTTTCAGAGGAACTCCAGGAGGATGAGAAAAAAAAACTAACAAGCACTTGTCAGTTCTCAGCCATCACTCTCTCTCGTGACAAGCCACTCTTGTGGACTTCTCCTCTTATCTTCCCTTTCTCTCCCCTTGCAGTCATCTGAGGGAGCACAATTCTGTGTGTGTGTGTGTGTGTGTGTGTGTGTGTGTGTGTGTGTGTGTGTGTGTGTGTGTGTGTGTGTGTGTGTGTGTGTGTGTGTGTGTGTGTGTGTGTGTGTGTGTGTGTGTGTGTGTGTGTGTGTGTGTGTGTGTGTGTGTGTGTGTGTGTGTGTGTGTGTGTGTGTGTGTGTGTGTGTGTGTGTGTGTGGTGTGTGTGTGTGTGTGTGTGTGTGTGTGTGTGTGTGTGTGTGTGTGTGTGTGTCCGTGTGTGTGTGTCCGTGTGTGTCCGCCCGTGTGTATATGTGTGTGCCCATGTGTATATGTGTGTGCTTACGTGTGTCAGAAAGTGGACATGATCTTGTCTCCTTGTCTCAGGTCTTGGATCACCCGGTCCTGCTGCTGCAGACCTGACAGCAGCTGAACTAATCAATACCTCTCTGCAGTCAAAGGTGGGTTCTGCCACGAGGCCGCGGGGGTGCACTAATTGATGGAAACTCACCGCCGGCCAGCTCCATGCCCTGCGGCGCTGGAAGACGGAAAGCTAGGGCCTTCCACCGGAATAGAGGAGGAAATAGGAAAGGCCGAGATCATAATCAGGAGGGAGGAAACTGTTTAGTTTTTGTCATTCGTCTGTTTACATTTGTGGCACAGTGGGATTTTACATACGGGACATGCTGCTTGTCGGGTGGCATATTTTGGTTAACACACTTTCGTGTGTTATTCTAAAGGGCAATTATGTTTAACATAACAACGGCCTTTTGTTATACAGGTGCAAAACCTGTGGTGGAGGAATCCATTTAGTAGGTGTTCTTGCCTTAAAGAACTACCATTCAATTTAAAAATAATATCATAAGCCTAGTTCAGATATGTATTTGTTTTTTGTCATAGACTTCCTTTGGATTTTAAATGTCAAACATGCTATAACTTATGTTAACAACTTCTATTTATTGCAAATAAATACATAATGGTTATATTATACTTCGACAATGCATTAATTAATATACGCATTCAATAAGCGTCTTTGGGTTCAAGAAAAGCGCTATAGAAATACAATTTATTATTAATTAGTGCAGTAAAAAGTGATTAAAACGATCTGCAGAATGTGCTGTACAGCAGGTGTGAACCTGGTGTTGTTAAAGCGTTATAAGGCAGTCTTTCCTTTGTCCTTTGTTAAGTGACTTTGTCGCGCACACATTATCACATGTAGAGGAATCACCACTATCAGAGTTTTCCGTGAAGAAGAAAAAAACAAGAGTGTCCCATAAGAAATAAAGATAATTTGAGAGGATGCCCACTGACTTGCCTCTTGTTAAGAATATATTGTTATGGTGCAGACTAAGCGCGCCATGATAATTACCATCAATAATTGAGTAAGGGGAAATGGTAGAAAGAGCTGCATTCAATGCTTGCTAAATGTGCCTGAGAGATGCTGAGATGGACAGTCTGGCTAGCTAGCTCATTTGGCTCCTTTTTATGTGGCACTGAAGATTATCTTTATGTTTCCACCCGCTTAGCTTTGGCTCTTATGAAACCTGGGAAGCGAATGCGTAGTATTTCCTGTCATTGCCATTTATCAATTGTTTGGTGGTACGTATCGATCCCAAAGAGCATCAAAACAACATAAAGCGGAACGCTTAAAATGAATGTCTCATCCTGTAGTAGCATACTAAACTCATTTGTGAAGAAAAGCCTTGACTTGCTTCTATAAAATACACTTATACAAAGCTATGTCTAAATGATATCATGTTTGATTTGTGACTGAAAGTGTACAGAAATGAGAAGCAAGTTATAAACATGTCTCAGCTTAAACATTTAAACTATAAATCACTGGTTTTATTACAATAATTAAAGTCTTATTATATTATTTGTTAGCACACTTACACGTGCACATTTGTAGTAGGCCATGTCTCCAGAAGCAGACGTTGTAGGATCAAGGGAATGTTGCTTCTTTGTTGCTTCCGTGTTGTGTTGTGTATATCATGCTGACGATTACCTTTCTTAAATCTCCAGACTGAGATAACCTCAATGCAGAGCTAGCTGGAGGGCAGTTGTTGGCAAGAGCTGTTGCACAAGCCTTTGGAAGAGGGAGCATGCCTCTGAAGTAGGCCAGAGATCTGTTGCAGTCCAGTTATAAATAATATGATCAGCATAAAAATCAGCCTATAAATGGGAGAAAACTAACCTTCAAAGTGCTGCAGTATCGAACTGACGCATGTTTGCTGCAATATATGGAAAACATTTGCAACAGAATGGGTATTATCATCCAATTGGAAGACTTAAAGGGGACCTATTATGCAAAATCCAATTTTTTCATAATCTTTTATACAGTCTTTTATACAGTCTTTTATACATAAACATGTGTCCCCTCTGTGTAAGGAGATTCTGAAAGTTTCAGGAAAAAATATTCATATCCATTTATATAAAAACCTGTCTGAAAATGAGCAGATCAGATTTTGGCCACTTTATGATGTCATAACGTTTTTTTGGCTTGTGTAACCATTAGCCAATAACCAACCAAGGTAACCCCCCCCCCCACACCGTATCACCTGAATCTCCTCTTAGAGCACCATTGTGTTCTTTTTAACCAAATGTCTCTCAGAGGGGCGTGGGGGGTGGCTCCTTATTTTCATCTAAAGTAACAGACAGAGAATCAGCACTTTTGAAACAGGGCTGAAACAGAGGGGTTTATGGGATGCTACAATGCATGATCTGTTTGGTGTTTGGAGCCAAACACTTCAGAGACGTGTTTTGTATATGAAAAAAAGTATAATAGGGGACCTTTTAATATACATCTTATAGACAATACATTATACATATTAAGTTTTTGTGTATATGGTTTCAGGCATGGGTTCGCACAAGCTGTAAAACCGAAAGGGAAGCAGCCATATTGCAGCCTGTGTGTGAAGGACTGGAGAGTCTTCCACAATGAAAGTTCAGAGTCAGTATTGACTGAAAACGATAGGCAACCCCCCGGGAGTAAGGTGCACTTTCCAAAATGTAAATCAGGCCTTCCCTGAGACACGGGCCTCTCCCTCCCCTGCTGCTCACAAAGCTTTGCCATTCACCTTTAAACAGCAGAACAATAATCAATGGAGCATTATTAATGCTGAAATCATTCATGTGCACTACTGTGTTACCCTGCTGAGCATAGAGCCACAGAAGTCCCATAGCCAATACAGGCAATAGTGGATTGCATTTTACAGCATGCATTACATGATAGAAAAGTACATACGCCTTGAGATCTATATTTATCCAAAAATCATGACAGATCTTGTTTTACCATCAACTAAAATCTTGAAAATATATTTTTTTTATCGCACAGAGATCTTATTGTTTGTACTAATCAAACTATTAAGGTACATCAGATCCTCTTGTGGCCTTTGCTTCGGCTAACCTTCACTGTCTTCTTCCTCTTAAACCCTTAGGGGTGGTATCAATCATTTCAGTCTTGAGAATCATGAGTGTATGCTTCAATCTTTAATAAGCCCTGTTTCCTCGCTGTGTTAGCGCCCTCTCCATCCCTCAAACATTCTGTTGTACATTTTTTCTTACCAGCCATGTCTCTGTTTCTTGTTCATGAGCCGTCTCAATACACAGAAGCATATTCCTTTCCGTGGAGTACAGCCAGGCATATTTATCGGACATTAGAGGAGTGTGAGGGGAGCGGCGCTGCTCGGCATGAGGAAGAGGAAGGGACTGAGCGCTCTCCTTCATTACAGAGGCCGGATATAAATCAAACTAATTACGGGGCCACTACAGTATCGAACCCATGCAGGGAGAATGAAATGATCAGAGGCAGGTCACAGCTCAACACAGAGCAAGTAATGAAAATATTAATTACCTGATGATATACTGGGATTCTGGACCCCCACCTCCTCTGAAGTCCCCTACCACAGAGAGCATTTGTTTTAATTGAGTAATAATAAGACTGTTACATTTGGCTGACTCACTCGATTTGAGTGGGTAATTGAACAATAAAGACCCATGATAGCCAATTATCAAATCTGATGAGGCACTAATTACTTGGCAACTCTTAAGTGTCTGACTAACACCAAGAACATAACACTTTAGTGCAGATGGTGATGTTAAAAAAGTCATAAAACAAAGCCAAGTGAGTTTACTCAGTTAATTTAGTCCACGTGACGGGTACAAAAGCCTCTGCAACTCTTCCTGTCTGTCACACGCACGCAACGCCCCCTCTCACCTCACATCAGGGTGTCATTTGCTGTTAATATCAGATTCGGGCCTCATGATCGATTTCCTCCGTGTTTTCGTTTTGAATTATTCAGTGGTGGAACACTTTATCTCCTCACCTCCCCCTGCCACGCAGTTTGTCTCAGTGGTCAATAAGTGGGTGAAATGTTGATCCTGACGGTGTGGGACAGGGTGACTTGTATAGGGTGTGGATGTGAGGGGGGGCGGACCCAGACAGATAATATTGCGGGACAGTCAATCAGGGTAATTAGAGGCGGTATCAACAGCAGTCTGGTCTGCTGAGGCAGAGGAAGTGTTGAAGTTCATGCTATTCTTAGGATCCGTTTATTCTCTTGAATGAGTGAGAGGGCTTGTCTTGGACTGAGGATTTTGAGCATGTTAATTCATTCACGTCCATTTAGAAAAGCTTTCTTTGAAGTTGTTGATTTAATGTACAAGTACCGACTTGCCTTTTATTAATATTCAGTTTGTCGTTTCTTTTGTCCAATTCTTAAGTGGGGAGCTTGTGATTACGAAGTACAATAAGACCAACTTAAAAAATACCTGGATTGCTCAATTGATCAATTAGTTGTTTGCTCTATTAAATGTCAACACAAGCTGTTACAGTTTCCCAGAGCCCAAGGTCACGTCTTCAAATTCATTGTTTTGTCTGCATAACCCCAAAACATTCAGTTTGCAGCAGTTTGAAACAGATGTGAAAAAGGTCCTCACATTGGAGGTGTGATGATGAAGCCAATTTATTTATTTTTGTATTCAACTCTAGACTACATGATCCTATCTAAAGCTTATAATAAGTATTCTGATTTATTTATTAGTTTTATGATACAGGACCATTTTCATTGCTTAACAAAAAGTTATCTAAATGAGCCAAAAGTTATACAGCTTATTAACATGTTATCCATAGTAAGATGGTATAAAAGGCATTGGGGGAAAAAAGTGATGACATGACTTTTATAGTTGTGTGTCAGAACTTAATTTTAGCTTTTTATTGAATAAAACAAAGACATTATGCAATATTTAAAACTACATAAACATACATGTGCTGGTAGGTTTGTATACCACACAAGGTGGAGGTTTGGAGGACAAGCTGATCATTCACATCGTTATAATTATTCTAGGTAATTACAACCTTTAATTAATAATCTGGCAAGTCATTACTTAAACGCCACCAGATCCATGCTCTGGAACACTGGCCCAGATGCATCAATGTGACCTGTGCTTATAACTCCAACATGATGTGTCATCTCACTGTATCCGGAGCGATGAGGTGACGCATCCAGTCCGCTACCTATCTGGCTCTCAGCGAGTCAATCAATGTGTTTTACAGTTTGTGGCTTAGCTGCATGACTGACAGGCTCATCAGTACTTTGTCAAAGTGGGCTCGAGCTCCACCTGTCAAAGCTGGAAGTCTTCAGTGGGGCTGCTGAGGTCCCCGGAGTAATAAAAAGGAGAGCTGATTTCACACCGTGACCTGCGAGGTGTGGATGCTGAGGACATAACAATCAATGTCAGAACATGTGCTATTGATGAAAGGTGTCAGAAATGGCTGGAACTTACATATGATCCTGCAGGCAGTCGGTGGGTGTCTCCTGGGCGTGGTGATGATTAATACACAATGTGTTGTGTGGTGTAGTGTTGTGAGGCAGCAGCAGGAAGCACACTGTTTAGAGGAGTACCAGGATGTTGGTGAGCTTTACTCTGTTAAAGGTCCCCTATTATACTGTTTTTCATCAATATATAATAGGTCTCAGATATAAAAACTCCCATAAACCCCTCTGTTTCAGCCCTGTTCCAAAAGTGCTGATTCTCTGTCTGTTACTTTAGATGAAAATAAGGAGCCCCTCCCCACGCGCCTCTGAGAGAGATTTGGTTAAAAAGAACACAATGGGGCTCTAGGAGGAGATTCAGGTGATAAGGTGGGGGGGGGTTACCTTGGTTGGTGATTGGCTAATGGTTACACAAGCCAACTAATCATTATGACTTCATAAAGTGACCAACATCTGATCTGCTCATTTTCAGACAGGTTTTTATAAATGGATCAGGACAAAAAGTGAGCAAATCTTCTTTCCTGAAACTTTTCAGAATCTCAGAGGGGACAAAAATGTATGTATAAAATGTATAAAAGACATGAAAAAGTGGATTTTGCTAAGCTCTGTTAAGTGCCCCAATAAACATTCCTCTGGTTGTCATCTTGCAATCTACTTTATTTAAATAAATAATAATAAAACAAACCATGTTTAATTTTGATTCAAACTGAATCTCATATTCAGTTTGTGTACATATCATATTCTATTTACATGTATATAGACTTCTTCCACTATTTTTTATTTGTATTTTATTATATATGTTGCATTGATGGAGGAGCTCGGGTCAGAAGATTTCTAAATTAGCTTGTGTGCATATGATAATAAAACCTTTGAATCGTGAAGATGTTTCACTTCACACTGTGTCACTGCTTTACAAGTTGTTGTTTCTCAGAGACATCAACAGCAGCCAGTGGTCCGGCTCTTTATTGTGTGTCAGCTGGTCGATGGGTGACACTCGGGTTGAGGTGCTGATCTAACAACAGTGTCATGAGTCGGATATTCCAGTAAGGGGATCCAGAGGATGATATTTCAGTCTGAGTAACAAGAGGCTAATAAGATCACAGAGAGACGATCAATGGTCAGTAAGCCGAGTGCTGCTTTTGTCTCCCTCTCTCAGGCACTTGTTTCCTCTCGCTGTTGAATGTTGTCTAATTTTGCACAGTTCTCATAAACTCCCTCCCCAAAGCACTGGACATGATGCCAGAGAGGCTTCAGGGAGAAAGTGTTGATTCTCAAGTGTTTTAAATGATGGATAAAACCTGGAAACCCATAAGATAAAATAAAAAGGTGTACATTGCTTTTGCTCTCTTTGTGAAGACCACATGTTTTACCAAAAATGATTGAGCTGGGAAAGGCTCTCCACTTTCAGTAAGGGGGTTGGTAATGGATAAGTGTCAAGTGATTTAAGTCAATACATCTATTGCAGGAAGCATATCTGCAAATATAAAAAACATGCATTTGTCGTTTGGGCTTTCTTACCTGCACCATTTGCAACTTGCTATTTTTCTGACATTTTAAAGACCTAACTAGTCGATTGATCAAGATAATAAATGCTTTATGAATTCTGAACATAACGGATCTTATTGATTCATGAAATCCTAACTTGGTTTGGGTTCGTACACACTTAGTATTCCTTTTGTCACACATTATCAGCTAAGGTTTCTTTGGGAGATGATGATTAGCACATTACGTTTCAAAGTGAATGTGCATCTGTGGATGTTTGTGTTTTGAAATGGGGAGGAAGACAATTGAGATGTTTCTTTCCCCTCTGTCGTGGGAGCAAACAATCAAACTGGCATCAATCATCCAATTAGACTTCTGTTGTCTTGCTAAATGAGCCGTGGGACTTTGAAGTTGCACAGTAGGGTTAGCATCTTTAGAGGGAAGGGGGAAGATGAGATGCAGTGAAGACTCTCTGCAAAATTACATATCAGGGTTCATTTATTGTCCTTCCACAACTCAGGGATGCACAACTAAATACTATACTGCTATTTCACTTCCATTTTCTCTGACATTCAAGGGTGTGTGAGTATTTGTGTTTTGAACTGCATGAACATTTGTCTGCCCAACATGCTTCTCAACCCGAGTTCAGCAAGTGAGTTAAACCAACCTTCCTGGGCACTCTTCCCTCTCCAACCACTCATGAAATATTTAACGTGCCTCAAAGCAACCTCTCTCTCGCTCTCTCGCTCTCTGTCTTGGTAAGTAGTTCTTTTTTTCTAATGACCACAGGACGGCAATGTCCAATTAAGCCTCACTAAAGTTTTTAGGTTGCGAGTGATATCAATCCTCTCAGGCTAGGCGTATGCGCATATTTAGGGATCGTCCGGTCCTCGCATTTGTTTTATTTCGTGAGTGATTTCAGTCGTATTTCCTCGTGTTCAGGCTGGGTGTGTACAGTCTGGATACCATTGTGACACCCGGCCGATCGGCAGCTGCCGGCTGTTTAATCAACATTGATGAATATTTGATGGCGTGGCGGCGGGCAAACGGTGGCCGACACTCTGCTCATTATCAAAGTCTAGAGGAAGATATTCAATATCTACCGATGGGGAAATGGCTTCTCTGAGCCATATGAAATGCCCCCACATGTGCTCAACGGAAGAAAAAAAACTAGATCTTATATCATGGCGCTAGAAAAAGTTTCCTCTATGGAGAAGCGGAGGGACAAAATGATTGACTTCAGTAAAATAACAGGAAATAGCCCCACTGTGATTTACAAGAAGTTGCAAATTCTAACGTTGAAGAACTGGAACATTAAGCTTTAAATGTGTATAGAGTGTTTAAGGTAGTCAACTAATATTTTATCAGTACTGGACTTTTTTCACCACTGTTTTTGAGTTTCTTTCTGAAGTAGACACTGGAGTAAAGAAGTGAATCCTAACAGACTCTATGAATCCGTTTTGTTAATAAATGATGACTTTAAGAAACGGAAGACCTTTAATATTCAGATTGGATTATTGAAGACAGTTATACTCTCTGCAGCTTAACAAAAAAAACGTAATATTTTCCATTCCAACAGGTTTTATCCCGAGGGAAAGAACCCGTTCTGGTTTGCAGCTAGATTTACAGTGGGTGTGATGTTCAGCACCAGGGCCAGCGACAAGGAAACCCACGGCAAACAGCAGTCCTGAAGAATCCTCTGCTGAAAGAAAAGAAAGATCTGAATGGTTTGCAAAATGTAAATATTCAAGCACTGGGAACCTATACTGAACTTCTTTAGCTTTACATGAAAGGAGTAGAGTTCAGCCTGTCTTCACCAACTGAGGCTCATTAATGTTGAAACGATGTATTCATTAAATGAAAAGCATATCATGATAGCTCAGAACCCAGCTCCCCCTTTGTGCGGTTTCTTTTTAATTGTATCCAGAGCATAATAAAAACTTTAATAAAATAAACTACTGTGTGAGCAAGCCAACTTTTACAACTTGAAGCTTTTGTTTGTTATATAAAGTAATAGTGAAATAAAGGGATTATAAAATTACATGAACAATCTATATCGTCAAAGCATTACATTTTTCTATGATGTGCAAATGTAGGGACTTATATGTTTGTTGACGGACCACAGACACATTTGATCCACAACTGAGATCTAGTCGCGAATTTACACTCGCGCTGAAGGAATCTCCTTATATGGTGTAGCCTTTTGTTTCCGGTCGCGCGCCTTCTGTGTGCAGCACGTGTGGGTAATGACGACAGGGAATGGGTTCAATAGAAGGGTTCAAAGAGCACTTTGCCCGGAGATATGACGGCTTTAAGAGGCAGGACTTGGGATATAAATGACATTTAGCTAGTAAGGCAGGTTTTGCATAAAGTGACATTTAGGTGCGATGTGTTTTTTCTGAAAGAGGTGAAACTACCCGCGACGAACCAATGCAGACAGTGACGAGTGTTGTGATGTTTTAGTGCTGCACTTTATTAATATGGATGTTAAACGTTTGGGCCACACAAAAAGCAGGTTAAAACATTTCCACTTTGTTTGGAGGATCTCCTCAGTTTCCACACGTACTGCAAGGGTAAATTACGATTATAATAATAAATCTACTCCTGAAGACCATTTGATGACTGAGGAATTAATAATGTTAAATGTAGAAGCTGTAGTTTATATATTTTGAGTAACGCTTGTTTTATATTTGTGTGCATAAGATGCATGCATATGTTGCTTCAGGTAAATGCCAAAGGGTTGAGGCATCATATCAAACAGATGCCAATCACAGACAAGATTTTGCTACTGTGAAACTCAACAGCAGATAATGTACCTTAGAATTTCTCAGTTGTTAGGCTACGTTTAATCTGGTGGATTCACTTTTCCAAACTCTGGGTGGTACATGGTGATCAATGGCACATAAAGAACAGCTGGAGTGAGAGAAATGTTAAGTCATGCATGTGGTAAAAAAAAGGCTGCACAGTGGTGTGTTTCTATTAGTTTTGTTTTCATTTTTGTTCAGAAAGTTTGATTTGATTTTGCAACATTTAGTATGCACATGTTACTGGGCAAGGCTTTTGTTATGAACGTTAGTAGTGTACACAAAGCCTGGCATATGCAGACTTCAGCTGTTTGAATGATATTGTATTAAAATGCTCACCAAAAATCCCCACTTCTTCCATGTGTGTGTTGAACAGTTATCTGGAACATGATGACTTGTATTTTTTTTCATGTACTTGTACATGAGCTTAATCTATTTAAGGAACTTTATTTTAAAACTGCAAGCAAAAATGAGATTGAAATAATGGCCCAAATGTGAACATTGCCTTCACTATGTGAAATAATTAGATATTTTTTAAACAACATTTCTTTAGAGTCACGTTTTTTTATTAGTTTATTGTTTCACCTTCCATTACATGTTCTTATACTCAAATGTGTTCAGCTCTATTTTTGTGTTAACAAATGCTAAATAAAAAAAGATGTGTGCTTTTATATCTGAGATGTGTGTGTGTGTGTGTGTGTGTGTGTGTGTGTGTGTGTATGTGTTGAAGGGGGGTCAGTGTGTATGTGTGCTCCATACAAATATGAATCTAAATTGTGCTTTTGGATATACAGGCTGCCTGCATATATATGTGAAGCATACATATCCATTTTATCTGTCACTAGCTACATGACAAGAGGTCAGCCCCTCAAGATCAAATATTTTTCTTACTAAATGACGGATTTATTAGACAAATAACTTTTCGCGTGCCTCTGAAGCCTCTGTGATTGAAATATACCCCTGTGTCAACAGCACCGCCTCTCAAACCGGGTCCCGGGCGATGGAGGGCTGCCACCGCGGATTACTGAGCAAATATAAGTGGGAAATGAGTGCAGATCTGGGGGATCTACACATCCCAGTGACGGTCTGACATTTCTGTCCAAAGGCCAACCTTCCAGCGCATTGTTGGATCAACGAAGCACCTCTGAGGGAGCTCTTATTTTTGTTTTAAGATACTGCAAAAGTAGAACAAATGTCAAAACAAGGACAAGAACCAACGCACTAATGTGCACCCTCCATTTCTCTTTTTACTCAACCTTAGTGTTGTATTTATAATGATCTAATCCATCTTAACCTGGGTTTCTAACAGCTGCGATTAGGGTAGGCCCACTCCCCTCCGCTCAGAGCTATAGTAAAAAGTCGTGCACTCGTAAATCTAGGTGCCTGCGTAACCATAACGTGTGGTGAAATCATTATTTGGCGACGGGTTGTCAGAGACTCTCTCATCTCGTCTGTCAGGAATCCAATTTCCTTTTATTTACATCCACGGTATAGATTAATTACTCCCCCAACTAGTAGCCTGGAGGAATTAAGTTATGAGATCCTTTGGTTCCTTGATTAATCCATCGCGGCCTATGCAAGGATCCGAGGGAGGAAGCAGAGATGATTGATGCGAGATCTTAAACATTGTTACATAATAGCCTAATAATAATAATATACATAATAGTTATACTGATTATGATGTAAATATTCTCATTTAAAGTAATTGTTATAGAAAACGTCTTTTGTTTTTTATGTGATCAATTTGGAATTCCAGGTCATTCAAGGCTCAGATGGGGCACCTAAAGCATCGGATAGGACAAGAAGAGAGAGGGGGGGGGTTACCTAAACGATGCAGACGTGAAACTGAGGGAAGGCCCTTACAGGCCCAGGCAATAACAATACATACGATCAGGCTGGGTCTCACTATTGATAGAGCTTTACGGGTTATGATATCGGTGAAGTTCCTGATGAAATATCCCTCTGATTAATCGAGGACTCTGTCGTAACGGGCTGACATATGGTAGGCGAGGCAGCTGGGGACGGTACCTCCAGCATCCCCTACGGCCATTAACATATTAGAGGCTATTGTGCAGGCAGACAGTCCGACTTCATCCAGAGCTCTTGTGCAGAGAGACAGCACCCCAGAGCTGTTTGATATAGGCTTTCAATAATGCATTACTCTCCAACCCGCCAACGGAGCTGTTCCTGGTGCTGAAATTATTGCCATGTGGCGCGTGCGGTGCCGAGCGTGAAGTGTGTTCAGTGCCAGTGCTGTTGTGTTACTCTCGGTAGGTTGTGTTAGAAAGAGAAACTTGAAACTCATTAGATAAAAAAATAGATATAAAGATAGATAGATATAGACTACACACACATGCAGATACAAACACGCACACAACTGCTACGTAAAGGAATAAACACACTATTCTCAGCTGCTCTCTCAGCTGTGCGTATTTGTAACAACACGTTAAAACGTCAAAATGTATTTAGAATTAGCGATGTTAATAACCTAAGATTAAACTAAGTAAGCAGTTTACATATTTTCTCCATGTCAGTCTGTTCTGCGATAACATAAAAATAAATAAGATAAGATGAAATATCCGGGCAAAATATTTGTAGGATACATTTAAAAAATGTTTTGTCATATTCCTCCCACTAATAATCTTAAAATTGAATTTAAAGGTTTGACATTATTTATTTGAATATGTTCTTATTATAACAATGAACTATAACTTACCTTTATACAAATATTTTTTGACAAATTGACATTGGGCTCTAAATATACAATCCGTTTACATTCATGTATATCTACAGTATGCTAAACACTGAAGAAAGAAATCAGACTACAATTATTTTACTCACGTTAAGGAATTTCTCACTCTTCAGTCCGTGTAGCCAAAAGCTAAAGAGAAGCAATACACTTTCTCTGCTGCAAAACAGCGGCTTCCTTCATCCGCCTGCCTCCCCTGAAAACCCCCGATAGCTGTCTGAAAATATTGCATTTTATATCAGCAATTCGCGATTAATATTACATTTCCTGCAACAACAAAAATCCGTTTTATAAATGCAGCTGAAAGTGCACCAAGATATCTGGAAAAATAGAGAGAATATAAATATTTGCAGCAGGCTAGAGGTCACACAGTGACCGTTTTTATTTAGAAATAAATGCTCTTTTTTCTTTAATTTCATCTCTCTCTTGTACACCCCCCTCCCCCCTTTCTTTCCCCTTCTCCCTCTCTGTCGCTAAATTATTCTGACTGCTGTTAAACTTCATTAAATGTTGATAGTCCCGTTTCGTCACAGCAAAAGGCGGTAACTTTATCCTGGTTAAGAATTCCAGACAAACAAATCCATGCTTCATTTAAAAGCCTATTCTGCTGTAGTTGAGGCTAAAGTGCAAACATTCAAAGAGATGGGCAACTAAAAATTATAACTTCAAAATGCAATGATCTCTTGTTATAATTATGAGATCAATAACATTGTTCTGTAACTTTTAAACTAATATTCATTATATTTGAAAATTGTATTATTATTATTATTATTCAGTTCGTGTTGTTATTAAAACATTACATAATTATTTTCTTTGTTTAAATGAATTTGGCACAAAAATGTATTGTACAAATCCTTTCAGTTTAAAAATGTGACTGACCTACAGTAATACTTCGTTTGACATTCCTAAATTTGAAATGCATGGTTTGCCTGCAAAAATAAGCAAATTCAGTTACCCGAAATAAATCCAACAATGTCCACCAAGCATTATTTCGATTTGTGAACGCTTTATCTAGAATAAAAAAAATGCAGGAGAAAAAAGTAAACATGTCAAATCAAAACAAAACTAGAATCTAAAATAAAATAAACGTCTCAATTCGTATCGGTGGCCATAATAACAGGTTTAACCATCCACCAAAGTCCACATTACAAAACCGTAATAATTCTGTTCAGTGTGGGCCCAATCACAACCAGAAAGGCATCGTATTATTTCTTCAATTTATTAGAAGATTGCTGGAACACACCTCCCTGTTGAATTTGGCTTACAGGATGAACAGTACCAATGAAAGTAAGAGAACAACAGAGGAGAGTGGAGAAGTTGTGAGACAGTTGGACTTTCTCCATGATGCACATGTCGCCGCAGTTTTGTAAACATACTTGTGCACAAAGTAAAATAATACTTACACAACGTTTCCTTAACAATTAACACGACAAACAACGTGGTGATCTTAATGTGAAAACAGGCATTTTACAGTGACTTACTCCATCCACAAAAGAGGGTTTAATCAGCAGACAGCTCTACTGTATGCAGTGATTCTGTTTCCAATGCATAGTGTTTGCACTGCAAACTGAAACACATGGAGAAAAAAAGTTTAATTTTGTATATCTCCTTGATAAAGCAGACAGGCTCTCGTGCTCTCTGGATTATTTTAAAACTCCTCATTGTGATGCCAGTGGTGTCAATAAACCCGATAATGTATTTCCACAGGAGCTGTAAGTGACAACGTGATGTCTGTATGTACAAAACCATTTCCGATCTCTAAACCTAAAGGTTATTTTGTGCAAATTCAAAATAAATATATCTCTGGATATGACAGCCTATAGAGGCTAAATTAATGCCCATGAATTAAGATTGCATGCAGGCCTAAACATTTGTTTCGTTCGCCATAGAAAGTTTGCAACTAAATTTGAGTTTATAGCAGCCTCCAAATGAGAATAAATGAACACATGAATAAATGAACAGATTCATGAATTATTCTATAACAACAACGACAAAAATCAAACCAAAACACAGTTCAACAATCAATGAGGTAATTCGTAAATGGCTATACTTCAAATAATAGGCCTATACGGAGAAAATAACTCTCTATAGTATCAAGCAAATTACCTCTTTCCACATGTTTTAAAAGGCAATGTTGACCTCGCTAAACCTTCTCCTCGAAACAACTGAGAGAAACTTGTGTAATCTGTTATTTGCATACTTCACATTCACCAATAACGTGAAAATAAAAAAGATATATGAAGCCTCGTAAAATGGGTATCTAAAGCCCATTGTGCACCAACGTGTAAAATCGCTGGACACAAAAGACTGAAAATGGTGTCTTTAGTGTCCCTTGGTCCCCAAATTCAGTCAAACAACTTTTTTTTCTTTTTCTTTGCCCATCAGTGAGAAGCGGAAAATTTCAACCTCTTCTGCTTCTGTCTTTGGTTACAAAACCACACTCGCACCACATTTTTTTTCAGGTCCAACTTTTCTGCTATAGCTGCTATTTTCTCGGACGACGGTCGAGGCTGTACGGCGAAGTAAGCCTCCAAAGACCTCTTTTCCGGGGCCGCTATCGAGGTCCTCTTGCGTTTCTTTTCCCCTCCGCTGAAAATGTCAGGTTTGTTCATTTTCTCCCTCTGGGCCCCCTCGGCCTCCTCGAGCCAGGCCTGGAGGATAGGTTTGAGAGCAATCATATTGTTGTGGGACAGAGTTAACGACTCAAATCGACAAATTGTACTTTGGCTCAGTGATCCCACGCCGGGGATTTTGAGATTAGCCAGAGCGCCTCCCACGTCCGCCTGGGTCACCCCCAGTTTGATCCTGCGCTGCTTGAAGCGCTCCGCGAAAGCCTCCAGCTCCCTTGGGTCTGTGTCCGAGTCATTGATGCAGGGCAGTCCGGCGTTAGTGAGTCCTGGGCCGCCTTGACCCCCTCCGTGACAGCCCGGTAAGAGCCCGTGGTGGGTGAGAGGCGAGTTCATGCTCATAGCCTGGTGGGAGAGGTGGCTCAAGCCGTGCATGTGAGAGTGCGGATGGGCAGAGGAGGTGGAGATGAGTCCTCCGCCACCACCTCCGCCGCCGCCTCCACCGCCACCTCCGCCGGAACCGTCGTGCGCCCCGGACATCAGGGAGAGGGACGGCGAGGAGATGTGGTCCATGATGTCCTGCTCCAAGTTCGGATGGTGGTGGTGATGATGGTGGTGGTGATGATGGGCCAGTGGCACCGTGGAATTAGAAGGGCATGGCACCGTTGCCATCGTGTGGTAGGTGGCGTCGGGCTTGAACGGGTGCGTCTTGCCCTGGGACACGGCGATATCCACGGCCGCCAAAGCCTCTGCCCGGGCCAGCAGGGTCTCATCCAGGCTCGCGAAGATGTTATTCTGCAGCTGAAAAGGAGGAAATTAGGATCAAAAGTAGAATAAAGGGTTTTTAAATTGGTAGGGTAAAATAAAAAGACATGGAGGAAAAAAAGGGAACACGTCAGATAAAAGAAAAACATTTCAAAATTGATCTGTCAGTCGGGACTTTTGGCGACACATAACACAACCGGAGTATTCCCTTTGAAGCGGCAAGTCATATACATTAATACAAAAACAGTAAATCCGACTTTGCGTGAGCGTGCTTTCAAAAAGAAGACCCTTCGAGTGATAGCCACGGAGAACATGAAAAAAACATTAAGTGCGCGTCTTGGCAGAATGTGCCTTGGAGCGCCTCTTGTTATTACGCACAGACAGCAATCAGCGTTGAATGCACTTTAGTCAAGGACAAAAGTCGAAGTTATTTGGGATATTATTTACCTGTGGAGTGTGTAGACAGGCTCTCCTTATAGCTTCCGAGCTGGAATGCAAAGTGGTGTACTTGTGCTCGGGTAAAGAGGGATGCATGGCGAAGTGCGGCTGTTTGCTGTTCATGGACATCATCTTGGCGAGCTTCTCCAATTAAAGTGCACGGGAAGAAGGGGGAAAAGCTGCTACAAGAGCAGGAAAATAGTCATAGATACACAGTGGTCCTTTGCCTATCCAGTAATGATGCAGTGTAGTTCGCTGTGTAGTGCGCCGAGTGCAGCCTTGAGCCCGGAGATCACAGAGATGCCTGCAGTCTCTCAGACGCACTTATCTGTCTACTGTTTCCCACTGCTGGGGATGAGAGAGGCTCTTACACCTGAGCGCCTCAGATCTCGTCAAGCCCGTGCTCGGCTGCTCTCGCGAGACATAAACTGGCAGAGCAGTGAACAGGCTGACAGATAAAAACTGCTCACAGGGCAGGCTGTAACATCTGGAGACTAGACGCGTGCGTGTTTAAAGGGCTCACTCCAATCCATCCAGACACCTTTTTCTTTACTTAGAGGACGGGAACCATTGGCATAACGCTCTGGATTTAAATTGCCATTTGTCTTTATCTCTCTGGGTTGGACTTTTTTTTTAAACATGCAATAAAGTCTACATCAGTGCATATCGTGGAATAAATATTGTTACTTTATAGTCGTTTTATTTTCAGTTTTTTCACACCAATTCCTGATGTGTACATGTGTATGAGACACGCTCTGTTCTCGGCCCACTGTCATCTTAACCCTTGGTAGTAATGAGACCACCGTCTTATCATTAAAGCCCATAATCGCCAGATGAGCACTAAACAAATTGATTTAATACACCAGCGTAACCTTGTACACAGTCTTTACCTTAATTAATTAATCCCAATGAATTAACACTTCATTTATTCAAACCACAACGGTTACCCAATTAAAATGTCATGCATCGATTAGAGGTATGTGAAATATACATATCGTTAAATTTGCATAATAAATAAGTCGCTTTCTGCTAGAATGGAATGACTGTGCGTGTGAGGTCTCTAATGTGTGTCGTTATAGTCTACAACACACTTTAATCGGCATGAACAGGCTATTCGTTTTTCACTTGTATTAGCAGATTCATAATTGTTACCATTCAATGTAATGCATATCATCAAAACAACTAACACCAAAGATACAATTATGAAAAAGTCCACTAAATATTAATCCCAAATGCCATCAGATATCACAATAATAAAACTTACCTCAAAAAACAAGCCAATATAGCATAGCCCATGTAAATCATCAAGACTGAGTTGACCTGAATCATGTGATCAAGGCACTGCAGGAAAGAAAATGCACACAATGTTTCTCCTTGCATTACTTATTTATTTCCTCACACACTCTTCTCACATTGCAATATTTATTTCAAAATATCAGTTTTTCATATTAGTCCCGTTCATCAGTCTTCAGTATTGCATGTAAAACATAATTACCATGAGTACCATGTTTACTAAATAGCTTAAACTGACAAACACCGGTAGGCTGAAAGTGGTTTGGCCCCAAAAAGGGTGCACTACAGTATAACAAATAACAGCACAGAGGTGTTTGTCAGATTAACACACAGACAGATTCTCAGACTGTACAGGTTGACCTGTCACTGAGACCTAAAAAGTAGACTACAAGATAAACTATCTGACAAATCTGAATTATTTTGTTCTAAATCCTACAAATAGCAACAGACAAAATGACCAAGTCTTACACCAGAGGATCATATTCATGAATGTATTCTGCAGCACCACAGTGGAGTTATTTCTTCCAGCTGTGTGTGGATGTGAAGCCAAACACTCACTCACAGATTCTGGTTTTACATGAGCTTAGAAAGTTTTGTGGGACTGCTTGAGTTAAAGGGACTGTGAGACTTCCTCTTGGTTGGCTGGCTGATAAGCAGTGCGTGTCTGTTTGTTGTGTTCACAGGCTTACTCATCGAGGAGGAGGAGGTGGGGTTAAGATGGTCATGGTCTTGGCTTGCTGAACTGAGAGAGCCAGAGGGACCAGCCTTACTGTCTTCCAGCGAATCAAACAGCAAATCAAAGGACAGCTCGTCAGTCTGGGAGGACCCTCCGTGCCCCGTACTGTCAGGGACATTGGCATCGCTCTCCCTACAGGAATCCAGTGCAGCAAAGCTCTCCTCTGCGATGCCTTTTAGATCCTCTTTGTCATTCAAGGTCCCTCCCATGTTATGTGGTGGGGAGCTCTTCTGGTCACACTGTGCTGCAGGTTTTCCACCATGGCTTGAGGAGACATCAGAGCAGGGTTGTGGTTCTGGGACGAGGGTGTTGTCCAAGTCTCCGGGAGTGGAGGGAGCCAATGAGAGCTGTGATCCTCGGCTGCTGGAGCTCTCTCCATCCAACATCATGCAGTCCAACTCTGAGATTTTGTCCAGGTAAGCTGCATCCATGGAGGAGTCACTGAACGTCTCAAGACCCTTTGGCTCGTCCGTCACCAGAGTACTGGAAGTGGCTCCTAAAGCTGAGCTCTCTAAACTTGGAGATGACCCGTCTTCAGGTTTAGATCCCTGCCAGGCGCCCCAGAAGACAGACTTGGAGGGTTCGACGTCAGTACTTGTGGGTAATTTATCGAGGCTGCTGAATTGGTTCTCCATGGTGCTGCCACTCTTGCCAGGACTTGGCAGTTCTTCAAAATCCAGCCTCCTCAGATGAGATGCCGGTTTGAATGCCACTTTCTTTTCACGGACACCAGGGCTTCTCAGAGTCAGGGAGCGGAAGGCCGAGGATGGGGTGGCGGGCAAAAGTTCAGAGGAGGTGCTTTTCGAGTCCACGTCGTTTTTCTGGTCTCTTGTCAGACTCTTTTTAAGCTCTTTGTAATCGGCAGATGGCATGAACATTGAAGTGTGATTTCTAACAAATGTTCCACCTTCTGCCAATGGATTGCTGCAGATGGACTCTCTCTCATTGTCACTCAAGCTCCTCATCATCATGTTGATTTTGTGTTGCTGTGTTGTCAGCGGGTCCGCCTCAGCCGTACTGTTCCCTTCAAGACGTCTCTCCTCAGATATTTGGATCCGAGACTCCAGGTTTTTGATGTACCGGTCGCCGTGCTCCAGAGCCATCGTCAGGTGGTCCACATCCCGATCATTCTGCTGGATTGTAGCTTCCAGTGCTGCTACTGTACTACGACCAAACCTGGGGACAGATTACTTTGTCGTTAAATTGTTCAAGCATTATGATGACAGAAAAGCCAAAAAACATTTAGCTGTGCTTCACAGAGCAATTGAAACTTAGCAACATAGTTCATTTGTAAAGAAAGGAAAACCAAAATGTAAATAAAAATGGTCTTTGTCTTTTGGAACGTCATTGTGGAAAGTGCTCTGTGATTTTTTTTTTTTGATAGAGGGACACAATCAAAATCCTACATGTATTACCGATTTAGCCTGGAGAAACTGAACTTAGATTGATTCAATTAACCATTATAATAAAGTCAAAAGCATGCATGTATCATGAAAACCAAAAAGATGCTTACTTCTGAGGAGATCTGCTCACGACCTCTGCTTTCAATCTCATGTTCTCTTGTACAAGGTCGACGTTTTGAAACCGCAACGCCCTATTTGCCTGAGGATAGTAAAGTAACACATTTGCACTATGTTAAAAAGGATTCCACAACAAACAATGATTTGTACTTAATACAGTAGCATCAAGTAGGCCCCTTTTTTTTGCGTCTTTATATTAAAATATGTTAATGTCTATAATATTAATAATGTGTCTATATTTCGTGCATATAACATGATGTAGCAGAATGACAACCACATGTTAGCGTGTTCATCTATCAGGATTAATATATATGGGTATCAATAGAACATATCGATTATTATAGTTCACATACCTCCTTTAGTTTATCCATGTCCTGCTTTACTTCATCACAAACATTGGTGGCAGCTTGCAGCTTGTTGGTCCATTCTTCCAGGACATAGGGCTCAACTTTTTTGTCATCCATTTGCACCGTTTTAATGCTGCAGGGATCCAACGCGGTCTTCAGTTGTGACTCCAGACTTTGATTTTTTGTCTTCAACTCCTTGTTTTCTATGTAGAGCCCTTCCATTTCCTCCTGATAGAAAATAGAATTGTGTGACAAAAACAGTTCAAAAATAATCACTGTGGTTCTTTTATTGTAACTTGAAACAATATTTGATAGAAACTGCTAATTTGTATCAAATGATTAGTAAATGAGCAAATACGCATCAGTGGATGCGGTGGTGATAAACCCCTTGATACATCTGTTAAAGGGCATTGATGTGAAAATACACAGCATTATAACCACATACCTCATACTCCCGCAAAAGCAGTTCTCCTCTGGTTTTTCTCAGACATTTTCTCATGGAAGGATTGTCATTGTGTTCACTCTCATTAGTGCCTCCTATGACAGAATCACATGAGTACAGACAAAAAGCATATTAAAGACGTGTTACCAATTCTGTCAGCTTTGATGAAAGTGCAATATGTATCAGTTGTATTGGTATAGAGCTGCCTCCATTACTGTTGCCTTCCCTTAACTCACATTATTTTGCGAAGTATGATTGTTGGCCGTCTAACCCTGAGTTTGATGACAATATTAATATCAACTGAGCTTCTGTTCAGCTCAGACATTGGCCAGGACAGGGTTAGCCTACATTAGCACAAAAACTAGAAGCAGATAAAAACAGCTTAAAATGTGCGATTCAGTAGCTCCATTTTGAATCGTGTTGGCCAGCAAGTTACGAATGTATCCAAGAGTCACTTGTGTTTTAAAAAACAATTACAATAAAATCAATGCATGCAAGAACATGCAAGTCAACTTAATGTAGCTAAGCAACAAAGAAATATAGTAGTCAGTACCAAGACGAGTGCAATTCCACATTGTCTGTCACATTTTCAAACTGTTGCTATTGACTTGGTACCCCTATATCCGTTCTCTTTAATTGGGCTATATAAATAAACATTGATTTAATCAATCAATCAATGTTTATTTATATAGCCCAAAATCACAAATGTTACATTTGTCTCAGTGGACTTCACAGTGTGTACAGAATATCAATACGACAATATAACACCCTCTGTCCTTGGACCCTCACATCTTAAAAAGGAACATCTTCCAAAGAAGGAGGGATCCCTCTCCCAGGACGTGAAATAGATGCCATGTGTAAATTGAAAAAATAAAACATTTACAACATAGGTAGTCCAAATGCTTGGAAATGCATGTTGACATATTTCCAAACAACAATTTGGAAAATGGTATGTGCTTCATAGACTAAATTAATCTGAAGTTTGCTACACTGCAGTGATACTGTACACAGTTTTCCTATGAAATGATGTTGCTAAACCACTGTCAAAGGGATAAATAACAAGTTAATTTCATTAATAATCCAATAACAGAGTATGTGTTGAAGTATTGATAACTCAAACATTAACAACGACCTGAACTTCAATGCACCTTTAACAACATGTATTGTGATTTCACGGTGACTCAGCTGTGAAATGCTACAGGCACATTACCTCTCATATCCTGCTTGTAGTCCTAGCTTTTGTCCTGTTTGTATGGAGCTACTCACCGATGATTTCTCTGCATGGGTTCTCAGCTGTGATGGGGACTCTGCAGCTGGGACACTGGCTAGCTTTCTTTAACCACATTTCCATGCAGGAGGAACAGAACACGTGGTGGTTGGCACAAATGACCGGCTGCTTGACCTGAAACACGAGCAGAATACGAGCCAAGTTTGGCAATAAGGGTACATGGTACAACGCTAGGAAACAGTTCGAGCTAATCCTGTAAACATTGGCTTTTGTTAGCTGCACGAAGGTCTAGCGTTAGTTACGTTAAAAATCTGACTTAACGTAACCACGATACGGTTACTAAGGCTAAAGTGAATTCCGTGTAAACACAACATCTTTGTTTACGGCTAACGGACGTAAACCGTCTGAAAGCGGGACGGTACTTACCTTTCCGAGGCATATTTGGCAGGAAATCGGTAGAGTCAGAGAAAGGATCGATGTCTGAAAGTTAACAGCCATGATTTCAAAAAGAATACCCCCTGCACACACAACAAACTCCCCCCGGGAAAATACAAGTGTCCGCCCGACTCCGCCGGTCCCACCAGTACTCGTTTCATATCGCGCGAGGCGTAGAACTACGGAAAGCCAAAAGGGCTAAAAGGCGGCAAACGTTGAAACCTATAGCTAATAGTTAGCATAATTAATGCTAATGATACAATACACATGTGTTTGCCAAGTAAAACTGCTTAGCTCATCGGGAAAACGTTCGAAGAAGCAGTAACATATCCTACCAACATGCGTGCAGTCAAAATACGGTCATGCTCCATAATGCTAGCCTTTAAACTGTTATGGCTAATGTTTTAGCATTAAAAAAGCCTGTTTTAACCATAGGTTTTAACATTAACAGAAGGCAACAGCATTTGGAACCGTGTGTGCATGTAAGTCCAATTTTTATTTTAGTTGTGTTTTGGTACCCCTCTATTTCTTACCTGTCTTTATCTTGTAAAATATTAGTTGGTAACTTTGTTTGGCTGATTAGCAATAGATAATTAATCTGCTTTCCCAAGGTATTTGAATTGTTGTGTAAGATAACTCGATGCAATGTTTACAGGAAATATTCTTCTAAAACGGAATCCAAATCACACATTTTACACAAATCTCTTGCACTTACTTGGTTCATTTACTAATTGGGTTAAATGTACAGTTGATTAGTTGTTCTGTACTTCCACTATGCATTGAACATAATATGAAATATCCGTATAAAAATGTGTCACTGTCGAGGATCATGGAGAAAAGTAGTTATTCTCCCACAAAAGGTTGGCTAATTAACTGACTCCCATTAACTGCTACTTGGCCTTTATGTAGTAATTGAAAGTAAGTCTAGTCTTAATTTAAAAGTGATGGTTGAAGAAAAAATCTGTTGGTTATTATAAAGGTTGTGCACATACAGCTATGGATAAAAGTAAGAGACCACTCCAAATGTTTCTTAAATCTCAATCTCTACATGTATGGCATCCATTACATTCCAGTGTTTGGTGAATTCCAACAAAGAGAAATGTTGTCAGTATAGAAAAAAATGTTAATTTTACCCAAACACATACTATAAATAGTAAAACCAGAGACACTGATAATTTTGCAGTGGTCTCTTAATTATTTTCAGAGTTGTATTTTTGGTCTCAGAAGTAGTGAAAACAATAAGAAAACTGTGAACTAACTTTAGGAATGTGTATGATTTACATGATAGTAACTGTTATTTAAATGGTTAATCCAAGAGTTTCAATGTATTACTGATGCATGTATATGACCTCGATGAGCAAACAAGGCCATGTTATTCTAAAAGGCCTGCTCCCATCTCTGATTCCCAACAAAATCAGAAATAGTGACAACACTTTCAAATAGGTAATATCGACAATAATATACTCCAGACCATATACAAGATGCATCCATTTGATGTAAACTTAACTAATCCTAAGCATAGCAAAGATGCACAATACAAAATATAAAGCAGATGTTATGTTACTGAAAAAAGGTATGAGCAAAAGGTGTACATCGTATTTCATGGAGCCAAAGCAAAAGTCCCTTTTTTAAAGCGTGATGGAAAAGACAGCTGTGTTTCCCATAAAAGTGTATACAGCAACGAGTCATTCAGAGCGACGCTTAGATTGGAGTGGGATTTGCATTTCATGGATTTGACTGGAAAGTAAATATTAAAAGTGAAACTGGGAAGACTTTCCAAAGGTTGAATGTGGTTAAAAATAAATGGAAATTATACTTGCAGATATTGGCTACTGCTGTGTACAGATGCCTTGTATTTGGGATAGAATTAGCTTGTAAAGAAAAAGAATGTTTTTCAAGTAAACTCATTCGTACTATTTACACAGTAAAGTTCTGGCAAAACTTTAAGCACACAGACTTAGAAAACCAGGTTGCTATAGGTCATAATGCTCCCAATAAAACCTACCAGTGTTATTTAACTTTCTGATATTTATTGATTTTATTATTATTTTTTATTATTGATAAAGCATAGCCAATCCTTAGGACCATACTTTATATTTTATTGCAATATCAAATAAAAAAACATCTACATCAAAACATGGAAAAACTGCAAAATGTCAATTCCTCTCTGTTAAGCAAATGCATCCATTTGAAACCTGCCCATAATGAAGATTGCACTGTAATATTTAGCAAGCTTTCAACTCAGGTAAACGATCTAATTTATAAATAATGATACAGAGTGAGCTAATATTAGCATAATTTCTACTACAAATATTTCAAATTACATCTCCACCACAGTTTAGCCCTTGTGAGCCATTACTCATATCTAAAGCAACATGTCCTGTGCTTCACTGTATCTCCGACCAGGACATCTTCTCAGGATCTAATACGATTACAATTGACTGGCTTGTAAAAAAGCTTGTACACTGATGCCAATTTAAAACATGGCCGGCACTTGTTTTGTTGTTTTCAACATAATATTATATGCATTATCGGGCAGCACTCATTCATTCTTCAGTGCAACTTCTGTTTTATGAGAATTACAGAATGACATGATTAAAATGGTTTAGATAAGTAAGTTGAGCATTAGGTATTAATTTGCCAAACACTATTTGTTGTAACTTCGCTGTATAATGAGTTTATTATACAGACCTTTGAAACAGCAGGTATACATACATTGAAATATCAAAATATTTTTAGTAACCGATTTTGATTGAACTAAAAAAACAACAACTGTGTGGATGTGTTTGCAGCACAAGCTCTTATTCGAGCCCATATTTGTCTCAATATCACAAATGACTTCAAAGAGCTCCTGACATGCAAGATGTTGTTGTCGTGTGCCATAGTACACCTGCAAATTGTATCCAAGTGGTTTGTGAATTTGTCATGGGAAACTCTAGAATAACCAATAACAGACTGAAATAAAAGAAAAACCCATTTTCGACATGTCCCATTGTCTCGCTAAGATTGCATTGCTTTGCAACAGGCCGGCCGCCATTAATTGGTGACAGTCAATTAATCACAGCTGCTACAGACGGCTGCATCTATTGATCTTGTTCGAGCACTTATTTTTCCTCCCTAAATGACACCGATTGCCAGATTTGACCAGTATGTGTAATGGACAGTGAAGAACCAATGACCCGAGTGTCAGTCTAACCAGTGGTCGGGGTCTGGTTCCCCTCCCCCTCCTCTGGCAAATAGCATCTTTACCATTTAGCATGGAAAGGTTTAGACTGCCCTAAGAGAACAGCAGCGAAACAGTGCGCTCTGGTGCTCAGATGACCTTTCTGTTTAAGGCTTAATCTCTGACAAATGCTCGCTTTAATTAGCCTGACACCCCCCACCTGGACTGAAACGCCCCCCCCCCCCCTCTTTCCCCTTCTTTTCGCTGTCATCCCCAGTGTGCTTTCTTTAGAAGTTCTCAAACATTCATTAATGTGATATACAGGTAATAGGAATGAAATTACAGTCCGCCAGCCAGCGGTGGGACAAAATATGGGAAATCACTTTGAAGTATTGCTTTCAGCGTGCAAAATATAGCTTTTTTGTCCACCAACCAAAGGGCAAAATGTATGCAACTATTCCATAGATTATCAAAGATTACCATGGTGAGTGATGCCAATCGAATAGCCACTTATTGTTTTTGCCAGTTTATGTCTAGTAAACATTAACCTCATGCTGTTAAGGGATAACACACAAATCGTTTCAAAATGTTCAAATTATTTAAATATTCTTAAAATGTTGCAATCATTTTGTAATTGAATATCTTTTATGCCATGCTTATTGAACATCTGATGTTGTGAGAGCCCTTATTTAAATATATGGGGGGGGGAAATGTGTCATCACTTTTTAGTATCATGCCTCAACATTTTACTTATTTTTGGAATTGGTTCCTAATTTTAACAACGGTGTAGTTTAGAGCAAGTGATATATATAAACGCACTGTGTATGATATTCAAGCGTTATCACTTGTTTTCTTTTTGAAATACATAGATAATGATTATCCAATAGTGTATTTGAAACAAAAGAGAACAACACACAGACAAAGAGGTAATGTTGTGGAGAGTGTGTAAGAGCAAAGGATTAGGTAGTGCACATTACGAGGGTAAAGATAACATGCAGTGTGGACCTGAGGGCCTCCTCTATTGATCAGCCACTATCAGAGAGTGTGCCTGCATGTGTGTTTGAGAGCCACAGAATGTAAATGCTTCAAACAGGTGCATGAACTGGATATATCATAAGGATTTTAATAGAGATATTATAATATGGAAATACATTTTTGACTGTAAATGTGATTTCCAAAAGGTGCTGATAAGAGGAAAAAAGTCTTGAATATCAAGAGGAACATTTGATGAATGTTTTTGATCACTTTCCAATCATGCTGAAATGAAATCCTCCCATAGCCTCAGCTTCATAGAGACTGCAGCACATCATGCATCTCTCCCACTGCAGCAGCAAATACAAGTCAAATAGATGCATGGCCACAAATCCTTGTTTTATTGGAAAGGGGCCTAATTATTAGGATGTAAGTCAGGCTGTGACTGGAGGGCCGTCTCCTTGATGCGGGCCTGGTTTATATTTATCCCCTCCTCTGCAGCTACAGCAGCAGCAGCAGCGCCACCATCACTACCAGCAGTGTGTGGCGCTTTTATTACATCGCCCACAGGCAGGTTCAGCCCTGTCACACACAAACACACACACACACACACACACACACACACACACACACACACACACACACACACACACACACACACACACACACACACAGCCTGCAGGACCGGCAGCCAGTTGAGTCCCCTCCACAGCAGAGTTACCCCACATCCCCATGCAACCCCACATGGGCCCTTGGGACGGTGGTGGAGGGGGGGGGGGGTATTATGGTAATACTATAGCCTGCTGCTCCCTTCCCCTCTCCTGCAGCACAGCTGGGAAGGACCATCATTACAAGTATTGTAGCAATCTGTTTAAGAGGGACACATTGGAGAGGTTGGGTGACAGAGAGGGGATGAGTGCTGCATACATAGATCACATAAAATATGATTAAAATGTGTGTGAGGAGACCAGGAATAAAATGCAAAACTTGTTATGAACACCTTATATCAAGTCTACTGTCAAAATGGCCAGCTGTAAATCTCTATTTTCCCCTCTTTACTTTTTATTTTATTAAAGGTTTCTTGTGTTGAGCTGGTCATATCTCAAGACACGAGGCCCGTGGCACATAAGGAATAAATAGGACATAAAGTACTTGAATCTCTAATGCCTCATATAGCTTTACCAATCTGTATTATAGTGTGTCACGAGCTAGAAATCCATTATAAAGTGAGCGGAATCAAATGGCCTCGCAATAGTGCCACAGCGCTGCTCTAATGGTCAAATTACCCTGATTTCACGCAAAAAGTCCCCAACCAATTATTTTTCGACACAAATGAAATCCTGCAGTTATATCTATGATGGCTTTATGGTAATTGATAAGAAGCCACGGCGTTCAGTGAGAAAGTCCCACAACACATGTCACATTGCTGCTTTAAACACCTGTTTTGCAATAGATTAATGATTATATATCAAGAAAGTCTGATCCGAATAAACAGCCTACTCCACTATTCTGGTACCAGATTAGGCCTTTGACGGGACGCTCAATCACTCACTGTCAGATAACGCTGCTCAAACACATCCGTCTACTTGTCTTGTTTTGGGGCAAAAGAGAAGGCGGTGATTCAGAGCCTTCCTCAGACTCCATCATCCTCACAGTCATTTTAGGAAACAGATATCCGTTACAGCCCTTTTCCCTCCCTGTGCCCTCCTTCTCATTCTATTTCCAGCTCAGTTTTGAACAGAGAGTTCGATTGATAAAGCACCTAATCTATATCAGCATTCACAGAGGTGAAGGGTTATTGAATATTCTGTAGATGAACTATTAAACATTCATAAAATGTCATTATTTCAGCTGCCAAATAACTGGAAACTGTAGATGCCACTAGACAGAAAATTGTTCTGGACTTTTTCTTTTCTTGACCTGACAGAGGGGACGTGGAGAGAGTGGAGGGAGGAGTGGTCTTTTAAAAACTGCTTCAGTGTACTAATGTCCCTGAAACCGGAACCCTTACTGGATCTGAAGGGCATTATAAGACAGGCATCCTCCACACCCTCTGTTTAAAGGTGAGTGTGTGTAACATCATGTCGGTAAAAAAAAAGTTAAATACTTGTATTGTGTCATTTTTTGTAAGAACAACAACTAAATCAGAGCTGGTGAAATAACGTTCACAAAGACGTTTGTCAGCCCTCCCCCAACTCTCACCCTGACACACACACATACACACGCACACACACACACCAGGAGGCCTTATCAATTATTTGTAGCCACTTGACTTCATATTGTGCTGCCAGTGGCTTGGTCAAAGATTATAATTACCACTTCCCTGTTTGTATCATTTTCCATCTCCTGTGCTTTTAGTGCAGTATTACTTCTCTTGTCCCTCTCTCTCCCTCTCTCCCGTATACACAAGACCAAAAGTGCAGGCACATCATTTATTGATAAGACAAAAAGAATGTAATGAAATTATCAATGTTCTTGAATTAATTATGAACATGATTAAGAAAGCTAAAATCTCAGGAGCCGGTCTCTCATTACCCATTCACTCTTAGGGATTGCTTTCATTCAGGGAAGGAGAAGCGAAAAAGCCTGGAAGCAGAGCCCACTCCGGCTCCGTCCCTCTCCCTGTGAGCCTGTCCCGTGTCTCTGCTGCCGGGACGCGTTCCTCCGGCAGACCGCTGCCCGCCGGACGGCTTCCTGCACTGTTACTGTGTCGCCCGGCGCTGCTCAGCTGCCTCTCGGCCTCTGACATTTGCATGGAAAAAGAGAGAGGATGCGCCTGGCTGTTCTACACCTGCGTTCAAGCTCTGGGGTCTTGAGCCTTCTAAAAAAAAAAAAGAAGACAATCAAGGTAAGTGAAACTTCTCAGACTTCTCATTAGGCTTTAACTGCTTGTGTGTAAAGTGAAATATTCATCAGTTGCAGTGCTATTCTTTTATTTCAAATGATTTCAAATTCACTACATGCAGATTTACTTTGTTTTAACTGATTCCGAATTTGTTTTCATTTGATTTATTTGAGAAGAAAATCAGTGTAGGTTATCAAAGTACCAGCATAATTCAGTTTTACTACTTGTGATGACAAACTGATCCTCTAGGTAAATCATTTATTACCTGGCTATTTCTGTTGTGGAGTTTATGGCAAATGTTAAGTGGATTTACTCCCCTTCTGTCACAAGAGATTCAGAGCCACCTTTTCAATTTGTGATCAATTCATTCACCCGAAATGTAGAATTGTAATTTTATAATTAATATTTGTTTAAAATAGTATGCATGCGAGACGGGATGGAAGTGTCAACCCCATATGTGTTACGCCCATTTTGTAGGATGTAACATTATTTACATGAGACCAGCAGCAGTGCACGTTAAATTAATTTCAGTCACTATTCATCCATTTATATTCAGTGAGAGCGAGAGAAATGCTCGGCAGGAGCTATGACTCTGCTTCAGTCGATCTTTCCTCGGCTCAGTCACATGGGACAATATATGGGGCAATACTCCCCAAAGTATTGGGAGTTTCAAACAAACTCTCACACCCACTGTCTCCTAGCTTCTACCACCATCTCTCTTTATAACTGTCGTTCTAGCTTTCCTCCACACATACACACATGCTTAATCATACTCTAGCTAGGAAAATACGCTGCATAGTTTCACCTCCCAAAACAAGCAGAACGTACACACCTCTGCACATGGCATACTTTCCTTTTGGTTACACCTCACCAAGCTATATTATGTAAAGTCAAAGTTTAAGTGATTAACACTTATGGTGAGATACAAGACAACACAAATTCGGACCTATTACCTTTTATTGAACATTTCATTTATGGGAAATTCACAGGAGTCTAGTGCTCTTCCCTCCTGCTCAAGAGTAATATAAAGACATTTGTCCCTCTTGAAAATGATTTCTGCTGCGGTTTTAAAAGAGTACAAAATTCACTAGAAGAGAGAACGAAGAGGTGGAGATATCAGGGGTTAATGGCCATCCTCCTGTCCTAGGGATTGATCCAAGTATTGGATCCCACATAAAGCTGCAGTTACTGGATATTACCCTGCCGCTATCGGCCTGCAGTGATGGCCTGGATAAGAAGTGCTTACCAAAGAGGATGCTCCTCCAGGGCAGATACGGTTTCCCAGCCCTCTGGGAACAACAACCACATGCCTGCTGCTTGCTCAGGAACTTTCTACCTCATCGAGTAAATCCAGAGCCCTTATCAAGTTACTGGCCTACTGAACTGCTCAAAAGATGTTTAAACCACCTCCGATTTTAAACTGTGTATGGCAGGGCAGTAATTAAATGGCACCTGCTTTACGAAGATAAGAGGGGTGTTTTGCTTGTGTTTTATGTCGAGTGGAGTGTGGTTATCGCAGATTCAATTGTGAGTAGAATGCACTAACATAGATAGTCAGCCGGCTTAGATTGTGAAGTTGCTGAGCTCTTCAGATTCGTAAAGTTTACATGTTGCTATGCGGGCTTCAGTGCACTTCTTATTTATTGTAATTATTGTAATTGCTCTAAACTCTTTAAATGGGCGTGCTTCAAGAAACTGTCCTCAAACCAGTCCTGTGTGTACTCCCCCTTGTGGTTTTACTTGAGATTTGTAAAGGGTTTAGCTGATTCCAGATCTGTGCCAAGGTGGGCAGCTCTACCCATGAGCATCTGCTGTATGTCTCTCTGTGGTATTACCCATGAAGCACCTGGCTCGTGCCACACGCCAGCTACCAGAGCCCAGATGGCAGCTAAACAGGCTAATTATTTCAACACAAAACTCTGATGTCCCGCACCAGCACTGGGGGGCCACTTTGGCGTTCTCCATTCCTCTGTGTGGCTCTGTTGAAGAGGATGTCTGCCATGCCGCTATAAAGATGTCAAGTGGGTAATCATGGCCACACACCGGCCCGGTACAGTGCTTGGCGTCCAGATGTAAAGACGGTCCTATGTGGTCTCCTTGAGAGGAACAGAGGCATTTGGCAGAGTGGGGCGGTGCATTGTCTTTACCCATGGTGCTCGTTGATGCAGATGCATAATCATTAGATGCCAGAGATGACAATAACATACGTTTTCCAGTGGTCGACAACTCAGGTCATTTACTCAACTACTATAATAAATTACAAGTTATTTCTCTCAACTTGAGTGTTGACACTACCTGCAACTTTTTACTTCAACTACATTAAAGTGTAAAGGCAAATATCGTACCTTTTTACTCAAAGTAATTAATGTGATAGCTAACTTTGAAGATTCAGACAAATAATCTAAATATTCATGATGTTTTATTATAAATTAGGATACAATGAATACATCCCTTGGTGAAGTTACCCGGCAGTTTATTTAAATGTAATAAATAGCTATTCCTTCCCCAGCTGCAAATTAAAGTGACACATTAATGCATCAATAAATATAATCAATAATGAGTAATAACAAATTAAAAGAATATAACGTACATAAGTGTGTATTGAGCCATTGTGCAGAATAGGTACTGTATTTGATCTATGTTTGGACGTCAATACTTTGATCCTTTTGTACTGCAGAGATTTACACTGTAGTATTATTACTTGCGCAAAATAACTGATAACTTGTCCCACCACTGACTGTTTTGGATCATCTAATGAATACAAACAACACAAACAAATGTACTATCCAGATTATTGACAAGATTTCTAGTCATGCAAGCAACTGTAACTGTTCTCCCGTTATTGTGAACCCAATAAGAAAAGTGCAAGCACTTGCGAGTAGCATTTGAATAAACAGTCAGGCGTGACTTCTCATCTGTGTTGTTACACACCAACTGACTCCTGGTGTAAGGTGTGTTACGACTTAGATTAGATTAGATTAGAATCTGTAATGACCACACAGCCAGGCTGGTGGGATTCGTGTTCAGTGCAGAGTATTACAGCTTGTTCCATACAATTCAACATACAATGAACAGACAATAAATTAACACTTTTGTGAAATGGGGCTCAATCAATATCAAACTCAGATTTCTGGATTATGAATTCATTCCTCATTCAGTTATTGATTGAATCGCCACAGGCCTAGCTGTCCCCTGGAGGCCCTGCAGCCATGCCGTGATGTTCCCAGGTGACACACCAAGCCAGGACTATTCACTGCTCTTTTATCCCACTTCATCTAGAATAAGGTGTAAATTACAGCAGCACTCTCATGTCAGAAAGGCCCGCCATTGTTGAATCTGTCTTTAAGAACGCCAGCTGAGAGGAGCACAGTGCACTTCAGGCTTTATCCAAAGTATTCCTGGTGGTCCACTCACGGAACAGTATCAACATCTTTATCTGCCATTAGAGGTTGCAGTTTCTCTGTACATCTTCTCTGAGGTTGATGAAGTGTTGCCATTAGGGCCCATCTCCTGCATCCTCAGCCACATCACGGGCAGAATTGGCTGTGCATGATAAAAGCGGGCACTTAGAACAAGGTGCAGGTCCCACAGCGATAACCTACTGACTCCAGCATTAAAGACTGCACCAATGGGAGGACGCTCTACATCATGATCTGTGGCTTTCTGTCAGAGGAAAGAATAGTCTTCTGTAGCCTGTGTATTTTGTGTGCAGGAAAGAACAATGTAACTCCATGAGTTTACTTGGACATGTGTTAGAATGTTAGGAGAGATGATAAAAGGGCCAGGACCCTCTGGAAGTGTTTTATGTGATTTAATAATCTGGCATGTATACACAGAAATTCATTCCAAAAAGATACTTACATTTTAACGATAATTGCTAAAGATTTTCTCTGCAAATTAATATTCTTTTTTCTTTTTTTTATAAATCTTTACTTTGAATTCCCTCTCAAACTTTCCTCCAATTAGATTTTTAAATAAAGTCTAGGACATTTAAAAAACATATCCAAGTCCATTTAAGATGTTTATTTTTAAATCCAATGTGAAGCAAACATTTGTCTGAAAAGTCAGAACAAGTCAAATATATACAAAACACCTATGTACACGAAGAGCAAACTGAAGGCTATGGTTGTATGTGTGTAGACCCAAACTCAAAGACAAATGAGCTGAAATAAAGCAATAAAGACTCTAATTTGTCCCAGTACAGTTCTACCTCATCCTCTCGCCCCCCTCCTCCTCCTCCTCCTCCTCCTCCTCCTCCTCCTCCTCCTCCTCCCCTCTCCCTAAAGTGTATCCCATCTGCTTTGGGGACCTCTCCCCGGCATGCAGGAGCAGGATAAGCACACCATTTCCCTGTCAATACTTTGCTATTAGCCTCTGCAGATCTATATATCACTGCGCTGTAGGCTATGAGCTGCCGTTCTTCTTATCTGAGCGTCCGAGGCCGAGGCTCTCCTCCTTGCCCTGCACTTTGATTTATCCCACCAGTAGGTTAATGAGAGACGGAGCCGGCCCCTTTACTCTCAGCCTGAGGGGGAAACGTGTGCGTATGTAAAAGGAGTGGAAGGGAGGCAATAGGAGGATATACAGGATGTGTCCTAAAATGGCACAAAAATGACTCTAGCTTTGAAGAGTTAACAGTAAATATAGCCATGAGGACAGAAAAACGATTGGGTTCAAATATGTGTTTATGGAACTATAAAGTAGTGTTATTGCAAATGCTTGAAAGCCAATTTGTGTTGTTGGTGGGGTCTATTTTCTAAAAGAATTGTTCAACATAAAGGAAAATTATGTAATTGACTTGTTTTAATAACAAATGTTAAGATAAATACCTCTCATATGCTTGAAATGAATGTTTTGGCCAAAGCATTCATCCCATGTACTTTAAATAACTAAAGGCGGCAAGTTTGAGCATTTTAAAGCTTACAATTATTTATTTATTTTTTAATATAAAATGCATTTGAATGGTTATGTAAACATTATTGCTATACAAAAGTTATAGAAAATGATCGGTAAAACTAGGTATAGACCAAGCTTAAATCAAACAAACACAATTGGTAGGAATCCAATTGTGGATTAGGAGCTTTACAACAGGGCATTGGACCTTTTTTAATTATCGGAAAACAGAGAAAACCCAAACTATTTATGTTAGTTTTAAACCAACTTTTGGGCCAGGCTTTAATTGTTAGTGTGAAAGTAGAGTAGGGGTGTAACGGTTCACAGAAGTCACGGTTCGGTTCGTACCTCGGTTTGGGGGTCACGGTTCGGTACAACAAGAAAAAGCAAAAAAAAGTCCCAAATGCATAATTCCAGGTTTGTTGTTATTTATTTTTAACAGTAGTGCAAGTTTCAGTCTAAAAATAAGGAACTCTGACATTTTCAATAATTAACTGTATTAAACAGTTAAAAACAAACCATAAACAGTACCACACACACTCAGATGGCCATATTATCTATAATGGCTGATGTCAAACAAAAAGGTTTCATCAAGCTGTAAAACTAAAAAGAATGTCTTACATCATAAATAATAAGAAAGTGTTTCAAGAGCGCAAAGTCGTTGAAAAACATATGCCAAAAGCTTCCGTTATTTATTTTGGTCTCACGGCTCTCATGTCTATTGGCTTCTTAAAAACAGCGGGGATCAGCTGTTGAACTGCTGTTGTCTTTTGCCGGGCTCTGGTGATTGGCAAATCTGGGTGATCCCTTCTGATATGATTTAGCATGTTTGGCGTGTGTATCCATTAGCATACCGCACCGCTATCGAACAACGCTGACACACCGTCCTCGTCCGATCCACCACTCGCACACTTCATCGTTATTGTAGTCCACAGGTAACCCGAAATGTTCCCACACAGCTGATTTAAAAGAAGCAGGTGGGTTCTCTAGCTCCTGTGTGTTATCTGAAATCGCCATACTAACTTTTCTTCTTCTTGTATTTAGTTCGTTTTGTTGTTGTGTTTCTTCTTGTTCTTCATTTGTTGTTTAAGGGCGGCTGGCAAACAGCTTTTAGGCGCAATACCGCCCCCTGGATTATAAATAGTGTAGTGGATGCTGCCCTGAAGGACAGACTTTTTTCCCACTCGTAAAAAAAAAGGCGTATTCGCCGTGTGACTGCATGTGCCGAACCGTGACGTCCGAACCGTGACGGTACGTTACAAATACGGATACCGTTACACCCCTAAAGTAGAGCTATAGTTCTTGTAACAGTCCCATCTAGTATTGTATGCTTTCTTCATAATCATGGTCAAAAAATGCAATGGCGTATAGTAAAAGATGATAAAAGGCAGTCTTAAAAAGAGATGTGTAGCTTTTGAACACTTCCCTAGATCAGTGGGTTACATTGCCTGTTACATCAGTGAGTTTACGACCTGCAGACATTGGCCTCAATCCAAGAAGGAACCGTCTAATGAGCTGTGTGTGTGTGTGTGTGTGTGTGTGTGTGTGTGTGTGTGTGTGTGTGTGTGTGTGTGTGTGTGTGTGTGTGTGTGTGTGTGTGTGTGTGTGTGTGTGTGTGTGTGTGTGTGTGTGTGTGTGTGTGTGTGTGTGTGTGTGTGTGTGTGTGTGTGTGTGTGTGTGTGTGTGTGTGTGTGTGTGTGTGTGTGTGTGTGTGTGTGTGTGTGTGTGTGTGTGTGTGTGTGTGTGTGTGTGTGTGTGTGTGTGTGTGTGAGAAAGCATTTAGCTGTGGGATAAAGAGGGAACTCAGCAACTCACACAAGCACATCAGGGGAAGACAAACCACGGCCAGATAAATGTCCTACTTAGCTATTACACTGTAGTGCATTTCAACAAGAAGTCAGACCCCTCCCCCTGCTTCCATTCACACAGGCACGCACACACACACACACACACACACACACACACACACACACACCTTCCTTCCTTGAAAAATATCTAGCATATGGTTGTAATGCTTGTAGCTTGTATCCCAAGGCCAGTTTCCCAGCTGGTTCCCTGAGAGAACAGAGAGATGGGGGAGATACAACGAGGATCAGAAAGGATATAGGCAGAGAGATAAGAAAAGGAGATGCACAGAAAGAAAGAGAGAGAAGGAGAAGGAGGGAAATAAACAAACCAAGGCCAGAGAAGATGAGATGAAGGACGTGGTCTTGTGCCTTGCATGCTTCCTCCTCGGCCTATGGCAGATGTATTATAGGTTCGGACTGTTAAGTACCTGGTAATTAGTTTGCCTGCAGGCATCAGTCATTATGGTTCTGTAGCGACTAACAAGGCCCTGTCGGGGACGACAGCTTTTCTCTGTGATTTACAGGGTCTTACAAACGTGGTGCTACATCCCCTGCAACAACAGAACGACACTGCAGAAATAAGGACATCTCTGACACATTGGCAGCGCTTTTTTAAGGGTTCAATAATGACCTTAAACTTGATTACCAGAGAAATGTAGCTAATATAATGTGCCTTAACTGAAAGTACAGGTCAGCAAACTCCACCATATAAGTTTGTAAAACCTAGATGTACGTTGTGATTTCCAGGCAACAGGTCAGATACATATAGGTGTTTGTATTGATCAGTCCAGGCTGTATTGGATGTCACCTCTTTTTCAAGGACATCTCCAGCCACAGTTTGTACAGACACTGTCTGAGTGTCATCATCACACACATATTGTAAAAGTATAATCATACAAAATATAAAAGAAAAAAGCACAATACAGAAGAGGAAGCTGTTATATTTCCAGCAGAATTATCATCAAACAACTGAGACAATATATTAATATTGGTCTTTGGCCAAAGTCATCATAATAACTACAAATCCTCATCTCACCGCTGGCCCTGCAAACATGTATATTTGATTGTGCGCATGAAGTCTGTTTTGTTGTTGTTGCAGGTAGCAATAGATTATTTGCATATTTGTCTTGGTGCAAGAGAACGATCCAAACGAATCCAATCATTTGTATATCTGAGCCAATTATCATTTTGTGATAACTGTTGCAGTAGAACATGTAAATAAATAATATAGAGGAAATAATTACAAGTACACTGTCTCTGCAAAAATAATAATAACTTCACTTGTGAAAGAGGCTGCTCTGTCTTACAACAGTCAATATACCTAATATCAATATACCTAATATCTTGCAAAGCAACCCTGCATTGTCCGTAGAAAGGGTTAACATGACTCTCATGTGCCACCGCCTCAACATCCATCATGTTTCTCGGTAACCAGATCATAGTTTCAATCACAGGGAAGATTAGATAGTAGTCTATTAATCTCCCATATTAAGCAGATCCATTTGTGAAAGCAAACGGCCCAGAGAGGCCATCCTTTCACTTGGTGTCTCGAAATGTGATTAGCAAGCACAACGACATGTTACCGAGGGTCACAGGAGATATAGATTGGTCCAGCATGCATCTCCTCTCTCGGTGGCCGTGGTGTTGCAAGAATGAACAATTTTATGTTCAAGGACTCCTGGGAATTTCTCTTGTAGTCACCTAGTTTATTGAGCGGTCAAAGATAATTGGAAGTGGGTTCATTTGGATTTTTTTTTCCTTTACAAAACACTGTATTGAGTTTTAATGAAATGTAAGCAGTGCTTCTTCGTTCCCAGCATACACCCTTTACTTTAGATACTCTGCAATTTTGTAAAAGAAAAACCACACTTTGCATAATTGTTGTGCAAATATAGTTCTCAACACTTGTTAATTTAGAGCAGAGTTGGGCCATTTGTTATTAATAAACAACCAGGACATATTTGCAGCATTGTTTACGCAGCCTGGCTTTCCAGATGGAGGTCTAAATACAAGAGAAGAGGTCTGTGAATCTGTGCAGTGATAAGTCTGTCTCATAAATACCTGCAACAGTGTGGCCTGTGGAGCAGCGCTGGAAGAAGGACTCAGATCCTGCCCTTAAGAAGAAAGCATTACCACTTTAAAACATCGGTAAAGACACACAATCAAAGCCCTGCTTCCGAATTAAGTGAAAAGTACAAATGAATAAGCAGCCAAATGTAAAGGAAATGTCCAAAAGCTTGGGCTATAATAGAATTACAATTTGTAGCTGTAGCTTTAGGGATTTCGCTGGGAGTCTTTAAGACCTATTGAGGTTTTTGCTCAACCTTAATTCTAAAGCCCTTTGTTAAAACATTTTAAATGCAGTACAAAAACAAATGAACTTGAAGCTAAATATCAAACAGACTTAATTTAGAAACTTTGACAAATTAGGAGCAGTGTTTTCATAATTGTGTTACACTACTGTCCTATTGTGAGGAGACAGCCGGGTCCTTTAACACAGATCGCTGTATGTTTGACCTCCGACCCCTTCAGAGGTCATGATGTTGGTGATGGAGGATGATGAAGAGTATGCAGATGATGTCATTGGTCTTTATTTAGCATTCTTACCTCAATACACACTTGAAGAGGGGTTAGCAGCAATGTTTTGTCAGGTATCTGGTTTCTCCCTCTGACTTGGCCGGGACGAGGAGGAGAGGCAGGAGGAGGACTCTCCGGTTACAGCAGGGAGCAGCGAGCGTGGGGACGGATCTGTTTACTTGGGGAAGTTAATTGATTGGGAGGAAAGGTGGTGAGGGGAGAGAGGAAGAGAAGTGGTGGAAGGGGCAAGGAAAGGTGGGTCGAGAGGGTATTGATCATGTGACTGCTCCTGCCATAACCTTCGATATGCTTCTGTGCTTTTATTGCACCGTAATGCAAATGGGATTGTTTGTTGTAAAAACAGCATGTGCTCAATGGGAGGGCAAGATCGTTGAGATTTGGTTCACTCATTAAATAAAATTCTTACCTTTTTCATTAACATCTTGGCCTCAACAATGTCACAGAACATATCCTTTTGTACTAAGTGGGCCTGTCAATTCTATATATGTTTTAATGCATCAATATGCGCTAACAAATTAAATCTGTTATTATTATTAATATCAATCTTGTGTGAAGTGGTCTTAAACTATTTAACTTGTTGGTATTTCTTCTTGACAGCTTTCCCGAAATACCTCTTCCTCTTAGTGTTCCAAAGCCCCTGTGCGCGCCTTGTCAACACCAACATTCGTCCTTGGACCCATCACTGCTAACTAGCATAAGCAGAAGTCTGCAGCTAATCACTTTAGCATCAAGTGAAGCGTTCTGTCCATCCATAATTCCTTTAATAAGAGAGTTGAGGTCGAGCAGCGTTTCTCCATCAAATACGAGCCAGTTTTACCCAAATCTTCTGCTCACCAACATTTGCAAAAATAACCATTTGGGTTTACATTCTCAAGTCAGTGAAGCATTAAATGATTATGAAGCTTTTAAGATAAAATAGTTAAATAATGTTTTATTAAGTAGTCCTGGTATAAGAATATGGGGTCTGTTAGCCCCTTTTTTAATCAAATGTTTATTATCTTTCTGTAATACTTTGTTTCTTCCACTTTGCATGGTTTTATTATTATAATCATTATTATTATAACATTTTGATGAGCATGAAGAAAAAATCTAATATTACAAACAAACAGAAATAAACACAGGCATGCGCATTGGGTCCATCGGGGGAGATAGAGAATGAGATGGAGATCAGGGGAGAGCAGTCTGCATGCCGTCCACTTTGTATTGGATAGACCGCATTAATTATTTAACTGCAGGGCTGCTAGCTATTATTACTGAAAAACAGTGGACTGCATCTGGACGCTTTCCTCATGTTTTTATGTCAATACACACCTTGCCCTCGTGGGCTCATCGGACCTTTTGTGGAGCTCACATCCTAAAACAAGGCCACGCTGAATAAGTCATATTCACGAGGCATGGTGCAAAACCTGCTCTCTGCACGGCATCCAGTTAACAGGTTAATCAGATGAGAGGCGTTGAATGAGAGAAAAAGAAACAAAGCACTTGGTTTGCGTGGGTTGAAGGTAAATGCATTGTGTGTGTGTGTGTGTGTGTGTGTGTGTGTGTGTGTGTGTGTGTGTGTGTGTGTGTGTGTGTGTGTGTGTGTGTGTGTGTGTGTGTGTGTGTGTGTGTGTGTGTGTGTGTGTGTGTGTGTGTGTGTGTGTGTGTGTGTGTGTGTGTGTGTGTGTGTGTGTGTGTGTGTGTGTGTGTGTGTGTGTGTGTGTGTGTGTGTGTGTGTGTGTGTGTGTGTGTGTGTGGAGATACAGATACCGACAGGCAGGTATAGAACAAGAGTGAATGCCTACTAGAAAAAAAGGGGAGAGCTGGAGGTGAAGAGGGGATTTGTTTGCCGTGTCATTGTTAGTCCTCCTCTCCGCCGCGATGCTCCTTCCTGCCTAGATGGCATTTCTCTGTGATTCACTCTTGAGGTTATGGTTTTTAGATTGAGGGCAAAGCCCGGCGCCTGCTGTTTGTTTTGAAGGAATCCGTTGTCAATACAGACGCTGCACTGCGAGGATTTAATAGTAGTTAATAGTAGTTTGATGATGTCATTCTCAGTGACCTGAAGAGGAATTGACCCCTGTTGTGTGAGTATTTCTAAAATGCCACCTGCACAATTATGGTTGGAGGGTCCCTGGGCTGTTGTATGTGGGGTTTGTTTTATCTGAGACACTCGCTTCCAGACACACACATGGGAAGACACACACACACACACACACACACACACATAGACAATGCCACAGTTTAATTTGCTGACCCATACCGCTGCATGCTCTGAAACATGTTTGAATGTCAGTAGAAATTAGGGTTCCCAGAGTGAAGGTGAATAATGTATTCATCATGAGTAACTTAGAGCATTTCACCATGAACCTTTCTACAGATACTTCTTTCTGCCAAAGAGTCGTGCTCTAAAATAAGACATTTCCAGCAATTCTTTAGATGGATACAAAAAATGTTTTTACCTGAACGACAAAAAATAGGTTTTGCTTACATTGACTCATGCAAACACAGAAAGAAAAAAGATACATCAGATACGGCACAGAGGTATCCATGACGCGATGAAACTGCATTCATCAAACACTCACTGTTAATGATGCAGATGTATGTCTTTGATGTTTGTCTTAGTTTAGTCATTACATTGTTGTTGAGTTTTACAAAGAGTTAAAATAAAATGGTAAAAATAAGAGCAGAGCGAAGCGCAATCCCTCTAGAGAGAAGTTTAATTCATGCTCACAATACTGTGTGTGTGTGTGTGTGTGTGTGTGTGTGTGTGTGTGTGTGTGTGTGTGTGTGTGTGTGTGTGTGTGTGTGTGTGTGTGTGTGTGTGTGTGTGTGTGTGTGTGTGTGTGTGTGTGTGTGTGTGTGTGTGTGTGTGTGTGTGTGTGTGTGTGTGTGTGTGTGTGTGTGTGTGTGTGTGTGTGTGTGTGTGTGTGTGTGTGTGTGTGTGTGTGTGTGTGTGTGTGTGTGTGTGTGTGTGTGTGTGTGTGTGTGTGAATAGTGTTTTTTGTTTTTTTCTTTCTAGGATGATCACAATGTATTTGCTGAATCCCCGTCTCCATGGTTTTCAGGTAGCCAGCCGACTGGATTTCCCGTCAGTCATGGTGGGATTCTCTCTTTTCTTGACTTTAGACATTGTTTATTTCACAAGCTAAGATTCTGACCGGGTGCACATTGTATTCATTGTTCTAACAGCCACTGTTAGCATTGACTCTCAGAATCCACATGTGTTCTTCTCCAGTGTGTGTTTGAATACATGAATAATTCAGAAACAAGAGAAGTGGGAGATGTAACTGGACCAGAGTGAGATTCACAAAATAAGATACAAATATGTGTTTTTTGTTTTGAGAAAGGCTTCACTAATAACATTTAGAAATCTATTTTCGCACATATGTTCTACTTTAAGGCATTTTTGTAATTGTCAATATACTTAAACTATTATAATAATATTGCCAATTATTATTAGTATACACTCTGCTATTACTATCATATATATTTATTCAGACCTATATTCAATTTTTTAGCATTCGTATGAATACTAATTTCAATATTTTACTGATACACAGATTACAGATTTATATAAGATATAATCGCAAATATTAGAATTTATTTAACCCTGCGTCCTCTTATCCCACATCACCCTGACATATACAGCAGCATTCTATATCTGCTATAAGCTAAGAACAGGCTGTCTGTTGCTGATCTAATTTGTTTCTTGTTCAATTAAAAAAGATAACAAACAAATTATTTACACGTTAAAAAGTCCACATCAAGTGTGGTGTCATACTTTCTTCTAAAGTCAGGTCCTTGAAGTAAACATCAGTGATGAGTTCTGGACAGAGCTTGCAGCTGATGAAGAGGAGTTGTGTGACTAATGTCAGTGTAATATAGATATGTCTGCCTCTGTAACACCTTCTTTCAAAAGCTTCCTAATTTTTTCCGATAAACTATAATTTTTTTTCTCTACTTATTTGTGAAAATAAGGTCTGGCCAAAGAGAACTGGAGACTGACCGACAGTATGCTCAGAAAAACATCTGTACTTGCATCTTACTGGGTTTCATATTACCAGAGTGCTGTCCCTTTTTCAGCAAGAAAAGATGCCACTGTCCGGGGAAAAGAATTAGAATGGGCTTCAAAGTCACCTTTTTGTAACGTTTACAAGAATTCAATTCTGTGTTGTAGGCATATCATGTTGCATTTAGACGACAAACAAATTCCCATTAAAACAGGTTTGCTCATACAAATATAGTTTAAAATCATTATAATTGACAAGTATAACACTCACAGTCTTACACTATTAAATGTTTACTGAGCTAAAAAGTATGTACCAGCTGTATAATGTTGATGGCAAACAGTGGGGCATGGCTGGAGTTGTCACTTCATCATGAATTATAAAAAAGAGAGGAATCCCGTGCGTGTGAAATGGCATTGTTCACAGTTTGTGTCACATCAGTGCATTTAACTAGGCAAAACAAAAGCTATTTAATATTTCAGTGCTCGGGACTGACAGAGAGGAGACATGGCTGCTCTGCTTCCTCCGGTCACGTCCTCTCTGGTCCTCTGAGGTCCTGAGAAATACCTCCTCAAAAACCCACTCTGCATCTCAGTGTTTCCACGTCAGACCCATTTTTGTACAATGAAGCCAACAAGGATTGACTCACACCCATCCTTCTTCCCCATTTATCACTTCTCCATCTGTCCTGTACCACAGGCTACATTAGCTGCAGCGCACGGCCCTTTAAGCTCCCTCCACTGGGTCTGAATAGTGTGTGCTAAAGTGCAATGTTAATCAAACTCCAAACAGGTACACCAGGGTGTGGGTCTCAGGGGTCCAGTAAAAAGGCAACACCACAGAAATTATTAACAGGGGGGCTATCGAACAGATGTGGAAACGGATACACAAGAGGAACACAGAAATGTAGAGGGCGGAGATTGTTTGAACAATAAGAGGAAGTTTGGCCCTTCGTGTTATTATATTTAAGTCATATTATAGTTAAATAAGCTCACATGCCATCAGATCCTCAATTCATATTGTGCAGTGTTTTGCATGTGGTGATGTTCACGTAGAACAGATGGGGTCCTCATCTGCTTTCAAGTCTTTGTCTTCCTCTGCTGAGTCAACCCCTGAGAAGGACTGTACTGCTCCCTACTATCCACTTTGTGTCCTTGCGCAGGGGACTTGTCTGATTAGGCGTTGGCTAATTAGGACTGACTACACAGGCTTTTAAGTCACACGCCATCATGCATGCGGCCTGGTTCAAAGTTGATGGACGGATGAGACATTAACTGTCGAGAAGGAGAAACGCTACTGATGGCACGAGTGGCACAAGGCAGCAGTTTCCAACTTGAGGGTCGAGACCCTCCAAAAGGGCCGCACGATAACTCTGGAAATATCATTGGGATAGCACAGGGGGAAAAATATAGTATTCTTCACAAAATGATGCGTATTGAGACATTCTTTAAATGGTTAAGCATTCCTTTTAATTTTTAAGAAATATTTTTTTATCCAAATAAAACCAAGTTTAGTATGTGCCACTAAAACCAGTGATATTGCTTTTGTTTTACGCCGTACGCCATTTTACGGTAAAACTTAATCTATATTTCGACCTTCATGACAGTAATTTAACCTTATTACTGCCTTTTATTAGTTTTTGTTTATATATTATAATGACGAACTTTTTATCATCCACTTTTTTAAAAACTACTCTGCTCGAAGGTACAATTTTTTAAAATCTAAATAAAGCACGAGTGAGGCACAATTGTATTTGAATCTGGACAGAAACATGTCATTATAGCATCATAAGTACAAAGCACATATTTCTCCATGTGGCTGAATCCTCTCCATGGTGATTCAGTAACACTATCAAGGTGGATGTATCCAGCAGAACTCACAAGATGGATAAGCAGCTAAAGCAGCAACAAGATAAGTGACAGAAAAAAGCAGAGTAGTCAGATATTAATCGAGACATTTTAACTTTGTCATGAGAACATTTGCCAGCTGCAAGGCGCTCTGCTGATGTTTAGCCTGAGGGTGTGACAGACAGGAAGCCATGTTATGCTATCACAGCGTTTGATCACCAGCGTCACGGGAACACAGGTATCGGAGAGACTCGTATCTCTCGCAGCTGTTCAGACTGTCGGAGGGCTTGTTTAGATATTGGTGTAAATAGGAATATTTAACTCTGAAGATGTAAGCCAAGCTCTTTTTCCTTTAAATCCCCTTTGAAAAGTAATCTACTGTACAGTCGGAGCAGATCTTTAAAACCAAACAGACAGTCCCGGAAAATAAATATGTGAGTCAACATGCCAAAGATTATTCTGATTGCTATGTGGTTTTGTGTTTAATAGGCATTAGAGTACAATTACTTGGCCTCCACATAATGGAAGTCTAATCAATGTATGGATCCTGCCCCCTACTGCCAATGATGAAAATGACATCTATAATCAATTAGTGTGTGTTCAGTGTTGAGGGGCTGAATGCTGACTGGAAACTAATATGTTTCTCTCTTTTGGAGAGGGGAACATTTTCTGTCTGGGTAAAGATAACACATTTTGGCTTGGAATTTGCTTAATTTGTCGTTATAATGCTTTATTTGGACATGTGATCCTGTCAATGCGTTAAGATCTACAAATAGTAGAATCAACATTTAATGTATATTCAGCTTTAGAGATTTTACAACCAGCTTTTACATTTCTGTTCCTTTCTCTCTCTCATAGAGATAAATGTATAGGATCTGTGATGAACATCCAGCGCCTGTCGTTTGCAGGGAAGACAGCAACCTCTTCTGGACAATCGTGAAAGTAGCAGCACAACAGAAGTGAGGAACACCTATTATCACTGAGTCTGACAAACCTATATGTTTACAGAAATGATGACAACGCTTCAGGAAATTAAATGGCATTTTATTGTCATTACTGTATTGCTGTTTAACCATTATAGGGTTTTGAAATCGAGCCATTGACTTATACTGACATCTCAAAGGAAATGTTAGAATCCCAAATGTCTGGTGTCACGTCTGAACAGATAACTAACTAGTAATTTGACTTGAGAAAAATCGTATTATTGCCTGGGGTAGCGTTAAAAAGTATTTTGTGATCAATGTATCTGATTAGTTTGCCTTGACGGTACACTGGTGAGCTAATCAGGCCAAAGGGATCAATGGAGCGGTTGTCATGCTGCCTTGCATTCCTCCTATCTCCTATCTTCGGATAACTACAATGTAAATGACTGGGTACTAAAGGAAACCCTACTGGGACACATACTAAACTCCGCCTGTGCTGCATTGTGCACATGGGAATCTCTACAGACACTTAGCCGGTTCTTAATCAGTAGTGTGCGAAAAATAGGTCCCTATTACCCAGCCCTCTCTGAGTCTCTTATCATCATATTTGTCAGAGCTGCTTTATTCATTTCCAGATCAGTTTCCTCCGACTGTAAACTTTAAAGCCCTTGTCGCAAATCCTTGTGGTACAATCCTTATTGTTGCTGAATGGCTCTGAACCTCCTGTTTCCTCCTCTCTGCCTCTCTCTTCTTCTCTCTCTGCAGTGAGAGCTTAGAGACCACCAGATGCTCTCCCTGCCGATTTGTCTTGTCCCTCTCACAGACGAACTAATTGCTAAACAAAAGGTGCTGGCGTGTCCTGTCGAGTACCCTTGTAAATGCTTTACGGCCACAGTTCCATTCTCCTGGATAGTTAAGTGGCTAATTATAAAAGGAGCACAAAAGAGTCTGATTAGGGATAAAAGGGGAGGAGGAGGAGGAGGAGGAGGAGGAGGAGGAGGAGGAGGAGGAGGAGGAGGAGGAGGAGGAGGAGGAGGAGGAGGAGGTGGTCCTATAGTCTTGTATACAGGGCAACAGACTCAGTCCGTTTAACATAAGGTCCCACTGGTGAAACTTCCCAAAGACATGTGAAGAAAGGACTTTGTTATTGTTGACATAGAGAACTGTAACAGTGGACGCACTTGGATAAAGAACGGGTTATCAGAAGTCCTTGTTACCCTTTTCCAATAAAGTACTGTGGACTAGGGCCGCAAGTATAGATTATTTTCATTATCAATTAATCTGCGATAATATTCAAGATTAAGTCATTAATCGTTTGGTCTAAATAAGGTAAGAAAATAATGAAAAATGGCCAAAGAGTTTACCTTTCTATTTATTGATTTATGGAATGAAAGTTCAGTTTGCAGCTCTGCAACAAAACAAAAAAAGAACTGGATTTGCAAAACTTGTCAATAATTTCATTTGCTTTTAATTAGTCAATTAATTCACTCATTGTTTCAGCCCTCCCTTAGGCCATTTTACGAAGAGCCGGGAAGATAGCCTGACAGCCCTTGCTTCACAAAGGTAATATCTCTTGCAGTGCGTCTGTATTTGATAACATTAGACTCTATAGGTGTGGCATTTAAAGAATGTAAATGTTTTGTCCCATCACCTGCTTATGTGTTGGAGCGTGCGTACATCTGTGCGTGTGAGTGAGCCTGTCTGTGAGCAGGCCGAGGAAACGGAGAGCCCCTGACTCCCTATCTTGACGAAGTTGGGTAATTAACGACAGAGCCCATTAAAGGGAGAATATTCAGCGAGTGATGAATGGCTTTAATAACAGGGCTGTGTTCCCTCTAACAGAGACAGATCCTCCCGCCACCGTCTCCCTGCCCACCAGATAAAACTACCCAGAATCCCATCTCACCACCCTCTTCATCTTGCCTTTTCCCATCGGCAGTCTCGCTCCTTCTCTCTTTTCTGTCTTTGTGTGTTCAATTCCTCTCACTTTTAAACATTCTGTGCTTTCCTCTCAAAGATTTCATCTCTAAGTCTGGGTTTTTCTGCAATTCCTGTTCGTAGTTTCAAGGTTTAGTAACATCAGAGAGGTTTAGTACAAAATCATACTGTGTACTCTTCACAAAAGTATAGACTTGGATAACACCTTTTCATACCTGCATGAATATTTGTGTTTTTGTAGACATGTCCGTGCATGTTTGTCTTGTAAAACATCGTTAGCCTTTTTGTGTAGGGGCCATGCAAATTGGACAGTTAAGAAGCGCCCCGACGGATTTATGTGTGTGTGCAGCCCTTTAACAGGGGCTGTGCGACTGCTTTATGTGTCCTGGTGGGGCTGGGGGCAAGGGCTTACCACAGGGGTCACATCCATCACAGCCCTGCATTGTGAGGTGGGTCCAGATGTCTGTCCTCATTAAAGCAGACCGCTCTGCAAGTAAAAACATTCAAATTGGTGGGAGTTTAACAGCCACTCGCCCATGTATCTCTGTAGCTGTTTTACACAAATATAACCACAACCATTGTTCTTATTCTCCTCTAGGTTCCCCCCTATCTCTCTCTGAGGAATCTCAGCAATATAAATCTCAAAACTTCAACTTCCAATTTGCATACATGGTCAAATATTTCTATGGCAAAGGGAGAAAATATTTTGTTCTCATAATTAGGGTGAACCGACCCTTTAACCCTTATATTTCTCTCTCGTTGGGGTCCTTTGGAGGCCCAGGGCCCTTTTTTATAAAACACAGTATTATATAATATTCAATACACAGCCATAAAGAACAAGCTTTAACACCATGATACTTTATGACTACACTTATCTTGCTCTGGTAAGTCTTTCTTTGTAAACAAAAGCTAAATACATGTGTTTGTGCATACCTTATTTCGAAGACATACATGTTATATTTCATAACTTCCTTAACTCTATAAAACAGTTTAAATGCAACCTCTGTATTTTGTCTCTTTCATCGATATGAAATCCCAGATTGACAAAAGCAATGATTAGCAGTTAAAGGTGGGGTAGGTAATTTTGGAGAAACCAGCTCGAGTGCGCTAGAATTTGAAAATACACAGCCAGAAGAAATCTGCCACTTCCTTACAGAGCCCCTCACACGGACGCGCACATGACCAATGAGATGGAGATGGAAGGCTGAGCCAATCATTTTAGCCGGCCCGGTACTTGTTACAGTACTACGGATTCCACAGATGACATTTTTTTATGGATGTTAAGAGCATTCCATGGAATATAACAAAAGGTGTGTCTCGAGCCGGTTTCTCAAACTTACCTACCTCACTTTTAAGTAATTTTCAAATTCAAATATTTTTTAATTCACATTTTTTTTCAGTGCACTATTGCTTTTGGAAATATTATCATTGCGTGTGTGTATTTTGTGGGACCACAACCGATGACAAAGCAAAGCCGATCTCATCAAAAACAAAAAGTTGAATTTGCACACGTGGGAAGGAGAATGTGTAAATGTTGACAATGAAAGGTATATTTGCTTGTGTGTGTTTTCAGAAAAGAGTCCCGGACCCCTAGAATGGAGGGAAGATTCAGAACAATGACACAAAGCACTGGACGGCTGCAGTTTGGGACAGGTTTGGGCCTTGTCATACACACACACACACATAAACGTTTTTGCATTCCTTTCCAAAGTGACTTCCTTGTGTGGAGGGACCTTGGCACAGAGGTTGTAGCACGAGGCGTTCTCTCACAGGACCAAAGGCAGCGAGTCCATTAAATACACATGAGTGTAATTAGGGCCCCCCTCATGCAGGGGGCTCGGAGGTAGGAGTCATTGGGGAACGACACTGCAGAGACCGAAGAACACACTCTGCAAATGAATAGAGAATGACCAAGAAGTACCTCAGTGACTGACTGAGACCCCGCTTCCTTGGAGGCAAAAATGTTCAGAGCTGATTGCTCTCATTAAAATTGTTATAGTGATATAATTATGAAAATATGTCTGGAGAATGGGACGACTCTTAGTGTGTGGTTAGTTTGCATACTATGGTACATTTGATATGAATGTTTAATATTTATATGGTTAATTTGACCTTTAAATGAGACCAGGGAGAAGATATTGTTGATATGTATTTTAGTTTGTGGCCTCATTTTACCCACTTTCCCTGCTAATCTAACACCATTAAACATCTCTTTTGTGGTCTTTAAATGAATGATAGTCAACCATCCTGAACAAGATTAACATAACTGATCATTTTCCTAATTTGTTCTGAATTCAGGCAGGAAAAGTGAATCGACTATATTTCCCATTATAATTAGGTGGATAATAACGCGGGGTGAATTATTGCATTTTTGTTATTCAGGGGAGAAGTCTTTGCTCTGCGTGTCAGATGAGATATTAGTGCGGACATAATTCTTATTCTGGCAGCAGCACGGTGACTGATATTATTTAAATTACACCTCCTTGGGCAAAGTATTCGGAAATACTTTGCAGATGGGAATTCATCACAAAATGCTGTTGAGAGGCAATTGAGGGACATCAGGGTTTGATTACGCTGACAAAAACGTATTTTATTCTGAGGGAGATTACTAATGTTGTTAACAACAGATTTAAGAGAACAGGGCTTTGAAAAGTGGCCAAAAAAGGGTACGTAGACTTCTATTCTGATATATACTGTATATCACATCTGTAGATGGATGGATGGATAGATAGACAGATAGACAGACGGACGGACAGACAGACGGAGAGATGGAGAGATAGAGAGATAGATAGACTTCAGTCTCAAACCAAAGGAACTTGCTGTAGGAACATTAAAACCTCTGAAGCTTGTGACTCCTTCAGGGTTGTTTTAGGTCTCTTCTTCGCCTCCTTCGCTAGTCTTCTTCTTGTATGCTTTTTGAGTCCAGACGTCAGAAGGCAGATTTAAAGCTGTGCTACAATCTTTGATGTAATTGTATATCAAGGGACTTTTCAGTGGCGTTGAGTGTTCCCATGTCTTAATCGTGTAGGGTCCCACCACATATATTTATTTTTGAATCAAATGAAACCCCACAAATGATCCCCACTTAACTATTAATGAGCATTTTAAAAGCAGATTGCTGCACCAATGTTGTCTTTTTAAAGAGACCACATTGTTCTACAGAGAGTTAACACTAACAAGCACATGCAAAAATAAAGTTATGAATATTTTCTTTTTAGAACTCATTGTAGTGATCTGTTTTCACCTGGATATAAGCCACATTAAGTCCACTTCTTTAAGAGTTGTAAAACAATTAAACAAGAAAAGGTGTCAAACATAGAGAGACACACCCACGTCAGCGTTGCCTGGCACCTGTATGGTGTGTTGTTCGGTGTCTGTAACCTCCAGCAGTTCCCCCCCCCCCACCACAACGCTTCACTCTGCTTTCTTTCCTCCTCCGCCGTCACAGCCCTGGCCTTTAAGCTCAACACTGTTATCACTCAGGCTTCCCATTTAAGTACAGCGTCATTAACGTCATCGTCACGGTGACTGACAGCTGTATTTACACGCTCCTTATTCGCTGCACACACACATGCAGTTGGAGGACTGTCTTACAATAATCCAATACTAAAAATGTCAGCAGCTCCATTTAACTTTATTGGTTTTAAAGCAAGGGACTTGTTATAGCCCACTTTCTAAAATATCTTACAGTGAGATAGCGCAGTCTAAATTGTATATTAGATTATAAACTTCTACAGCAGCAGCTACACTGGAAATGTGAAGCACACTCTTTATGGCACACAATTCAAAGTTAATTCTTGTGTAGATAATATACTTGTACTCATTTGTGGACTACTGTATGCTCACACAGATGGGCAACGACCATGTTGGCCAATTGGCCTTCTGTCTCAAACACAACAGACCCTTTCTGTTTACCTTTAAAATGCCAATTTCTGTGACTCATGCCTCCTCTCAGCGTGGTGTTTGCTGCACATGAAGTGAACTTTAACCCCAGATTGCTGGCCAGCGAGACATAATAACACACATTTTGGTTTCTAATACGGTTCTATTACTTTGCATTATTATAGCATATCCGAAATATCAATGCAATGTTGGCCATTGTTTTGTTTTTTATCACTAACCTGCCATTCTCAGAAGATTACAGCCACTCGTGAAAAAAGTTTATGTGTGTAGTTAGTCCGGCACTTTTTGAAATAACTGTTTTCACTCTTGCCTCTCTGTTCATTTCTGTATTGTGTGATTGTCTGCCTGTTTGTCCGTTAATTCTGCCAATGTATCGTCTGTCTCACTACAGCATCTCATTAGTTCTGACTCTTTGAATGACCATGGACTTATCAGTCTTGTAGGGAATAATGGTAAAATAAGATTTCCCTACTTAATCCCTTTTTTAAAACAAGCACAAAGCAGGCTTAATCCTATTTTGCCAACATATTTAACATTTGACTGTGGAAAAAACTACGCAAAATGAATTGCATTGTGGATGATCATGTAATTATGGATCTTTCCAAAGTCTGATAGAGCAGGAAAATTGAGTTATGAATATTTCATAATGCGCAGCACCATCATTGTTGAGGAAATTATTTAGGGGTAGCATGCTCATTTGCAGAATGGATAAAGGTCCATTGCGAGGCTCCAGAGTGCTGTAATTGGAAAATTCTAGCGATTTTCAGACATTAAAAGATGATCATGTCTCCTCCACGCATTCAGTACACTATCCATTCTCTCTGACACCCAAAAACTATCAACCGCCATCAACACCTAACACGCTGTTGCTATATAGGTTATTTGTGCCACATATAAATCACCCTTTTACGAAAAATATGCATTCGTGTTTTTGACGGCAGATGATGCAGAGAAATGGGAACTCATCTGATTTTAAAACGCTAAAACTGCATTCATTGAAACAAGCAGGGATTCTTTAGGCGATGTGAGTAAAGGTAATGTACGAACAGCTACAACTATCAGACACTGATATCAGTATCAGAAAATGTTAACAATTTTATTGCAGCATAAAATAATATCAACATTACAAAGGAAAACGACCAAACAACTTAAGGTTGGATAAATTACACACTTATATAAACACTCTGACTGGGATGTAAAAGAATAATTGTGTCGCCTCTAGAAAACATATGAAGAAATGCCAGTTTTGAAAAATGCCATCTTTAAAAGGCAAATCTAAATGTCAGAGAGACAGATACTTTACACATAGTCTGCTGCCTTCTGGGCGTAACACAGAAAGGCGTGAGAATAATATTTTTTCCCAGTTGAAATGAACTGCAATTACCCGGCATCAAGCATACAAAGCAGAACATTCACACTCACATCGCCTAAAGAGGGGCAGAGGAGCGCGGTCACTGTGAGCAACATTACTCAGGGAATCACAGAGGGAAGCACAACTGAAGCATATGGTGGGTTTTATGTGCAAGGCAGAAATAAAGACTGTTACAATTTGCATATATGTTACGAAATATGATTCATTTAGTATCAAAAACAGATCTGGAACGATTTGCAGATTTATTATGTTAATCAACAAGATATTAATTTACCAAAATTATTATAATTGATCTCTTTTTTTCTAGGTTTTCTGGCAAATATCCCACCATTTGATGGAAGTGTTTGGCTTTTTATTGTGTTATAATCGTAAACATCATTGTACTTTAAGCCAGAGAAACTAAAGGATTTGAAGACAGCACCTCGCATTTATGTAAAGTGTCATGGTGTGGTGCCGAGAGACGGGAGTCGGAGGCGGGGTATCAAAGGTACAAGCTAGACTTTTATTTAGCATCTGAAAACACATGTAAACAACTTCATGCCCGGGAAGCGAAGACCGACGGAAACAGGAAGTCCGGTTCACTAAAATGTCCGTGCGGAACAATACCCCAACCCATAGATCCGTGGGTGAATAATGTCAATCACCACACAAGCCCCCCCATAGTCAAAATCCTCGTGCCTGGGAGGAAGTACCACCCGACCCCGGCGCGTACGGACCACAGGGGCCGAGGAGGGCGGGGCCGCAGGCGAGGGCAGGGGCGCCAACGAGGGCGAGGGCATCCCCACAGGGGGCGGGCGGGCCATGGGAGGGCAGCCCCGACGTGGGGGCAGAGCCAACTCCAACGGCCTGGAAACGTCCACGTGAGCAGGCTTAATCCGATCAACGGACACAGTCTCAGGCCTGCCACCAACGTCGTCCACCACCAGGCTCTTGTCTCCGTGACGTATGACCCTGAACGGACCGTCGTAAGGGGGCCACAGGGGACCGCGGTGGTCGTCGTGGCGAATAAAAACGAAATCCGCCGACCGTAATCCGGGGGACACCCGGAAAGCTGGGTTGCTGTGCTGCGACGTGGGGACGGGCGCGAATGTCCCGGTGGTCTCCAGCAGGGAGGAGCGCTGCCTGGCCGCAGACCAGGACACAGTGGCGGTGGGAATGAATTCCCAGGGGACCCGTAGCGCCTGGCCATAGACGAGCTCCGCCGACGAGGACTGCAGGTCTTCTTTGGGGGCACACCTGAGGCCAAGCATAACCCACGGGAGCTTATCCACCCAGTTGCCGTCTGTCAAGCCAGCACGCAGTGACGCCTTCATGGACCGGTGAAACCGCTCACACAATCCGTTAGCCTGGGGTGATATGCGGTGGTGCGGTGCAGCTTGACCCCCAAACCCACAGCAACAGCGTTCCACAGCTCCAAGGTGAACTAAGAACCGCGGTCAGAGGAGCGGTCAGAGGAGAGGTCAGACAGGGTCCCGAAGCGCGCCACCCACGTGTCGATGAAAGCGCGGGCGACGTCGGAAGCTAACGTTGAGGCAAGGGGAATGGCCTCGGGCCAGCGGGTCGTCCTGTCCACCATCGTAAACAGGTAGGTGAAACCGTGAGAGGGGGGGAAGCGGACCTACGAGGTCGACATTGACATGGTCAAACCTCCTCTCAGGAACCACAAAAAGTTCAAAAGGGGCCCTAGTATGGCGGTGGACTTTGGCCCGTTGACAGGCCACGCACGAGTCGACCCAGGACCTCACGTCCTTCTTAGGCCCCTGCCACACAAACTTCTGCGACAACAACTTCACGGACGGCTTCCTACCGGGGTGGGAAAGATCGTGAACCGCCTCAAAAACGGGTCGGCGCCAGTCCGCAGAGACCAGCAGTCAAGGCTGGCCCGTGGAGACGTCACACCACAGAGTCACCGACCGTGACCTCCTCCATGCGTAATCCCATGACCGAGGCCTTGAGGGTCTGGACCCCGTGGTCAGAGGCCTGGTCAGCGCCCATGCGGAGGTAATCGAGGCCCAGCTGCACTGCTCCGATGACCGCTCTGGAGAGGCAATCCGCGACCACGTTAGCCTTGCCAGCGATGTGTCGTATGTCCGTGGTGTACTCAGGGATGTACAAAAGCTAGCGTTCCTGTCGGGCGGACCACGGCTCGGCCACCTTGGACATGCAGAAGGTCAGTGGCTTGTGATCCACGAACGCCGCAAACTCCCGGCCTTCCAGCAGGAAACGGAAGTGGCAAACCGCCAAATAGAGACCAAGGAGTTCTCTGTCGAAAGCGCTGTACTTGCACTCCCTGAGTCAACTGGCGGCTGAAAAAGGCGAGCGGTTGCCAGGCGCCGTCGACCCATTGTTCATGCACCGCGCCCACCGCGTAGTCAGACGCGTCGGTGGTGATAGAGATGGGGGCCCTGTGTGACGGGTGAGCCAACATGGCGGCTTCGCTCAGGGCGGCTTTGGTGGCGTTGAAAGCGACCTCCCTTTCAGCCGTCCAGTCTATGGCCTGGCCGGGGAACTTGTCCTTGAGGGCCTCGTACAGCGGGCGCATGGTGTGGGCCGCCCGGCGGATGAACCGGTGATAAAACGTCACCATCCCGAGGAACTCTCGGAGCGCCCGAGCTGTAGGCGGTCGTGGAAAGGCAGACACGGCCTCCACTTTCGACGGGAGGGGGGCAGCCCCATCCTTGCTGATGAGGTGCCCGAAGAAATGGATGGAGGACAACCCGAACTGACACTTCGTCGGGTTGATAATCAGGCCGTGTTGGTTGAGCCTCGCGAAAAGGACCCGGAGATGTGCCTGGTGCTCTTCGGAGGAGGAGCTGGCGACCAGGATGTCGTCTAAATAGACGAAGATGAATGGCATGTCTCTGAGCGCTGAATCTATCAGCCGCTGAAAGGACTGAGCTGCGTTCTTAAGTCCAAACGGCATACGCAGGAACTCGAAAAGCCCAAACGGCGTAATTACCGCAGTTTTGGGGACGTCCGAGGGGTGTACCGGAACCTGGTAGTAGCCCCGCACCAGATCCACCTTGGAGAAGACCAGCTTGCCCGCCAGGTGTGGAGAGAAGTCCTGGATGTGAGGGACCGGGTAGAGGTCTGGTGTAATGGTGTTGTTAAGGCAGCGGTAGTCACCACACGGTCGCCAGCCACCGGCTGATTTAGGGACCATGTGAAGCGGCGAAGCCCAAGGGCTGTCTGAGCGGCGGATGATGCCCAGACGCTCCATGTTGACGAACTCCGACTTGGCGACTACCAGCATGTCAGGGTTGAGCCGCCGGGCCCTAGCGTAGACAGGGGAGCCTTCAGTGTCAATGTGGTGCGTAGTAGTGGCAGCGGAAAAGGTGGGCTGCGTCAAGTCGGGAAACTCACTGAGAAGGTGCTGACATTTGTCGCCCTGTGAGAGTGAGCTGGAGAGCCCGCTGAATGACGCCTCGCCGCGGGTACATGTGAACGAGGCAAACGTCAGTGCGTCCACCAGGCGGCTGTTCTTGACGTCCACCAGCAGTCCGTGAGCGCACAGGAAGTCTGCGCCAAGGAGGGCGAAGGAGATGTCAGCCGTGACCAAATCCCACTTAAACCGCTGACCCTCGAAGCACAGGTCCACTGTCTTTGTGCCATAGGTGCGAATAGGGGTGTCGTTAGCGGACGTTAAAGGTGGCCCGTGGCCCCCACCGGCGGCGTCCTCCACGGTAGCTGGCAGGACGCTCCGCTGGGCTCCTGTGTCACAATGGAGTCTGTGACCAGAGAGGGTGTCCTTGATGAACAGGAGCCTGTTGGATGTGCCCACGCTCGCGGCCACTACCGAGCGCAGGCCTTGGCGTTTCCCGTTACCTTGTAGGTGCAGGGGGGACGGCACATCTTCGCTTTCGCCCCGTAGCGTGCATGGTAATAAAACAGGCCAGGGCTGGAGTTGCTGACGTCGGCCCCGGAGCTTCTGCTAGGTGGCATGCCTGTACCAGGGAAGGTGCCGCTGCGTGTCGGGCTCAGTAATAGCCGTGTTAGCGAGCGCTGTCTGTACATGCGGCGGCATGTGCCGAAGAAACAGTTCTATGAATAAAAAATTAGGTTCTTCCGTACCCAGCAGGCTGAGCATCATCTCCATGTGGTCAGAAGGATTGTTGTCCCCCAGGCTATGAATAGCGAGCAGGCGTCGGGCCCGTTCCGACCGTGACAGCTCGAAGGTCTTTGGCAGGAAAGCCTTGAACGCTGCATATTTATCCTGGGCAGGAGGAGATGTAATAAAGCCCACTGTCCGGGTCGCAGTGGAGCTCCCCAGCGCCGAAACGACATGACAATAGCGTGCTGCGTCGTCAGTCACTCCGCAGAGGGTGAAGTGAGCCTCCGCCTGAGCGAACCATGCAGCCGCAGATGTCTCCCAAAACTCCGGCAGTTTGAAAAAACTGCGTTATTTGCCATGCTCGGTTCAGTCTCGGATCCTTCAACGAGACTTATGTCGGGGTCACCAATGTAGTGCCGAAAGACGGGAGTCGGAGGCGGGGTATCAAAGGTACAAGCTAGACTTGTATTTAGCATCTGAAAACACATGTAAACAACTTCATGCCCGGGAAGCGAAGACCGGCGGAAACAGGAAGTCCGGTTCACTAAAATGCGTGCGTGCGTGTGCGTGTGCGGTCACAACTCCTACCCGGAGGAGAGCAGAGATAAAGCAAGTGGGGCAGCAAGCCCTGTCTAGGTCTACATGTTGCATGCTGGTGAATGTCAATCTCATGATTAAGCAAAGTGTTTGTTTTGAAGTTTGTGTGTAAATCTTCTCAGTGGGGAATGTGATAAGGTGAGTCCAGACCATTTCAATCAGCAGTTGTGCTTTTGCAGGCAAGTAGCAAAAGAAAGAAGAGGAAGAATGGGACAAAACGGAGGTGCGAGCAGAGAAGACAGACGAAAAGAAAAGGTAAAGACGGACAGCAGAGATGGAGTTGTGGTAAGCGGAAAGAGACAGCCTATGTGCTGTGTCTTCCCAGGTGTGTGTTTTTATATTAATGGCTGAGGTCACGTGTCGGATCACAAATAGATAATCTGAACTCCCTGGCTGGAAGGCACCTTCACCCCACAGGGCATTTAGGTATCACTTCAACCCACCAGAGAACCACCGGGCTCTTCTCTTAGCATGCAAATGAGACGGGAACAAATGTCTCATCACTTCTGGGGCTCCATGTCCCAAAGTGCTTAACACTCTTCCTGTCAACCCCCCCTCTTCAGCTGCTTCAAAGAGCCCTCATGCACCTCCCTCACTCCTCTGTCTTCCCTCTTATGTTCTTTAAATGAGCTTTCCAACTCCACTTCTTTCTCGCAATTCAATTTTACAAGGCCATTATCCCGGGTGTAATGTGGAGGTTAAATATATCGGGGCAGATGTTATGTGAAAATAATTAGTGCTAATGAATAATGCACTCATTCAGCTGATGAAGGATGGTTGTCAGGGTAATGGAGTGCAAGGGAGGGGCCCCTCTGACAAATGAAATTAAAATATTTAAACACTGTTTTACGATATTACCGGGCCCTCACACTCTTTCCCCGTTACCTGCTCCCCACATGGATCCGCCCTCTATGTGAGATGATAGCTGTGCCATTACTCATGCACAACATCTGTCTCCCAAAAGACAGGGCCCAGACACGGGGAGGAAATGTCCCCCACACCACACTTTTACAGAGCCGTACGCCTCAGCTGATCGTCCCTGCCCTGATAATCACTTTGAACACATCCCATAAGATCCATATCGACGAACCGCCTGTCTGCCAGGTTATATTCCCTTCCCTTTATTTATTGCCACTACAATCATTCGGCCTCTAACAATCTCATTCTAGACCCATCATGTGACAATGAAGGATACAGGATTTAAATTGCACAGTTTACAGCACCCTTACAGCCAATTGGCTCTCTGAAATCAATAATGGGGGACCAAGCACATGTGACTGATAAATGGGAAGGCATCAACACCATTTCATTAGACATGATGGTTAGAGGAGAGGAAAAGTGACAGCAGGGGACAAAAAGTTTGAACTAATAATGTATAATGCTCAGATTCATCCACAAAACCCAATAAGGATTGATGATATTCTATCAGGCTGCTTTTGATTTTGTCAGCCCAAGTTTTTAACACTTTTAAGATTTCCAACAGTGCTTGTAATACTGTCCAAACAAGCCACACAAGCAGCTATGTTATACTTTGAGCTCAATGTCACCATGCTAACATTTACAATGCTAACTCGATGCTGCTCAATGGTACGAGTCTCTTCTACACTAACAGACTCATGGACTTTAAGAAGCTTTCCTGCTAATTAAGTTAGTTAGGGCTCAGGGTTCCAAACAGTTCGGGATTAAGAGCTCTGATACTGGCTTTTTGACATCATGATCCGCCTGTTTTGTGACACAAGAGACTTGTCCATAGTTGGAAACCGAGTGAATTACCAAATGGTGCATTTTTTTCTTTTTTAATTCATTTGTATCCTCTCATGAACTCAACCACTTGAGCTCAAGAGCTGCGCACACAAGTGACATTATTTAAACCTTAAGTGCTTAGGAAAGTAGTGTTTTAATGTGATCACTGCAAATGACATTTTCCTGTGATTGTACTTGAGTGGATGGAGTCTCAAAATATATCAAAACCCAGGGGGGAAAAAGTAAAAACTATTGGTATCAATGTTTTTAGGGTCTCTTATAGGAAATGATTACTTGAAAAAGACAGGAGAAAAGGCACATCATATCTGATAAAACCTGTAGCTAGAGATTAACATTTCATCGTGACAACATTGAAAAAAATTACAAATCGTGCAGCTCTATGTTCAGTTTAGAAAGGACAATGGGTAGCTAAAATGGCTGTAGGCATTGAAGTGCAGTGCTTTTTCCCTGGGGCTGAGCAGTGATGGCCAACTCACCACAGCCAGCCAAATCTGACAATGTTCTTTTATTAATCTCGTATTTTTCAGATTGGCGCCACATTTGACTTGTAAAACAGCCCTAATTACCAGGCCTGTAGCATGTGAGTCGCACACATCAAACAGTAAGTTACAGTAAAAGCCTATGATCTCAGACGCCTGCTCTCTTATTCTCCCCCCCCCCCCCCCCCCATACACCAGAAACACTGATTATAACAGGGACATTAAAAGGAAATTACAGCGAAACTATTTACACTTAATGTAGCAGTCATATGAACAGGGAAGAAAGATGGACAAAGATGTAGAAAGTATTAATAATACATGCTTTATTTTAGCAGCTGGAAATGCATAGCGCGGGATCAAGGCCCAGGAAAAGAAAGAAGAGTGCAGAGGCAGTGAGAGAAAGACATCTGAAGAAGCAGTGAGAGGAGAGGCCAGATGATAGAGAAAGTAAGAACAGAGGGTTAAGTGGAGGAGGGAGGAGGATCAGAATATGTTGCTATGGGTTTTCTGTGCACTATGATTCATGGGCCGTAAATATGCAACGCCTGATGGCCATAAGGCAATCAGAGGAGCGCCACTCATCTACATGTTGCACAGTGGGCTATAATCCATCTGAGGGGCAACGAATAATGATACCAGGAAGCGGGAATAAGAGCAGGGTCTGTTTATTACTTCAGACAGATCCATAATGCATACAGATGTCAGGGAGGCAGACAGCTGCCTCTGGCCACAGAACTCCAGTGAGAGTACAGACAGTAATAATGTTTTAATGTAATGAAAGACGATCTGATTTAATGACCTATTAACGCACATGTGTCTGCTGTCATATTACGTTTTTTAAACAAGTGCTAAAGCTATCATTTTTACTGACAGAGAATGCAGAAAACCGAGATGGACATGAAGGGTTAACCTCAAAGGAAACGGTAAGGTCACCAATAAATGATATGCATATTGCAATAAGGGTGTACACTCATGTAAAGTTAAATGTGAGGTTATCATTTGGTCCAAATATGCACATATCATATACATATATCATGTCATTACAACTAGACCTGTTAAGATGAACTGGCAATAAAACTGATTTCCCATCCTTGTGTCATTTTGTTCTTTTATTTCTTTATGTGAAAAAACACATGCGTACACACAAACACAAAGACCCCCCCCCCCCCCCCCCCCCCCTTTTTGGTCTCCTCATAGAGGACATTAACACCAGGGTCCTACATGGTGCTAGAGTAAGTAATAAATTGTGTTGAACATTGATAAACTAATGCAATTACCTGCAGGGCAAGCAAGTCAGCTAATTTAAAGATACCAGGTTTGTTCATGTGGTGGGGGGGCTCTGAATAGGCCCCATGGGTGAAAGATGGCACCTTTATTACATCTGAGAGGTCAGCCTGGTAGCACTGTATTAGGATTGATCTTTTGATCCCTGCCTGGAACCCCCCGTACTGTACCAACCCCATCTGGCTGAGAAATAAACAGCTTATATGGCGCTAAGGGTTAACTCCGCTAGCCAGGCAGCCTAATTGAGCACCACACATCTCAGCGACACAGCAGAAACAGGAACCTAGAGGCTCGTAACAAGCCAGCCATGACTTATTCACATAATAAACCAAGCAGATATCTAAATGAGCCATTGAGCTAGCCAGAGGGAGGGAGGCCATTAGGCCGCGTGGACTATGGGTACATATTTGTATATCTACAATTGCCCTTTCATTTGCATATGTGGCGTGCTATAGAAACGTGCTTTACCCAGGGGCCTAATGACACAACAGAACAACTTTGTACTCATTCACAGTATCATAAACAAGTCAGAGCCACATTCCTTTAATGCGATAAACTAAAAGTGGTGACGTGAGGAATCATTTAGGTTATATTGAAAGTAAAGCGGCTGGAGGTCTACTACATATGGCTACCCACTGTTCATCCACTGTGGTGAAAACATATCTTTATATGTACGCTTAAAGGAGAAGTATAACATTATTGGATTTAAGCTTGCTTTCTTGCAGAGAGTTTGATTAAAATATTAATTATATTCTCCAAAAATAAGCCTGTAAAATATGAAGCTAGTGCCAGTTTGCTCAGTTTAGCATGAAGACTGGAATCGGATGATTAAGCAACACACTCTCACTCCCTAAGCGTCCAATAGCGACGTTTGGTCAGTGTCCGTGGCGTCCAATTGTGACACTCCTAGGCTCCTTCAGCGTCATAAAGGGACACAAATAGCTTTCAACTGATTGCAATGTATTCCCATCTGCGGCGGGATTTGACGCTCATGGAAGCACGGCATTCGTTTGTGTTGGCTGCCCTTAAAGGTAATGTGAGCATCCATTCCCATTGGATAACGGAGAATTGTACACCCGGATGTAAGTATTCCTCTTACTGTCGATTGATTTCACAGTGATATCTGCACTACTCATCGACTAAAAAACACCAGATTATCCTTGTTAATTACACATCATTGATTGGCTTAAATTGTGTGCAATGCTTTTGTATTTTTCCCCTTCGATTCGGAGAAACAAATATTTTTTCTGAGTAAAGGATGGCAGAAGACACTACACTACCCAGAATCCCCAGCTATCGTTTGGACTACGCCATGTGCTCTGTTTGACAAACCCCGTGATAGTCCTCAAGCTCTGTGATTGGAGAGTGTGCTCCGAGGGTTAAGCCGATTCTCGAACAGCACTTGAAATGGGATGGAACCACGGCAGACTGTCCAAAACTGGATTTGAACGGGTCCACCGCGTCCCCCCTCCCCCACCCCGTCCCCAGAACTACACATGCTGGCTATTCTGTTTCGCAACATGTTCTCCATGGCACGTCTCTACTGGGAGTTGTAGTTTTAAAAGACGTTTTCGTATTTCCCATAATAAGAAGTTGCCAGTATTAAACTGTGTACATCCCTGGAGGTTTAGGGGACAGGAAACACTCACATTTAAAACATATAATTAATAAATGGGTGAAAATTGCTTGTGCCCGTTATGGGCAGTATTAATATATATACCCACATGCCAGCTAAGGTCAGAAGAGCTTTATTTAACAGCTGGTCTTATGTGTGTGACCCCTGTGATAACATTACATTACATTAATTGATAAGCCTGAAACATGCACTTGTCAAGGTTCAGAGGCACATTTTGCAAATATGGCAGTAGCCATCGATCAGCTTAAGATAAGATATACTTTATTGATCCCAAGTTGGAACATTTGCGTTACATCAGCATGTGTAACAGTTAAATATGCAGTGGTGTTTATTTGAAAATCATTTAGTATAATCACACGAATTCTGTGTTCTTTATTTATTGATTGTTCAATACCTGACAAGGCCGGAGATGAAATATCTACATACATCTTATAAGAGTACAATACATTATGTTTAATATCAGTTAAAATAAGTGCTTCAACATAGTTAACATTGCTGGAGGTATGCACACATATTGATAGATGTCTTGTAATGCACTATTGAGGAACCTGCAACCCAAGTTTTTCATTCAGTGCAGAACTACACCACAGTTGTGTAGTCAATAAACCTTAGAAAATCTTGAAAGAGATGTGCAAAATAGTCATTATATACAGTCTTTAATTAACTATTAGTAGAGAATAACGAGTAATGAATATACTTTATAGGGATCGTATTAATATCTAATAATAAAAATAATTAAATTCAATAACATGCTTTAACCACCAGGTGTCCCTTTATATGAGCTGTGCACCTTTATGGTGTAAATACAGCCTATCTACCAATTGGATCAAATATAAAAGTCAGCCGAATTAGTGTTGATACTGCAAGGAGACGTATTGTGTGAAAAATAAATGTAAGATGTTGTTTAATGGCTGATATATTTATGATCCACGTCACGTTTTCAGTTCCTCATGTTTGTCTTCTCATCAGGGCTCTATAAATACAGAACTACGGCAGATATGTAATATGTAATGCAGCCGAACCGTGTATTACAATGCCGTTATGTGATGACTTTCAAAGAGAAAAGCAAGCACACTCGGAATAAAGTATATATATATTTTTTTTTAAATGTTTTCGGTCTGTTTCCGGTATTTGTTAATGACGATGTGCTGTGAGATGTGAGACTGGAATTGCACAGGGGAAAATAACTTAGGCTTTCTTTAGATGCGGATTTTGTTAAACTAATATGTTTGCGCTGTGGACCAACACTATACATTGACGGGGAAGGGGGTAGCAATAAAGATAACACCATTAAACAGTTACACAACATAACAGAAATAATATCGATAGCAGCGTCCCTAGCAACCACCTTGGTAACAATGAAAACGTCGCAATTTCCTGAAGTAATCTTCGTAATAACTAGCAAACTAAAGATCATGTACATCCACTGCACACATAATCTGAAATAACAACTCATATTTCTCGCATCAAATGACATCAAAACGCATTTTAATGGCCAAACTAACTTTAAAATAGGCATTTTCCACCGAGAATAAAACGAAGTTCGGCCATGTTTTCTTTTTCTGCAGGGAGAAATTTGAAGATCATGTGACATAGACGCCAGCCATCGGAATGAATGGTGAAAAAACAGGGTTTGTCAAACAGAGCACATGGTGTAGTCTAAATGATAGCTGGGGATTCTGGGTAGTGTAGTGACTTCTGCCATCCTTTACTCAGAAAAAATATTTGTTTCTCCGAATCGAAGGGGAAAAATACAAAAGCATTGCACACAATTTAAACCAATCAATGTTGTGTAATTAACAAGGATAATCTGGTGTTTTTTAGTCGATGAGTAGTGCAGATATCACTGTAAAATCAATCGACAGTAAGAGGAATACTTACTTCCGGGTGTACAATTCTCCGTTATCCAATGGGAATGGACGCTCACATTGCCTTTAAGGGCAGCCGACATAAACGAATGCCGTGCTTCCATGAGCGTCAAATCCCGACGCAGATGGGAATACATTGCAATCAGTTGAAAGCTATTTGCGTCCCTTTATGACGCTGAAGGAGCCTAGGAGCGTCACAATTGGACGCCACGGACACTGACCAAACGTCGCTATTGGACGCTTAGGGAGTAAGAGTGTGTTGGATTAAGAGTTGAATCGGAGTTTAACACGGTGAAAGTAGAGATTTATATGTTTCAGGACTTCAGAGTCGTTTTCGATGATGGCTTTTGTCTTTACTCGTGTAGCAAAATGTGGATTTGAAACAAATAAAGGTGTACACTAATAATCTGGATGAATAATCTACAGCATTGGTAAGGCTGTTTGTTTACAATTAATATCTGCTGTGCTGTACCAGGTACAACAAAAAAGGTCATTGTGCATATTTGGGATGATGGAGTTCTCACAGACTCCAGAAAGCCACCTATCCTATAATTCTACACTCGTATTTGTTCATTGTGTTGGTCAGTTCAAACAATAACACAAGGTTGTAACGAATCAGCATAGTCTTGAGGTAAAAGGTCAAAGGTCAGGCCTTAATGTGACCTCTGACACATAATTAAATTGCCATCTTTAACCTCAGTTACAACCTGTCACAGAGCATTGGATTACATGCTGCAAATCACGCCTCCAATCAATGCCAGGGGCGAGGGCAGAGGGGGGGGGGGGGGCTGCCGTGGGTCTGTGCAGAGATTATCTTTAATGAAGTTGAACTGAACAGTGATCATGTTAGCGTAAAGCCTGATTAGATTCTGAATGACGTCCTACAAAAACACACACTCATCCTCACAGGGAAGAGACGGATGCAGATAAGAGCTACTCGCTGAGTCAAGTCACATGACTTCCACTTCAGCTTTTAGTCATGTCAATATATATTTACAATAAGATACTCTTTGTCTGATAAATACTCCTCTATGTTCACCAGCTAGTCTCTAAAGGTGTCTGTTTGCAGATGCCTAAAACAATGCTGTGATAAGTGAGATTGAGACGGTAGAAGACAGCTAAACAATGAGCTAAGACTCATTTGTAAGTCACTCGTACTCTACTTTTTTTACTCCCATTGTATGCCACTTTAAAATTCTACTTTACTGACAGCTTCAATGTATATATTATATTCAGAACCCATTCAATTTGTTGCATGGTTACAGATTAACCAAGTAATTAAGATAGTAAAATAAACTCAATTTTGACCAACTATATAATAATCCTTTTTTTTTTTATTAAATCACATATTTAAAAAAATGTTGAGAGATGCATTGACCACAGAAGACCTTGTAGACAATACACTCAAGGTCAAAACTCAGTAGATAAAAGTGGTGAAAAATTAAACAAAGGAAAAGGAGTTTTATTATTTCTTGATCAGACACTGGGATGAAAATGATTAAAGTATAGAGAAAATAAACAGTTGCTAAATTCCCTGGGAACCTGTCTGCTGTCTTCACTCCTATTGTGTACCGAGAAAAGAGTATGAAAAGTAGCCTATCATCTGCGAAAAAGGGACTCTCAAAACAACTAACAAACTAGTTTTAAGTACAAATTGATTCAAATTCATATTCCGGAGAGTCTGAAACCATAAACTCTAACTCAGGAAATATAGTCTCCAAGCGGTGCCCTGTTTTCACTTGTGCACAGATTAGCCGCAGCTCTTTGTGAGAAGGAGATTTATTGTGATGTGCCGGTTCAGGGCAGCCATGTTTTGATTTATTGATGGCGTTTACCAGCTAGCAGGGTTACCTGGGACCTGTGGTCAGAAGGTGAGGTTAAAGGGCTGTGTTATGTCTCACACAGCAGTATTCCCCGACAACCTGAGGATGATGGAGAGGGTTTAGGAAGAAGCAATAGTGTTTTTACCTCGCAGCTGCAAAATATATATTTTTGCAGCACTAAATGTAACTGGTGCCCTCCTCACACAGGCACAGATTCCACACCAAAACTGCAGCTGCTGAAAAAAATGTGTCCCCAAACTCAAATGATCCTGAATGAGTATGCTGATTATGATTTAGGGTCTGCTAGTTTTGTTTCAAACTGCGCCTTGCTTTGTGTCCGGGGGCCCTGTGTTGTTTAAAGGGTTGTCGGGGTATAAATACTAAATTAATCATGCTTTGGCTCAACTTGCTAGGGACTGAAATTTGCTTATGGAGGCCCATGATCACATAAAATATTAATGGATTTACAGAGAACTGGCATTGTAGCAATGGGGGCAAGGCGTGTGAAAGCGTAGAGCGCAGTGTGAGGGAGGGGTCGCTGTTGATTTAAGATCAAAAACACCTTCCTCACATTGTGTCTTTAATTAAATGTATACGAGAAGTAGCCTACAGCAAGTGACCAAAACATTGACTATTGACCATCCATTATAATTCATTTGGTACGTATTATTCTACAAAATGGGTTAAGTGGTAATTGGTAATAATTGGCATTCAGCAATGTTTTCGTGTTGTGAAAAAGCAAGGATGATTATTCAAATGACTCTGAAAAAACAAACGTGTTTAATGTTATGCATTTTCCTAGTTGTTGCATATCCATATGACCGACTTCTGGAGCCCCCGGGGCTTCTGAAAGAAACTACAATCGTTTTCACTGACGGCAAATCTCCACGCAAACAAAAGTGAGACTTTGAACAAACAAATCATTTTCTTCCCCCAGTGAAACATACTTTCAATTTCATCTGCCAACGCTATATAGAGAGGGGGGAGGGGGGGGATTTGTAATTTGTCTCCTTGACACAAATCAGAAAGTAAAGATTTATTTAATGGATGACAGGGATTCTGTAAACTTGTTAGGCCATATTTTGTGAGCTCACACCGAGCAGATAAACATCCTCTGCCCACTGAGACACAAAGGGAGGCCGGCAGAGCATCACACCACCACTGAAGTGCCTTGAGACGATGGGGCCCTACATTTTCTGTAACACATTTATTTGTGTAGCTGTTCCACAAAGTGCTCCTGAACATTCGCAGGAAACGTGGTTACTGTCAATCAAAACGGTGAAAATGGCCCATAAAAGCTACAGGTTCGTGATACAACTTCACAAGTGTGCAGGTAAAACTGAAACAGCTCGTTTGATCTGCTTGTGTGAGTTTGGGGGCACCGCAGTGGGTAAATGAGGGGACAGGAGGGGGCATTTAACACTCCCATACTGAGAGACGGAGGGGTGAGGGGGGGTATGTCTGGTGGTGGCGCAGGGGAAAAGGGCTTAAATGATAAACAGCAGATATTCTACAAGAGCAAATCTGATTTCTCACAATTATCTCTGCAAGCCTGACAGGCACCAGGGGGGGGGACACCGAACTGGTGGACACTGATTGGGTTATTTGTCCCCTCTTATTCAGGTCTGAGGGATTGTGGGAGCTGTTCTGTGGAGAGCCTCTCTGCAGGTGCACGCTACCAACTCCTTACAGGAAGCCACATCCTTTTTACCTAAACACCACAACTTCCAATTCACTTTAAGTTGGAAGAAAGCAAAAGGTGCCTAGTTTCTGAGTAAATATGAGCCAATGTTTGGCTGACAGACTGCAACAGCTCTAAATGAGAGACAGGCATTTTACACAGAAGACATTTTGAAACATGTATTCTATTTGTCTGCTCAGTTTTAGTGAGTTACTCACTGTCAGGGCTTACTGGGACACTTGAAATTGCACCTGTGCTTTTCATACAAGTCACAGTGCCTGGAGGAGAGACGACTAATGAGTTACAAGAGTATCTGAATTTAAGTGATTATAAGAAGGCTTTAAAACCCCACACAGATCAGACCACTCGGCCTGTGATCGCTCACAGGCTACATATTTGGGCTGGATGGTATAGATGGGAAAGATGTCCATGTATGGAGACTTCATATTTTTAAATGAGCCTTTCTGAGGATTCAAATACGATGCACTGACAGGATCAGATGTTTCCATTTACTTAGTGCTTATTTACACTGAAAGCTTTGGTTAATGCCAGGCGTCCTTGCTTGTTTTGTTACAAGCAGTTAGTGCCAACCAGATATATTTCAGAGGTTTTAAAATAAATGGCATGGACGTTGACATTAATGGTATTTATGAGTTGTTGTTTATCTCACATCTATTGTTGTTTATCTGAATGCTACTGTTAAACATATAATGCTACAAAATAAGTGTAATCATGCTTTGACATCTCCTTGATCCATTAGATAACAACTTTTAAACACAAAAATAACTTTGTAAATCCTACCGTTTATTTAATTCCCTGATTTTTTCCACAGGGATCAATATGAATAAATGTTATCACGTGTGTACCTTTTTACTTCAGTCAAGTTCTCAATGATGGATGTTCTACTTTGTGTAATGTAAAAAAGGGCACAATTATTTGTGTTGCTTTTCATTTTACAAGATGTAAAATGGCATAAAAATATTCACCAAAAAAAAGAAAAATGCCAGAAACATTTATCAACGTTTCATTAGAAAACAGGTAGGCCTATTTTAATACATCAGCATGTAAGACAATGCTTTGACAGTAACACAAATTAATGTTGTAAAATGGTGTTGTATCTGGATACAGCTCCTGCAACAAAAAGAACAAAAACGCTCTGTTATTTTTGTATATTCAAGTCTGTGCAAATGTGTGTGATGCTTAGCAATAAATACTGAGAGGAAATGTAAACATTTTGCAAAAATATACTCTTAAAATGTCATGTCTTTACCTTGTTATGAAAATCAGTGCGATACATAAGCTTACCTTACCCATCCAAAAAAGAAAGAGGAAAAAGTTGTAGAAGCAGGAGTTTTTTTAGGAAGTTTGCTCTTTAGGGGAATAGGAAGTTTTTTTGTTTTTTGAAATGGTCTTTTTCAGCTCTTTAGTTTTTTTTTTTCACTGCCAGAGCATTTAGATTTTTTTTTCTTTCTTTGTGGCAGGATGTTTTCAGACCATTTCAATTCTTTATTTTTTGTACAATTCAAAGAAAAGCCAAAAACTGAGAAGCCAAGCTTTCATACAAATCGTTTAAACCAGGGCATAAAATATTTACACATGAGAATTCATACCAGTCAACCTAATACTATTCTGCAAAAGCTACAGTCAGTCAGTTAAATTACAACAAGGTGTTTGCCTACGCCGAGTTTAACAAAGGTGTCTCAAGGTGATCAGCTATCACATGTCCAGACAAAGTATTTGTTCGGTTAACTGAAAACAACAACAAATTCTATATTAAGAGCATTAAAAAAAAATCAACATTGTTGCATCTGGTATACACGTTAAAATTAATCAAACTTGCACATGGTTCTGCTGCCAGTTACACATTTGTGAGGAGGAAAACAAAGTCTAGCCAAAGTAAAAATGTGCCTTGTCGTTTTATGAACAGGCATTTAATAAAGTTGCTGGATTGCCGCTCGTCCTTCACACCAGGCGCGTCGGTCTGATCTTCATCTGCGCCAGGAGCGAGGCTCGTTGTCGTCCTCTTCCTCATCATCATCCTGCAGCAGTGCATCATCACTCAGAGACTCTTCCGGGTACTTTTGGGAGAAAATAAACACTGAGATTAATGCGCTCTACAGATGATTAAAAAGTGAAGGAAAGGAAATGTTCAAAGTGGAAAGACCTTTTATTTTAAGCATCATCAGCACCATGTATTTAAAAAGCCTCAAGAGGGACTAAAGTCTCAGCCTGGGATACTCACGCTGCAGTCAGACCAGCAGCTTAATGAGAGCTGCAGACAGAGGCCATGCGAAAGCCACATAAAGACAATTCCTTGCTGTAATGGCTCCCTCTAGTGTTCTCAAAATATAACACAACCACAAAAAGGTACTTAGCGCTGAGAGAAATAAGACAGATCCTGTCCGTCCCTCCATTGTTATCATCTTTACAGCAAACCTTACGCAGAACCAACAGTCCCACTTCAGCTACCATAGGTGCTACAAAGGGGAAATTACATATATGCACAATGAGAAGACAAACCTCATCATCCTCTTGTTCTGCCTCATCAGCGTGAGCAGCACTGAGAGTCTTCACGGCCTTGTGCCAGGCCAGGCGTAAAGTCTGGTTGTTGAACCTCACTCCATGAAGAGCCGCCTACAGAGCGCACAAGAAGACAGGCGGTTACTGGAAGTTAAGATCATAAAGTGTAAGAGATTTGAATATAAACAATGGGTTTAACCTGAGCACCAAGTATATGTTGGTGATCATAGTGAGATAGATATAATAACAAAATATCAAGAAATGTTATATAATATAATAATTGGGAGGGATGAAACCCTCTTTAATGGTCACACATGCAGAGCACACAGTGAAATGTGGCTTCTGCATTTAACCCATCCTAGTACCAGGAGTCTAGTACTAGGAGCAGTGAAGGAACCAAAGGACATTTCCGACTCACCTGTTCTGCCTCGCCTCTTGTCCTGTAAGAGATGACTGCAGACAGCGTGTTTTCATCTATGTGGCAATCTTCGATCTCTCCAAATTGCTTCAAAAGTGTAAACAAACAAGGTTTTCTTCACAAACTCATTCATGTACAATGATTGAAACATCTTATGCATCTTCTTTGCAATTCACAACACATCTTAGGAGTTATGTATATTTTTGCTAAAACTTGCTTTAAATACTGCAGCCCCTGTATTTCAATATTAGTGTTGTTTCTCAGCTGTTAAAATAAGCATGAGAAACAGTGTCTATATTTTCCATGTCATGATAGCTGACTGTGTTTCTGGCGCTGGTACTGTGTAGCTATCAATGTATCTGTATTTGTTTTAACCGTTTCTGCTTGGTATTTGTCTCTGCTGGTAAAGTAGTGAATAACCTTGTGAAAGTGAGATAGTCCTTACTATGTGCACCACACCAGTTCATTTGTATAAAGACAGAATGAACAGTACGTGTGTGTTGTTTCACTGCTGGACTCAGCTGCACACAAATACACATGGATTTAGAGTAAAACTCTATGGCTTTTCACATCACACAGCGTTAATCCAAAGTAAGGCGCTTAATTGCCCCCCCCCCCCCCCCTCAACAGTTACACTAGACTAGAGGGTATATGCAGAAATCATGAAGTCCACTTTAATACTTTTAAGACCCTTTCCATACATTTTAAGACCACTTTGAGTTCTAACCGGTTACATTGGCGCCACACTTTACCTCACATTGACTATATACAGCATTGATTGTCCTTCCTCCTTATCTTCCAACCATTTGGACGCAAACTTGCATTTCCCCATAACGATGTTGTTTAACAACCGGCGTAAACGGACCTTCGCGCGCTATCAAGCAGTGAGCGTGCAATGTCCTGTTCAGATGACGTCAAATCCAACGGGATGCCATAAATAAACTACACAGAATCACACTACACACCCACGCAATGGTTACATTCAGGTAGACTTTGGAATACAATCTCTTTGGACAATTTATATACTTATACATGCTACAAAATGTAATACCTTGGAAAATGCCGTTTAATACTTTTTAAGACCCCGCGGACACCCTGCACTAGCGGTGGGCTTTCTCACAGTCCGCTCCCACCCACAGCTTCCATCAAAAGGTGTTGTAAGTCGACTTACAGCAAAGTGTGGCAGCAGGTCGACATGGTCTGCCTCGGTGAAACCACAAATCTCCAGCGCCCGTGGCCGGTAGTCCACGACTGCATGCACGCCTCTTCCCCGTCCTCTGGAGCCCCTCCCCCGGGCCCTGAGAGCGCCGCGGCCCCGGGTGAGGACCCCCCGGCCTCGTCCTGGTGACAGGATGCCCCGTCTAGCCGCCTGGGTCAGAAACGCAAAACAGGGAATTTGAGTTCTGGTGATGGAACTCAACAGAGAGGACAGTTTGCTCTTTTAAAATCGAGTCAATACCTCAATTTGCAGCTGGGTGTACTTGATCTTCAGCAGAGCAGTGTCCTGTCCCGTCTGGGTCTTGTTGTACAAGTCCAGCTCTGTGTCCAGCAGCTCCTTCTGTGCCTGAACAAATTAAAAAGTCACATCAGGAAAGACGACATTGCAAGTCTAAAGTAATAAGTCAAAGGCAACTGGATAAACTGATAACCCTGTGTCCTGGGACTAGGCGCTATCAGAGAATAACATTGAGTCTTTCTACATCTCAAAGTAGAAAGAAACTGGTTGAAAGCACATTTAGAAAAAACACCAAATCACCTGGGCTCTGCTCTTGGCTGTGCGCAGCGGGTTGCTGCTGCTCGAGATTCCCTTTATCTCCTCTTGCAGTTTGGTGATGCTCTTGGTTATCATGCCCAACGTTTCCATGATGTTGGCTCTATCCTCTGCCTTTATTGCTTTGTTCTTCTCCACTTTGGAAATCAGGAGCTGCAGCGGAGCGGAGACACAGAATGAGAGGTTTCATTTTTATATTTGCTGTTTACACCACAGTACGTGGACTATTTAAAAACAACATGAGTCAAAGGATGGAAGATAGTGTAAGATGTAATAAAAACGGGATTTGTTAAATTTGTATTTGTTTTTCATTAACCACTTTGACAAAGATCCCTTACAAAGGTGTCAAACATTGTAGGTACATCTACACAAACAGACCAAAGTCCATGAGCTCATGTTGCCTCATGTATTTAAGTGACTTCTCTTGACCAGTTCTCACAGTGACATTTCATTTGTTTACAATGAGGTTGCAGAATGTAAATTGTAGATGTGATATCCTGTATGTATATAAAGATGAAGATCTGTACTCCAGATCATCTTACCTTCTGTGTCTCAATGTGTTTCTCCAGTATTTCGTGCTTCTTCTTCCGTACATCCTGCTGTAGTCTTAGAGCTTGCTGTGAAGATAATAAAAATTCCTTTTCATTTATTTGAGAGTCCAACTGTCTTCTATAATGGCCTTTCTTTTCAACCTCCCTTCTCCCACCATTCCCATGCTCACCTGTTTCTTCTTCAGGGCTTCCTCTGAGTTTTTCTGTGCCGCCTTCAGGGCAGCAGGATTGTATACCGTCTTTGTGAGCCCCAAAGATGTGGAAAACACCTAAAAAAAGGGGGGTGGGGGAATGTCAGCATGTATCATTTTCACAATTTGAAAGAGAATGGGAGGAGTTCAAAAAGAATACGACTCACTTTCTCCGCAGGAGCTGCTGGTTGGGCGGAGAAACCCAGGCGGTCTTTCACTGACATCTTAGAGCAATTCTGCTGCAATGGGAACAAATATGGAATGTTAACACACCCTTTGCAGATTTTGACAAGCATATGAGAAAAACCTCACCATCTCACACACACACCTGAGAGGCTACGCTGGAGTCTTGTGAGGGCTCAGAGTTGAGCATGGGGCCGAGGCGATCTTTGACGGACTGCTTAAGAGACGTGGCCGAGGGCTGCTGGGTGACAAAGGATATGTTCATCACATCATGTCTACATAATGCATTTCAACATAGTTTTTGTCAGATTAAATGTCTTACATTGAATCTTGCAGTTGTCTTAAGGTGCATCTTTAACATCTAATTTATATGCTGATTTTCTCCTTATCCTAAAGTGCCTCACAACGGTCAGTAAAAGAAGCTCTCTGTATTATTACATATCATTTTGTATTCACATTGGGTGTGGAGGTAGCACTGACATTAATGCAACAAGTATTTTCAAAGTAGAACAAATGGGAAAGCCTTGAGAGAATAATGCTCTGGCATTTCATTGAAATACAAATAAACAACAACCAGAAGATTAACAGCGTAAGTCCTGCAAGGAGTCCTTTGATCGTAACACTAACAAGCGCCAACATCGACAACATGATAACACGTTTTATAACTGCCCTATTTTCATGGCGGCACATGTTTTTGAAGCTAGTGCATCCCATTTCAACGTGTTTATTCTTACTTAAGAACTTAACGAAGGAATGTGCTACTCCACTTCGAGCGATATAATTACTAACGAATAACTGCTAACAGAGCACTTACAGTTGCAAGACAAAGTATGTGAACCCTTTGGATTCTCCACACATAGCGTTGTGTGTTCCTTCCAAACAACTCAACTTTGGTTTCATCTGTCCACAGAATATTTTGCCAGTAGTGCTGTGGAACATCCAGGTGCTCTTTTGCAAACTTCAAACGTGCAGCAATGTCTTTTCTGGACAGCAGTGGCTTCCTCCGTGGTGTCCTCCCATGAACTCCATTCTTGTTCAGTGTTTTACGTATCGTAGATTCGTCAACAGAGATGTTAGCATGTGCCAGAGAGTTCTTTAAGTCTCTAGCTGACACTCTAGGATTCTTCTTCACCTCATTGAGCATTCTGCGCTGTGCTCTTGCAGTCATCTTTACAGGACTTGTTGTGACTTAGATGAAGATCAGAACACATTTTATGACCAACTTATGCAGAAATCCAGGTAATTCCAAAGGGTTCACAAACTTTTTCTTGCAACTGTATATACTAATAAAGGACTGGCTTATCTAAAGCCAGTTGAGTAGCACTTGCAATGTGTGGCTCTATGAAACCTGATGTACTTTATGATTCTGTTTTCTTCAAGTTTGTGTCTTCCTGGTCGAATGTACTTATTGTGAGTCGCTTTGGATAAAAGCGTCAGCTAAATGTAATGTAATGTAATAAATGTTTTGGGTTTGTGTTAAGCTTGGACATTTTATAACAACCACACGGTAACATGGTTGAACTTTTACCATGGCTGGTTGCGTCTGAGGCTGCTGATGGGGGTGGGACAGGCCATCACCCCCCTCCTCTCGATACCAGTGCACCCTGATGAAGCGGTTGTTGAGGACCGCCTCTGGGCTTTGCATAGCGCGCTTAGCCTCGTCTGGAGAGGCAAACTGGATCAGAGCGCCCTCCGGGTCATTCTGGAAGGCCACCTGTCAAACAAGCATGGTACTGTGAGACATTTCTAGTAACGCTGGATGGGTCACACATACTGACAATCCTGTTAATGCTCAATGGGTAATCAGATCACCTTAATATCCCAAATGTAACAGTAAATGTGTGTACTAAACCCTGGAATATCCTTCAGTTTCAAGACTTTCCAAAACGTATTTGACCTTAAGTTTCTTCTGTAATTTTAGCTGGCTTCAAACCAACTGTTGCTAATTGTATTACTTAGTTAAGATTAATCAATGGCTTAAACAGCCTTATTTTGAACACATGTTGAATATAACAAACTTAATATTAAACATAAACCATTACTCAAACGTAAAAATCATAAACATCCTTCCTCTGTGTCAAACTTCCTACTGATATCGTTTTAAAACACTTGAATTTTCCACACACACACACACACACACACACACACACACACACACACACACACACACACACACACACACACACACACACACACACACACACACACAGTATATTAGTGACCTAATGTACTGCATCACAGGTTGCACTACACAGTAACTACATATGTTTCCAATATACTGACCTATAATTGATTGACTAGTAACAATCATAGCTGCATTGTCATAAAGACAGAACAACACAGGGACTGACCTGTAGGTTGACAATGGTACCGAACTTGCTGAAATGTTCATTGAGTTTGCTGATGTTGTTGAGCTCCGAAGGAATTTGTCGAACCAGCAGCTTGGCGTTGGCAGAGAATGGGACTCTGTTGTGATAGCCCTGGTGGTTGGGTTGGTTAAAGTTGGGTCTGAAGCGAGAAGAGAGGAGTTAAACAATTCAAAGTGAAAGGTACTGCTAGGTTCAAAAGGCAGCATACAGCATTCGTTTTTTATACAACCGGAAATGGGTCTCTTACTTCTCAAACCAAGGTTTCTTGGGGGGGAGGCCTCCATCGTGGGAGAGAGGCGGTCTCTTCCTCGCATTAGACTCCATAACGATCCTCATGTTGTTCGGGATCTTGTCTGGGGAGAGACAAAACAACAACAGGTCAGATTTCAGTCCACATAATGCAAAACACTGGTAATATTCAAAGTGGAATCTTTTCATAGGAAATGATGGGAATAAAATAGAAAAGTAGACATAATAGGCTGATGCTGTATATGGAGACAAAACTGTGATGGAGTCTATGAAAACATGCATGTTATCCTGATTGGAAAACATGGGGTCTTCAGCTTTAAGAGTATGTAAACCAACTGTATGCTGGCTTAACTATGTATCACCAATAATTATTTTTATTTACAGACCTTTGCAACTCCAAGCACATTATTCAAAAAGAGATCTACACTGAAAAGCAAGCCTTTTAAAAAGAGCCAAAACACAGCAACAGATCATCACATCGGAAAGCCTGCCAATTGTATGACGGACAGTACATTGATGTTTAAAGACAATCTATGCAGAGCTCAAATGGTCCAGTTCATGTTGAACAATACCTCTGGGTGGATGGTCCACCTCGCCCATTGTGAGGCCAATCAGGTTGGGTCTCTGGGCATTGACCCGATGGCGGTACATCGGCCTGGAGGTATTGGTGATGCTGGGAGCCTCAGGGTTGTACACATCCGTTTCAGGGTTGTACACATCCGTTTCATAGTTGTCTGTTCAGCAGGGATAATATACATGAACTCACTTTAGAGAAAAGTAAGGTATAGCAACAGCAATTTGTAAAAACAAAATCACATGTTTTACTTGAAAAAGAAACAACTATTACCAGGAAGAAAGAGTGGCAGGGCGGCTTGGGGGAGTGAGGAGCGCATCCCAGAAGTGACGATGGTGGGCACAGAGCTGGTCATTGAGTTGGGGGGAGAATCCATGCCTGACGGTTGCAGAGGAGGAAGAGGAGGAGGTGGACCTGTATCAGACAGATTTAAACTAAATGTTATCGAATGACAAATTAAAGCAGAACCCAAACTGGTGAAACTATATTCGTGAATCCAACCTGTTCTTAACATGTCATAACTAACTGTTGACCAGGTGGGTAACTTCTGTTCTTTTTTCTCCTGTTCACTCCTAGCTACAGCAATAGCCAATTAATAAACATTTAATATTAATCATATGAATTAATATATTCTCATAATATAAATATAATAATTCTTGAACCTTGTGTAAATTGAGTAAAAGTTTGGGCCTTTTATTATAATCTTAGTCAATTAAAGGTGGGTTAGGTAATTTTGGAGAAACCAGCTCGAGTGCCTAGAATTTGAAAATACACAGCCGGAAAAAATCTGCCACTTCCTTACAGAGCCCCTCCTCCAACACACACGTACGCGCACATGACCAATGAGGGCACGAGATAAGTTTGTGCACAAATGGAAGGCTGACAGGCAGGTAGGCCATCCAGTTATTTTAGCCGGGCCGGCTAAAATGATTGGTCGTGCTTTTTACAGCACTACGGCTTCCACAGATGACATTTTTTTATGGATTTTTTGTCAAAGCACTTAAGATATTCATTGCTATCGGGATGTTAAGAGCATTCCATGGAATATAACAAAAAGTGTATCTCGAGCCGGTTTCTCAAACTTACTTACCCCACCTTTAACAAACACAACTTTGGAGATGAACATTGTAGTCGTGGACATCATAGTCACAGTTTTTGTACCTGAAATTAGGTTCTGACATTCGATGATCAAAATATTTTGAAAAATGTTGTTATTACCTATCGGGCCCTACACAATTCATAGAAATGTGTGAATCCCTACCTGCAACAGGTGGAAGGCTGGGAGGGAGAGACCCTGGTGGGGGCACGGGGGGCCGCAGGTTCACAGGGGGGGGGTTCATGAGAGGGGGTGGTGGGGGGAGACCTGGAGGCGGTGGGGTGTCCACACCTGGGAGTGGTGGAGGTTGGAAGGGCAGCATATTGGGCAAATTGACATCCTCCACTACCACTGGGTCACTTCCATGGTCAAAAGGACACATGTCTCCTCTCATGCAGAAGCCCTTTTCTGGAAAACATTACAAACAAGGGAAGAACATCAAACACACAGAACTACAACTACAACAAAAAAAGACAATTTATCGATTTTAATGGATAATATTTGATAAGCGTTCCTTACCATCATAGTCCCGGCAGCGTTTCCTCTGTTGGGGGGGTGGGCCCCTGTTGAAAAGGACACGATCCACAGGAGGCCCAGGACGGAAGTCCGACCAGCTTTCAGTGGTGTTGTTGCTATGGTGATGTGTGGGGGCAATGACTGTAATGGTGCTACTCAGTGTTGGCACGGGGAAGTGTGAGGTGGTTGCAGTGGGAACCAGGGCTGCTGGGGTGTAGCCATCCCCCCCCTCGGGCCGGACCGGGGCCAGATCTAACTTCAACTTTCCCGAATCCCGTTCTGCAAAAAGACAAAAGTTGCCTCTTTATAACATGTATACAAGTGAGAAAATAGACAGACACATTATAAACTTATACACCTTGTTTATATTGTTGTTGTTCCTTTTCCTAATATGCACTCATGATGCCATCACTACTCAATTCTATCAGTTCCAAATGCTCAGGTCAACGCTGATACATCATCATATACAGTAAGTCATTAATAACTGTTACAGATCAAAAAAGCTGAAAAAATGTTAGACATAGAATCCAGGAGATAATTATTGTCTTGTTTGTCATCTCTTATCCAAGTAGATTCATTTTGGAAGGTCAGCAGAAAACCAGATCATAGTTCGAATGGAGTGAGTTTTGAGTAGAGTGCAGATTGTAAAAGAAAGGCATTTCAAAATCCAGGATTTGGTGTCATTGCTCTTTCGTGGAAAAACAATGTTCTCAAATGAAAGGCACAAATTGACCTTGCTGGTGCTGTGTAGAAAACTGTAGACCAGTTCAGTTCCATCAACCAGGTTCTTACCTCTACTTTTAGACCGAGTTCTGCTCTGTGACCGGCTCCTGCTACGAATTCTATCTCTCTCTCTGTCTCGGGTTCGATCCTTGCTCCAGCTCCGGCTTCGGCTACGACTGTAACTGCGGCCTCTTCTGCGATTGTAGCGATCTCTGTACGAGTCCCTCCTTGGTGGGACGCGGTCATATTCCCTCTTCCTGGAACGGTCGTCTCTCTTGCGATCATCTCCTCTCCTTGAACTTCAGGGAAACAAGGCAAGACAAGCGGTGAATTAGTGAGTTAAAAGGCAAGTAGATTGAGAAAGTTGAAACATGCAGTTGCACACACCTGATATCCCTGCTGTAACGAGAGCTTGATTGCGGTGGGCTGTGATTCACCCGGCGAGGAACCTTCTTCTCCCGATCATCTTCTCGGTTTGACTAAATAAAGTAAAAGTAACTTTGTTATAACTTTTGTATAAATATATTTGATGGCCATATATATGAGTGGCACTTTATATCGTGTTGTACTATTATATTCATGTGTGATGCAACAACAGTATTTTTTAAATAATTTTCCGCTCAGTAATACCTCATCTTTTTTCTGCTCGTCTTTCTCAACTTTGATCAGAGTGGATGGTGGCTCTGGCTGCGGGAGGTAGTTTTTGTTGTCAATGGCTTCAAACAGCTTATCCACAAAAGGCTGTGTCTCTGAAAGATAATGATAGTGCACATGCATGAGTATATATTAGATTAGACAGGAACAATAACACACATTGGATCAGGTAATAAATGTAACAAGGCTTCCAAAATACAGCCTGCATGAAGCAGGGAGATGAAATACCTTTCTGGAGAAATACATCCAACTGGTCTATACAAAGGGCTTTAAGTTCCTTTTCACTTTTGTCTTTCTTCACCAAAGCAACAACATACTTGGCGAGGGCAGAAGGGTCTGCATCACAGCTGCAATAGAGAAAAGACACAAACGAACACAAATAAATAACATGTAAATGTCACATTGTCTGTTTCTAAAAGCATCACCTTATAACTCTATAATGGTTAAAGCTGAGTTAAGGAAACACCTGTGTCACTAACAGTACTTACATGGGCTCGAGGGTTTCAGACAGCCATGTTTTCAAGGCATCAAGGTTTTCAATTATCATTTTAGATCCAGCCAAACTTTTCCTCCACGACGGCCAGAATTAATATTATCTGGGGCGAAGTAGAGTCTATATGATTAAAATGATAGTCGACATTAGCTAGTGAAACAAGCCACTTCAGTGGACTTAGCTCAACAGTCGCGTTCAGGTTGGCTAGCTTAGCTACGCTAGCATGCGTCTTTCCAGGCCACAAACGTGCTGCACGATTCCTCGACTCTCGTAATGTATTTACAATTGAAATGCAGAAGGGGGTAATATATTACTTATTTACGTCGGATCAGCTAACCGGTAAGATTGTAAAGTATTTATATAAGTTGAACTTATTGACGTACACAAGCTAAACTTGCTACTTTATCCCCTCTCCAGCTAACATGCCATGACGACTATTTACTTCCGCTTGTGTTCCCGTTGGTAAAATATCGCGAGAGAGAGTTAGGAAAGGACTCAAGACATTAGGAAACAGTACACATTATGATTTTGTAAATTATAAATAACAGGTATATACATGGCCAATTGAAAACTGTACAGTGAGTTTTCTTTATTCATTTACAGACTTTGGAAGTAATGGAATACATGAAGTGCATAGAGTAGGTTATTTAATAAGGATCAATCAATCAATCAATCAATGTTTATTTATATAGCCCAATATCACAAATGTTACATTTGTCTCAGTGGTCTTCACAGTTTATACAGAATATCAGTATGACAATACGACACCCTCTGTCCTTAGACCCTCACATCGTACAAGGAAAAACTTCCAAAGAAAACCCAGTTTAAAGGGAAAAATGGGAGAAACCTCAGGGAGAGCAACAGAGGAGGGATCCCTCTCCCAGGACGGACAGACGTGCAATAGATGCCGTGTGTAAATTGAAAAGATAATACATTTGCAACATAGGTAGTCCAAATGTTTGGAAATGCATGTGTGTATAATAGGAAGATGAATCCACGAGGATATCCATCCAGGACCACAGCCACGACTCAAGATCCAGCGCTCGCGTTCCAGGACACAGGACCGCAGGATCATCCATGACTCCGGATCCCAGCGTATATAGACACCAAAAAGAAAGACATTTGGGGAAGCTGGGTTAATCGGAACATGAGAGTACACAGGTATAGACAGAGAGAAGGAAGAAGTAAGATGTCCCCCGACAAACTAAGCCTATATCAGCAAAACTAGGGGCTGAATCTAATCAGCCCTAACTATAAGCTTTATCAAAAAGGAAGGTCTTAAGCGCACTCTTAAAAACGGATAGGGTGTCTGCCGCCCGAACACAAACTGGAAGCTGATTCCACAAATGTGGAGCTTGATAAGAAAAGGCTCTGGCTCCCATTGTACTTTTAGAGATTCTAGGAACAACCAACAACCCTGCATTCTTGGAACGCAATGCCCTAATAGGACAGTAGGGTATAATGAGTTCTTTAAGGTAAGATGTCGCCTGCCCATTAAGGGCTTTGTAGGCGAGAAGAAGAATTTTAAATTCTATCCTGTGTTCTATAGGGAGCCAGTGTAAGGCAGCCAGAACAGGAGTAATGTGGTCCCTTTTCCTAACTCTGGTTAGTACACGAGCCGCAGCATTTTGAATCAGCTGAAGCGACTTGACTGACTTCTTGGTACTCCCTGATAATAAAGAGTTACAATAATCCAGCCTAGAAGTAACAAATGCATGGACTAGTTTCTCTGCATCATTTTGAGGCAAGATATGCCTGATTTTTGCAATGTTACGTAGATGGAAGTAGGCGGTCCTTGAAATTGATTTTATGTGGGCGTTAAAGGATAAATCCTGATCAAATATAACACCAAGATTCCTTATAGTCTCACTGGAGGCCAAATTAATGCCATCCATAGTTAGTATATCTTTAGATAATTTGTTTCGTAGATTCTTCGGGCCAAGTACAATAACTTCAGTTTTGGTCGTGTTTAACATCAAAAAGTTTAAGGTCATCCACGTTTTTAAGTCCTTAAGGCAGTCTTGAATTTTATTTAGATGATTAATTTCATCAGGCTTGATTGATAAATATAGTTGAGTATCATCCGCATTACAATGAAAGTTTACAGAATCATTCCTTATAATATTGCCTAACGGAAGCATATATAATGTGAACAAAATAGGTCCGAGCACTGAGCCCTGTGGCACTCCATGGCTAACTTTGGTTTGCGTGGAAGATTCATCGTTAACACGTACAAACTGAGAGCGTTCAGATAGATAGGACCTAAACCAGCCTAAAGCAGTTCCCTGTATGCCAACTAAGTGCTCTAGTCTTTGCAATAGGATATCATGGTCGATAGTATCAAATGCAGCACTGAGATCGAGCAAAACAAGAATAGAGACAAGTCCCTTGTCTGAGGCTATTAGAATATCATTTGTGACTTTAACCAGAGCTGTCTCCAGCCAGACTGAAAATCTTCAAATAAATCATTGTTTTTTAAGTAATCACACAACTGTTTTGCGACCGCTTTCTCAAGAATTTTTGAGAGGAACGGAAGATTAGAAATAGGTCTATAGTTGGCTAAAACCTCTGGATCGAGGTTGTGCTTTTTAAGAAGCGGTTTTATCACTGCTACTTTGAATGATTGTGGAACATAGCCTGATAATAAAGACATATTCATAATATTTAATAAAGAAGTGCTAATTAATGGAAAAACTTCCAACAAATGTAACTGTTACTGTATTCCCATAAAAAAGAAGCGATCAGATTATGGTTACTTTTTTTAAATGGGGATTACTAGTTATTTTATTAAAAATGTTTTCAGGATTAGTAATTGTAACGGAAAACCTTCTTAAAATAACCCTCGAGTCTTAACCCTTTTCATTTATTATTAACAGAGAAAGGGCCACATGAAAATGCAAAGAAATACATGCACCAATAATAATATAAAAAGGAAAACATGTCTACTAGTGTATTGAATTAACAGGATATTAACTTATTAATAATTGTACGAAAGCATTTTAAGATTGAGGATCTGTGTGCTTTTATCCATTTACAGCAGGATTGTATAAACCTAGTCCGCAGAGACTGGCGAACTAGTGCCGTTCAAGTTCTTTGATTACCAAATGTGGACTGGTACCTGGAGAATTGCCAGGTAGCCCATAAAACACTGTTTGTGCTATAAGCTTGACATTTGTTAAGAGGATTTAAAATCCTTAATTTCCATAAACCAACTATAAGCCATAGAAAGTGTTTCTTGGAACAAGCAGGAGTAGTAATTAATTGGCAACCCTAATTAACCTTCTTCTTAAGTAGCTAAAAGTTATCAATTTATTCACAGACCTGTTTGGAGCATTTCTTATTTTGTATCTAAACTGTTACATTTGTATTCTCAAATCTCCTTGTGTGAACCTCTTATCTGACTTATCTTTTATTTTATTCTCATTGCTGTTAAAGCCCTAACACCTGAATTTTCCTTACGGGGATGAATCAAGTTTATATCATCTTATGGTATTCCTAATGTCCTTTATGATATAACTGTATTTCTGTATATAAATGGCAATGCATTACATTGCTTGGGTGCACAGTATTGTGTGTCACAGGAATTGTTTTATCAGAGAATAAGTGATCAACCACACACCCACTGATGCACAGGAACTGCAGGAGAAAGATTTATTTTAACTAGCTATAGCTTACCATTTTCTTACAATTGGCCTGTGTGTGTATACTTAAACATGTACAAATATGTTTCTGCTGATAGTGCTTGGTGACACAGCTGGACGCTAGCATGCTTTCTCCAGCCCTCCATGAAAGCAAATGTTTGTACGTTAAAGAGGATTCAATAAGTTAATTGAGATACATTTTTCATTAAATAACATAACATGCATAACAAATATGCATCTGGCTTAAATATATTAATTTATGTATGGTTTAGGTCAGTGGTTCTCAAATGGGGGTACGCGGACCCAGATACAAAGGTCAAAACCAAGCAAAGTACGTTTTCCTTTGTTTGGTCCCCAACTGTGGAAAACCTTAATACCTGATGTCTGTTGAATCTGTCAACTCGTTTATATCAGGGATACAAATAATCAGAATCAGAAATCAGAAACATGTTTATTGCCAAGTAGGTTTTAACCTATGGTTTTAACACATAAGAGATTCAAATCAAAGATTCAAGATTCAAAGGCTTTAATGTTATTTGCACACTAACTACAGTGTAGAAATGGCAAAGGAAATCTTGAGTCCCGAGCTCCTCCAACAATGCAACATGTTATATATCACATAAAACAATAAAAACAATTTTTTTTAATTGTGCGAGTAGAATTGAAAGAGGAATTTATCTTGGTGTTTCTGGTGAATAAATAAACAAATATACATACAAATAAAACAATGATAAAAATATATATAATAAAATGAAATATGCAGTGTGCAGTAACAATGTGCAGAATTCGGAGGGTTGTGCAGGACTGAGTGTTAGGATGAACAATGTTAATAACATTTCTTACTACAGCTTTCCAATAAATTAGATCATTTATTTTCAATGTATTCTATGTAAATAAAAATTGTATATGCCACTGTAGAGCACATTGATTTGCATTGTGTCCGAAGTTGTCGGCAAGATCAATAAGTCCAAAGCGCAAGGAGAATTCCCTCGAGGGAGAATTCCCTCGAGGGAGAATTCTGGAAAGCTGCCTGCTCAAGTCCTGAAATGATCCAGTGTGGTATTAAGTACCAGTTCGCCTATAGGCCTACGTCAATGTGTGTTCTGGGTACATACACTACCATTCAAAAGTTTGGACACACATTCAAAGTTTTGTATTCATTTTAATTTGTTCTACATTGTAGATATATACTGAAGACATCAAAACTATAAAAGAACACATATGGAATTATTTAGTAAACAAAACAATTGTTAAAGAATCCAGAATATGATTTATATTTTGCTGGCAGAATGTTGAGGTATTCATGCTGGTTAAGTGTGCCTTGAATTCTGAATACATTACCAACAGTGACAACAGAAAATCCCCCCCACACCATCACACTTCCTCCTCCATGCTTCATGGTGGGAACCACACATGCAGAAACCATCCGCTCACCTTCTTGTTGCACTTGTATTGCCATTACACAGTACAGGTACTACGTAACAAAATGGTTTCTCTGCATTTGACCCATCCTAGTGTTAGGAGCAGTGGGCTGCCATTATGAACGGCGCCCAGGGAGCAGTGTAGGGAACAGTGCCTTGCTCACCACGGTAGCGCTTAATCTTGCCGGGACTTGAACTGGTGACCTTCCAGTTGACAAACCAAGCCCATAATGGACTTCGCCCCCTATGAACTTCACCACTTAATTCAGAACGCCGCTGCTCAAGTCCTCACTAACACTAAGAAAGTGGATCACATCACTCCAGTTCTGAAGTCTTTACACTGACTTCCTGTATGTCATCTGCTTACATTGCCCACACTGTCACTTTATGAGTATTGTGGACTTATACATTGAAATTGGACTAAGACACGACAAACACAATGTTTATAATAATATTTAGATCTTTATTGTTTTCCAACGTTTTATTGGAGCTAAAGTAACAAATGGTAGAGAAAGAAAAAAGAGCAGATAAATAAAAAGTTATTACAATATTATTTTTCCTCTATACAAACCAAAGTGATCCTTTTAAAACTGCACAGTCTTACAAATGGTCTCCTCTTGCACAAACTGTTATATACATTATCCTAATAAAATCATGATGTAATAGATATTCTGGCTAAATGATTGTATTTACTGAAAAATCATAAACAGTGTAGTCTACAGATGTTTTGAACCAGTACATAGTGTTAAAAAATACAAATAGATACATAATGTATTTAATTAGCTGAGTAAAGAATCCACTTTTGCTTTAATTGGTTGGCAACAGAAACAAATTTGTTCTGAATCACAGGAAAAGTTCCTTTTCATTTAAAAAGAAAAACATTCCTATGATTATAATTTTTAAATTGAAAATAGAAAAGCTGTTTTTGTGTACCTAATGTGTTTGATATAGTGATTTAACTTAGGCAGGAAAGGAAGTGTGAGTATATAGATTGTAATAATTTCCTCCCCCCCGCACACTATTTTGAAGTAAGTAAAACAGTCTTCACTCAGTACCTAATATCTGGGACGAGATAAAGATATAAAAGTTAAATGAATGGTATCATTTCAAACACAGTACAGTATACCATGTGGAGTGTGAGACTAGTTTTCTCTGTCAATGAACTGCAGGTTGATGGGGTCAGCAGGGCAGAGCAGGCCATGGGTTTTGGACTTGACTTCAGAAGTGAGAGGAGAAACGCAGATGTGGAACTTTTGAATGAGCTGTACAAGGAGCAAAGACACAGACATGTCATTCAGAAGATATTAATCAGAACATTTGCAATTGTGTTTTTAAAAATTGTTAGTAGCACAGCTGGGAGTGGTCAAGCTTCCTCATAAATTAATTATTGTTTGCATTATTTTTACCTAGTATAATGACTTCTGTTTTGTCGGAGTTTAATAATAGAAAGTTGCTGGTTATCCATGTCTTTATGTCTGTGAGGCATTCTTGCCGTTTAACTAATGGAAATTATACATCTGGTTTAATTGATAGATACAATTGTGTATCATCTGCATAACAATGAAAATGTATGGAGTTATTCCTTATGATATTGCCCAATGCTAGCATATATATGATGAACAGGATGGGTCCAAGTACAGACCCTTGCGGTACTCCATGACTGACTGTAGTTTGTAATGAGGATTCATCGTTGACAGATACAAACTGAGACCGTTTTGATAGATAAGACCTGAACCAGCTTAGTGCAGTTCCCCTTATACCTATCAAAAACTTTAATCTTTGGAGTAGTATGTTATGGTCAATAGTGTAAAAGGCAGCACTCAGATCTAACTGAACCAGGATAGAGGCAAGTCCATTATCAGATGCACAAAGCAGGCTTTTTGTGTGTATGATCCCTGTGGTGAAACACCTGAATACCCGAGGTCTGTTGAATCCGCTCATTTAAATCAGGGATAACAACAATATTGTGATTTTGTTGTTGTTATTGTTATAATATTACTGCAGCTTACTTGTGTGTTTGATGTGATTTATCTATTAAAGCCACTGTAAAGCACATCATATTTCTGAATAGTGCTCTATGTATACAATTGCCTTGCCTCAGAAGCTCATTCAGCTACATTTCATTTGTTTACATAACTAGATGTATTTATTTATTAATTTGTTAATATATTTAATTATTTATTTCTCCTACCCTTGTGAGAGCTAGATGCATCTCTAACTCAGCTATTCTCTTGCCGATGCAGCTCCTGATGCCGTAGCCAAAGGGAATTGAGCCAAAGTTGTCCACTCGATCTGTGGAATCTTTCCGTATCCAACGAGACGGCTGGAAGTTTAGAGAATCGTGGAAGTTCTCTTCATCGAAAGACGTGGAGTAGTGACAAAGGGCCAGCTGAGTCTAGTGAAATGAGCAGACAACAAAATGTCAGTTATGTAAGGAAACTGCTGGGCTATTGTACATGCATGTGTATGAGACCGAGGAACAGAAAGGTGTATGAGCAATGCTGGATCGTGTTACATCTGGTTCCCCTGACATGTTTTTGTTGGCTAACTTTCATGGTGACGCTTTTTCTTCAGCACATACACACATGAGGAATCACATCTATTATATTTCTTTCAGTCTTACCCCTTTGGGGATGAAGTATCCGCCCACCACCAAATCATCCTGGGTAATCCGTCCGTTGCCTGGGAGAACTGGAAAAAGCCTGCTCCCAGGGAGGGGTGCAACACAGGGGGGAAATTAAATCTACTCGTGAAAATATTTAACAAAGTCAAGCCCTAATTTATAAAGTCTATTAAACCATTGCTCTGTTGTTTTCACTCACTGCAAGTTATAGCAAACCAAAAGCAAAACCTAAGACTTTGTCAATAAGAAAAAAGCTTAATAATTCAAAACCAACGCGGTGTGTACCTGAGTGTCTCTTTGACCAGCCCTCTGATAAGAGGCAGGCGAGAGACATCGTCTGCTGTGGCCACTGTTCCCGGTCCAAGAGTTTTGGTCACTTCGGTGTAGATTTGCTGCTGTATATGTGGGTGCCGCGCTAAAAGGTAGCTGGCCCATGAAAGGGTGAAGGATGTCTGTGAAAAACAAAAGTGTATTTTGAATATTTCTCTCAACATTCCTTTTTTAATTTGTAGTATATTAGTATTGTAACAGAAAATAGGCCCCAGTTCCTTTTTACCACTCTTAATTGTCTTTTAAATCCCTGTAACTCTCCCTGTGTTGTGCCATCACCTACTCTATGTGAAAAGTTCCTTTCATTTTGTAATGATAAAGTCTTGGCCATCAGATCTTCACCTCCTTCTCTCACCTTAGACCCAGCTGTGTCTCCTGTGTGCTCAGCTGTCTTCGAGCAGTTTGACCTGGTTTCACTGCCCGAGTTATCTGATGTGGTTAAAAAATTGAAACCTTCACAATACCCCTTAGACAGTATTCCTCCAAGACTATTGAAAGACGTTTTTACTACTATTGGGTCATATATTTTAACTTTGATAAATATCTCTCTCACCTCAGGCTGCGTTCCAACCTTTTTTAAACACGCTGTAGTGCAGCCTCTTATCAAAACACAGAACCTATTTCTAAGCTTCCCTTCCTGTCTAAAGTCCTAGAGAAAGTGTTGTTAGCGCAACTGCAGTCACACCTTGTTTTAAACTGCATATCAGAGAAGTTTCAGTCTGGTTTTAAATCACGCCATAGCACAGCAACTGCTCTCCTAAGAGTTTTGAATGATCTTCTTTCAACTGCTGATTCTGGGAATTCTGCTGTGCTTGTGCTTTTAGATTTGTCTGCTGCTTTTGACACCATTGACCACCAAATTATTTTATCACGCCTTGAACTGTGTGTTGGAATTAAAGGTAATGTCCTAAAATGGTTTCAATCCTATCTGTCAGAAAGGACCATCTTGGCCAGTATTCTTCAGCTGCAGCTCCACTAGCATATGGGGTCCCTTAAGGTTCTATCCTAGGCCCCATTTTGTTCAGTCTGTATTTATTACCTCTGGGGTCAATTTTTAAAAAGCATAACATTTCTTACCATTGCTTTGCAGATGATCTGCAGGTATACCTGCCTATAAAAGCAAATGAGGAATCTAAGATTGCCTTGCTGAGCTGTCTGAAAGACATAAAATCATGGATGGAAATCAACTTCTTGACTCTCAACGAAAACAAGACAGAGATTATAATATTTGGACAGTCTGAACTCCTTGATGGCTTTAATAGTGTACTCGGCCCATTAGCCTCCTACAGCCGTCCCTCTGTCAGAAATCTTGGAGTCATCTTTGACAACTGTTTTAAATCCGACAAACAAATAAGCTCAGTTGTCAAGACAAGCTTCTTCCAGCTGCGGCTTCTGGGGAAGGTAAAAGCATATCTTCCTAGTAAGGAATTTGAACAGCTAATCCACCTATTTATAACGTCTCGTTTAGACTATTGTAACTCCCTGTATATTGGTGTTGATAAGTGTTTGATCCGTCGCCTGCAGCTGGTCCAAAATGCGGCTGCACGCCTTCTTACTGGGAAGAGACGTTATGACTACATCACACCCATTTTGGCAGACCTTCATTGGCTTCCTGTCAGTTACAGGATCCAGTTCAAGTACTTACTTGTTGTTTTTAAATCATTGCATGGGCTGGCACCACATTACCTGTCTGAGTTGTTGCACCGCCATGCTCCAGCTAGAGCATTGCGATCAGCTCAGCAAAATATGTTGGTGGTTCCTCGGTGCAGGAAAAAAACCTGAGGTGACAGGGCTTTCAGTGTTGCAGCTCCCAGACTGTGGAACAGGCTCCCAGCACATATCCGTGTTTCTAGTTATTGTGCTTTTTAATGTTTTTAATTATTGTTTTATTATTGTACTCCCATTGTGTTATTTAATATTGTAGTTATTGCCTGTACAGCACTTTGGTCAACTGAAGGTTGTTTTAAATGTGCTATATACATAAATAAAGATTGAGATATTGTTCATTTGTTCTTAATTGAAATCTCTTTGGAAAATGTATGCCTATGTTTTTCTTGATACTTTTGCAATACACGCTGATAAAGAGTTAGGATGTTGCATCTGTATGTGCATGTGTGCACTTAAAAAAACATAACGGTGTGTATTTGTATGTCCCTATATTAGAAGCATGTTCATGTATACAAAAAATAGAGTGGATAAACTGAATTTCAATAAATCTTCTTATGCCAGCTTCTTGAGACCAGCTTTCACTCCCAGACGCTTATCCCTATTGATTGCCTTACTCGCCCTTTTCAGCCAAATCCTATACACTTAATAGCATTACAGTGAGTAGATTACCTCAAATAATATAAGGATACCACAGATTTAAAAATAATCCTGATTAATTCGAGAAACAAAGGTATTAATCCTATTACATTTAACTTGAATTCTCAAACTCTGACACGCTATTGCCCAATCTCACAGATTGGTAGTGCCCTGCCAACTTCTATTATATATCTTCTGTTCTCAACTCTGCCAAACTGTTATTTTTTCAAATCTCACAGACATCTTAATTTCAATAACGTAGGCAGATAGGTCAATTATAGTGCGTTATATTTTCTTTTATGAAATCTTATCTTTACTCACTGTGCTGTTAGCTTGTTGCCCTAGCCTACTATTGACTTAATTTCTTGATATCCTGCCCATCTTTTCATCTGGCCTCTTTACTTTTCCAACCATGCATTTTATGATATGGATTGGTAGAAGACGAATAGACTAATGATCAAAATAGTCTCTTTCACAGGTCTTATCATCCTTCTCACTGTTGTGTCTCCCACCTCCCTCTCTCCCCTACTCTAATCTAATCAGACAGGGACAGACACTTGTTGACACCTCAGACAAAGCTGGACAGGAATCATATGACAAAAGCTCATCATGTAACAGCTCAGAAAGCCTGGACCTCTCCCCTTAAATCTCTCACATATTTTTTTCAATTTAAAAACACCAATGACTCGTCTTAAGCCCCCCGATGACGCTAGTCCCAAACTTTTTTCCTGTTTCTTGAAAGATTCCCTTTTCTTCAAGCTCTTTATTGTCCCCCTCATCGCACCTCTGGTCAGTCTGTGCTATAATTCTGTCTGTGGCTAACATGTCTTGACAGCTCTCTTGTGTGCCGAGTAAGGGTAATACACCATGGGGTCAGGTAATGGCTTAGTTAAGCCCACCCCCTACCGGGACGTGGCCGTTGCAACAAGTTAAACAAAAACACACACCCATTTATCCTGTGGCCCCCAGCTCAGAACAAAAGAGTCTGATCTCATAATTATCATTAACCTGACAGTACCCCCAACAAATTAGGTAGGAACAGTGCAAATGTGCACACAGTATACACAGATACACAAGCACCTAAAAAGAAATGCACTTAATTGACAATAGACCTACAGTCCTAACAACTTACAGTACAATATCTATTTAATTTAGAAGCACATGAACGCTCAGCACAGCTGTCTGGTGGAGGAGAATAAAAGAGACAAAAGCCCCCCTGTGTAGATATAACAGACAATGACATATGAAAATAAACTAAAGCTGAGTGAGAACAAGTTTGTCAGAGGGATACTATGTAACCTCCGATTCACTGTTCTGACCTGACGCTGGCACAGCTACACAGGAATGGATGTGGCGCCAGAAACCTAACCCTTGAAACCCAAGACACACACACACACACAAAACACACACCGTGTCGACCCCAGCCAGCAGCAGCTCCGTTAAATTGGCGCAGATCTCCTCCAAGTTCATTTCCCTGGTAACGAGCAAGTGTGTGAGCATCCCCCCCTTCACCTCCTCTCCCCGCTCCACTTTGGCCTTAATCTCCGAAAGTCTCTTATCGACGTGAATCTGACCTTGAATTAGAAAGCAACAAAGAAGGTAGGATGAATGGAAAGGGGGGAAGTAGGGGGAGTTGAAGGAGGGTAGCGAGGGAATTGAAAAAAATGAACAGGTTATGCAACTGTGGGACCCCATACTCCCACTACCCCATGGCAGAGCAGTGAGATTTATATGCAAATCAACATTCCTTTCTATTGATGCGAGGCTCTAGGGTTTTCGGTTTAAGGAGTACAGCTGGAAAAGCATTATCCAACATGTTTACCAAAATAGTAGTAGTAGTAGTAGTAGTAGTAGTAGTAGTAGTAGTAGTAGTAGTAGTAGTAGTAGTAGTAGTAGTAGTAGTAGTAGTAGTAGTAATTACAAACATGTTTCCAAGTGGAGGATGTGAAAACAGTTGTAAATGTATCCTGTTGTTCTGGAAAAACTTGGTAAACAAATCCTGGTGATGTTTTCAAGGGTTATCTTTGCAACAAATTCTTATTGGAAGCGGAGAACAGAATTGCAGTAAAAACCTGTTGAATGAGAACGCACTGTTGCTACTGCAGGCAGATGGTTTGCTAAAACTAACATGTATACCAAACAGTGTTAAAGTAGCTGTCATGTAAAATTCTCACTGAATTTGAAGAGGCCATCCCAGGAGCAACAGAACTCGTCCCAGGGTTTGGGGAAGACAGGTCTCAGCCACTTGGGGATCGCCCCTGCATACATGGTCGTCTTGAAGGAGCTGAACATGAGATGCAGCGCTCCGATGTAGTCTTCGGTTTCCTGGGGAATTTCATTTTCCAAACAGCCCAGTCGGGACTCGTACAATATGACTGCCACACCTTTAAAGACAAAAAAGGGATAGGAGGATTAATCTTTTTGGTGCAGTTGGAAAGCGGCAACAAGAATGACTTACTCCTCACTTGTTTCTATGTTAAAGTGTAACTCGAATGTAACACAGGTGCATCATAATTTCATCATTTTTAAATCCATTCAATTAATTCACACAACCTCTGTTGCATCTCTACCAACCTTCCATGGCATATTTGAAGAACAGGTCATTGACATTAAGGACAGTTGCTCCGTCAGACTCCTGGGTGCGCAAAATACGAACTCTATTGATAAGGTCATCGACCACTTCGTTTACATCGTCAGAGAACAATGCTACGTCACGGGGCCGCATGACGAGCTGCCTGAGCACGCTCCGCATCTTCAGCCAGTCTTCTCCCTCCCTGGAGAACACCACACAAGAGACACAAGCAGGACGTGTTGGCATTGTTTAATGTAATGCAAGGCATTTCTGGACATATAGTGGGAACAACCTTGTTGTTTTATTAATGACAAATTACATTTTGTATTGTTTATTTCTAGTCTTTTAATTTCTCTTTTGTTCTCTTTTTATGCTGCTGCAATGCAAACTTTTCCCAAATTGGGATCAATAAAGTACTTCTTATCTTATATATAAAAAGAAACAAATACATTTTTTTAGGATTTGAGCTGTTGTGAAATTGCATTTTTTGTAAATCGCTTTGGACAAAAGTGTTAGCGAAATTAAATGTATTTTAGTGTGATGCTGGTGAAGCTGTTGAAAAACTAAAAGTATGTATGCCAAAGTGTGCAATGTTGTGCTGTGCCCATCTACACATAATGGAAACTAAAGGGATTATGCAAACTTGAGTCGTGGCTGTGGTCCTGGATCATAGGTCCTGGATGGATATCCTCGTGGATTCATCTTCCTATTATACACACATGCATTTCCAAACATTTGGACTACCTATGTTGTAAATGTATTATCTTTTCAATTTACACACGGCATCTATTGCACGTCTGTCCATCCTGGGAGAGGGATCCCTCCTCTGTTGCTCTCCCTGAGGTTTCTCCCATGTTTCCCTTTAAACTGGGTTTTCTCCGGAAGTTTTTCCTTGTACGATGTGAGGGTCTAAGGACAGAGGGTGTCGTATTGTCATACTGATATTTTGTACAAACTGTGAAGTCCACTGAGACAAATGTAACATTTGTGATATTGGGCTATATAAATAAACATTGATTGATTGATTGGTTGATTGATTGATTGATTGATTGATTGATTGATTGATTGATTGATTGATTGATTGATTGATTGATTATCCTGCTGACCTCAAAGTAATTAACTTCAGTAGGTCTTTGTGCAGATTCAATCACTCATCTAAGTTTGAGGTGGCACTCACGCTGAAATGAGGCCAGTGGAATGGCCTCTCATGTCTCTGTACTCCTTCCAGGACTCCATGTTCGCTCTCTGAGGGGCCACGCCCTCGGCCCTCAGCACTTCAGCCACCAGGTCACGGTGCGCCACCGAGACCACCAGTTGTGGCCCAAAACGGGACTTAAATATTTTTCCAAACTTCTTACTGTGCTCCATCTATAAAGCAAGAGTCACACATATTCACACATATTCACATTTAGACTGACATATTCTTTATGAAATTAAAATGTAATGCAATTAATTTGCAGATATTGGCTATGAGGTTAACTGTTGTCTGTGCATGAATTGTGTGTTGAGCATCCCAATGTTAAGATTACCAGTGCTAAGTAAATATTTACAGCAATTTTAACATTTCATTTCAAACCTTTATTTATCCAGATTGTCCCTTGAGATCATAGATCTCTTTTTCAAGGGAGACCTGCAGAAAACGCGATTTCTTTTAGCAAACACAACAATAGACTAGGTTCCCCAAGCCAAATGTGTAAATCGTTCAGTTACAAGCCTACAACTAGCACAAATTCCCCTATGTTTATTACCTAAAATGATGAATGAAGGGGGGAAATTGTAAGCAAGTTTTGCCAAAAAGAGTCACTCAATTGGCAAAACGTAAACATGAAAATCATAGCAGTTATTTGAGATTTTTGTCAAAACTATTTGGCAAATAACTTAGAAAAGTAATATCCTTTGATGCCTCATCATTCCGCATGATTTGGTGTAATTTTTGCACACTTTGTGTCAGCACTGCCTAGTTAGTATCATGGCCAAATGTGTGGTCAAAGGAGTATAAGACACTTACATTTGCCAGAAAATAGACTGTGTGTGGCTCCACCAGGCACATAGAATTACAAAGATTTGGATAACAGTGGTATTAATCCAAAGTGGATAAAATAGAAAGGGATATGGCAAATAAGATACAGTGTGGTTCATATCATCAGGTTGAGTCAAGTTTTAACACAAGATGAACAGTACTTAGTAATTACTTGTCCTGATAAAGAGTACACTGCACCAAGTGTGTGACACACAGGGTAACAAATACTCTTTCTGTGTGCCTGGCAAAGTTTATAACCCGAAATACTTATTATATTTATTTTTACTATTTAGTCTTCATCTTCTGCCAGAACCTTTCCCAACATAGCATAAATATCCTTTAAGAGCTGAACATTTAGATAGCTGAATGGTTTACAGGGGGAGTATGCAGATGTAGCTAGAGTGCAAACAAATTGAATTATAATAAACTTGAAGAATAAGGATAAGGATAAAAATACTTCAGATTAGTAGTGAGACTAATGAGTAAACTGGATTATAAACAGTGCAAGGCTTTGACAGGCTCACTGAATAAGAAAGTGTTATCCTGTGATAATGTGGATAAAGTAATGGAATGCATTAGGGCAGATTTGTGTTCAATGCCATGCCAATGGGTCAAGTTTCAAAACGTGATAGATTTAGGGATTATAAATAATGATGATTATAGACTGTATGCCTGACAAAGCACATTCGTGTTACTGCTTAATGAGACGTATAACCCCAACATTTAAATTAATACAAATGTTTTCTCTTACCAGTAATGGTAATAATCAATATAGATTAAGATTATAAAATAATGGATTTTAATGGTATTTTATTTCTATTTCAGAAATACTTTGGACTGTTTATTTCTTGTGTCTTAAATTTCTCTTATGTACATTGCCTTGTTTTATAATGCTGCTGCAACACAAACAATTCCCACATTGGGATCAATAAAGTATCTATCTAACTATCTATCTAAGGTGGGAGGTTCTTGATGTTAGAGATATTGACTGTAGAAATGTCTGCCTTTTCTCAAATAGTATTATGGGCTGTTTCATATAAAAGGTGTATTTCTTATTGTATAGAAATTCTTCAAAGAGTAATAAATAAACAGGTTTAAAACCTTAAATTGGATTGAAAAAAACCATTACATTACTTGATGATGCAACTGTTTTTCTTTTCTTTCTTTTTTAAAAAGATTCTCATGTATGAAATGTTAAAATGTTGCTAAATTCATGTATTACTGGCACATTTTGATATTGTACCACCATGAGAATAAGACCATTAACTCTCTTAGACCTGGGGGGTCTCCAGCGATCCTGTATGGTCTTTTAAAGGATGTAGTGGGTTCTCAGTTTAAAAGCTACAGTGGAAATCCATTGTCCATTTGTCATACTAGCTTGTCCCAAAGGAGGCTAAACAGCGCTCCAATGCTATATAAAGCTTATATGGAAATATTGGCAGAGGTAACTTGACTTCTCATCAACATATCTGAATCAAAATGGGTTCAAGAAATTCATAAATCATATATTTTTTTTATAAAAACTGGACCTTGCTGTATACAATGAGTGTGAGCTCTAGGATAACAGCCTTGTGAAACTTTACAACTACAAATAAATGGTTGAGGGCTTTCAGGGGATGTATGGCAATCAACAAATGAACTACTTGCAAAATGCTCCAAATGTCATAGGTAATTTTAATGCTTAAATGGTAGTATTTGTGTGGAATTGTGCAACTGTTGCTTTTGCAATCTTTTTTTTCATATTGTAATTCAGATAAAATGTTTTGTATTTTTCAATGAAACACAAAGAAATGATTTTATATGTAAAAAATAATAATAATCAAAACAAAATGCACAAAGAGAGGAATGGGTTGTAGACACCATTACCTGTATTTCGTGAATTCTGCTGAACCCGTCTCTCCAGAAGAACTCTACCAGGTTGGAGAGGGTGCTGGGTCCAGGCATCTCCTCCAGGCTCAGGATTCTAGGCATCTCCTCCAGGCTCAGGATTCTGGGCTTCTCGCTGACAGCCGCCGATGAGATAACACTTTCCGGCATGGCTCCTTCCCCAGCCGCGGAGATCCCAAAAGCATCGCTGGCTGCAGACTTATGCAAGGCGCGGCAAATGAAGAAGAGCTGCTTCTTTAGCCGGTCGTTCTGAACTTTCTTCCAGCATGCTGTCGTTAAGTGATTCAGCATTGCCATTATTTGGATACTCTGTGAGCACACAGAAAAGATGTATGATTGAGTCTTTTTGCAAAGTATTTAAACTTCCGAATTGATATCTGCAGATGCGCCTGGCACATTAAGACACCGTCCCCACAGTGAGGAAATGTGATATAACATGGGATGTATAGGAGACCCTTTTAAAGAGTTGCTTGTATAACGTACACTCAGGAGCAGATCCGGAAAAGAGGATTGGACGTTCTTTTCAAAAGAAGGGAGGGATAAGTCTGTTTTCAGTTGTGGGCGTTTCCACAAACTGCTGTTGCGTTTCACTTTTTCATTGCGAAATTCGAGCACGTGCCAAAAGAAGCTTACATAACGTCAATCAACCAGCCTGTGTGCAGAGCCAATACTATGGAGCTAATTTCCTGCCATAACTCCACAAACAAACTAAACAGGTTTTACAAAATAATGCCTCATGATTCACTAACAAACACAATGTGGTGTGCAAATACAAAACACCATCTACAAACTAATGCATTTAGTTTTGCAAAGAAAAAACGTATCTATCAAACAAACACATACCATTTTTCTAATAAATCATGTTTCAGAGACAAATTCAGCATAGGTTTTAAAAGTACACACGTTTTTTTTACAACTACAACACTCTTTTTTACAAGTAAAAAACTTATATTCCGCAGGGGCCGGCACATGCTCCACGGCAGCAGGGGCGCTACTGTGTCCATTTGGAAGGCGGGAGGTTGAGTAGAGCATGGAACAGCCCTTGCCAGCCTGATGACAGCGGTGTTTCTAGCGATCCAGCGATCTGGGTCAGTGTTTGAACCATGGTTTGTTTCACTACCCGATACGTCACCGTGCCCGATCGGTTCTGCGCATGTGCGAGAGGGTCCGCCATGTTGGACAACTCCGGACGGCAACCCACGATGGACATCTGACACAGTGGCTTTTAGCAAAGCTCAAAAGGAAAACTCGAGAGAGATAAGTTATTGTTAAAAGGAAAACTCGCGAGAGATAAGTTATTGTTATTACAACGTGACTTCACTATTATTTAACAACTCTTTTTATTGGGTTCTTTTATTTGGGGTTAAGTACATTGTCAGAATAAGTGAGGAATGAATTTAACTTCTGTTAGACAGCCATATGCCATACATTTTTGCATACATTCACAGTAAATATTTATTCAGTATGATAGCTGTCTAACAGAAGTTAAATCTATTTCTCACTTATTCTGACAATGTACTTAACCCCAAATAAAAAAACCCAATAAAAAGAGTTGTTAAATAATAGTGAAGTCACGTTGTAATAACAATAACTCATCTCTCTCGGTTTTTCTTTTTGAGCTTTGCTAAAAGCCACTGTGTCAAGTGTCCATCTTGGGTTGCCGTCCGGACTTCCGGACCATCTCGCACATGCGCAGTACCGATCGGGTAGGGTGACGGATCGGGTAGTGACAGTTTGAACCCAGTAGCGTGGGGTGGGGTAAAATGTAGGGGAAGCCAATGTTTTTTGGCTTCCACCAATGCAATACCAGCCGCTCAATGCGCAGTGCAGATTCGGTAATTAATAAATAAGAAGCATTCATTCACAAACTAAATCAGGAGACCTTTAAAGTGTTACGTTCACATCAAAGTATCAGTATGAGTTGTGTTGATAATGGACGAGACCCGCCGAGTCAGCGTAAAGTTGAGACGATCTCTGTTTAATGTCTGAATCTGATAACAGATAAAATGATCAGTTTTACATACATTTCCCTCAGTGACTCCTCTCATTGGAACGTTTACAAAAAGGGAAACGTGAGGGACACAATATATACAAAAAGTAAAATCACAAAGAAAGGAAATGAAAGTCCTCACAACAATAAACTCCTGAGCACAGCTCTCCGACCTTGCCAGGTATTTAACATTCAATAAAATGAAGAACACAGAATAAAATAATATAAAACACAGAATGTGTGTGATTATACACAATTAAATTAAATAAACCCCACTGCATATTTACATCTGTTACACTAACACACACGGCAAGTGCAGCAACAGTCCTCGTCTCTGTAATTAGTTCAGTCCGTAGTCCAAAAGTAACACAAAAATATAAACAATCTCATCTCTTCAGGTGATCGGGCCCTATATGGCATGCTATCTGCGGTGCTGATGTTCGGATCAACACATCCTCACTCCCAGGTCGGCCTATGTTGACGTTATGTCAAGTCCCCTGCCGGCTTTTTCCAACGCAAGGGGGGGGGCCTTAGCGTCCATTTTCAACGCAAGGGGGGGGGCCTTAGCGTCCATTTTCAACGCAAGGGGGGGGGCCTTAGCGTCCATTTTCAGCTTTCCGGGATGTCCATGTGCTTCTATGGACGCTCATGGAAGCACGGCATTCATTTGTGTCGACTGCCCTTAAAGGCAATGTGAGCGTCCATTCTCATTGGATAGCGGAGAATTGTACACCCGGAAGTAAATATTCCCCTTACTGACGATTGATTTTACAGTGATATCTGCACTACTCATCGACTAAAAAACACCAGATTATCCTTGTTAATTACACAACATTGATTGGTTTAAATTGTGTGCAATGCTTTTGTATTTTTCCCCTTCGATTCGGAGAAACAAATCTTTTTTCGGAGTAAATGATGGCAGAAGACACTACACTACCCAGAATCCCCAGCTATCATTTCTCCCTGCAGAAAAAGAAAACATGGCCGAACTTCGTTTTATTCTGGGTGTAAAATGCCTATTTTAAAGTTAGTTTGGCTATTAAAATGCATTTTGATGTCATTTGATGCGAGAAATATGAGTTGTTATTTCAGATTATGTGTGCAGTGGATGTACATGATCTTTAGTTTGCTAGTTATTACGAAGATTACTTCAGGAAATTGCGTCCAACGTTTTCATTGTTACCAAGGTGGTTGCTAGGGACGCTGCTATCGATATTATTTCTGTTATGTTGTGTAACTGTTTAATGGTGTTATCTTTATTGCTACCCCCTTCCCCGTCAATGTATCGTGTTGGTCCACAGCGCAAACATATTAGTTAACAAAATCCGCATCTAAAGATACGTTATTTCCCCCTGTGCAATTCCAGTCTCACATCTCACAGCACATCGTCATTAACAAATACCGGAAACAGACCGAAAACGTTTAAAGAAAATAAAATAATACCTTATTCCGAGTGTGCTTGCTTTTCTCTTTGAAAGTCATCACATAACGGCATTGTAATACACGGTTCGGCTGCATTAAATATTACATATCTGCCGTAGTTCTGTATTTATAGAGCCCTGATGAGAAGACAAACATGAGGAACTGAAAACGTGACGTGGATCATAAATATATCAGCCATTAAACAACATCTTACATTTCTTTTCACACAATACGTCTCTTTGCCGTATCAACACTAATTCGGCTCACTTTTATATTTGATCCAATTGGTAGATAGGCTGTATTTACACCATAAAGGTGCACAGATGATATAAAGAGACACCTGGTGGTTAAAGCATGTTATTGAATTTCATTATTTTTATTATTAGATATTAATAGGATCCCTATAAAGTATATTCATTACTCGTTATTCTCTACTAATAGTTAATTAAAGACTGTATATAATGACTATTTTGCACATCCCGTTCAAGATTTCAAGATGTTCTAAGGTTTATTGACAGATCATATAGGCCTACACAACTATGGTGTAGTTCTGCACTGAATGAAAAACTTGGGTCGCAGGTTCCTCAATAGTGCATTACAAGACATCTATCAATATTTGTGCATACCTCCAGCAATGTTAACTATGTTGAAGCACTTATTTTAACTGATATTATACATAATGTATTATGCTCTTATAAGATGTATGCAGATATTTCATCTCCGGCCTTGTCAGGTATTGAACAATCAATAAATAAAGAACACAGAATTGTTAAATATAAAACACAGAATTTGTGTGATTATACGAAATGATTTTCAAATAAACACCACTGCAGATTTAACTGTTACACATGCTGATGTAACGCAAATGTTCCAACTTGGGATCAATAAAGTATATCTTATCTTAAGCTGATCGATGGCTACTGCCATATTTGCAAAATGTGCCTATGAACCTTGACAAGTGCATGTTTCAGGCTTATCAATTAATGTAATGTAATGTAATGTTATCAATTAACAACAGGAGGGGTCACAAACATAAGTCCAGCTGTTAAATAAAGCTCTTCTGACCTTATCTGGCGTGTGGGTATATATATTAATACTGCCCATTATGGGCACCAGCAATTTTCACCCATTTATTAATTATATGTTTTAAATGTGAGTGTTTCCTGTCCCCTAAACCTCCAGGGATGTACACAGTTTAATACTGGCAACTTCTTATTATGGGAAATACGAAAACGTCTTTTAAAACTACAACTCCCAGTAGAGACGTGCCATAGAGAACATGTTGCGAAACAGAATAGCCAGCATGTGTAGTTCTGGGGACGGGGTGGGGGAGGGGGGGGGGACGCGGTGGACCCGTTCAAATCCAGTTTTGAACAGTCTGCCGTGGTTCCATCCCATTTCAAGTGCTGTTCGAGGCTCGGTAACCCTCGGAGCACACTCTCCAATCACAGAGCTTGAGGACTATCACGGGGTTTGTCAAACAGAGCACATGGTGTAGTCCAAACGATAGCTGGGGATTCTGGGTAGTGTAGTGTCTTCATTGCCTTTAAGGGCAGTTGACACAAACGAATGCCGTGCTTCCATGAGAAAATGGACGCTAAGGGCCCCCCCCTTGCGTTGAAAATGGACGCTAAGGCCCCCCCCCCTCGCGTTGAAAATGGACGCTAAGGCCCCCCCCCCTTGCGTTGGAAAAAGCCGGCAGGGGACTTGACATAACGTCAACATAGGCCGACCTGGGAGTGAGGATGTGTTGTTCGGATAGCAGCACCCTGTGCTAATTAAACAACTGCAATAAAACAACTACTTCAGACTGAACACCTGCAGCTAAATCCAGGCAAGCAATGCACAATAACCAACAGAACCACATCAGAAAGTGCACACATAGCTACACGGGCAGTTCAGGCAACAGCTATGCACAGAGAGAAAGGGGTGTGCATTTCACTCACCCTATTTGAAGAGGAAGGCCATTCTCCTGTCTTTCATGGTAGCGAAGTGGTCAATAACAATGTCATAGAACTTCCCAGCGGCCTTTAGGTCCTCCACAACAACAGAGTCAATGGCTATTGTGGCTAGCTTAACAAGTCTGTCCTGTCCACACGTGTTCCTCAGATACGTTTTGATCCTTTTTAGACAGGAAAAGGAGCGCTCTGCTGATGTGCTGGTGGCTGGTATCGTGAGCATGAGCTGGAGCAGCTTGTAGACCTCGGAGAGTGTGCCCTGTAGGTCATCCTCAATAAGAAGCTGTATCAGCTCTCCTGGTGGCTTGTGAAACAGCCTGTTGTTGTACAGCGTGTGCAGCAATCCTGACGCGTCCAAAAAGCTTTAATTTCACAGCACAATCTATATGATTTTTAGATTTACCGTGCCTCTCAATTGCCCGTGACAGGTTGGCAAGGTCGATGAATCCTGAAGTTGCCCAAGGATTGTTCAGGGAGCACGAACCCTTGTCAAAAAGAAGACATGGCCAGCAAAATAGACGCTGAAGTTTAGCGCTTCCAGTTAGCCACTCCGTGCGGACATAATTGTCCTCATTGAACGTCCGATTAGATCCCTTATTCCTCTGTGTACACAGCTCGAGTGTGGGCGTTGTCCTGCCATCTGCTTTAATTTTAAGTTGCTGCTGTAGCGGAAGTTTGGTGAAGTTATGCTTAATTAAGTACGCCAAATCTCCTCCCTCCATAATGCTTCATTTGCTTGATAATTTCTAACGGCGGTGATGACAGTTACAGTATTAAAATTGATGTTGATGTGATTGGATGGCAGTGTCCAATCAAATCGCCAGCCGCCAGCCGCCCCTGAAGGGAAGCTAGAGGCGGCTGGCTTCCCCTGGCATGGCCCTGACCAATCACAGGTTGGCAGGGGCATCACGTGGGACTTATCTGATTGGTTAATCCCTCAATTTTTTTTCACCAAGGGAAGCTAGATTCTGCTGGCCTCCTCTCGCAACAGTGAATGCAATCTACTGTTTCACCATGACATCTAGAGGGGCGCTGTTTCACTCTTTGTAAAATACTCAATAGAGAGGTGAAGTCACGCCCATCTACTTCCGGCCCATGGGACCCCGGAAGCGAAAAATTTACATTGAATTCAATGGAGAGAGAAAACGTATCTTTTGATCCCGTTTGAATTGTGCTACGAACTACACATATGATGTTTGTCAATCTTATACAATAAGTTCCATGTCAAAAAAGTCACATTTTGTCGTAAAACTGTTGAAATATAAGACTATGAAAAATACGCGACTACAAAGACTACAAATCCCAAATCCCATTCTGGCTCGCGTAAGTGATGTCACAGGCGATAATGCTCCAAGTGGTTGCGACTCGTAATTAAAGCGAAGAAGAAGATCTCATAACTGATTTATTCCCTCCAATAAATAAGAGATTGCTAAAAATAAATTCACTTTTACAAGATGCCTGTGTGCTTTGTACCAGGTTGTAATCACATAAGTGATCATACTTATAGATCATAGCTCGTTCTATCGCTTCCCGTCTGATGAAAGGACCAGGAGTCGCTGGATCAGACATCTCAGGTAATACACATGTTGTGCATGGAACACAGTCAAGCTAGCTACATAGCTAGTAGCGAGCACATTAGTTAGCATCACATTACTTAGCCTTGTCATTTGTATTAGCCTTAACATGAAATAAACACAAATGTTAAACAGTAAGAGTAAGAGTCATGATGGTAAGTATTTTGTGAAACATTTGAAGAGGAGCCTATCGCCCCCTCCACCAGGTGCTAAGGAGGCGGGAGGTAGGCTAACGGCACATTAGCATCTGCGATCTTTTCTACTTATGCGGCTTTCACACCAGCGCTTTTCAGTTTCTAGCTCCGAGCGGGAGCTTTTCTGGTTCAGCTCCGGTTTCCCTTTTCAGCTCCCGCTCTGTGCACAACGCCCACTGGCGCCCCAGAGCTGCCCCTGCTGCGTCATGACGTCACTGTTTACATCGCTGATTTGCCCCCCAACGGCAGCCATTATGGCAGCTCACAACAACAACTGCGTCGGGTCGATGATCGTGTTGCTTTTAATCACACGAAGCCAGAATAAATTGAATAACGACTTCTCCAACCTTATACTTTTCTCCTGAGTGCCGTGGTTCATTGTTTATTAATGTGTTTCTGCAGCATTTACCGACCGCTGCAGTGCTGGCTGCTCTTCCACGGGAGTTTATTCTCCCGTTAGCTCCCGGTTAGCTCACACTGCAGGGGCCGCTCTAAAGTATTCACTGTCCGACTCACACAAGCAGCTGATGCATATCCCCAGTTCCCCTTAGCCTAAGTGAATGTGTGTCAGTCTGAATTGACACTGTTTGGTATCACAACGCTGTTATGAAAGTTTCTCTGGTATAAAACGGGTGATGTTAGCATAGCAACCGAAGCTAAACTGACTACTTGCATCCGATAGCTGCAATAATACAAAACAACACGTCTGCCTCTCTCCACAATGATCGATAACAGTGAACGGATGGTGAACGGATGGTCAAAGTAAGGTACAAATAAACAGAATCACACGAAGCCTGGTTAGTGTTGCCTGACTTTATAAAGTGTGTTTATAGGCACTACTGCTTGTAGGCAGGCATAACAGTCGACCCATGTTCAGGGGAGGTGGGTTTAGTTTCCTGCACGCCTCGACGTAAGAGAGACGTAAGCGACGTCGCCTCTTAGCTCCAAAGCTCTTGCCTCTGGACCGACAATTTTTTGGAGCTGGAAATGAAGCGGATTCCGGAGCTAAGAGCCGGCGCAGCTCCGGTGTGAACTGGAAAACCCGGCGCTTTTCAGGCTCTAGCTCCGAGCCGGAGCTGAAAAGGCGCTGGTGTGAATGGGGCATTAATGCTATCTGCTCAAATGGTTAACATTGAACATTAAAAGATCAGGCAGTTCAGGGAGAGTCGAAGGAAGGCAGGAAGGCAGGCAGCTTTGCATGACATGTATTTATTTATAGAAGGACCATGCATACAAAAACATTAATCTCAGCAAAGAGAAGAGATGCAATATGCCAGATTATAGCTAATAGCTCATTTCCATCTGTGGTCCATTCTTCTGGACGTGTTTCATTGTGATGATAGTGAGTCAATCTGTTTGTTGGAAAGACAGTAGTTGAGTGATTACTGATAGAACATTATTAAAAGAGATAATTATTCAAAGTGTTGTTACTTTAAAGTGTTGTTTGTTACTGACCTTTTTCTCTTTTATTTTCTTTACCTCACCTATAACTGCTGAGACCCTGAGGAACATGCACACTGGACTGACCTGCTCTGGCAACCTGATTTCCACTGTACGTAATAGTATTTGGTTATGGTATATTATTTATATACATCAAAGGCACAATGCACCCCCCAGAGACACACATGTATTGAGTGTGATATTTTGCATAGGTCAAGTGAAATCATCTTTACATACTAGAAAACTGTAGGAGCGGCAACTTGTTTTGAAATTGAATTTTTAATATCCGATAATAAAGTTGAACTGTTTTCTTTATTCTTCTCTCTTCCCAGCTCCATCCATCACCGTGCTCTGTTCCTGCAGGTCCTGCTTGCTAATCAATGCTCATATTTTTTTACACAATTACAAATAAAGTCAATGTATTGTATGAAATGAAGTTGTGCTTCATTCGGAGTCAATAATAATTTCATTCTGCCTTCATCCATTCTGCCTTCAACTGCACAATGACTGTGGACTGCACCGACATTACATTATACATTACATTTCATTTAGCTGACGCTTTTATCCAAAGCGACTTACAATTACCAATTACAGGGACATTCTCCCTGGAGTAACTAAGGGCTAAGTGCCTTACTCAAGGGCACACTAGTGGTGGTGTTCCTGGCGGGATTTGAACTCACAACCTTCCGATCTTCACCCCACCTCACTATCCATTAGACCACCACTATCCAGACATCCATGTAGCTGCCCCCAGTAAGATGAACCAAGCAAAGAGGGTCAACATCATGCCTAAGGACATCCCGCTGCATCCGCGAGAGAGGGCTTAAACTGACCTGAGACTGACCTGAGACCAGCACACCCAAACACAACGGCTCTTTTAAGAGCCACCTACAGTTTCAAAGAGTTGCAATCCTACGTTATTATAATGATTCAACTGGTTCATGTGTCACTTAGTTTACTGAACCGTGATGAATGAAAGAAATTAGTGAGGTAGTGGTTTACAGAAGTTACAAAGACATTAATATATGAGTAACAGGTCAGTGTAAACACAAGCTTCTGTCAATTATGGATCACTCAAACTATATACAAATAATATGTAATAAAGTTCTAAAATAAGTATTCGGTATATTCCTTGATAGCTTTTGGAGAAGGTTGTTTTTAAGTTTACTAAAAATCTATCGTTTCAACTGTTTCACTTTATAAAAAGGAACAGGTGAGTAGAGCATTATTGAGTTTCTTATTCTGTCAGTAAATTATCCAAATGAAATGTTTATCATTATTTTAGTCAACCCTAAACAAATTGATTGTACCTTTTTAATAATGACCTTACATGGTCGGCAAAGTTAAATTAACTTCAGAAAATCAAATCTGTTCTGAGAAAAAACTAATACATGTTTAAAGATAGGAACTTGCCATCCCACTGAAGAACAGTCCGTAGAGATTTAAAGGCGTAGTTGTAGTTCAGTCCAACATTTAATTTGGATTCATTTCGCCAACAGTCAACTATTTTCATAAAGAATATATATATTTTTCAAAGTCAACTTTATTGTCAATCTTACTCAGTTTGTGTTTATAGACAGAGATCAAAAAGACGTTTCCAACAATCCCAAATACGAAAAATTAAATTATACAATTTACAGATATGTAATGTATACAAATATATATATATCCTATATACACCATCATGTATAATGATGGTGTATGATGTAGAAGAAAGTGTGGTAGATAACAAGTAAATATAGAGTTACATACAGATCCATGTTACAGCAAAAGATGGAATAACTAAGAAGCACGCAGTATAATAATAATTACATGCAACAATGAAATAACTGCTCAGCGTCTCCACCACAATCCCAATCTGCTGTGTCCTGTTTTCCTCCCCTCTGCATAACACCCCATCACACATACGGAACACAACGCAGAGTCTGAGGGTGTTAAGAGTATGTTTATTTAAATGTCCTCCTCTCTACTGGCCAACACAGGGAGCATATGCTGGGTGTAGAATTGTTCCAGGAGGAGGAGATTTCCATGCCATGCAGGGTCTTTGGGGATGAGGATGATGATCGCCTCCTTCGTGGTCCACACAACAAAGTAGCAGAGACTCCGGTCTGTGATGTGCAGCTGCCCTTGGACCTGGTGCCAGTATGGGTGATATATGACCCACCCTCCTCACGGAGACAGAAGGATGGTAACTGGACTGCCTCCGCGATGGTCATGTTCATGTCACCAAAACCCTTGAATCTACACACAGCAAATAAACTCAAATGACACAACGAGATGTAAAAGGAGATCACACATACAGTATAGTCGATATAAAACTGGCCGCTTCAATCTGAAGAGCAACTAAAACAAAACACGGGAGTGTACCTTGTTCTTGTGAACACTAATGTTATCCACAGCATACACAGAGACCACGAAGTTCTTAAGGAGAAAACTAGTTACTAAAACAAAACACGTTAGTGTACCTTGTTAGCTAATGTTAGCTAGCTGACATTAACGTTACACATTGCACTCATATTACTCACCAAAACCTTGTAAAGCCGGTCCCGCTGCTCTTACAGAACCGACTAATTCCCCTTTCGTGTATGTACAGCTCTCAACGTGTCCAGACTTGTAGTGATTTTCACCTCGTTTTATACTTTTATTCTCATTCTGAAAGAAACAGGTGAAATTTGCTAACGTGACGGCCGTCTTTGTGATGGTGACGCGTATTGTGCGAGACCAAGAGACCTGTAGTTCACTCAGCGGTTTCACAGAAAAAAATGTGTAACTTCACAGTTTTACGACACATTTTAATTTTTTTGACTTGCAAAATATTCTTTTAAATTGACAAACATCATATGTGTCATTCGTGGCACAATTCAAACGGGATCAAAAGATAACCTTTCTCTCTCCATTGACTTCAATGTATAATTTTACGCTTCCGGGGTCCCATGGAGGCTCCCGGAAAGGGAGGGACTTCGCCTCTCTATGAGAATGGGGGAGAGACGGAGAGACGGTCCGGCAGGAACACACAGGAAAGGAGAATTACAGAAACAAAACAAAGTGTTTTTATTTATTTATTTAAATTATAACTACAATCCGAAAAAACAGGGGAAGCCTGGCTTCCCTTGGCCTCCGGGAGAAAACGCCACTGTTTGAACCATGGATGTATAATAAGAACTGGATGACAAAATGGCCCAATTTTTGAGAGAGTGAAACGTCACAGATTACCCAGCATGCCTGAGAAGTACCCGTATGTGCGCTCATAGAGCATGCGCAGCTTTAACCAGGCTCGTTCACATCAAGCACGTCAATTTACGTACACGTAACAGCACCGTGCGTTCTGGCTTGTTATGATGGATTTGATATTAACGAATAGCGAGGCGGCCGCGGCAGTTAGCGGCTAGGTTCCTCGGGCGATATCATATGGTTTAGCTAAGTAATCTGGGTCAAAATGTGTTGTGCCCACATGCAAAGGTTGTAAACTCTGGCTTATCCCCGCGTGGTATTATAGTAATAGCAAACAGCAACGTTCAACTCCTTTAATGGTATATTGCAAGTGCAATAAGAAGCTACAGGGACGTTAATCTACGTCGGTAATATTAACTTTATTGAATACAAGATTTACATCATCCAGCCCATGTAGTATAATATTTTACAAATGTTGAATTACAGCAAACATGTGCAATATATCCATTATTACAGCTCCGTGGCAGTAAGGCGATATGGGTCCGTTCTTATTGTGCATCCATGGGTAAAGGTAAAACTCATGTAGTACTGAACCTACTGAATACGTCACATCACATGAACGTGCCGGGCGGCGCGGTCCCATGGGTTAGATGCGGGTTCATAATGCAGAGGGAAATAACTCAGAATAACGTTATTAGCACATTTTTACAACTTGAGGAACGAATGTTTTTAATAAGGGCTATACAAGTGTTCATACTGGGTAGTTCATTTAGTTTAAAAAAAATTATCCAACGATTTACAGACCACTCTTTCCCCATGTAAGTCAATGGGAAAAAGTGTTTCCGGGCCTGGCAACCAAACGGAAGTGTAGTACCGCCTTTTGGCTACCACGAATATTTTCATCTGAGTCCGGCGCACTTCCTGGGGGCTTGGTTTGAACAAGGTGAATTTAGCGATCACAACGAAAACTATGAAGGTAGATATGGTGCAAAATGCGAGAGCGTGTAAAACCTGATGTGATCACTTGCAGAAAAAAATCTGAGCTTGTGTGCATACATTTACACTTGTATAAAATATCCACGTAACTGTGAACCAAATGTACACTTGTATAAAATATCCACGTAACTGTGAACCAAATTTGAAGTCACAGAAGAAAAAAAAAGTTTTACAACTTGACGAATCTGCTCTGTAGCAGTATAAATCGACGAATCTGCGGTCTTGACTTTTGCTACACTTCTTGCGATAAATGTGTCGCAAAAGTAATTTTCACCTGTCGATGTGGGGGGAGGGAGGGGGGTTGGAGCGAAGGGGCGGAGCTATCAGAACTACGAGGCTCGGGACAGTCCCACAGTCACAGTCAGGTCGAACCGGATGACTGCGGGTCTAACGGTTCGTGTCGCTACCGCTCACATGGCGCGTCAATCAACGGTAAGTTTTGCCCATTACTACTTTGAATATTATTATTTTGATTGAGGATTAAATCCGCTTTGAAGACTACCGTTTTATATCGTGCCGTTTAGCGGCAAAATAACGTCAGTTAGCCAGCTAACGCTAGCTTTGTTGAGTTTATGCTAGCTAAACAAGTAGTGGTTGTAGTCTACAGCAGTAATTAATATAGTATATCCTACTGCTTTGGCGCCAACGGTTGATAACCGTTTATGAAAAATAAAACCAATTGAACTGTACTGAAATAATGACAAGTTTTATAATTGTCTTGGGCTCCTGCTGTGTTTTTAAAGCCTTTGGAAATTATCCATGCTATTTTCTATTTCGAACGAAGACTTCAGAATCTTAAAATCCCTTCACGTTTGTATGCAATTGTGCTAAATTCAACTCTGGAATCAAGCAAATATTAATATGTTTGCATGACATTAGTTATTTATATTTTGATATCACTTAACTATACGTTTAATACATTTAAGTCAAACTAAGGTACATGTGATGGTAGCTAGTTAGTCCTCCAAACAGCATAATAACCAGACTGTATCATTAAAACTAAGTACCAGTTCTAGATCCTTGACTTTAGACAAACAATTCAAAAGACAAAATGTATTTAAAGACCAATATTTATTTGAATGTGCCTCTTAACCTGATATATCAGTTATACAGTAATAGTATTGATAATCTAAAAAAACTGAGTAACTCAACAGTTAACTTTATATTTCTTATTGTCTAAAGCATTTATTATTTTCATTTCCCCCCTCTCATATTTAGTGTGGACGGATTGAGACAGCGTGGTGTCCAGAGGGCTGCAGAGACTTCAGGGAGAAACCTCCGTGTGATGGACATCCTGTCTGTTGGTTTGGAGAGGACTGAGGGTCTTTCCTCAGCGAGGAGGACCAGGGCTGATGGAGGAGCCCATGCTGGGCAAAGCTGATACCAACTGCACAGGCCTAGTCTGTCACTTTATTTGACTACATCTGTTTACTTATACATTTAATAGGTTTACACCTTCTGTCCATATGTGCTTTTTATTTAAAACATTTGATGAAGTTTTGGTTCACATTTCAATAAATTGTATTTGTATTTGCATTCCTTTCGTCCATTATTCTTACTGAAAATGTTAGATTACACATTCACATCTGACAGAAGATTGGCCCCATTTATTTGTGATGTTGCAAACTCTGCTGTACAAGGCACAAGTGATGTGAAGCTCATAAAGTGAGGCAAATAGAAATAATCAGCTGATGGAGTGTAGATGTGAAAATAGATGCATCCCATCAGCTGACTGTGTTTTTCGCCACACTTTATAAGCCTGACTATAACCACCCCTTCTCTGAGGTGCAGGCAGCGTCACAAACAAATGATGGTCCTGATAGACTACAAAAATATTCGGTGTGCAGATCTTTGTTTTCACAATATAAGTAGTTTCTTAGTGAATGTCCTGTACTGGTCTTAAAATCTCATAACATCAGCCTTTAATGTTCCTCTTGACCCTCAGAGAAAGAGGAGATGCTGAGTCGTGTCTTTCGGCATGTCCTTTCCTAACAAAAATGACAGGAAACATAAAACATTATTGCAGAACAAGTGTGTTATTTATGAAAGAGGTGTGTTTAGGGGCTGTTGATATAATTATTTTTTAATTGTAATCAGATTATGAATGAACAGTATGAAATTCATCAACATTGAATATATGTTATTATCAAAATAATATTGAACTGTTATCAAAATGTAGTGGAACTGTAGAAGCTTGCTCTGTTGTCTCACTGAAAGAATAACTTTTACCACGTTTTTTTACAGACAATATTGAGAGATAAATAGTAGCAGTTCTCACTATGTGTTAAATAGCTTTGCCTTCAATACATTAAATTAGAAAGCTGACAGTCATATTGCTTGTTAACATCTAAATGTAACTTTTTGCATGGAAAAAACCCTGAACTTCACTGATGTGTAGGTGATCTAGTATTTAGTATTGTTTAATGCAGGGGTTCTCAAAGTGCGGGCCAATGGCGGCCCTCGTAAATGTTTCTGGCGGCCCGCGATAGTTAATGTGACACGCTGAAATGCATGCGTTATATTTTAATCCTCCGTGGTTGTATCTAGTAAGAATTAGAATGAGTAGCTTTCCAGCGGTATCTCCTGTGAGACTGTAACCAGGGCACAGCAGCCAATATGGATGCTCAAAGCAGCTTGACTTTACACTGTGTGGGTTTGGTGGATTTGTGTGTTCGTCAAGGAAATCTCGGCCGGCAGCCATCATGGTCTGAGATGACCAATGGACATCGAGAAATCACTAAGGGCCTACCCACCAAGTAAACAAAACATAAACCACGTGTCTCCCATCAGTTTACGTCTGTGTGGAGAGAGAGAGAGACAGAGAAAATGGCTAAAAAAAACGTTACAGTTGCCGACTTCGCTAGAGATTGTTTTCGCTAGCAGCAGTGAAGATAGAGCCTCAGAACCTGAAGTCTTCGACTCTTCTGAAGAAGAAGAATACAAAGACAACAACAAGGATCCATTTGGACATGGGTAAGTGTAAATATTACAGTAATAGTGTACTGGCAATGTGTGGGGAATACCGCGAAAATGAACAATAGGTTTATTGATATATATTTTTTATCGATAGTCATGAACTTTTTATTGGGACAAAATAGACTCCATTAGCAAACGTTTACTCTGTGTTAACGTTATTTTGGTGTGTAAAAGTGAGATTACATGTGTTGATTAAATTAATCATTTATTCGTCCCACAACGGAGACATTTACAGTGACATGTTTTTGCCATCGATTATTTTATCATACCGTCCTGTACAGATGAGACTTTGTAATCAGATGTAGCCTATATGTGTGTCTGTGATTTTATATTGAATGTAAAGTAACTGGAAATATGTGTGTGTGTGTGTGTGTGTGTGTGTGTGAGATCGAGAGAGACTCCTGCAACCTCCCAAACTTTATTTTTATGTGTGCATTGTTATTTGTGCTTGAGCAACATTTTACTTGAACTTTATTTCAATGAAATTATTTGTAATTATTGTCCTACACAGGCGGCGTTTATCCAGCAGCCAGAATATTCATCTGTGCCGGCCCCCAGGTCAAGATCTACTGTGGCCCAGAGCCATCACCACCAAGGACCAGCAGACCATCATCACTACAGCTGCCTCCACCTCCATCTGCGGCTGCCACCAGGTCAAGATACACCTCAGCACAAAGGCTCCACCACAGCCATCACCTTCAACCCAGCCAGCAAGGAGGTCTCGTATAACAGGGTATATGCAGGAATCCTGAAGTCAAATTTAATACCTTTTAAGACCTTTTTTAAGACCCTTTCCATACATTTTAAGACCTCATCGCAACTTGGAGTTCTAACCGGTTACATTGGTGACACAATTTACCTCACATTTACTATATTGATTGTAAGATAGCACAACTAAACAGAGTGCAGACAGACTACTGAAGCCTCCTCTCCACATGAACTTCAAACTCTCTGTGGGTTAGGGTTAATGCAGTATGCTGCTTTGTTGCTTCTGTACTCTGTGCTCTTTCATTCCAGTAGAACCATCAGAAACCATTAGAAACCAGTATTTGACCAATAAACAAAACAATTGACAACTTTGAACTATGAAATATATGAAACTTTGGTGAGCTTCAGCGGGGTAATGCCATATAGGAGCTCCCTCACAAATACCCAGGGGTTAAATTGGGCTGGGGCTGTCCGGGGCTAAGCCCGGCACATAGGACGATGCTCTAACGTCATCACCCTCACACATTTGTCATATGTTTACAAAAAACGATATATATGTTAAGACTTTTCTCGTTCTTAATATAGTCTATATTTAGGGTCGATATGTGTTGACCTTACTTTAAAATAGCAGATCTCTGTGAACGGATATAGTTTGGCTTAGACCCCGGCCCCACGAGGACGCATACAGTAAAACACATACGCAAACGCAAAAAAGTCTTCCGTTCTAGCGCATTCGATTCATTAACGTGTCCGTTCACACTAGACCGCTGGAAACGCTGTAGTACATATGCCAGGCCTGTAAGTGGCGCTGCTGCCGCCACAAAATACACCAACAGCAGCGAAGAAGACCCCGGAGCATGGTTGCCCTTCTGTTTATTCTCCGCGGTGGACGGCGTGTTCTCCTGCTGTATATCTCTCAGGTAGTCCACCAGCAGATAAACCCCCCCCCCCCCACACACACAGAGCGGAGCAAGGCAACGAAACTTAAAATAAGAAGCAGCATTTTATGGCATGCTATGCATGGGGCCAACTTGAGGGGGTTTCCCGACATGTTGTTTCAGTAAATTAAAGGGTGTTTCATGTTGTCGTTGCTGTGGACCTTCTTAATACCTTGGAAAATGCCGTTTAATACTTTTTAATACTTTTTAATAGCCTTAATTTTCGCTAAATTGATTTATCAACTTTTAATACTTTTTAAGACCCCGCGGACACCCTGTATAACACTTGTACACCCCACCTACACAGCAGCCCATGCATCATCACCCCCACCTACACAGCAGCCAGACCCACTGTCTTGGAAGACAGACAAATACCTTGACACTGTCTTGACATTTATAATGAATAGTTGGTTGAAAGTTCTGATGTTCAATATTGTAAATAGTGAGATTTTCCAGTTTGTTATATTTATATAAATTGTTGGTTGAAAAAATTGTTTGGATGCTCAATTTGTATTTGTACACATCACATGAACCTTGGTATGTAATATGAAGTCATTATCCAGTCCTAATATATCTCAGTCCCTGCTGTGGTGAAAGTAGAGTGATAAACACCTATTTTACTCAAAATTTGAATTTTATGTTTTTCATTTTAGACATGAATTACACATTTATATACAGTGTAATTCAAATATTTCACTGCTTTTGTGATCCTAGGACTTTGGTAATCAAATATAAAACACCAAAACAATTCGATCACATGAGTAAATGTGTGTTTTCACAAGAGTTTTGAAGATTTTCCAAAAATCGGATTTCACATTTTAAGCTTTTGAGCTACTTATCTCATCAAACAGTGCTCTAAGGTGAGCAATATGCATATATAGCAAGACCAGAGATTGTCCTGAACATTTTGATATGTAACACATGGGGTGCCATGTTAGAAGAAATACATTTAAAAGGTGATTTAAGAAAACATCTAAAAATTGAGAAAATACCCTTAGACTCCAGAGGGTTAAGAATGGTAAAACTGCGCCCCCTGGGTTGTCATTCCTAAATTATGAATGACAGCTTGTGGAAAGTTTGCTAGACTACTGGTTGCATGGCAACTAGGCATCTCGCGAGTTGCGGTAATTGGTTAGTACAATAAAGAGGATTTGTTTTGGAATTATTTTGTGTTCCGTTTTTTTTTGGGCGGCCCTCAATCCAATATTGGGTACCTAAACTGGCCCTCACATTGGCACACACTTTGAGAACCCCTGGTTTAATGGAATGTATATCAGTGTATTCAAGTCAATACTTCATTCATTTAAACCAGAGGTGCCCAGTACGTCGACCGCGGGCGACCGGTCGCCCGCGGGGGCAATGCTGGTAGACCGCGAGTCATTCATTAAAATAAAAAAAATCAAGCTCCGTTAAAATAGACAAAACAGGTTTTGATCCCTCCTCCCTTGTCCTCCCTGCCACTTAATTCAGGAGTTTACTTGATTGACAGAAAAAGCGACCTATCGCTTTCCAGTCTGTTAACCCAGAATGCAAAGCGATATAACATCAGTCAAGTGCCGGGTCGTGATGGGAATTCCGGCTCTTCTTGGTGAGCCGGATCATTTGGCTCGGCTCACCAAGAAGAGCCGGCTCTTTCGGCTCCCAAAGGGCTCTTCAGTTTACCACATATTATACCTTTTATAATTAAATCAAATGCCATGCCTCATTTCGCTCCATTTGCTCTTTCCAGCGCTGTTTTTGCAGGGGGCTGCAGCTGACCACGCCCCCCTGCAGGAGAGGGGAGCGTGCTCTGAGATCAGCTGCTAGGCTGCAGCAATCGTGCTACTTTGTGCACATTGTGCAAGCAACGATGTTTTCAAATCTGTAATCAAAAAGCTCCTCAAAAACACTATCGAAGCAGTTCCTGCCGTTGTTACGTTAGTTCAAACAGTAACAACGGACTACTTTTCTTAGCGGATGCATGTCAATTTAAATCAATACATAAAACTATTTTTTAAATCAATAAAATCATTTTCTAAATCCATAAAAACATTTCAATTAATATTGGGAGTCATGTCGTTACTTTGTTGAGAATGTGGCCATGTGTAATAAGCGGGATAATGTGCCTTCATGCCGATCTAGATCCCTCCGCAAAAACAAAACAAAACGGCTCGTTCGCGGGCGAGAGCCGGCTCCCGTTGTTCACTTACACACACAGAGAGAGAGAGAGAGAGAGAGAGAGAGAGAGAGAGAGAGAGAGAGAGAGAGAGAGAGAGAGAGAGAGAGAGAGACACACAGACAGCCAGACAGACAGACATTGGACCTATGTATATTTCATTATAACTTTGAGAGACTGTTCATAGGACCCATTTGAGTCTGGTGTCTAAGTTGACTGTTCTACTCGTTTATTGTATTCCTTGTACTTATATTTGTGTTTTATGTTTAAGATTTCAGGACATGGAGAGTGGTTTCTTAGCCTGCTTGTTATGTGTTTATTAACAGAGAGAGAGAGAAATAGAGAGGTTAACATGCCATTTTAGTTTTATGTATTCATGTATTTGTTTCTGTTCAAGAACCCAAATAGAGTTGTTGTAGTTATCCCATGTATACATAAAACGTGTTATTCAGTTCCTTGCAATTTGGGATTTTATTTTTGGTTGGTAGACCTCGGTGAGCTGGTCATTTCAAAAGTAGCCCACCGGCCCAAAAAGTGTGGGCACCCCTGATTTAAACCAATATCTTTATTGATTCTTTGTACAGTATGAAAAAAAGAGTCTTTGTACCTGTGCTGAAGTTCACTGCTGTGAGAAGTCCAGTTCTGTCTCTCACTCTCTGGTCCAGCCTGTCTGCATCACCTGGACACCTTAAACAAACAGATATATATGTAAAGTACCATGTGTACAAACAATATAACTGATTATCTTCTAGTGTTGCACGGTGTACCGATACTTGAAAGGTACCGCGATACCCTGCCGTTAAAAACGGTACGATTCCTCCATTTCATTAGTATCGGTACTTTGAGAATGACGGGGAAAAGTACTCCCGTGAAAAAGTGCCGTTTTAATAAGAGCCGTGTGTGTTCAGCGCTCTGCTTCTACTCCCTGCACTGCAGCCGTGCCTGCAGTCCCGCTCCTCTCAAGCACGTTCTACGTCCCTCCCCTCTCTCGTGCACGCGGCCACGCGCTAGCTGCCAGAGCATGTGAGAAAACGAGAAGCATGGCTGCAAGTGGGAGTGCAACTGCCACTGCGCCTCGGCTTGTTGACAAAAAAGACGCCAGAAGCGAAATTTGGAAGTATTTGAGCTATATCTCTGACAGTGAGGGCAAGCCTACGAGGCCTGTCTGTGAGAAATGTTTTAGATCCTGCAAACCAAGGGAGCCAACACATCAGACTTGGCTAAGCACCCGCCGACCGGCATCCAGAGCTGTTTAAAGAATTTAAAGACAGACAGGTTAGCGAATGTGATAGATAACATAATTACATCATGCTCAAGCCATGCCCTCAAATCTAAGTCAAACAAGTGTAATTTATTTTGTGACAAACGAACGGTTTCGTAGTTTGACGAGGCAATTAATGGCAATGCTAACTGTCTAATATGGCTATCTTTTTAGCTAACTTACCAATGTGGCTAACATCTGCAATATACATTTTGTCAATAATTATTTATATTACTGTAGGCCTACATGTTAATAAAATATAAAAAAAAAAATATTTTATAAAACAAAAAAGTTGTTTGAGATGATGCTTAATTTTATTTAATAAGAATCCTTGTCATTTATTTTGTTCATTGTTTAAAAGTTTGTGTTATGGTTATGGTTCTGGTGTGAAATAAAGCATAATAATTATCAGGGATGCAAACTTGTCACCTTTCGGCGAAATTTGCCGTTTTGAATCCAAAATAGGTCGTTTGTGATTCATGTAGATCTGCAATACAAATATTTTTGGGGTATGGGGGGGGTCTGGGAGCCGGAGTAATCTGCGGCCGCAAGCTGCTATGTGCCATCATGACACGCATGGTGTTCTTTTTTTATATATTATAATGAAGCGCGAGCTGTGTGCTCGAGTCTTCCTGCCTGTCGACTCTGCTCATGGATGTATAATAAGGCTCTGCTGCTCCACGATGAGTATATAGCTTCAGCAGCTACATTTCCTACGGGTGCGTTCGTTAATATTAACTGTGTTGTCCGGAGTCACTGTGTTGGACCGCTGGTGAACAGCTGTTAGAACGGGCCGTTCAGGTGTTCAGAGCAGAGCTCCCTGTCGGAGCGGCAGAGCATGATGTGCACTGAAAAGTTTTTGTGTCGCAATATTATCGTTGAGCAAACTTAACTAGCATCACTATCTGCTAACGTT